>NW_027362763.1:230846874-231477874 GCF_046119375.1 Phyllobates terribilis
TTGAGTAATATGTGGTTCAGACTCACGGCTACTGAGACTTGACCATGTGTAAGACAGGGTGGTGGTGGCAAAGAGACTGGAAGCATCATCTGCTATCCAACCAACAACCTTTTCACACTGCTCTAGCTTCAAGAGTAGTGTTCTGTGGCCCCCTAGTAATTGTGAAAGGAAGGTAGTTCGACATAATGTTGTTAGTTACAGTTTCATCTTGCCCACGGCCTCGGCCTCTGCGTGCACCATCACATCCACTTCCCCGTCCCTTGCCACACACCTTTACCATTTTAAATGGAGTGTAATATTTAGCACATTCACAAAATGTCTGTATTATTGCCGCAGTAATATGCGATCACGTGTGATGACCATGATGACCACAGTTTTAGGCTGTGGCCTTGTAATATAGTATTGGTCAGCGACCAAGTGTGAATAGGTTCAACAAAACACAGACGGTGACTTTAAATGGAGTGGAATATTTGGCACGCACGACAAAATGTCTGTATTATTACCGCAGTAATATGGGATCATGTGTGATGACCACGATTTTAGGCTGTGGCCGTGTAGTAAAGTATTGATCAGCGACCAAGTGTGAATAGGTTCAACAAAAAACACAGATGGCTGACTTTAAATGAAGTGGAATATTTGGCATGCTCCAAAAAATATCTGTATTACTACAGCAGTAAAATGGGATCACGTGTGATGATTGAAAAGTTTCTCTGCTTACACAATACAGTAATGTGAATAAAATAAAAAAAAATCTGCTTGTACTCTGCTAACAAGCAAATGGAGCAAATAAATGGAGTACTGTATTGTTTTTTAAGCTAATAATCAGTATTAAGAGCAAAAAAAAATAGCCCTGATAAGTAGGGCTAAGGATATCTGTAACAGCAGCAGTAGACAGAACGTGCACAGTGAATGTGCAATGGACCCTATTGTGCTGTATACACTGTCCACAAATCCTGCCTAACTCTTGCAATCACCAGTAATATATGCAGCTGGATTAGTCCTCAGAAGGACTGTTAGTTTATATGTATGTATAGCTGTGGAATACCTGACTAAAACAACCACCAATTCTCTCCCTGACGAGCATAGTGTCACCAGGTGGTGGCCAGCCAATCACTGTAATGCCCACAACCAACATGGCTACAGCATTACAGTGAGTGGTAGGCAAGTCCTGCATGTTAACTGGCTTTCTAAAGTGCGCCAAACATGCGGGGAGGGGACCCAAGCTCCTGCCCAAGCATCCCAGAAATATTTGAGGAGCGCCGAGCATCTCGAGCAGTGAGATACTTGGGCGAGTACCGAGCAGTGATGAGCACGCTCGCTCATCAATAGTGTGGACACATACTCTTACACCATGTTGTTGAAACTGGCATGCTCCTGGATTTGAGCTTGTGTTCTGTGGCTGGCTTCTCTTTCTGCCGAGCCACAGGAGGCACACCTTTTCTCTGGGTGTTTGGGTTCTGTTTTCTGGCTGCAGTCTGTCTAGCTTAACACAGGTGTTTTCATTTGTCTGCCTATTACCTTTTGAGTGCAGTTTTATATTGTTTCCTGGCTGGCATTTCCTGCTGGTAATAGATTCATTTAGATGTTCTGATATTCTTTTGATGTTTTGAGCCAGTCAGAGAGCCTTCAACTAAGAATTTTCGCCTTGCTGTTTTTTTCTATACTTTGCACCTATCTTCTGTTTAGCTTTAGTAAGTAGGCTGTATATTTGTTAACAATAATTGCTTTATTCTTTGTTTGGTATTGCATAATTTATTTTACTCACTCAAACATCTTTCCTTAGCACACTTCTCCTCTTGTAGTTAATTCACACTCTACTCTGCCCTCAGGTTCCTTAGGAGGGACATGAAGCAACTCGACGGCCATTTAGGCAGGTTAGGTCCGAGTTGCCATCTCCTAGTTCGGTGATTAGGGCTATCTCTGTACCCGCAGACACCACTAGGTACTGTACAGGAACCGGCAGGGTCAGTTGTGTTTTTTTAGTGCATAACCTATTAATCTCGAGTGAGTTGCTACACAGGCATAACAGAAATGCTACCTCATGCTAATACGGACCATATCAGATGGTGGTGCTGGATGTTGCCGCGTGCTGAAGAAGGTTTTCCACATTTCAGCCATGTTAACCCTCCCTTTCGAGGTGGTGCCAGTGCACCAGCTGCATTGGTGACTTCTCCTTCTTTGCCTCATGCTTCTACTGAGCCCCCGCTGTCAGGTGAGGACTCTGACAGTAGTGCATCTACCAGCATGCGCTTGTATTCCCGCATTTTCTGATCATGCTCCAGTGATGAAAGTAAGGATGGCACGCAGGAAAAGAATCCAAAAATTGGACACATATTGAATGACTGTCAGTTTGGATGCGCATGATCTACAAGCCATGAGGCAGCACTGTATTAAAAACAGACATAAAACATTGAAATCACTTCATGAGATCAAGAAAACTTCCAGAAATTGTAGACTGTGAACATAGTTGTCTATGCAATCTACAAATGCAAGGTAAAGCTCTATCATGCAAAGAAGAAGCCATATATCAACCTAATCCTGAAACACTGCCATCTTCTCTGGGCTAAAGCTAATTTACAATGGACTAAGGCAAAATGGAAAGCTGTTCAGTAGTCAGATAAGCCAAAATTTTTAATTCCTTTTGGAAATCATGGATGCCATTTACTGCAGACTCAAGAGGAGAGGGATGGATGGTTGCTGTCCTCTTGAGTATGTAAGGCATGCTTGTTATCAGCGAATAGTTAAAAATTCTGTATCTGTTATGGTATGGAGTTGCAATAGTGCCTATGACATGAGCACCTTACACATCTTGAATGAAAATATCAATGCGCTATATGCAGAATTCTTAGGGAAGTGGGTATTTTAACTATATCAACATTTTAATTAATTTTTATTAATTTTTTCCAACTCCAAGCTGTATAATCTTGATTGTTTATTGGTTTGTGTGATGTGTACAGTATTTGTGGCCAAAAAAAGATATTTAACTGACTCTGAAATTCAAAAATTGTTACAAGTCTTAAAGAAGAATGAAGTACTCTTGAAATTGCTAAGAATTTGAAGCATGATCACAGAACCATCAAAAGCTTTGTTGCAACAGGTCGGCAAAAAAGACGTATTGAGAAAAAAAGACACAAATTAACTGCCAAGGATTTGAGAAGAATCAAACATGAAGTGACCAGGGACAAAATATCTTCCAGTTCTGGCATAATTCAGAACTACAACTTCCCTGTAGTGCACAGAAGTACAAGATGTTCAGTGCTCAGAGACACGGCCAAGATAATATAGGCTGAAACTCAACCACCACTGAACAAGACACAGAAGTTGAAATGTCAAGACTGGGCCAAGAAATATTTGAAGACAAATTTTTCAAATGTTTTATGGACTAAAAAGATGAGAGTGACTCTAGACGGGCCAGATGGAAAGGTCCATGGCTGGATCAATATCAGGCACAAACCTTCATATGACTCAGATGCCAGCAAGCTAGAGGTATTAAAGATGAGCTAGTTGTATCTTTTCAAGTTTAATATGGACTCAAAATCAACAAAATCAACTCCCAAACCTACTGCCAGTTTTTAGAACATACTTTCTTCAAGCAGTGGTACAGGAAAAAGTCTGCATCTTTCAATAAAACTATGATTTTTATGCAGGACAAATCTACACTGCATACATTGAAGTACTCCACGTATTGGCTAGACATTTCTTGGTCCAGTCTTAACGTTTCAACTTTCTCAGAAATTCATGGGTCTCATACACTAGGCCAGGGCTTTCTGGTTTAATAGGTGTGGGAGGGATCTACACATGTGCCCGGATATGTCATAAGCCGCACAGAGACATCATGACTTTACTTGTGGTGAGAAAAACAAACCTGTTGTGGATTCCAAAAATAGGGATAATTTTTTGCACTGCTAATTGAGAAGCCATTGCTTCTTTACTTTCAAAAGTACTGAAAACCCAAGTTTTCATTCATTAATTTAGGTAAGTAAATATCTCTTGAAACTCCTCAAACAGGGATCGTTTTTATATCACCTCAAAGCTTCTTGTTTTCACCGCCTGTGTATAAATACCAGCAAATCAGGCATTTTTCATTAAATATAGATACATTTTGGACCTTTTTGTACAACAAGTCTGATACTGCAGTGTGTTGTTGAATTGCCTGTTATTTAACACTGGTTACCATCCATTTTCACTTAGCATAGTAGTTCTCCAAGTATAGTACAACTATTTTTAGGGCAATTAGAGGCTTTGCAGTACTGATATTCCTGACAAATTTATTTGCTGTAAATTTAATTTTTAGAGAAAATTCAGATATCTGAATTTTAAATGTGTTGATCATCTCAAGTATATACAGTATACAGTGCTTAAGCATACATGAGTACACCACAGCATATTTGTCAGAATATATTTAGTTTACTTTCAGAATCATCATTTTCTATGAGATATGATACTACAAAACACTCCCACATATGTGGGACATTGATTGAAAGCAAGAATTGGTATTTTGTACATTCCAAAAATAAATTTTACCAACAAATGAATTCAAAGTCATAATGCAAAAATGAGTACACTCCAATGAAATTCTTAAGAGCAAAGCTAAAATTTAGACTAAAAAATTCTAATTCACAAAAATTCAACCAGAGGTAAGTCTAATTAGTCATTAAACAGGTGTCAATCTGATAGTTGACTATAAAAAGGCATTACTTAACAAAAAAAACCCTTTCACATTTCAAGCTGTCAGCAATGGCACCACATAGAAGAGAAAAATCACAAGACCTAAAAAAGAAAATAATTTATTTACACAAGAAAGTTGAAGGTCAGAAGAAGTTCAGCAAAGCTATATTTATCAGTCAGAATACTGTAGCAAAAGTGGTGTTAAAATTTAATGTAAATCTGATAGCGTATGCATACTGCCCAGTAAAGGCATTGCCTCATGAACTGTGACTAATGCATTCACCTGGAAATGACATCTGGACATTTTACAACCTTATCTGGCCATGTGATGTGTGAGATAACATCAGACACATGGTGTTTCATTTATGAAGGAGGGACTCTGAAAGTCACAAAGCCTACTTTTATAGGGCCATCAGGCGGCCTTTACTATTCTTAAAGGGTTAGCAGTCGGCCCTCACTATTCTTAGAGAGCCACCAAATTGAAAATTTGGATGCACTCCAATACCCCTTTGAAGAGACTTAGGCTATGTGCCCAAGTTGCAGAAATGAAGCAGAAAATATCTGCTTCATTTCCGCATGTCCTCTCCCGGAAAAACGCTTGCGGAATTTGGCAAGCGTTTTTCGCGCGTTTTAGAAGCGTTTGTGACATGCGGAATCGCCTTGCGTTTTTTATTGCATTGACAAGGCAATTCCGCATGCGTAAACGCAAAATTAAAGGACATGCTGTGAATTTTTGAGCGCATCAAAAACGCTGCGGAAAAATCCACAGCATGGGCATTGATATTGCGGATTCTCATTGGGGACCATGGGGGACGGATTACCAAGCGTTTCACAAGCGTTTACGCAGCGGAAATTCCGCAGCATATACGCTTGTAAAACGCTACGTGGGCACATACCCTTAGTGTTGAGCCTCCTGAAAGCAATGTTCCCATTATTAGGAAGTGGGTCTCCCATTGTGTTTGCCTACGCAGTGAATGCAAGGGTTGCCAAAAATTAGGAGGCACTCCAATGCCCCTTGGAAGAGACAAGGTGGTCAGAGGGCCTCCTGAAAACAATGTTCCCATTATTAGGAAGTGGGACTCCCTTTGTGTTTGCCTATGCAGTGAATGCAAGGGCTTCCAAAAATTTGGAGGCACTCCAATGCCCCTTGGAAGAGACGTGGAGGAGGGCCTCATAAAAAAATGTTCCCATCAGAAAGGAGCGGACCTCCTATACTTGTAATGCCCATGCACTAAGTGTTTGGGCTGACAAACATTTACCCCTGGGGGGTATATACTGTATACAATTTTTTTTTACGGGCATCATAAACACCATTTAAAAAAATTATGTGGGTGTTGCATCACGGACCACGGTCACCCTGGTGATATGGTGATGGAGGATGAGGAGAAGGAGGAGGACAAGAGCAAATAGCCAAAATCAGGAAGCGTATACCCATGTCTGGGTGAGAAAAGGTACCTACTTTAACAAGGAGATCCGGCAGCTCTGTGTAGGATTTCAGAAACCGCTGAACCACAAGGTTAAGCACATGGGCCAGGCATGGTACGTGTGTGAGCTTGCCTCGCCTCAGAGCCACCACCAAGTTCCGGCCATTGCCACACACGACCATGCCTGGCTGTAGGTTCAGCGGTGTGAGCCACAGATCTGCCTGCTATTTCAGAGCTGTCCACAACTCTTCAGCATTGTGCGGTTTGTCACCTAAGCATATTAGCTTCGGCACCGCCTGTTGTCGCTTGGCAGAGGCAGTGGTGCAGTACTTCCTGCTTGTGACTGATGTGGTCTTTTCGGAGATGGAGGCTGAAGAGGAGGCTGAGGAGGATGAGGTGCAGGAGCTGTAGACCATGGGGGCAACCCTGATAGACCTAGGGCCCGCAATCCTTGGCGTCGGGAGGACGTGTTCCATCCCTAGGTCTGACTGGGTCCCGGCTTCCACTATACTAAACTAGTGTGCCGTCAGAAAAATGTACCATCCATGCCCACAAGCACTTGTCCACGCATCCGTGGTTAGGTGGACTTTCCCGGTAACTGCGTTGTTGAGGGCAGAGCTAATGTTTTGGGACATGTGCTTGTGTAATGCGGGGACAGCACACCGGAGAAATAGTGGCGGCTCGGGACCGTGTACCGAGGGACAGCCGCCGCCATCAGGTTGCGGAATGTTTCCGTCTCCATGAGCCTAAAAGTCAACATTTCGAGCGCAAGCAGTCATGAAATGTGAGAATTTAGTACGGCGGCCTGTGGGGCGTTGGCTGCGTATTTGCGCTTGCGTTCCAAGGACTGGGGTATGGACAACTGAACGCTGTGCTGGGACAAGAACGTGGATGTGCTTCCTGATGCTGCTACTTGAGAGTGTGCAATGACAGGTGCAGGGCAGGAGTCATCTTCGCATGCACCATGGACAGGGGATTGGCTTGCATGCACAACAGCAGAAGAAGCAATTTTGCAACCCGCAGACACTGTTCCTGCACCCTGGGGTTCGGCCCACAAAGTCGGGTGCTTTGCTGCCATGTGCCTGATCATGCTGGTGGTGGTCAGGCTGGGTGTTTCGCCACCCCTGCTGATGCTGGCCTGGCAGGTGGTGCAAATGGCCTTTTTGGGGTTATCAGTAGAGTCTTTAAAAAACAGCCAGACTCGGGACGACCTAACAGTTTTACTGGCACACTTCCTTCATGTTAGTGTTACGGGGAACAGTTGCTTGCCTTCTGTCTGCGGCCACGACACTGCTTCTTCCTCCCCCTGTGTGCTGCTGTCTTCGCTCTGCATGTCCTCCTGCCAGACTGGGTCAGTTACTATATCATCCACCACCTCGTCTTCCACTTCTGCACCCTGGTCCTCCTCCTGACTCTCTGGCAGTTGTGTCTAATCATTGTCCACCTCTTTGAAACTTTCCCGCCGTCGCCTTCGTGTGACCGTGGATGCTCAAATATTTGGGCATCGCTACGTGCGATCTCCTCTTGCCTCGCTTCAAGTGGACCGGGCGAGAGGCCCAAATCTATAAATGGAAAAGTGAACAACTCTTCACAGTGTCCAAGTGTGGGATCATTTGTCTCCGGACTCTCAACATGCTGGGAGGAAGGAGGATCAGGGTGAGGAATATGTGGTCCAGACTCACGGTTACTGAGACTTGATCGTGTGGAAGACAGGGTGGTGGTGGTGATAGCTAAGTGACTGGAAGCATTATCCGCTATTCAACCAACAACCTGTTGAGACTGCTCTGGGTTCAATAGTGGTGTGCTGAGGTCCCCTAGGAATTGGGACAGGAAGGTCGGGCGAGAAGATGTGGGTGTTTGTTGTGGCACAATTTCAGCTTGCCCACGGCCTTGGTCTCAGCCTCTGCATGCACCATCACCATCACGTGTAGTTCCCCGTCCCTTGCCACGTGCCTTGCCCATTTTAAATGGAGGACAATATCTTCCACGCTCACTACAAATGACTCAATTTGGAGAAAACTTATATGTGATTCGTGTGACGGAGAAACCACAGTTTTAAATACCTGGCCTGTAGGTAACTATTTTGAACAGCAAACCGGTGTCAAAAACTTCGCTGACACAGTGAAAAAAATTTGAATGGAGGCCAAAAATGGCAGTATTTTCTGAAAACGTATATGTGATCCGTGTGACGGAGAAAACACAGTTTCAAATACCTGGCCTGTAGGTAACTGTTTTGAACAGCAATCTGGTGTCAATTGCTTCACTGACACACTGAAACAAATTTTTAATGGAGGTCAGAAATGGCAGTATTTTCTGAAAACGTATATGTGATCCGTGTGATGGAAACAACACAGTTTTAAATAGCTGGATTTTAAGCGCTGTAATATGGAAAGGACCTGGCTGTATTCTGCAGTGCCAACAAGCAAATGGCGCAGAAAAACTGTGTACTTTGGATTGATTTTTAAGCAAATAATGAGGATTAAGGATAAAAAAAAAATTATTCCTTGCCCCTGAGACCAGGGCCTTTGTCTAGAAATATCTAACAGCAGCAGAAGGCAGAATTGGAATGGAGCCTCTTGTGCTATATGCACTGCAGTCTGCTATATACACTGCCTGCCTGCCTATATACACTGCCAGCCTGATATCTCTGCAGATGGATTAGTCCTCAGAAAGACTGTTTGTTGAGATGGATATGTGTAATGTACGTGTTTTCTCCCTACACTACCTAATACACAAGCAAATCTCTCCCTAGCTCAGCAGCACCTCTCCCTAATCTGCCTGATTCCGGAGTGACTGTGATGAGAACAGCGGCACCAGGTCTGATATAGACCTGATGACGCTGTGCGGCCAGCCGATCACTATAATGCCACAACCACCATGGCTGCGGCATTACAATGAGTGGCAGGCAATCCCTGCATGTTGATTGGCGCTCTAAAGAGCGCCAAAAATGCAGGGAGGGGACCCGAGCATCCGCCCGAGCATCTCGCAAGTACTTGGCGAGCTCCAAGCATCTCGAGTACTGAGATGCTCGGGCGAGTACCGAGTACTTGTGAGTATGCTCGCTCATCACTAGTTACCAACTGCTATGTTCTCTTTAGCAAAGATGGAACTGCACAGAGACATCCAAGCCGACTACGCAAGTTAATAGATAAACAGGATGAGAAGGATTGAAGAAAAATTACATGGAAGTGTGATGCTCTCAGCCCTCACCCTGGGAAGTGGGGTTACTCGGAGCCGGGTCAGATGTTGGGGGGGGTTGCAGTCGTGGCCGGACCCGGTCCGTGCCCAGGGCGGTCACATAAAAGATTTAAAGGGCTTTCAGGGCTGAGTCCACTGAGGCCGGTGTTACGGACAGCTAAGATGGGACGGCTCCCCGCAGGCGGAGCAGGCCTCAGGGTAGTGTGAGGAAGGATGGTGGGTGCAGTGCCACGCAGTAAATAACAGGCTGAAGCGGGGTGTGAAGTCATCCAGTGTTTTTACTCACATTAAGATGAACTTTAGCCGCAAAGCTTCCCTCTGTTCCTCGTGGCATGCTGCGGCCACCAGGAAGGGGGTCCAGCACTTTCCAGATAGATCAGGAGCACCTGTCAAGACCCCATTGATGTGTTCCTCTCCTTCTCCCTCACTTTCTCCTTCTCCTCCCGCTTGTGTCCCCCTCCGGATCCACTAAGTTGCCGGGCTTTCCAACAGTGACGTGAAGTACACAGTCAGATATCGGGGGCCGGTCACCCCTCTTGCAGCAGGAGTCCCTCTGGCTAGGCCAGAGTAAGAAATACAGGTGGCGTACGCCGCTCCGTCCGTATCCCCCAGGGATCCTTTTGCCTGTGGAGCTTGTCTCCTCTACTCCCCTCCAGGCCTTCTTAGGTAGGGACATTGACGAGGTAGAGTCAGTGGTTACCTCAGACTCGTTCCTCGTCTCAAGGCCAGAGAACGAGGACCGTGTATCTCCAATCAGCTGCAGGTTCTAAGAGAAAGCCACGTTCAGTGATGAAGATCACAATCAAAAGACCTTGAACTTAAGATGGCTGAAGATTATATATGAATTGGTAAGTGTACCCTTAAAGTGTGTCCTCCACCCTCACCCACTACATGGTTCCCCCTATCTTTGGTTCCCCGCATCTCCTCTATCCCGCGCCGAGGCAGTACACTAGTGCATTTAGGCCCCCTACAGGACAGGAGTGGTGTAGTGTTGAATGGTGAAGTAGGGTCCGAAGTGCTCCATCCTTGCCTGGAAGAGGAGATACCACACCTCTAGCTGAGGTGCAGTACCGCTGTGGCGACTGAACCCTCAGGGGCGCCACATAAGTTCACTGCAGTTAGCTAAAGACTGGAGTGAGTGTTACCTGTGACACAATATGGCAAACACTGCAGAGGAATTTCATGCATGGGTGTTGTCCACAAAGGAAGCCTCTCTTAAATTCCATGCACATAAAAGCCTGCCCACAATTTGCCAGGGCCTATGCTGAAAAATATGAAGAATACTGGGACTCTATATTCTGGAGTGAGGAGTCCTTCAAAAATGTTTTTGGAAAGATGGCTTCAAAACTGTATGTGAGGAGTACAAAGAAAAAGGCATGGTGCCTACAGTGAAACATGGTGGTGGCAGTGTCCTGATGTGGAGCTGCATGAGTGCCTTGAATGAGGATGATGCCAGGCACCTGCATGATGTGGCACCAGAGCCCGGGACCAATCGAGCACCAGGATGCCAAGCTGTGGATCTTGTTCCAGATTGTTCCAACTTAGAGGGGGCCAGTAGCAGCCATCTTTCCCACAATGGAATGGACTCTTGCTTGCCACTCATTCTGCAGCAAACTGGGAGGATGTGACCCTCAAATGCAGACGCAGATTGTGTTACAAGAATGCAAAGCAGAGCGTCAGTTTGTCAAGCTACAGGCTGAGTGAAAGGTTGAGAGAGCCGAGTGATGGGCCGAGTGAGAGGCGCGAGAGCGACAGGCTGACAGAGACCACCAGCTGGAGTTAAACCGAACTCAGAAGGAGCAATCTACCTGACTAAACAGTGAGTCCAATAATGTCAACACCTTTAAACCACGTCCCGAGCATTTTCCTGCCATGGACAAGAAAGTGGATCTGGACACATTTTAAAGTTTGCAATGCAGCAACAGCCTGCAGACAGTATCGGTTGCCCGATGACTAGTGGGCTCGATACTTAACTTCAGTGCTACAAGGCAAATCTCTGGAAGTGTTTGCTGCTCTCCCTCGAGAGCAAGATGGAGACTATGAGGCCATCAAGCAGGCCTTGATAAGAAAATATCAGCTGTCTCCAGAATTGTAAAAAAGTTCCAAGCCCTCCAACATGGATTTCACAACAGCTACGGTGATGTAGTGGAATGGCTCAGAACCAACTTTAAGCAGTGGGTCCAGGGACTATTGGTAACCACTTTCAAGGAGTTGAAGGACCTGATAGTGAAGAAACAATTTCTCAATTTCTTCCTGTGAAGGTGCAACAATTTGTAATGGACCATGTGCCAAAGGAGGCTGCTAAAGCTGCACACATACACCTGAGGTGCGGTAGTCAGCCATCACCAGGCAAAAATTGGGTAAGCCAACAACCAATGCCCCTGCCAACTGGTCCACAGGGTTTTTTTCCCCATCTTCCAACACCCGGCCAGCATCTGATGCCCGAAAGTGCTATCCCTGCAACCAACCTGGATATATATTAGCATCTTCTGCCCAGAGAGGCAGAAGAGGAACTCCACATCTGAGTCCCTAAAACAGCAGTCCTTTTTGTGGGTGGGTGGGTTAGAGGGGCTCGTGAAAACTTGCAACCTGTTACTGTGAGCGACACCGTCACTGTGGGGGCTCAAAGACACAGGTGCAGAATGAACCCTCATCCACCCTGAATTTGTGTTCCCTAAAACTTATTTCTGGGAAGACCCTACCTGTCATCGGAATTGGGGGTGTTCCCCGACCTTTTCCGATGGCCCATGTTTTTCTAGATTGGGTTGCCAGGAGGGGGTTAAGAGAAGTGGGGGTTCTGAGAACCTCTCCACAAATATTTTATTGGGGACCAATCTGGGACGGTTGGTCACTCAATATGTTCCTGACAACCCTCCCAAATCTGGCTCTTTATGCATTTCAAATATCGATTGTACAGGAGAACTCAGACATGTCATGCTGCGGGGTGATGTTGCTGAGGATCCCGTAAAAGAATCAAGTATCAGTGCTAAGGGCGAGGAGAACAGGCACGGGGATCATAAAGTAGGTGGTCTCATGGCTACTCCATGATTAGCACTGTTTCTAAGGTATCAAAGGAGGGGGAAGTTTTATCCCCAGCCTGTTAGAATGGTGGCAAAGTGTATCCCACAGCCTGTCAGAGTGTCAGAAAACTGTGCCCCACAGCCTTTCGGGGTGAAGGAATAGTCTGCCCCACAGCTTGACAGGGTAATGGGAAAGTGGTACCCAAAGCATGTCAGGGTCATGGTAAAGTGTTATCCACAGCCTGTCAGGATGGTGGGAAAGTGTGTCCCACAGATTATCAGGGTGAGAGAAAAGGATTACCCACAGCCTATCAGGGGGATAAGAAAGTGGTGCCCATAGCCTGTCAGGGTCATGGGAAAGTGTTTTCCATAGCCTGACAAGATGGTGGGAAAGTTTGTCCACAGCCTGTAAGTTTGACTGAAAAGCATTACCCACAGCCTGTCAGGGTGATGGGAAAGTGGTACCCATAGCCTGACAGGGTGATGGGTCTGTGTTGCTCACAGCCTGTCATGGTGATGGGAAAGGTTTGTTATCCCCTGGGAGACAGCCTATATAGCCATTTCCTTTTTTTGGAAGTGCATTGAGCTGTAGGTTGGATTGCTGCTAAAAAAAAAAAAAAACTCTTTAAATCTTCTTCCTTAGCGACTGTAAACGAGCTGAGCGTGACCGGAGCGTAAGTGCAAACGGAAGTAAGTGTGTGACTTGTATTTCAGTGAATAGGTAATTGTTTTTCAGTGAATAGGTAATTGGGAATCCTGCAGAAAATACCTGTGTGAATTGCTGTGAGTTGTTGAATTGTGAACTGCTGAGTGCTTTTCTACCTGTTTAGTTTTATTGGGCTTTTTAAACCCTATTTTCTCTCTACAGTTTTACAGTCTCTTATTTTACTACCTGTGTGTTTAAGGGTTAACTACATTACACTTAAATCCTGAGGTGTAGCTATACTCACAAAGGGTTAATTAAGGGTGAGCGGTCATAATTAAGAGGTTATAAGGGGCAGCTGGTTGGGGCATCCAGCCCTTTGGAAGTGCAGTGAGCTGTAGGTTGGATTGCTGTCAAAGGGGAAAAAAAAACAACTCTTTAAATCTTCTTCCTTAGCGAGTGTGAACGAGCTGATTGTAACTGGAGCTTAAGTGCAAACGGAAATAAGTGTGTGACTTGATTTTCAGTGACTTGGATTCAGGTAGTTTGGAAGGGAGGAATTTGGACTGAATTGCTGTCTGTATTTTATTAATTCTTTACAATTCTTTTTACTTAACATTTCTGTCTAGTGCAATCCCCATTAGGAAATGAGCTCCATTATTGATAATGCTATCCAGTGTACATCTTGCCACATGTATGCAATCTTTGAACAGCCAGTCGTAGGTGCATACTGCTGTGCGAGATGTGTGCACATTGTGTGTTTGGAAGCCCAGGTACTGGATCTAAATGAGCAGCTGGCAACACTGAGATCCACTGACAATATGGAAAGGAGTCTGCTGCTCACTGACCAGCTGCTCACTGGGGTAGATGTGGGGGAGGGTGGAAGTATGAAGCTGCAGGACAGACAGGCAGCTATCTGGGTGACAGTTAGAAGGGGGGGTAGAGGGAAGAGTGCCAGGCATGCTAGTCCTGATCTGGCACACCCCAATAAGTTTGCAAAGTTGGCAGATGAGGGAGGTGTCGGTACAGGGGTAGCACTGCTGCAGCAAGGCATGTCCTCTGAAAGCCGGAGAAGTGTCAGCTCTAGTAAGGGGGGAAATCGGAGAGCAGGGCAGGCCAGGCAGGTGCTGGTAGTGGGAGACTCAATTTTTAGGGGAACAGATAGGGCAATCTGTCACAAAGACAGGGATTGTCGAACAGTGTGCTGCCTACCTGGCGCTTGAGTCTGGCACATTGCTAATCGGGTTGACAGATTACTGGGAGGGGCTGGTGAGGACCCAGAGGTCATGGTGCACAATGGCACAAATGACAAAGTTAGAGGTAGGTGGAAGGTCCTTAAAGATGATTTCAGGGAATTAGGCTGCAAACTTAAAGCAAGGACCTTCAAGGTGGTATTCTCTGAAATACTGCCTGTACCACGTGCCATGCCAGAGAGGCAACAGGAGATTAGGGAGATAAATAAGTGTCTCAGGAATTGGTATAGGAAGGAGGGGTTTGGTTTCCTGGAGAGCTGGGCCGACTTCTCAGTTGGCTACAGGTTCCAGTAAAGGTAATAGGTTTTTGACAACTATGAGAGACAATTACCTTTCACAACTGGTTCAGGACCCAACAAGAAGGGCGGCACTGCTAGACCTAATATTAACCAACAGGTCAGACCGCATATCGAATATACGAGTTGGGGGTCATTTGGGTAATAGTGATCACAAAATAATATGTTTTCATGTATCCATTAATAAGATGTGTAGTAGAGGAGTTACAAGGACACTAAACTTCAGGAAGGAAAATTTCCAAAGGTTGAGTGATGATCTTAGTGCAATAAACTGGGACAATTTCCTGAGACATAAAACTACACAAAGCAAATGGGAGACATTTATTAGCATCCTGAATAGGACCTGTGCTCAATATATACCCTATGGGAATAAACATGCTAGAAATAGGAGGAAACCACTATGGCTAAATAGAGCTGTAAGGGCGCAATTAGTGACAAAAAAAAGCATTTAGAGAACTAAAGCAAGTAGGTAGTGATGAGGCATTAAATAAAAACAGAAAATTAAATAAATTCTGTAAAAACCCAATCAAGGCAGCAAAGATTGTAAAAATAATTCCAAAATATTCTTTAACTTCATAAATAGTAAAAAACTAAAAAATGATAGTGTTGGCCCTGTTAAAATTAGTCTGGGTGAAATGGTGGATGAGGATGAGGATGAGAAAAAAGCCAATATGCCAAATGATTTTTTTTCAACAGTATTTACACAGGAAAATCGCATGACAGAAAACTTGATCAGTGATAACAAAAATTCTCCATTAAATGTCACTTGCTTAACCCAGCAGGAAGTACGGCGGCGTCTAAAATTCTCAAAATTTGACAAATCCCCGGGCCCGGATGGGATACACCCGCGAGTTCTGCAGGAATTAAGTAACGTCATAGATAGACCATTATTTTTAATCTTTAAAGATTCCATAATAGCAGGGACTGTACCATAGGACTGGCGCATAGCAAATGTGGTGCCTATATTCAAAAAGGGGACAAAAACTGAACTTGGAAATTATAGGCCAGTAAGCTTAACCTCTACTGTGGGTAAAATCCTGGAGGGTTTCCTAAGAGATGCTATACTAGAGTATATGAAGAAGAATAACCTCATGACCCAATATCAACATGGGTTTACGTGGGACCGTTCCTGTCAGACTAATCTGATCAGCTTTTATGAAGATGTAAGTTCTGGACTGGACCAAGGAAAAGCAGTGGATGTTGTGTATATGGACTTTTCAAAAGCTTTTGATACGGTTCCACACAAAGGTTGATACATAAAATGAGAACAAGGGGATAGGGGAAAATATATGTAAGTGGGTTAAGAACTGGCTCAGTGATAGGAAACAAAGGGTGGTTATTAATGGCAGACACTCAGACTGGGTCTCAGTTAACAGTGGGGTACCACAGGGGTCAGTATTGGACCCGCTTCTTTTTAACATATTTATTAATGACCTTGTAGGGGGCATACAGAGTAGTATTTCAATATTTGCAGATGACACTAAACTCTGCAGGGTAATCAATACAGAGGAGGACAATTTTATATTACAGGAGGATCTATGTAAACTAGAAGCTTGGGCTGATAAATGGCAAATGAACATTAATGGGGATAAATGTAAGGTAATGCACTTGGGCAGAGGAAATAAAATGTATAATTATATGCTTAATTGTAAAACACTGGCAAAACTGTAACTGAAAAAGACCTGGGTGTATTGGTGGAAGACAAGGTCACGTTTGGTAGCCAGTGTCAGGCAGTTGCTGCACAGGCAAATAAAATAATGGGATGCATTAAAAGAGGCATAGATGCTCATGAGGAGAACATAATTTTACTTCTATACAAGTCACTAGTGCGACCACACTTAGAATACTGTGTACAGTTCTGGTCTCCGGTGTATAAGAAAGACATAAGAAAGACATAGCTGAACTAGAGCAGGTGCAGAGAAGAGGACCAAGGTTATTAGAGGACTGGGGGGTCTGCAATACCAAAACAGGTTATTACACTTGGGGTTATTTAATTTGCAAAAACGAAGGCTTAGGGGTGATCTTATTACTATGTACAAGTATATGAGGGGACAGTACAAAGACCTTTCTACTGATCTTTTTACTCTGAGGCCTGAGAAGGGGACAAAGGGGCATCTTCTACATCTGGAGGAAAGAAGGTTTTATCATAGTCAGAGACGCGGACACTTTACTGTAAGAGCAGTGAGACTATGGAACTCTTTGCCGCATGATGTTGTAATGAGTGATTCACTACTAAAATTTAAGAAGGGCATGGATGCCTTTCTTGAAAAGTGTAATATTACAGGTTATATATACTAGATTCCTTGATAGGGCGTTGTTCCAGGGAACTAGTCTGATTGTCGCATGGAGTCAGGAAGGAATTTTTTTCCCAAATGTGGAGCTTAGTGTTTACCACATGGGTTTTTTTTGCCTTCCGTTGGATCAACATGTTAGGCTATGGTTTGAACTAGATGGACTTAGTCTTCCTTTGACCATAAAAACTATGTTACTATGTTATTAAGTAACTGTCACCCGCAGTCAGAGTGCCCAGAATGCAGGTAACGCACTGCCTTATGAACCCTTATCATCGAGAAGAATAACCGAGCCAGTTGCTTGCTCAGAGCAGGTCCCAAAGGGTCCCTTTGAAGTTGGGGCCTTAACATTGTTTCTGGCTACCTCTAGCCAGAAGTTTCAGATTGCACTACTAGTAGATGCCAGTCTTTAGGTGCTGAGTGACCTCATAGAGAAGCCCGTCTCCTAGTCCAAGAAGGAGAGGGCATTGTGGGGTCCAGGAAGGTTGTACCATAAGGTGGGCTTGGGAGTTGATTGCAAATCAATCTTCCATGCCACCTCTAAAAGGAGGAGGTGTCATAGAGGAAAACTGTAAAATCCATAAAGACATCTCCGGTGACATATCACTCTCACGTTGAACAAATAGGATTAATTATAACTGGAGAAGTGAAAAATAGCTGACACTTCAACTTCCATTGAAGTAGGATCTCCTGCCATAAACAGGTAATTACTAGTGTTGAGCGAGCACTAAAATGCTCGGGTGCTCGAAGCTCGGGCCGAGCTCACCGTGATACTCGGGTGCTCGACCTGAGCAACGAGCCCAATGTTAATCTATGGGAGACCCGAGCATTTTTGCGGCGGCACCCCCGGCAGTCTGTAGAAAGCCTAAAAAGCGCCCAAAACGATAGTGACAGTGCTCAAATAACATGGGGACAGCATTTCTGACCCCCAGGTCACTGCTGTCAACAATGTGGTCAGAGGTATTAAGCCACTTTTACGGGCTCACAATAAAACGTTCAAAAACGAAACTGAAACTGCTTTCCTGTGAAATATGTTAAGGAACTTCCTTTCCATGGTAAAGACTTCTGTATAAGGTAAAATAAATAACCAAAAACAAAAATACTCCTCCACACCTTGGGCTATGTTCACAAGTAGCATTTTTTATGCGTTTTTGCATTTTTCTATTGCTTTCAACCGTGACAAATGCATTCACCGGGAAATGTCATTTTAACATTTTACAACCTTATCTGGCCATGTGGTGTGTGACACATGCATACAGTGCTGAAAAGGCATGGGAAAGACCCCTGGAAGCATCTCTGACACCCAGGTCACTGCCTAAAAGTGTGCCCATCAGAAGTGATCCTTACCGCATCAGAAGATGCAGACTTGCAACTATCCCCGTGCAAGTCCTTGTCCCAGGGCAGTGTTCAATTGTACCTCTCCCATTCCTTGCAATGCAAGCGCAAGTATGCAGCCAACCACCCACCCACCCTCAGGCTGCAATACCATACTGCTTGCTTGCTTGCACTTGAAATTGGGCCTTTTAGGCATGTGGAGGCGGAATCCGGCCACCACATCATGGCTGCGTCGGCGGCCTGGTATCCACACTCAGTCCCCAGCCGCCCGGCGGCTGGCTGTCCACACTCGGTCCTCAGCTGCCAGGGGGCGGCCGGGTGTCCATACTTGGTCCCCAGCCACCCTTATTTGTCCCGGTGCGCCTTATAAATAAGATTAAGCGCGGATACCAAAACAATACCTGTGTCCTCCCCAGTGCATTTAGTGGGGAGGACAGCCTATTCCGCTGTAGTGTGTGCATGCCAACCCCCTGTTCATGGCACATGCAAAGATGCCTCCAGCCCCGCACCTGTCGTTGCTGACTTGCAACTATCCCCGTTCAAGTCCTAGTCCCAGGGCAGTGTTCAATTGTACCTCCCCAATTCCTTGCAATGCAAGCGCAAATATGCAGCCAACCACCCACCCACCCGCAGGCTGCAATACCATACTGCTAGCTTGCACTTGAAATGGGGCCTTTTAGTTTGGAGGAGGCCGAAGCTGGCCACTACCTCATGGCTGCTTCGGCAGCGAGGTATCCATACTCAGTCCCCAGCCGCCCGGCGGTCCGGTGTCTATGCTCGGTACCCAGCCGCCAGGGTGCGGCCGGGTGTCCATACTCGGTCCCCAGCCACCCCTATTTCTCATGGGAACTTCCCCCACACTTTTATTAGCCTGGCCTGCTTTAGGGCAGCATTGGACGAGCCCACCAGAGAACCAGACTCCTCCGGTGGGCCCTGGCTTGTCCATCAGGGGAGTTGAGAGTGCCAAAGAGAGGAGCATGATGATGATGATAGAAGTTAGCAACTGCTTTGTTTTCTTGGAATGCAAGCGTAAGTGTGCAACCTGCTACCCACCCACCCCCAGGCTGCAATACCATACTGCTAGCTTGCACTTGAAATGGGGCCTTTTAGTTTGGAGGAGGCCGAAGCTGGCCACTACCTCATGGCTGCTTCGGCAGCGAGGTAACCATACTCAGTCCCCAGCCGTCCGGCGGCCGGGTGTCCATGCTCGGTACCCAGCCGCCAGGGGGCGGCCAGGTGTCCATACTCGGTCCCCAGCCGCCCTGTGGCCGGTTGTCCACACACGGTCCCCAGCCGCCTAGGGGCGGCCGGGTGTCCATAAACGGTTCCCAGTCGCCCCTATTTCTCCTGTCACCTTCCCACACACTTTTCTTAGCCTGGCCTGCTTTAGGGCAGCATTGGACGAACCCAACAGAGAACCAGACGCCTCCAGTGTGCCCTGGCTTCTCCATCAGGGGAGTTGAGAGTGCCAAGGTGAGGAGCATGATGATGATGATAGAAGTAAGCATCTGCTTTGTTTTCTTGGAATGCAAGCGCATGTTTGTAGTAGCGGCTAGGCCTGAGGTGGTCAGCGTTTTGGCGCATATCCTACCTCCTCCGAGGATTGCTGGATGTTTTCCTGATACTATCCCAGTTCTATGACTCCCATTAAAACAAAGCTTCTGGTGATAAATGATGGATGAGGTGGTGGCAAAGGAGAAAGAGCAGGAGGAACAGGAACTATTCACATCAATATCAGGCCAGTCAACCACACATGTATTGTAGGATATGTTTCTGTACCAAAAGGAGCGGTTCAGCTACACAGTTATAGGGCATACAGTGAGTGCAATGCCTACCAAAAATTTCGAGGCACTCCAATGCCCCTTGGAAATGACATGGAGGTCAGAGGGCCTTAACTAAACCGTTTTTTCCATTTATAGCAACTGGGTCTCCGGTACACTGTTGGCCTAAGCAGTGAATGGAAGGCTTTCCAAAAATTATGAGGAACTGCAATGCCCCTTGAAACAGACGTGGATTTCAGCGTACTAATAACCTTCTACACATTAATGGGAAGTGGGTCTCCCTTAGTTTTTGCCATTGCATTGAAAAGCAAAAGCTGACTAAAATTAGGAGGAAATGCAATGCACGTTGAAAGAGTCGTGGAGGTTAGAGGTAATTAAAAACAACATTTCAATGCCCCTTGGAAGAGCTGTGGAGTTCAGAGTGGTTTAAGAAGACAATTTTAATGCACCTTTGAAGAGACGTGGAGGTCACAGTAGCTTAACAAGATGGTTTCAATGTCCCTTGGAAAAGTGGTGGAGGTCACAGTAGCTTAACAAGACGGTTTTAATGCCCCTCGAAAGAGACGTGGAGGTCACAGTAGCTTAACAAGACGGTTTTAATGCCCCTTGGAAGAGACGTGGAGGTCCCAGTAGCTTAACAAGACGGTTTTAATGCCCCTTGGAAAAGTGGTGGAGGTCACAGTAGCTTAACAAGACAGTTTTAATGCCCCTCGGAAGAGACGTGGAGGTCACAGTAGCTTAACAATACGGTTTTAATGCCCCTCGGAAGAGACGTGGAGGTCACAGTAGCTTAACAAGATGGTTTTAATGCCCCTCAGAAGAGACGTGGAGGTCCCAGTAGCTTAACAAGACAGTTTTATCGCCCCTCAGAAGAGACGTGGAGGTCACAGTAGCTTACAAGACAGTTTTAATGCCCCTTGGAAGAGACGTGGAGGTCCCTGTAGCTTAACAAGACGGTTTAATGCCCCTTGGAAAAGAGGTGGAAGTCGCAGTAGTTTTAATGCCCCTTACAAGAGCCATACAGTACAGCATCTTAAAAATATTATTCTCATTATTGGGGAGTGGGTCTCCCACAGTCTTTGCTTATGCCTTCCAAGCAAAAGCTGACAAAAATAAGGACGGAGGAACTTTCAATAATGGCAACACGGACCACGGTCACCTTGGTAGTATAGTGGTATTGGAGGCTGAGGATAAGGAGAAGAGCATAAAACAGCCGAAATGAGGAAGCGTATACCCATGTGTGGGTGTGAAGCGGTGCATGTGAATACACCTCCCGAAATAACACAGTGGATTTGACTTTATGTTACTCTGCTGTCATTTGGTGGTGATGAGAAGTCTGGCCCAATCCAGCCCTTGTTCATTTTGATAAGGGTCAGCTTGTCAGCATTGTCAGTTGACAGGCGAGTGCGCTTATCAGTTATAATTCCCCCAGCGGCACTAAAAACACGCTCCGATAACACGCTAGCGGCAGGGCAGGCCAGAACCTCCAAGGCGTACAGAGCGAGTTCATTCCAAGTTTCCAGCTTGGATACCCAATAATTAAAAGGCACAGAGGAATCACGGAGGACGCTGGTACGGCCGGCAAGGTACTCCCTCACCATCTTTTGAAACTTTCCATTCCTTGTGAGAGTACCCCGCGCCTCAGGGTCTGTCCGAAGGGAGGGTCTGAGAAAACTGTCCCAGAACGTTGACAGTGTTCCCCTGCCTCTGCTGGATTGGAGTTGCGTCTCTTTCACATGTACACCTTGGTTGGGCAACGAATTGTGACCTCTGCCGCTAGCGTGTTCAGATGGGAATTTTTTTCACAGTTCTGCAGCAAGGGCCTTCTGGTACTGCCCCATTTTTGTAGACCTCTCCACCTCAGGAATAAGAGAGTGAAAGTTCTCCTTGTAGCGGGGGTCTAAAAGTGTCACCAACCAGTAATAACTGTCACCCAACATTTTGACAGCGCGAGTCTCATGGTTAAGGCAGCGTAACATAAAGTCAGCCATGCGTGCCACACTGGTAATGGGCAAGACTTCCGTGTCCTCACCAGGATGACGACTGACCATGCTCTCCTCCTCCTCCTCCCCCCTGTCCTCAGGCCACCCACGCTGAACCGACGGTATGACAGTTGTACAGGTACTACCGTCTACAGCTCATGATACAAGCTCCTGTTCTTCCTCCTCCTCCTCCTCACCCTCATTGTCCCCCAATGCACGTTGGGATGAGATGAGGCTGGGCTGTGTGTAATCGACCGCTACGGCTTCTTGATCCATCTCATCATACTCTGGCTGCAATGACTCCTCTTTAATTCTCTGCAGAGAGCGTTGCAAAAGACAGACAAGTGGAATGCTGATGCTAATGATGGCGTCATCGCCACTCACCATCTTGGTAGACTCCTCAAAGTTTGTCAAGATGGTACATATGTCAGCCATCCAGGTCCTCTCCTGAGGTCTTATGTGTGCAGTCTGACCTGAATATCGACGGCCTTGTTGCAGCTGGTACTCCATAACTGCTCTCTTCTGCTCACAAATCCTTTGCAACATGTGGAGGGTAGAGTTCCAACATGTGGGGACATCACACACCAGTCGGTGTGATGGAAGCTGCAAACGCTGCTGCATCACAGCAAGGGCGGCGGAAGCTGTAGCCGACTTGCGAAAATGAGCTGACAGGCGGCGTACTTTGATGAGCAGATCTGGCAACTCGGGGTATGATTTAAGAAACCGCTGATCCACGAGGTTAAGCACATGAGCCTGGCATGGTACGTGTGTGATCTCGCCACGCCTCAGAGCCGCCACCAGTTTACGGCCATTGTCACACACGACCATGCCTGGATGTAGGTTCAGCGGTCTCAGCCACAGATCTGCCTGCTCTTTCACAGCTGTCCACAACTCACAAGCAGTGTGAGGTTTCTCACCTAAGCTTATAAGTTTCAGCACAGCCTGTTGCCGCTTGGCGGAGGCAGTACTGCAGTGCTTCCAGCTTGTAACTGATGTGGTGATATCTGAGATGGAGGCTGAACATGAGGAGGAGGAGGATGATGCGCAGGACCTGTACACTGTGGGGGCAACTCTGACTGACATAGGGCCCCCAATCCTCGGTGTGGGGAGGATGTGTTTATCCAGTGTGCCATCAGGGTGATGTACTGTCCCTGGCCACAAGCACTTTTGTCCACGTGTCCATTGGCAGGTGGACTCTCCCAGTAACAGCATTGTTGAGGGCAAGGCAGATGTTTTGGGACACGTGCTTGTGTAGTGCGGGGATGGCACACTGAGCAAAATAGTGTCGGCTGGGGACCTAGTACCGAGGGACGGCCACCGCCATAAGGTTGCAGAAGGATTCCGTCTCCACCAGCATTAAAGGCAGCATTTCCAAAGCAAGCAGTTGTGAAATGTGCGAATTTAGGACTGCGACCTGTGGGGCGTTAGCTGCGAATTTCCGCTTTCGTTCAAAGGTCTGGGATATGGACAACTGAACGCTGCGGTGGGATGTGGACGTGGACGTTGATGCTGTTTCTTGAGAATCTGCCATAACAAGTGAAGACTGAGAGGAGGGGGCATCTTTGCATGCAGTATGGATAGGGGACAGCCTTGCACACACAACAGGGGTTTCTATTGCACGCACAACAGCGGAAGAAGCAGTGGTGACACCTGCTGACACTGGTCGAGGACCCTGGGGTTCGCCCCACGAAGTCGGGTGCTTTGCTGCCATGTGCCTGATCATGTTGGTGGTGGTCAGGCTGGTAGTTTTGTCACCCCTGCTGATGCTGGCATGGCAGCTGGTACAAATGGCCTTTTTGGGTTTATCAGCAGAGTCTTTAAAAAAATTCCAGACTCTGGAAGACCTACAGGTTGTACTGGCACCGTCCCTCATGTTGGTGTTACGGGGAACTGTTGCCTGCCTTCTGTGTGCGGCCACTAGTGTTGAGCCACCCCCGTAGTGTTCGGGTTCGGTTCGTCGAACACCGGGATGTTCAAGGAACTGTTCGTCGAACTGTTCGTCGAACACCTTAGAACACCGTCGAACACCGTTAAAACCAATGGCAGGCAAACAAAAACACATAGAAACACATAGAAAACACCTTCAAAGGTGTCCAAAAGCTGACAAACTGCTCAGAAGACACTCTCTTTAAAAAAGCCGGCCGGCAATTCAGCAGCGGCATACACCGGTACCCGACAATTTAGACAAGAAGGAATAGAGCATCACACATAGATTAGATAGATAGAAACATGTCAGTCACACATATAAGAAGCACAGTGACAGTGTTGCTTACTGTACTTGTCATTTAGTGTAAAGGATTTATTTAAAAAAATAATAGTGTTTTCATGCACCATCTCTTTAAAAAAGACGGCCGGCAATTCAGCAGCGGTACCCGACAATTTAGAACGGAAAGAATAGAGCATCACACATAGATTAGATAGATAGAAACATGTCAGTCACATATATATGAAGTATAGTGACAGTGTTGATTACTGTACTTGTCATTTAGTGTTAAAATAAAGGATTTATTTAAAAAAAAATTGGCGTGGGGGTCCCTGTAATTTTAGGCTCTAGCGGAGGTTAAGCAGACGGCTGGGGCAGATGTTTGAAGCCTGGGAAGGGGGTAATACTCATGGAGCTTCCCAGGCTACTAATATCAGCCCCCAGCTGAATACCTAGCCTTTACTAGCTATTAAAATGGGGGACCCCCCCAAAAAAATGACATGAGGTCCCCCTTATTTTAATAGCTAGCAAAGGCTAGGCAGACAGCTGGGGGCTGATATTAATAGCCCAGGAAGGGTACCATGAATATTGGCCCCCTTCCAGGCTAGAAACACCAGCCGTCAGCCGCCCCAGAAATGGCGCATCCTTAGGATGCACCAAT
The DNA here is from genome assembly GCF_046119375.1 of Phyllobates terribilis. NCBI lineage: Eukaryota > Metazoa > Chordata > Amphibia > Anura > Dendrobatidae > Phyllobates > Phyllobates terribilis. The sequence goes on from NW_027362763.1 coordinate 230,871,630, forward strand.
TCTGGCACTTAGCCTCGCTCTTCCACGCTGCCCTGGTGCGGTGGCAGGGGGTAATAGGGCTGGGGTTGATGTCAGCTTATAATGCCAGCTGACATCAAGCCCAGGTTAGTAATGGAGAGGCGTCTATAAGACACCCCCATTACTAACCGTATAGTCAAAGTTAAAAAAAAAAACACAAACACCCAAAATAAAGTCCTTTAATTGAAATAAACACACAATTCTTTACTGTTCTAAATTAAACTATACTTACCACCACGCCCATTCCAGCTGAAGCCAACGATCTCCTGCAATAAAAGAAAAATAATAAAGCAACCTCATCCTTACCTTTCCATGGTTCCCACGACTGCTTCAGCTCTGCTACATCGAGATGACAGGCTGGACCGCAGCAGAACGCTGCCATCCAGCCTGTCATCCCGCAGACACTGAGAAGCGCAGGAATGCTTCCGCTCCTCTGTGTCTCTCTGTGACGGCATCCAGATGAGCCGACAATGAACTCGGCTCACCTCATGCACGTCACTGACAGCGTGGGAGAATTCTCCTGCACTCAGCGCTTCAGCGTGAGAATTTTCCCACGCTGTCAGTGACGTGCATGAGGTGAGGTCATGTCCAATGAACTCAGCTCACCTCATGTACGTCACTGACAGCGTGGGAGAATTCTCACGCTGAAGCGCTGAGTGCAGGAGAATTTTCCCACGCTGTCAGTGACGTGCATGAGGCTGATATTTAAATTTGGCGCACAAATCGGTGATTGGTAGCGGGCAGCGTCCGCGACCAATCAGCACGGTAGTGTTTAACTTTGGCGGCAAGATCAGTGATTGGTCGCGCGCCAAGACCGCGACCAATCACCGATTTGGGCGCCACATTTAAATATCGGCCGCGACCAATCAGCACAGCGTTGTTTAAATGTGGATCCAAGATCGGTGATTGGCCGCGGCCGATATTTAAATTTGGCGCACAAATCTGTGATTGGTCACGGGCAGCGTCCGCGACCAATCAGCACAGTAGTGTTTATCTTTGGCGGCAAGATCAGTGATTGGTCGCGGTCAAGACGGCGACCAATCACCGATTTGTGCGGCACATTTAAATAGCGGCCGCGACCAATTGGATGTCAGCGCCGCTCCCCGGTCCTCCCTTCACACCCTAGCCGCATGGATGTCAGCGGCGCTGCCTGTGCGGATACTTCCGCTGCGAGAACCCGGGACATGAGCGGGCGATCGCAGCAGAAGTATCCCGACCAGCAGCGCCGCTCCCCGGTCCTCCCTTCACACCCTAGCCGCTGATGTCCCCACAGTATCCGCATGGTGTTACAAAGGTCCGGACATTTGTGTTAAAAATCGCTGATTGGTCGCTGGCGCTGCCCTAAGCCCGAAATTCATGGGGTCACGCCAATATTAGACATGACCACTATGAATTTCTAGTAAAGTATTTTAAAAAAACACAACACCCACAAAAAAGTCCTTTAATTGAAATAAACACACAATTCTTTATTGTTCTAAATTAAACAATACTTACCGTCACGCCCATTCCAGCTGAAGCCAACGATCTCCTGCAATAAAAGTAAAATAATAAAGCAACCTCATCCTTACCTTTCCATGTTTCCCAGACAGCTTAAGCTCTGCTACATCGAGATGACAGGCTGGACCGCAGGAGAACGCTGCCATCCAGCCTGTCATCCCGCAGACACTGAGAAGCGCAGGCTTGCTTGCGCTCCTCAGTGTCTGGCTGTGACGGCATCCAGATGAGCCCAGGTCATGTCCAATGAACTCAGCTCACCTCATGTACGTCACTGACAGCGTGGAAGAATTCTCCTGCACTCAGCGCTTCAGCGTGAGAATTCTCCCATGCTGTCAGTGACGTACATGAGGTCAGCTGAGTTCAATGGACATGAATGAGCTCACCTCATGCACGTCACTGACAGCGTGGGAAAATTCTCCTGCACTCAGCGCTTCAGCGTGAGAATTTTCCCACGCTGTCAGTGACGTGCATGAGGTGAGCTCATTCATGTCCAATGAACTCGGCTCACCTCATGCACGTCACTGACAGCGTGGGAAAATTCTCACGCTGAAGCGCTGAGTGCAGGAGAATTCTCCCACGCTGTCAGTGACGTGCATGAGGTGAGCCGAGTTCATTGTCGGCTCATCTGGATGCCGTCACAGCGAGACACTGAGGAGCGCAAGCATGCCTGCACTTCTCAGTGTCCGCGGGATGACAGGCTGGATGGCAGCGTTCTGCTGCGGTCCAGCCTGTCATCTCGATGTAGCAGAGCTGAAGCTGTCCTGGGAACCATGGAAAGGTAAGGATGAGGTTACTTTATTATTTTACTTTTATTGCAGGAGATCGTTGGCTTCAGCTGGAATGGGCGTGGTGGTAAGTATGGTTTAATTTAGAACAATAAAAGATTGTGTCTTTATTTCAATTAAAGGACTTTATTCTGGGTGTTTGTGTTTTCTTTTAACTTTGACTATGGGGTTAGTAATGGGGGTGTCTTATAGACGCCTCTCCATTACTAACCTGGGCTTGATGTCAGCTGACATTATAAGCTGACATCAACCTCAGCCCTATTACCCCACTGCCACCGCTACAGGGCAGTGGGAAGAGCGAGGCTAAGTGCCAGAATTGGCGCATCCTATGGATGCGCCATTTCTGGGGTGGCTGACGGCTGGTGTTTCTAGCCTGGGAGGGGGCCAATATTCATGGCACCCTTCCTGGGCTATTAATATCAGCCCCCAGCTGTCTGCCTAGCCTTTGCTAGCTATTAAAATAGGGGGGACCTTACGTCATTTTTTTGGTGGGGGGTCCCCCATTTTAATAGCTAGTAAAGGCTAGGTATTCCGCTGGGGGCTGATATTAGTAGCCTGGGAAGCTCTGTGGGTATTACCCCCTTCCCAGGCTTCAAACATCTGCCCCAGCCGTCTGCTTAACCTCCGCTAGAGCCTAAAATTACGGGGAACCCCACGCCAATTTTTTTTTAAATAAATCCTTTATTTTAACACTAAATGACAAGTACAGTAATCAACACTATCACTGTACTTCTTATATATGTGACTGACATGTTTCTATCTATCTAATCTATGTGTGATGCTCTATTCCTTCTATTCTAAATTGTCGGGTACAGATGCTGAAATGCCGGTCGGCTTTTTTAAAGAGACGGTGCATGAAAACACTAATATTTTTTTTAATAAATCCTTTACACTAAATGACAAGTACAGTAAGCAACACTGTCACTGTACTTCTTATATATGTGACTGACATGTTTCTATCTATCTAATCTATGTGTGATTCTCTATTCTTTCGGTTCTAAATTGTCGGGTACCGGTGTATGCCGCTGCTGAATTGCCGGCTTTTCATGTTTCACTGTAAGCACTGTTCCCATCGATTTGGGCAATCACTGTAATGCCACAACCACCATGGCTGTGGCATTACAGTGAGTGGCAGACAATCCCTGCATGATTGGTGCTCTAAATAGCGCCAGACATGCTGGACACGCTTTTGTTGCACGAACAGTTATCGAACATAACCTCGAACAGCGGAATTTTTGGCAAATCGTTCGGGTTCGTCGAACAACTCGAACACCGCCCAAAACAGCTCGAATTTGAGATTGGCGAACAGTTCTAGTCGAACACTGCTCATCTCTAGCGGCCACCACACTGCTTCTTCCTGCCTGTTTGGGTACTCTGCCTCTCTCACCCTGTGTGCTGCTGGCCTCGCTCTGCATGTCCTCCTGCCACATTGGGTCAGTTACTAGATCATCCACCACCTCCTCCTCTTCCACTTGCGCACCACGATCCTCCTCCTCACTTCCTGGCAATTGTGTCTCGTCATCGTCCACCTCTTGTGACAAATTGCCAGCGTCGACTTCCAGTGGCCGTGGCTGTTCAAATATTTGGGCATCACTACATGGGATCTCCTCTTCCACCACTTCAAACGGAGCAGGCGAGGGGCACAAATCTGGAAATGGACCAGTGAACAGCTCTTCAGAGTGTACAAGTGTGGGATCAGTTGCTGTCTGACGACACTCGGCATGGTGGGAGGAAGGAGCATCAGGGTGAGGAGGAGTATGCAGTCGAGACTCACGGCTACTAAGATTTGACCATGTGGAAGACAGACAGGAGGTGGTGCTGCCCAGGTAACTGGAAGTATTATCTGCTATCCAATTAATGACCTGTTCACACTGATCAGTTCGCAATACTGGTGTTGTTCTGTGCTTCCCTAGAAATTCGGTCAAGAAGTGGGAGCGAGAAGATGTGGCTGTTGGTTGTGGCACATTTTCACCTTGGCCACGGCCCCATCCTCTGCACGCACCATCACCAGAACGTCCAGTTCCACGTCCCTTGCCACGCGCCTTGCCCATTGTAAAGGAAATAAAATAGCTTACACTCGCACTATCAATGGAAAAAGGGTAATAAAAAGTAGATTAGAACTGTGGAAGACGAAAACCACAGTTCTATTTCTCTGGCCTACACCCGACTCTTTTAAACAATCTGAACAATCAGGGAGAAACTATTACTGTTTTTCTTTACGGAAAAAATAACAAAAGCTGGATAATGGCACACAAAAAGAAAAAGTGGGCACTGCTGGGGAATAATAATCACAAATAGAAAGGGGTGCTACTGTAACCTGATGTAAAGACACAAAATTATTCGGAAGAAAAAGACTCAGGATATATAACCATGCACACCCAATGTTGGAAAAGTAAAAAAAATCTTTATTACATGATTACATTTAGACAACAAAAGAAAAATTTTTTGAAAGCATTTAAAACAGACAAAAACATGTGCAATCTTCATGTGGGGGAATTCATGATAATATGCATAAAAATAGCAATAAACCCCACTATGTTATGTGCCACAGGTATATTTTACATCACTTATATAACATTCGATTAATGTAGACCAACTAAGCAACCCTGGCTATAAATAGCACAGCACAACCAGTCAAAATATGTGTTTATGACAAACCAAACCCCCCTAAATAACATAAGTGAATCAAGGAATGAGTAGGAGAGATGGTCTATTGGCAATGGGGGCCCAGATTTTAGAGGTATTGGCCAGATTGTGTCACCAAAGTCATATATGACGTGGCACAGTTGATCCACATATAAATAACAAGCCAGGCATTCCTGAGTGGTCAAGTCAAGAAAATAAGTAAATAAAAAATATATGGAAGAATAATTACCTGCTGGCACCAGAGACCCTACGCTGCGTCTGAGCAGTGTAACGCGTAGGGTCTCTGGTGCCTGCTGGCACCAGAGACCCTACGCTGCGTCTGAGCAGTGTAACGCGTAGGGTCTCTGGTGCCAGCAGTTAATTATTCTTCCATATATTTTTTATTTACTTATTTTCTTGACTTGACCACTCAGGAATGCCTGGCTTGTTATTTATATGTGGATCAACTGTGCCACGTCATATATGACTTTGGTGACACAATCTGGCCAATACCTCTAAAATCTGGGCCCCCATTGCCAATAGACCATCTCTCCTACTCATTGCTTGATTCACTTATATTATTTAGGGGGGTTTGGTTTGTCATAAACACATATTTTGACTGGTTGTGCTGTGCTATTTATAGCCAGGGTTGCTTAGTTGGTCTACATTAATCGAATGTTATATAAGTGATGTAAAATATACCTGTGGCACATAACATAGTGGGGTTTATTGCTATTTTTATGCACATTATCATGAATTCCCCCATATGAAGATTGCACATGTTTTTGTCTGTTTTAAATGCTTTTAAAAAATTTTTCTTTTGTTGTCTAAATGTAATCATGTAATAAAGATTTTTTTTCACTTTTCCAACATTGGGTGTGCATGGTTATATATCCTGAGTCTTTTTCTTCCGAATAACTAAAAGCTGGATAATGGAGATTTTTTAACGTGGAACGGCAAAACCACAGTTATAATTTACTGGCGTATACCAGACTTTTTTAAATATATATATTTGCGACTGTACAGTGAGCGACACACTCAAACTGTTTTTTTTTAGATACAAATGACCCAAAAGTGGATAATACAGAGGTTTGAACCGTGGAACTGCAAAACCACACTTCTGTTTCTCTGGCCTACACCAGACTATTTTCAACAGATTTATTTGTGTCTGAAAAATCAGGGAGACACTATTAGTTTTTTTTGCGGCAAAAAATGCCAAAAGCAGGATAATACAGATTTTTTACCATGGAATAGCAAAACCACAGTTATAATTTTCTGGTGTATACCAGACTTTTTTAAATATATATATTTGCGGTTGAACAGTGAGCGACACACTCAAACTGTTTTTTTTTAGATACAAATGGCCCAAAAGTGGATAATACAGAGGTTTGAACCGTGGAACTGCAAAACCACACTTCTGTTTCTCTGGCCTACACCAGACTATTTCAACAGATATATTTGTGTCTGAAAAATCAGGGAGACACTATTAGTATTTTTTTTACGGCAAAAAATGCCAAAAGCAGGATAATAGAGATTTTTTACCGTGGAACATCAAAACCACAGTTATAATTTACTGGTGTATACCAGACTTTTTTAAATATATATATTTGCGGCTGAACAGTGAGCGACACACTCAAACAGTTTTTTTTTAAATACAAATGGCCCAAAAGTGGATAATACAGATTTTTGAACTGTGGAACTGCAAAACCACACCTCTATTTCTCTGGCCTACACCAGACTCATTTAATAAGATATATTTGTGTCTGAACTGTCACAGACACACTTTTTTTTGGGGGGGGGGGGACACCAAAAGGTTAATAAGACTGGTATTTGTACAGTGTGAAGGAGGAAAAAAAAAAGAGGATTTAGATGAAAAAAAATGGATTTTTCCAGGCCCCCGAGACCTGGAGCTAAGTCCAGCAATTTCAGCAACAAGAGCGCACCGGACTGTAGTGCAGCGTTTGCTGGTATAACCACTGCGTCTCCTATACAGCCTGCCTGCCTGCCTGATATCTGGGATGGATATTAGTCCTGAGAAGGACTGTTTGTTTGATTTGGCAGGCTTTACAGACCCTACACTAACTATTTCGCAGTATATATCTCTCCCTAAATCAGCAGCGCTGTCCCTACACTGTCTGATCCCGGCCGTCTGTGTCCAAGATGGCGGCGCCCGGTTTTAAATACTTGAGGTGACGCTGTGCGGCCAGCCAATCAATGTAATGCCCACAACCAACATGGCTGCGGCATTACAGTGACTGGCTGGAAATCCCTGCATGTTCATTGTCTCTGTAATGAGCGCCAAACATGCAGGGCGGAGACCCGAGCTCCCGCCCGAGTAACCCAGAAGAGCTCGGTGCGCGCCGAACATTCCGAGTAGAGTGATGCTCGGGCAAGTACCAAGCAGTGTCGAGCATGCTCGCTCAACACTAGTAATTACAACATGGGATCTGCTGAGAGCCAGCTACAAAGTCTACAATTCATATACTCAGAGGTAAAGAAGTACAATTCCCAATGCAGGGGCTTCCTCTGTTCAAAGGAATTATCCAGACATTCTGGAGCCTATGGTCAGTGATGCATATTGGGGATTTCATCGATCCGATATACATGGAAGATATATTTTTGACATTGTGGCGAAGTGGCAAACATAGCGTATTCACTCTCCTCACTGTAAGGCCGGCATAATACCTCCTACTCAGATGGATGATGCTATCCAAGTCATTTTTCATCTCTATAGAATGATAAAATTGAAGATATCCTGAAAGTTTGGTATCTCATAATCTTTTAAAGACCAAGCACATCCCATGACCAATTCCCTATATGAGCTCACCAAGGGGAGGTATGTGGGCGTAACCTTGATGTAATAAAAATCAGAGTTTGGGTTTTTATCATTTGTCAGTTCTGGAAGACACAGTGCTCTGTGGTTCTGTCCTGTTGCTCTAAAGAGCTCTTCCCTCTGCTAAGATCTGAGCCATTTCACAGGTTTAGTACTTTGTCTTTTTTTAGCCCTTGTATTACATGTGATTGTATTTACTATATTGTTTTGTTTCCATTTTGTAACTAGAGATGAGCGGTGTTCGACTCGAACTGTTCGCCAATCTCAAATTCGAGCTGTTTTGGGCGGTGTTCGAGCTGTTCGGCAAACACGAACAATTTGAAAAAAATTCGGCTGTTCGAGGTTATGTTTGATAATTGTTCGTGCACCAAAATCATAACTGGATTTTTTCTCAGTAATGCTGAAAATTAATGTTAATACGCAGTTTGAGTGTACAGCGGGGCAGGGGGAGGGGCAGGGGATTGATCTCTGCATAAATAATGAAGATCTCCAATTTTTTTTCTCTTTTCCGCATTTACAGTGGGAAGGTGCAATCTGTCAGACTATCAGCAGCGCACACACGGAGCGAACTGCTTTTTTTCACACAAGCAAGGGCATGTGTCATTGACAGTGTATGTCACATGTCCTTGCCCTATAAGACCCAGCCATATTCCATGTAGCCACCATTTTCTCACTGCTGCAGCTGCGTGTTAGACGGCACCACTGTTGCGGTGTGTGTTACACTTTGAGTGTTAATTTGAAGCCAATTTTCGCACAAATCTACAGATAGCTTGGGAGTAGGGAATAGTTGTGATTGCAGTCGTTTTGAGGAGTAGGTTACATCATTTCCTATGACTTTTATCAGGCAGGTCTGTGCTCTTAAATAGATAGGTTGGGAGTAAAGACTAATTGTAATTGCAGTCCTATTGAGGGCTAGGTTACATCAGTTCCTATCACTTTTTGCTAGGCAGGTCTGTGCCAGTGCTGTGCAAGTTTTTTTCACAGCATTTGGCTAAATCTAGCTAAGCAAATACTTTTTGGCCTCTTGCAGTGTGTGTTAGTCAGTGGAGTAGCCTATCTGTGTTGCAAGCTACACCACCTGTGTATAGAATACCATTTTTTTTACTGCAACAAGCCAAGTAAAACCTTTTGGGCATAGCATCATTCTATTAGTCCATCTATACTAACCTCCACCAGGTTGCAAATTCAAAATAATTTTTATCTGCATCTAGCTCTGAAAAAATATTTGGGCTTGTAGCAGTGTGTGGGACTTGTTCTATTAGTCCATCTATACTAACCACCACCAGGTTGCAAATTCAAAATAATGTTTATCTGCATCTAGCTCTGAAAAAATATTTGGGCTTGTAGCAGTGTGTGGGACTTGTTCTATTAGTCCATCTATACTAACCTCACCAGGTTGCAAATTCAAAATAATTTTTATCTGCATCTAGCTCTGAAAAAATATTTGGGCTTGAAGCAGTGTGTGGGACTTGTTCTATTAGTCCATCTATTCTAACCTCCACCAGGTAGCAAATTCAAAATAATTTTTATCTGCATCTAGCTCTGAAAAAATATTTGGGCTTCTAGCAGTGTGTGGTACTCATTGTATTAGGCCATCTATACCAAGCTCCACCAGCTTTGAAATTTAAAATAATTTTTAGCTGCATCTAGCCCGGAAAATAATTTTTTTTCCCAATGGTGGTAGCAATAGAAATATGGAACGCGTGCCTGGCTAACAAAAATATACGCTTCATAACAAAAAACACCAGCCTAGCGCACTGCATTAATAAGATGGCATCATCATCTCTCCCAGTGCTAGGCCTACTACGCCGGCCAGCATTCCTGTGCCTAAAACACAATGTATGGGTCCGCACTAGCCACGATGCTGAGGGGTCTAACGCTGCTGCTAACGCTTTATCACAATTCAATTGTCATATTTTCACAGAGCTCCTCCCCAATGCCTTCCCAACGGGCAACAGTTGCCCACCCTCCCTATGGGATCTAGTGGCGAATACTTGATGCCATTAATCAGAGCGTCAGTTGCCCCGTCGACGTGGCAAGCATACGGTAAGGCATGGGAAGAGTGGACACGACTAGTAGCAGGCAGACGGGTTGACCAAGCCAGATTACAAGTCACCATAGAATTTCTCCACCAGCTAATGATGAGGGGCATATCAGGGGCGTCAGCGCAGCGGTGTCTGACCAGAGTAGCATTTCACTTCCAACTACTGAATTGGGGAGTTGTGACAAAGAGATTCGTCATCAGACAATCCATAAAAGGGTGGAAAAGGGGTCAGCCAAGTCAGGAGTGTAGACGTCCCGTCCCTAACACCGTTAACATGACACTCACAACTTGAAGCAACACTACTGTCTACTGTATTTGCGATTGCCTTCTTCGGGGTGCTATGCATAAGCGAATTAGTCCCTCAATCCAAAATTACCACCAGTGGAGGCTTATTACACCAGGAAGTAGTCATAGCCCATAATGCAATACGTCTACGCATACGTAAATCGAAAACGGTTCCAGCGGGCAGGGGCACTTGGGTACTTCTACAACCCACAAACGGTACACTGAGTCGGGTAACAATAGTAAAAACATATATAACGATCAGATCACAAAGTAATTTCTTCCTATCACACAATGATGGAACGCCATTATCAAGATACCAGTCCCAAGCTATATTTAATAAATGCCTAACATCGGCAGGGAACCACCCCAAAGATTACGGGACACACTCATTCCGCATAGGCACGGCCACGGAAGCAGCAAGAGCAGGACTGTCAGAAACTGAAGTTCAGAGGATAGGGAGATCGCGATCCACGTGTTTGGCGAGATACATAAGACCGGACTTGTTATCCTAACGTGGTTTGTTTCTTTTACAGGTGACGCTAAGCCAACAGTGTGGGTGATAGGCCACTCGTATATATATTGGGCAGAAAAAAGGGCGAAAGTCCGCTCAGGCGGGAGGAAATTAGAGTTTCATAACACATATTTCAACTGGAGAGGTGTTAGAGGCCTGCTATGGCCACAGGTACTAATGGAGGTAATCAAGGTAGGGAGAGAGGCAAGAGGTCCGGTCATCTTAGTTATACAGGCCGGGGGAAATGACCTAGGTCATCACAAGAGCGCATAACTAATGGCAATAATGAAACTAGACACTGAGCGCTTCAGAGAATTTTTCACAAAACTAACTATAGTATGGTCAGAGATTGTGCCGATAGCGGTATGGCAAGGTGCGCGAGACATCACGGCCATCGAACGGACAAGGCGGGTAATAAATATTCGGATAGCAAAATTTAGAAGAGACAGAGGCGGTGTAGTGATACGACACCGACAACTGGAAGGAGATAAAGCAGGCCTCATACGGCACGACGGTGTTCACTTAATGGATATTGGACTGGACATATTCCTGTCTGGACTAGTGTTGAGCCACCCCCGTAGTGTTCGAGTTCGGTTCGGTTCGTCGAACACCCGTGTGTTCGCCGAACTGTTCGCCGAACTGTTCGTCGAACACCTTCGAACACCGTTAAAACCAATGGCAGGCAAACAAAAACACATAGAAACACATAGAAAACACCTTCAAAGGTGTCCAAAAGCTGACAAACTGCTCAGAAGACATAACTAACACATGGAAAAGTGACAAGTACATATAGTCATGCGAAAATAAAAGAGGTGGAGGAGTAAAAGGAGGGGGAGACACAGATATAGGCATGTCATGCCCTTCTAAAATCCAAAAAGTGAGAAGCCGACACGGCCAGTCCGCTCCTGCCCGTGCCACCTCCGTGTCGCCGGGTTTGTGCCAGAGCCGTGGTGAACCCTGACGGCCAGCCCCCCTCTCCCAATACTGGTGCCTGTCCGCTGGTGGGTCGAGCGAGCCCCCCTGTGGTGGAGGCAGCTCTAAGCTTTTTAATTTAAATTGTCTCTCTAATTTGAATGAATACACTTTAAATCCATTTACAAGGATCTATTGGAGAGCAAGTCTCATGCCAGCAGCCGCGGTAATTCCAGCTCCAGTAGCGTCCACTAAAGCTGCTGCAGTTAAAAAGCTTTTATAAGGATCGAGCTCGGCTGTCCACCGCAAGGCATCCTACTGCCAGTCCCAGCCCCTATGCCTTGGGGTGCCTCCTGATGCTCTTCACTAAGTATCCCATGGTCCCGAAGCATTTCCTTTGAAAAAATTAAGTGTCTAAACTACAGGTGGTGCAGCTTGCTTAACAGCCGGGATAATCCGCTCACTAGCAGACACTGCTACTAGGCACAAAGTATTTCCTGGGCTAGATGCAGTTAAAAATTTGTAATTAGATACTCTCGTTGGATGCTGAGAAAGCATTCCATAGAGTCTCCTGGCACGCCATATATGATTCTCTTAAAAAGCTTGGGGTAGGGGTCTAGGGGACCCTTTTATAGCCAAAATCACGGCCCTGTATCGCAATACGTCACCTAGGCTGAAGATAAATGGAACTGTAGCACCCTGAGGGCTCGGTTGCTACAGACGTATTGCACCTCACCCAGAGGTGTGATATCTCACTCTCAGGTAAGGATGGAGTGTGGATCAGGACCCGACACCTGCATGCATTACACCACATTGCCGTGGGGCAGGGCGACCAATATGCCCCTGAGATGGGCACGACAGTCCTTGTCCCTGGCTGGAGTGGGGGGAGGGAACACTGAGGAAGGGGAACCCTGTAGTGCAGGAGCAGGGAGGAAGCAGTTCCTGGGTGCATTGAGAAGGGAGTATAAAAGGTGGGCACCATCTTAGTTCAGTGCAGAGAAGTCTGAGCAGAAGTGGCAGGGAGCAGGGGCTCTGCATGAGCTCTGCTCCGGAGGCGGGCCTAGTAACAGAGGCCCAGGCCTGGAAGAGGGAGAAGGAAGGAAGAGGAGCGGAGAAGGCTCCAGGAACGAGGAATGAAGGGATCCCAGGGGTGCGGACGGGCGAGTCGCCACCGCACGCCCGAATCCACCTGCGTGGAGGGGTCAGGCCAAAGGGGGAGACCGGTCCCCGAACTAGTGGAGGCAGGAAACGACCCTCAGCTAGAAACCGGAGGCTCTGACATTTTATGTGGTGCAGCCCCTCGCTACACCCGCTAGGAAGGCACCACATAGGGTCAGGGAAACTGGCGCCAAGTTTACCAAGAGGAGGCCCGAGGCAGCCGGACAGAAGTGTTGGTAAGAAAGGCCAGACAAAGGACACACAAAGGGGGTCCTGTGAAGTGCTCCAAAGTTATCTGGGAGTTGTCTGAGCCCCTCACCTGGTGAGCACAGTACGACGTGGGCAGCCGTTACCTGCAGACGTGGTCTGGATAATAAGAACTGTGAGTAAAGGCCCTGAACTGCATCACTGACTCCGTGTCGTTACTGCTGCTGCCCTGCACCATCACCCCCATCCTCCGCATACACTGCCCTGAGGCTATACTCCTCCCGTGGGGAGTTATGCTACGCTCTGCTGCACCCACAACACCAGCCTCAGTGGTCTGCCCTGTAGCGGCGGTTCACTCTGACCGCAATCCACGGGTGGCGTAGTCGGACATTTAAACATGAAAACCACATAAATAGTTCCGCCACTGGTTTGACCGCCCTGAGGCACGGAACTGGGTCGCCGCCACGAAGACTACAACCACCAGCATCCACCAAAAAGGGTCCGGCTCCGGGTGTCCCAAGGCCCAGGGGGTGCGTCAGAACTAGAGATGAGCGTTGTTCTACTCGAACTGTTCGCCAATCTCAAATTCGAGCTGTTTTGGGCGGTGTTCGAGCCGATCGGCGAACACGAACAATTTGAGAAAAATTCGGCTGTTCGAGGTTATGTTCGATAACTGTTCGTGCACCAAAATCATAACTGGATTTTTTCTCAGTAATGATGAAAATTAATGTTAATACGCAGTTTGAGTGTACAGCGGGGTGGGGGGAGGGGCAGGGGATGGATCTCTGCAGGAACAATGAAGATCTCCATTTTTTTTTCTCTTTCCCGCATTTGCAGTGGGGAGGTGCAATCTGTCAGCCTATCAGCAGCGCACACACGGAGCGAAGTGCTTTTTTTCACACAAGCAAGGGCATGTGTGATTGGCAGTGTATGTCACATGTCCTTGCCCTATAAGACCAAGCCATTTTCCCCGTCGCCACCATTTTCTCACTGCTGCAGCTGCGTGTTAGACGGCACCGCTGTTGCTGTGTGCGCTATACCTTGTTAATTTCAAGCCAATTTTCGCACAAATATACAGATAGCTTGGGAGTAGGGAATAGTTGTGATTGCAGTCCTTTTAAGGACTAGGTTACAGCATTTCCTACGACTTTTATCAGGCAGGTCTGTGCTCTTAAATAGATAGATTGTGGGAGTAAAGACTAATTGTAATTGGAGTCCTTTTCAGGACTAGGTTACATCAGTTCCTATCAGTTTTTGCCAGGCAGGTCTGTGCCAGTGCTGTGCAAGTTTTTTTCACAGCATTTGGCTGAATCTAGCAAAGCTAATCCTTTTTGGCCTATTGCAGAGTGTGTTAGTCAGTGGAGTAGCCTATCTGTGTTGCAAGATATACCACCTGTGTATAGAATACCAATTTTTTTACTGCACCTAGTGAAGTAAAATCTTTTGGGCATAGCATCATTCTATTAGTCCATCTATACTGACCTCCATCAGGTTGCAAACTGAATATAATTTTTTTCTGCATCTAGCTCTGAAAAAATATTTGGGCTTCTAGCAGTGTGTGGGACTTGGTCTATTAGTCCATCTATACTGACCTCCATCAGGTTGCAAATTAAAAATAATTTTTTTCTTCATTTAGCTCTGAAAAAATATTTGGGCTTCTAGCAGTGTGTGGGACTTGTTCTATTAGTCCTTCTATACTGACCTCCAGCAGGTTGCAAATTGAATATAATTTTTTTCTGCATCTAGCTCTGAAAAAATATTTGGGCTTCTAGCGGTGTGTGGGACTTGGTCTATTAGTCCATCTATACTGACCTCCATCAGGTTGCAAATTAAAAATAATTTTTTTCTGCATCTAGCTCTGAAAAAATATTTGGGCTTCTAGCAGTGTGTGGGACTTGGTCTATTAGTCCATCTATACTGACCTCCATCAGGTTGCAAATTAAAAATAATTTTTTTCTTCATTTATCTCTGAAAAAATATTTGGGCTTCTAGCAGCGTGTGGGACTTGTTCTATTAGTCCATCTATACTGACCTCCATCAGGTTGCAAATTAAAAATAATTTTTTTCTGCATCTAGCTCTGAAAAAATATTTGGGCTTCTAGCAGTGTGTGGGACTTGGTCTATTAGTCCATCTATACTGACCTCCATCAGGTTGCAAATTGAATAAAAAAAATTTCTGCATCTAGCTCTGAAAAAATATTTGGGCTTCTAGCGGTGTGTGGGACTTGGTCTATTAGTCCATCTATACTGACCTCCATCAGGTTGCAAATTAAAAATAATTTTTTTCTGCATCTAACCCAGCCAATAGTTTTGGCCTAATACCACAGTTTGGCCACTCAGCTCTGCTCGGTTACCATCCATTGTTTTTTTGTGCAAACAACTCCAGAGTTGTGAATTAGTTAACCACCAAAATGAGTGGAAAAAGGCCTGCTGCTGGTGGAAAGGGGAATAGGCGTGTTGGGAAGGGGAAAAAAGGTTGTGTCCGTGGGGTAGGTGCAGAAGAAAGACCATCTTCCAGCCAAACTAAAATGTCTACTTCTTTTAGCGGACAATGTGATAAGATCCCTTTCTTACGGCCACGCCAATCGCTACAAATTCCAGATGAGGCACAAAAACAGCAGGTGCTTCAACGGATATCAAGTGCTCCTTTAAGTGGGCTCTCCTCCACATCAACTTCAACATCACAAATACTCCAGTCCTCAAAGGTGTCACCCAAATCGCACTTGCTTCCTCACAGCTCCCAAATCTCCAGCTGCCCGTCTGAGTATGAGGTAGAACAGATGGTTGAGTCTGCAGAGCTGTTTACTCATACTATAGCCTGGGAATCAGAGGTCGACTCCAGCGCTTCTGTGAATCCAGACGAGGAAATTATCTGCACTGATGCCCAGAATCTTTATGAGTCAGATCCAGGACCAGACGCAGAAGGTTCTGACCATAATGTAGACCCTCATTCCCAAACTGTAACTCCTGTTGGTGGAGACAATGAGGAAGACGATGATAAGACTCAAATACCTGATTGGAGCGACAACTTTAGTTTTTTGTCAGGGCAGGAACAGGTTGGCTCTGAGGACGACGGGTGTGATAACGCACAGGGTGATGATGATGAGGTCGGAGATCCCACTTACTGTCAACCCACAGTCAGCCAAGAGATGAGGTCAGCAGAGGAGGTGGAGGAAGATGCTAGTGACGACGAGGTCAGGTTGCGCCTTCCTGGACAGAGACGTAGTACTGGAAGCACGTCAACAACTGCATCCTCAAACACAACTATGCCTCTCACCACAAGTCGTGGTGGCTCTTCAGGTCGCATGGGTGCTAAGCCTTGCATAGCCTGGGCATTTTTTCAGATCGATAAAGATGACCCAACTCGTGTTATCTGTAACATTTGTCAGCAAAAGCTAAGTAGAGGCCAAAAAATACATAGTTTGAGTACTTCATGCATGAACCGGCTCATGGACATGAAGCATAAGTTGCAGTGGGAAGCTCAGTGTGCTACAATGCGGTCTAGCCGGCCGGGCCAACCACCGTCTGCCATATCTTGTGCATCCGCGGCCTCTTCATCCTCTGTGACTGGGGGGACAGCAGTCACACCTGTTTTGGGGCGCAGACCTGCCACCTCTTTACCCGCAACAGCCAGCGTGATTGGCAGGTCATCATTTTCTTTGGAGGTGGTAACACCAGCTGGTCTTGAGCGCTGTCCGACATCGATAGCACCACCTTTGGATCAAGGCAACCTAACATGTCCGCCTGCATCTTCCTCACAGACCGTCAGTTTGCCGGGGACACCCTTATCAACCCCGTCTAAGCACAATAGCCAGCCCTCGGTCCCTCAGATGTGGACAAGTAAAAGACCATTTCCTCCTAGCCATGAGAAAGCTAAGAGGTTGAATTTCACCATCTGCAAGCTCTTGGCTACAGAAATGCTGCCTTTCCGCCTGGTGGACACAGAGGATTTTCGAGACCTTATGTCCGTCGCAGTGCCCCAGTACCAGATGCCCAGTCGGCACTACTTCTCAAAGAAAGGTGTGCCTGCGCTCCACCAGCATGTCGCACACAACATCACCGCTTCTTTGAGAAACTCTGTGTGTGACAGGGTGCATTTCACCACAGACACTTGGACGAGTAGGCATGGACAGGGGCGTTACATGTCGCTGACTGGGCACTGGGTAACTATGGTGACAGCAGGACAAGGGGCTGCTGTCCAAGTCTTGCCGTCCCCACGAGTTGTGCGTCAATCCTCTTTATGTCATTTTTCCTCCACTGCTTCTGCCTCCTCAACCTCCTCTCGGTCTTCCACCTGCACCCAAAGCCTGTCTGGTCATGCCACAAGCTTTCTAACTGCGCAGAAGGGATCCTGCACACCTCCTTACTATGCTGGCAGTAGGGCTCAACGTCATCAGGCGGTTTTTACATTGAAATGTCTGGGAAATGTGAGTCACACAGCTGAGGAGTTGTGGTCAGCTCTGGAGAACCAATTTCATGAATGGTTGTCTCCACTGGACCTGAAACCAGGGAAGGCCGTGTGCGACAATGCTGCAAACCTGGGTGCGGCCCTTCGCCGGGGCAATGTCACACACGTGCCTTGTATGGCTCACGTGTTGAACCTGGTTGTCCAGCAATTTTTAGCCCACTATCCCAGACTAGATGGCCTTCTGCAGAGGGCACGGTCGCTGTGTGCTCACTTCCGCCGTTCGCATCCCGCAGCTCAGCGACTTACATCTCTACAGAAGTCGTTGGGCCTGCCACTTCACCGGCTAAAATGCGATGTGCCTACCCGGTGGAATTCAACTCTGCACATGTTGCAGCGACTGTGGCAGCACCGACAAGCCCTGGTGCAATACGTTCTGACGTATAGCCTGGGCCAACGAGATTCAGAGGTGGGGCAAATCACGCTGGAGGAGTGGTCTCAGATCAGGGACCTATGCACCCTTCTGCACAGTTTTGAAATGGCGACGAAGATGTTTAGTGCTGACGATGCCATTATCAGCATGACAATTCCGGTGATTTACATGCTGGAGCACATGTTAAACAGATTTCGGACTCAGGTGGTGGCACAAGAGGAGGTGGAGGAAGTAGAGGAGGAGGAGTTGTATGCGGAAGGGCTAACATCTGCAAGGTCCAGACGGTCGGCAGCACCAAGGCGGCAGGCATGTGAGGGTGGGGGAGATGATTTTACCAGGGCGCATGGTAGCAGCCAAACTAGTGAGGAAGGTGCAGGAGCCCAGGAAGAAGTGGAGGACGAACTGATGGAAGACTCATCAGATGAGGGAGACCTTGATCACATTTCTGTTGTGCGAGGTTGGGGGGAGAGGACAGAGGAAGGAAGCATGATTGCTACCTCGCCACCAACACAACAGGGACTTGGTGCTCCTGGATGCGCAACACACATGAGTGCCTTCTTGCTGCACTACCTGCAACATGACCCTCGAATTGTGAGAATTAGAAATAATCCTGACTACTGGGATGCCACACTGTTAGATCCCCGGTACAAAAGTAAATTTGCAGAAATTATTCCTGCCATAGAAAGGGATGCACGCATGCAGGAGTATCAGCAGAGACTGTTGCAGAATCTTACATGTGCTTTTCCACAAAATACCAGTGGTGCACGTAGTGAATCTCACAGTTCCAACATGCCAACCGTGGGACCGTCAAGTGTTCAGCACTCAAACCGTAACAGAACCACAGTATCTGCTGGTAACATCAATTTTGCGGAATCATTTCACCACTTTTTTAGCCCATCCTTTGCAAGGCCACAGGAGACAAGAAGTCTGACACATAGTCAACGCCTAGAGACGATGGTACAGGAGTATCTCCAAGTAAACATTGAAGCCACGACTGTGTCACTGGACCCTTGCTCTTTTTGGGCTTCCAATCTGGATAAATGGCCGGAGCTAGCCACTTACGCCTTGGAGATCTTGTCATGCCCCGCAGCCAGCGTTCTGTCTGAACGTGTGTTCAGCGCTGCTGGTGGTGTGCTGACAGATAAGCGCACGCGGCTCTCCACTGATAATGTAGACAGACTCACGTTCATAAAGATGAACAAATCATGGATCCGAAATGACTTTTCTACCTCTGTGTCATCCTGGGGAGAGTAAAAGCTTGATGATTGGTTAAAATCACCCTACCAACCGTTTTAAGCTTTCAAATTACTAATCATGTTTATCTGTATCTTGACTGGAAAATAATTTGGGCTTTGTAGCAGTGTGCAGCACTGATCCTATTAGGCCATCTATAATAAGCTTCACCAGATTTAAAATTAAAAATAATTTTTAGCTGCATCTAGCCCGGAAAATAATTTTGGGGCTCCGAGATGCGCAAGACACATAAGTGCCTTCTTGCTGCACTACCTGCAGCATGACCCTCATATTGTCAGAATTCGAAGTAATCATGACTACTGGGTTGCCACACTCTTAGATCCCCCAAACTTTTCGATCAACCTTTTCATTTTAATAAAGACCAAAAAAATGGTCATTTTTGAAATTATAAGCATTAGCAGGTTGTTAGAAACTGAAATCAAACAGTTTTCAACTCAAAACTTTATTCTAGGTGATGTTACATTTTCACATAGGACCCCTTGTTCGAAAGGAGCTTCTGAACTCTCTCGTCCATTGAATTTGTCAGGTTTTGGATGGTTTCTGCTTCAATTGTTTTGCATGAGGACAGAATACCCTCCCAGAGCTGTTGCTTAGATGTGAACTGCCTCCCGCCATCATAGACACTCCTTTTAATGATGCTCCAAAGGTTCTGAATGGGGTAGAGGTCAGGGGAGCATGGGGGTCACACCATAAGTTTGTCCCCTTTTATGCCCATATCAGCCAGAGATGCAGATGTTTTATGTGCAGCATGAGATGGTGCATTATCATGCAGAAAAATGATCTTGCTGTGAAATACACGGTTCTTCTTCTTGAACCATGGCAGGAAGTGCTGTTTGAGAAAATCCACATACATTATGGAGTTCATCTTTAGCGCCTTCAGGGATCCTAAAGGGGCCGACAATCTCTCTCCCCATGATTCCAGCCCAAAACATTACTCCACCTCCTCCTTGTTGGCGCTGTAGCCGTGTTTGCGTGGGGTGTCCATCAACCAGCCATCCTCCACTCCATTCATCTGGACCATCGAGCGCTGCACGGCACTCATCCGTGAACAAAACAGTTTTGAAATCAGTCTTCATGTAATGTTTGGCCCACTGGAGCCATTTCTGCTTGTGTGAAGTGGATAGAGGAGGTCGACAGGATGGCATATGCACAGCTGCAAACCTCTGAAGGACCCTGCATCTTGTTGTTCGGGGGACGTTGGAGGCACAAGCAGCTTCAAAAACTTGTCTGCTGCTATGACAAGGCTTTTTTGCCGCTGCTGTTTCAACCTGACGTAATTGCCTGTAGGAAAGAGTCCTCAATTTGCCCTTATCAGCACGCACACGTGTGTACTGTGAATCAGCTACATACTTCTTGATTGCCAAGACACTTCATCCTGATCATCGCACAATGTTGATTGTAGTCATGCCTTGACCTAAACACTCCACAATTTGTTGCTTCTCAGCAGCCGACACATCCTTTTTCTTTCCCATTTTGGCAGAAAATGTAGGCTGCTTAATAATGTGAGAGAGCCTTCTTAAGTAGTCTTGCCTTTCATTGGACACACCTGCCAAACTAATTAGCACAGGTGTCTGCAATTGCTTACAGTGATATAAAGAGCCCTGACACACATCACCATCAATGAGTTTAACTGACAAACAAACAAATTCTTCCCTTATCACTCCTAAACACTTTTTGCATAATAATTTGGAACGCGGTGTACATGTGCTTTTCCACAAAACACCAGTGGTTCACGTAGTGAATCTTACAGTTCTAACTTGCCAACCGTGGTCTGTATGGAATTGTTCAATAAAGGGCCCAAAATTAAGATAACATAGATGGGAGAGGTCTCTATGAATAGGAATTCCTAAGTATTTGATACCCTGTGAGGGCCAGGCAAAGGGAAAGTTGGACTTAATGGAATCCTATATGGATTTAGGGAGGGAGACATCGAGGGCCTCAGACTTCGCTGCATTGATTTTAAAATTTTACCATGTAACAAAGTGATCTATTTCAGCCATAACAGCATGGATGGATATATGTGATTGAGTGATATATACTAGGACATCATCAGCAAATAGAGAGCACTTGTACTCGGTGCCTCCCACCTCAATCCACCTAATATTGGGGTTATGGCGAATTGATGAGAGCAGGTGCTCCGTCACTAGGATGTATAAGAGAGGGGACAGAGGACATCCCTGCCTTGTCCCATTGGTGATTGTGAAAGGTGATGAAAATGTTCTGACGCACCCCCTGGGCCTTGGGACACCCGGAGCCGGACCCTTTTTGGTGGATGCTGGTGGTTGTAGTCTTCGTGGCGGCGATCCGGTTCCGTGGCTCAGGGCGGTCAAACCAGTGGCGGAACTATTTATGTGGTTTTGATGTTTAAATGTCTGACTACGCCACCCGTGGATTGCGGTCAGAGTGAACCGCCGCTACAGGGCAGACCGCTAAGGCTGGTGTTGTGGGTGCAGCAGAGCGTAGCATAACTCCCCACGGGAGGAGTATAGCCTCAGGGCAGTGTATGCGGAGGATGGGGGTGATGGTGCAGGGCAGCAGCAGTAACGACACGGAGTCAGTGATGCAGTTCAGGGCCTTTACTCACAGTTCTTATTATCCAGACCACGTCTGCAGGTAACGGCTGCCCACGTCGTACTGTGCTCACCAGGTGAGGGGCTCAGACAACTCCCAGATAACTTTGGAGCGCTTCACAGGACCCCCTTTGTGTGTCCTTTGTCTGGCCTTTCTTACCAACACTTCTGTCCGGCTGCCTCGGGCCTCCTCTTGGTAAACTTGGCGCCAGTTTCCCTGACCCTATGTGGTGCCTTCCTAGCGGGTGGAGCAAGGGGCTGCGCCACATAAAATGTCAGAGCCTCCGGTTTCTAGCT
The DNA here is from genome assembly GCF_046119375.1 of Phyllobates terribilis. Lineage (NCBI taxonomy): Eukaryota > Metazoa > Chordata > Amphibia > Anura > Dendrobatidae > Phyllobates > Phyllobates terribilis. The sequence goes on from NW_027362763.1 coordinate 230,893,464, forward strand.
GAGGGTCGTTTCCTGCCTCCACTAGTTCGGGGACCGGTCTCCCCCTTTGGCCTGACCCCTCCACGCAGGTGGATTCGGGCGTGCGGTGGCGACTCGCCCGTCCGCACCCCTGGGATCCCTTCATTCCTCGTTCCTGGAGCCTTCTCCGCTCCTCTTCCTTCCTTCTCCCTCTTGCAGGCCTGGGCCTCTGTTACTAGGCCCGCCTCCGGAGCAGAGCTCATGCAGAGCCCCTGCTCCCTGCCACTTCTGCTCAGACTTCTCTGCACTGAACTAAGATGGTGCCCACCTTTTATACTCCCTTCTCAATGCACCCAGGAACTGCTTCCTCCCTGCTCCTGCACTGCAGGGTTCCCCTTCCTCAGTGTTCCCTCCCCCCACTCCAGCCAGGGACAGGGACTGTCGTGCCCATCTCAGGGGCATATTGGTCGCCCTGCCCCACGGCAATGTGGTGTAATGCATGCAGGTGTCGGGTCCTGATCCACACTCCATCCTTATCTGAGAGTGAGATATCACACCTCTGGGTGAGGTGCAATACGTCTGTAGCAACCGAGCCCTCGGTGCTACAGTTCCATTTATCTTCAGCCTAGGTGACGTATTGTGATACAGGGCCGTGATTTTGGCTATAAAAGGGTCTCCTAGACCCCTACCCCAAGCTTTTTAAGAGAATCATATATGGCGTGCCAGGAGACTCTATGGAATGCTTTCTCAGCATCCAACGAGAGTATCTACTTACAAATTTTTAACTGCATCTAGCCCAGGAAATACTTTGTGCCTAGTAGCAGTGTCTGCTAGTCAGCGGATTATCCCGGCTGTTAAGCAAGCTACACCACCTGTAGTTTGGACACTTAATTTTTTCAAAGGAAATGCTTCGGGACCACGGGATACTTAGTGAAGAGCATCAGGAGGCACCCCAAGGCATAGGGGCTGGGACTGGCACTAGGATGCCTTGCGGTGGACAGCCGAGCTCGATCCTTATAAAAGCTTTTTAACTGCAGCAGCTTTAGTGGACGCTACTGGAGCTGGAATTACCGCGGCTGCTGGCATGAGACTTACCCTCCAATAGATCCTTGTAAATGGATTTAAAGTGTATTCATTTAAATTAGAGGGACAATTTAAATTAAAAAGCTTAGAGCTGCCCCCACCACAGGGGGGCTCTCTCGACCCACCAGCGGACAGGCACCAGTATTGGGAGAGGGGGGCTGGCCGTCAGGGTTCACCGCGGCTCTGGCACAAACCCGGCGACACGGAGGTGGCACGGGCAGGAGCGGACTGGCCGTCTCGGCTTCTCACTTTTTGGATTTTAGAAGGGCATGACATGCCTATATCTGTGTCTCCCCCTCCTTTTACTCCTCCACCTCTTTTCTTTTCGCATGACTATATGTACTTGTCACTTTTCCATGTGTTAGTTGTGTCTTCTGAGCAGTTTGTCAGCTTTTGGACACCTTTGAAGGTGTTTTCTATGTGTTTCTATGTGTTTTTGTTTGCCTGCCATTGGTTTTAACGGTGTTCGAAGGTGTTCGACGAACAGTTCGACGAACAGTTCGGCGAACACACGGGTGTTCGACGAACCGAACCGAACTCGAACACTACGGGGGTGGCTCAACACTAGTCAGAACATTTTCATCACCTTTCACAATCACCAATGGGACAAGGCAGTGATGTCCTCTGTCCCCTCTCTTATACATCCTAGTGACGGAGCACCTGCTCTCATCAATTCGCCATAACCCCAATATTAGGTGGATTGAGGTGGGAGGCACCGAGTACAAGTGCTCTCTATTTGCTGATGATGTCCTAGTATATATCACTCAATCACATATATCCATCCATGCTGTTATGGCTGAAATAGATCACTTTGTTACATGGTAAAATTTTAAAATCAATGCAGCGAAGTCTGAGGCCCTCGATGTCTCCCTCCCCAAATCCATATAGGATTCCATCCAGTCCAACTTTCCCTTTGCCTGGCCCTCACAGGGTATCAAATACTTAGGAATTCCTATTCATAGAGACCTCTCCCATCTATGTTATCTTAATTTTGGGCCCTTTATTGAACAACTCCATACAGACCACGGTTGGCAAGTTAGAACTGTAAGATTCACTACGTGAACCACTGGTGTTTTGTGGGAAAGCACATGTACACTGCGTTCCAAATTATTATACAAAAAGTGTTTAGGAGTGATAAGGGAAGAATTTGTTTGTTTGTCAGTTAAACTCATTGATGGTGATGTGTGTCAGGGCTCTTTATATCACTGTAAGCAATTGCAGACACCTGTGCTAATTAGTTTGGCAGGTGTGTCCAATGAAAGGCCAGACTACTTAAGAAGGCTCTCTCACATTATTAAGCAGCCTACATTTTCTGCCAAAATGGGAAAGAAAAAGGATGTGTCGGCTGCTGAGAAGCAACAAATTGTGGAGTGTTTAGGTCAAGGCATGACTACAATCAACATTGTGCGATGATCAGGATGAAGTGTCTTGGCAATCAAGAAGTATGTAGCTGATTCACAGTACACACGTTTGCGTGCTGATAAGGGCAAATTGAGGACTCTTTCCTACAGGCAATTACGTCAGGTTGAAAGAGCAGCGGCAAAAAAGCCTTGTCATAGCAGCAGACAAGTTTTTGAAGCTGCTTGTGCCTCCAACGTCCCCCGAACAACAAGATGCAGGGTCCTTCAGAGGTTTGCAGCTGTGCATGCGCCATCCTGTCGACCTCCTCTATCCACTTCACACAAGCAGAAACGGCTCCAGTGGGCCAAACATTACATGAAGACTGATTTCAAAACTGTTTTGTTCACGGATGAGTGCCGTGCAGCGCTCGATGGTCCAGATAGATGGAGTGGAGGATGGCTGGTTGATGGACACCCCACGCAAACACGGCTACAGCGCCAACAAGGAGGAGGTGGAGTAATGTTTTGGGCTGGAATCATGGGGAGAGAGATTGTCGGCCCCTTTAGGATCCCTGAAGGCGCTAAAGATGAACTCCATAATGTATGTGGATTTTCTCAAACAGCACTTCCTGCCATGGTTCAAGAAGAAGAACCGTGTATTTCACAGCAAGATCATTTTTCTGCATGATAATGCACCATCTCATGCTGCACATAAAACATCTGCATCTCTGGCTGATATGGGCATAAAAGGGGACAAACTTATGGTGTGACCCCCATGCTCCCCTGACCTCTACCCCATTCAGAACCTTTGGAGCATCATTAAAAGGAGTGTCTATGATGGCGGGAGGCAGTTCACATCTAAGCAACAGCTCTGGGAGGGTATTCTGTCCTCATGCAAAACAATTGAAGCAGAAACCATCCAAAACCTGACAAATTCAATGGACGAGAGAGTTCAGAAGCTCCTTTCGAACAAGGGGTCCTATGTGAAAATGTAACATCACCTAGAATAAAGTTTTGAGTTGAAAACTGTTTGATTTCAGTTTCTAACAACCTGCTAATGCTTATAATTTCAAAAATGACCATTTTTTGGTCTTTATTAAAATGAAAAGGTTGATCGAAAAGTTTGGGGGATCTAAGAGTGTGGCAACCCAGTAGTCATGATTACTTCGAATTCTGACAATATGAGGGTCATGCTGCAGGTAGTGCAGCAAGAAGGAACTTATGTGCCTTGTGCATCTCGGAGCCCCAAAATTATTTTCCGGGCTAGATGCAGCTAAAAATTATTTTTAATTTTAAATCTGGTGAAGCTTTAGTATAGATGGCCTAATAGGATCAGTGCTGCACACTGCTACAAAGCCCAAATTATTTTCCAGTCAAGATACAGATAAACATGATTAGTAATTTGAAAGCTTAAAACGGTTGGTAGGGTGATTTTAACCAATCATCAAGCTTTTACTCTCCCCAGGATGACACAGGGGTAGAAAAGTCGTTTCGGATCCATGATTTGTTCATCTTTATGAACGTGAGTCTATCTACATTATCAGTGGAGAGCCGCGTGCGCTTATCTGTCAGCACACCACCAGCAGCGCTGAACACACGTTCAGACAGAACGCTGGCTGCGGGGCATGACAAGATCTCCAAGGCGTAAGTGGCTAGCTCCGGCCATTTATCCAGATTGGAAGCCCAAATAGAGCAAGGGTCCAGTGACACAGTCGTGGCTTCAATGTTTACTTGGAGATACTCCTGTACTATCGTCTCTAGGCGTTGACTATGTGTCAGACTTCTTGTCTCCTGTGGCCTTGCAAAGGATGGGCTAAAAAAGTGGTGAAATGATTCCGCAAAATTGATGTTACCAGCAGATACTGTGGTTCTGTTACGGTTTGAGTGCTGAACACTTGACGGTCCCACGGTTGGCAAGTTGGAACTGTGAGATTCACTACGTGCACCACTGGTATTTTGTGGAAAAGCACATATAAGATTCTGCAACAGTCTCTGCTGATACTCCTGCATGCGTGCATCCCTTTCTATGGCAGGAATAATTTCTGCAAATTTACTTTTGTACCGGGGATCTAACAGTGTGGCAACCCAGTAGTCAGGATTATTTCTAATTCTCACAATTCGAGGGTCATGTTGCAGGTAGTGCAGCAAGAAGGCACTCATGTGTGTTGCGCATCCAGGAGCACCAAGTCCCTGTTGTGTTGGTGGCGAGGTAACAATCATGCTTCCTTCCTCTGTCCTCTCCCCCCAACCTCGCACAACAGAAATGTGATCAAGGTCTCCCTCATCTGATGAGTCTTCCATCAGTTCGTCCTCCACTTCTTCCTGGGCTCCTGCACCTTCCTCACTAGTTTGGCTGCTACCATGCGCCCTGGTAAAACCATCTCCCCCACCCTCACATGCCTGCCGCCTTGGTGCTGCCGACCGTCTGGACCTTGCAGATGTTAGCCCTTCCGCATACAACTCCTCCTCCTCTACTTCCTCCACCTCCTCTTGTGCCACCACCTGACTCCGAATTCTGTTTAACATGTGCTCCAGCATGTAAATCACCGGAATAGTCATGCTGATAATGGCATCGTCAGCACTAAACATCTTCGTCGCAATTTCAAAACTGTGCAGAAGGGTGCATAGGTCGCTGATCTCAGACCACTCCTCCAGCGTGATTTGCCCCACCTCTGAATCTCGTTGGCCCAGGCTGTACGTCAGAACGTATTGCACCAGGGCTTGTCGGTGCTGCCACAGTCGCTGCAACATGTGCAGAGTTGAATTCCACCGGGTAGGCACATCGCATTTTAGCCGGTGAAGTGGCAGGCCCAACGACTTCTGTAGAGATGTAAGTCGCTGAGCTGCGGGATGCGAACGGCGGAAGTGAGCACACAGCGACCGTGCCCTCTGCAGAAGGCCATCTAGTCTGGGATAGTGGGCTAAAAATTGCTGGACAACCAGGTTCAACACGTGAGCCATACAAGGCACGTGTGTGACATTGCCCCGGCGAAGGGCCGCACCCAGGTTTGCAGCATTGTCGCACACGGCCTTCCCTGGTTTCAGGTCCAGTGGAGACAACCATTCATGAAATTGGTTCTCCAGAGCTGACCACAACTCCTCAGCTGTGTGACTCACATTTCCCAGACATTTCAATGTAAAAACCGCCTGATGACGTTGAGCCCTACTGCCAGCATAGTAAGGAGGTGTGCAGGATCCCTTCTGCGCAGTTAGAAAGCTTGTGGCATGACCAGACAGGCTTTGGGTGCAGGTGGAAGACCGAGAGGAGGTTGAGGAGGCAGAAGCAGTGGAGGAACTTTGACATAAAGAGGATTGACGCACAACTCGTGGGGACGGCAAGACTTGGACAGCAGCCCCTTGTCCTGCTGTCACCATAAGTTACCCAGTGCCCAGTCAGCGACATGTAACGCCCCTGTCCATGCCTACTCGTCCAAGTGTCTGTGGTGAAATGCACCCTGTCACACACAGAGTTTCTCAAAGAAGCGGTGATGTTGTGTGCGACATGCTGGTGGAGCGCAGGCACACCTTTCTTTGAGAAGTAGTGCCGACTGGGCATCTGGTACTGGGGCACTGCGACGGACATAAGGTCTCGAAAATCCTCTGTGTCCACCAGGCGGAAAGGCAGCATTTCTGTAGCCAAGAGCTTGCAGATGGTGAAATTCAACCTCTTAGCTTTCTCATGGCTAGGAGGAAATGGTCTTTTACTTGTCCACATCTGAGGGACCGAGGGCTGGCTATTGTGCTTAGACGGGGTTGATAAGGGTGTCCCCGGCAAACTGCCGGTCTTTGAGGAAGATGCAGGCGGACATGTTAGGTTGCCTTGATCCAAAGGTGGTGCTATCGATGTCGGACAGCGCTCAACACCAGCTGGTGTTACCACCTCCAAAGAAAATGATGACCTGCCAATCACGCTGGCTGTTGCGGGTAAAGAGGTGGCAGGTCTGCGCCCCAAAACAGGTGTGACTGCTGTCCCCCCAGTCACAGAGGATGAAGAGGCCGCGGATGCACAAGATATGGCAGACGGTGATTGGCCCGGCCGGCTAGGCCGCATTGTAGCACACTGAGCTTCCCACTGCAACTTATGCTTCATGTCCATGTGCCGGTTCATGCATGAAGTACTCAAACTATGTATTTTTTGGCCTCTACTTAGCTTTTGCTGACAAATGTTACAGATAACACGAGTTGGGTCATCTTTATCGATCTGAAAAAATGCCCAGGCTATGCAAGGCTTAGCACCCATGCGACCTGAAGAGCCACCACGACTTGTGGTGAGAGGCAGAGTTGTGTTTGAGGATGCAGTTGTTGACGTGCTTCCAGTACTACGTCTCTGTCCAGGAAGGCGCAACCTGACCTCGTCGTCACTAGCATCTTCCTCCACCTCCTCTGCTGACCTCATCTCTTGGCTGACTGTGCGTTGACAGTAAGTGGGATCTCCGACCTCATTATTATCACCCTGTGCGTTATCACACCCGTCGTCCTCAGAGCCAACCTGTTCCTGCCCTGACAAAAAACTAAAGTTGTCGCTCCAATCAGGTATTTGAGTCTTATCATCGTCTTCCTCATTGTCTCCACCAACAGGAGTTACAGTTTGGGAATGAGGGTCTACATTATGGTCAGAACCTTCTGCGTCTGGTCCTGGATCCGACTCATAAAGATTCTGGGCATCAGTGCAGATCATTTCCTCGTCTGGATTCACAGAAGCGCTGGAGTCGACCTCTGATTCCCAGGCTATAGTATGAGTAAACAGCTCTGCAGACTCAACCATCTGTTCTACCTCAAACTCAGACGGACAGCTGGAGATTTGGGAGCTGTGAGGAAGCAAGTGCGATTTGGGTGACACCTTTGAGGACTGGAGTATTTGTGATGTTGAAGTTGATGTGGAGGAGAGCCCACTTAAAGGAGCACTTGATATCCGTTGAAGCACCTGCTGTTTTTGTGCCTCATCTGGAATTTGTAGCGATTGGCGTGGCCGTAAGAAAGGGATCTTATCACATTGTCCGCTAAAAGAAGTAGACATTTTAGTTTGGCTGGAAGATGGTCTTTCTTCTGCAGATGTTACTGTTGCTTTAACACCTACCCCACGGACACAACCTTTTTTCCCCTTCCCAACACGCCTATTCCCCTTTCCACCAGCAGCAGGCCTTTTTCCACTCATTTTGGTGGTTAACTAATTCACAACTCTGGAGTTGTTTGCACAAAAAAACAATGGATGGTAACCGAGCAGAGCTGAGTGGCCAAACTGTGGTATTAGGCCAAAACTATTGGCTGGGTTAGATGCAGAAAAAAATTATTTTGAATTTGCAACCTGATGGAGGTCAGTATAGATGGACTAATACAAATAGTCCCACACACTGCTAGAAGCCCAAATATTTTTTCAGAGGTACTGTAGATGCAGATAAAAATTATTTTTAATTTGCAACCTGATGGAGGTCAGTATAGATGGACTAATAGACCAAGTCCCACACACTGCTAGAAGCCCAAATATTTTTTCAGAGCTAGATGCAGAAAAAAATTATTTTTAATTTGCAACCTGATGGAGGTCAGTATAGATGGACTAATAGACCAAGTCCCACACACTGCTAGAAGCCCAAATATTTTTTCAGAGCTAGATGCAGAAAAAAATTATTTTTAATTTGCAACCTGATGGAGGTCAGTATAGATGGACTAATAGAGCAAGTCCCACACACCGCTAGAAGCCCAAATATTTTTTCAGAGCTAGATGCAGAAAAAAATTATTTTTAATTTGCAACCTGATGGAGGTCAGTATAGATGGACTAATAGACCAAGTCCCACACACTGCTAGAAGCCCAAATATTTTTTCAGAGCTAGATGCAGAAAAAAATTATTTTTAATTTACAACCTGATGGAGGTCAGTATAGATGGACTAATAGACCAAGTCCCACACACCGCTAGAAGCCCAAATATTTTTTCAGAGCTAGATGCAGAAAAAAATTATTTTTAATTTGCAACCTGATGGAGGTCAGTATAGATGGACTAATAGACCAAGTCCCACACACTGCTAGAAGCCCAAATATTTTTTCAGAGCTAGATGCAGAAAAAAAATATTTTTAATTTGCAACCTGATGGAGGTCAGTATAGATGGACTAATAGACCAAGTCCCACACACCGCTAGAAGCCCAACTATTTTTTCAGAGCTAGATGCAGAAAAAAATTATATTCAATTTGCAACCTGCTGGAGGTCAGTGTAGAAGGACTAATAGAACAAGTCACACACACTGCTAGAAGCCCAAATATTTTTTCAGAGCTAAATGAAGAAAAAAATTATTTTTAATTTGCAACCTGATGGAGGTCAGTATAGATCGACTAATAGACCAAGTCCCACACACTGCTAGAAGCCCAAATATTTTTTCAGAGCTAGATGCAGAAAAAAATTATTTTTAATTTGCAACCTGATGGAGGTCAGTATAGATGGACTAATAGACCAAGTCCCACACACCGCTAGAAGCCCAAATATTTTTTCAGAGCTAAATGAAGAAAAAAAATATTTTTAATTTGCAACCTGATGGAGGTCAGTATAGATGGACTAATAGACCAAGTCCCACACACTGCTAGAAGCCCAAATATTTTTTCAGAGCTAGATGCAGAAAAAAATTATTTTTAATTTGCAACCTGATGGAGGTCAGTATAGATGGACTAATAGACCAAGTCCCACACACCGCTAGAAGCCTAAATATTTTTTCAGAGCTAGATGCAGAAAAAAATTATTTTTAATTTGCAACCTGATGGAGGTCAGTATAGATGGACTAATAGACCAAGTCCCACACACTGCTAGAAGCCCAAATATTTTTTCAGAGCTAGATGCAGAAAAAAATTATTTTTAATTTGCAACCTGATGGAGGTCAGTATAGATGGACTAATAGACCAAGTCCCACACACCGCTAGAAGCCCAAATATTTTTTCAGAGCTAGATGCAGAAAAAAATTATATTCAGTTTGCAACCTGATGGAGGTCAGTATAGATGGACTAATAGAATGATGCTATGCCCAAAAGATTTTACTTCACTAGGTGCAGTAAAAAAATTGGTATTCTATACACAGGTGTTATATCTTGCAACACAGATAGGCTACTCCACTGACTAACACACTCTGCAATAGGCCAAAAAGGATTAGCTTTGCTAGATTCAGCCAAATGCTGTGAAAAAAACTTGCACAGCACTGGCACAGACCTGCCTGGCAAAAACTGATAGGAACTCATGTAACCTAGTCCTGAAAAGGACTCCAATTACAATTAGTCTTTACTCCCACAACCTATCTATTTAAGAGCACAGACCTCCCTGATAAAAGTCGTAGAAAATGCTGTAACCTAGTCCTTAAAAGGACTGCAATCACAACTATTCCCTACTCCCAAGCTATCTGTATATTTGTGCGAAAATTGGCTTGAAATTAACAAGGTATAGCGCACACAGCAACAGCGGTGCCGTCTAACACGCAGCTGCAGCAGTGAGAAAATGGTGGCGACGGGGAAAATGGCTTGGTCTTATAGGGCAAGGACATGTGACATACACTGCCAATGACACATGCCCTTGCTTGTGTGAAAAAAAGCACTTCGCTCCGTGTGTGCGGTGCTGATAGGCTGACAGATTGCACCTCCCCACTGCAAATGCGGGAAAGAGAAAAAAAAATGGAGATCTTCATTGTTCCTGCAGAGATCCATCCCCTGCCCCTCCCCCCACCCCGCTGTACACTCAAACTGCGTATTAACATTAATTTTCATCATTACTGAGAAAAAATCCAGTTATGATTTTGGTGCACGAACAGTTATCGAACATAACCTCGAACAGCCGAATTTTTCTCAAATTGTTCGTGTTCGCCGAACGGCTCGAACACCGCCCAAAACAGCTCGAATTTGAGACTGGCGAACAGTTCGAGTAGAACAACGCTCATCTCTAGTCTGGACTCCAGGACGGAGTGGAACAAGCGTTAAGAGTGATGGGTGGGGGTCAGAGTCCTGCATACGAGTACGCCGGATCCTCCGTGGCCTGGAAATAGAAAGGACATGTTGGAGAGTTACACTTGTTGGCCAACTTGCCGGAGTGGAGACCCAGGGCATGCTGCAACAAGCTGAATTATTTTAGAAATAAAATGCCTTTCTAATGGAATGAGTATAAAGAGTTAATAAAGCTATGACCGATCCTCACCCATCCAGTTGTAAGAGTTACATTATTGTATTGTCAAGGAAAGGGGGGCAGTAGGGGGGCTGAGCGTCTGGGTTTGGTTGGGGTTCCCCACAGTCTGCCTAGGCTAGATGCATTTAAAAATTCTTATTAGATACACAGGCGGTGCAGCTTGCTTCACAGCTGGGCTACTATGCCCAAAGTATTGCCTAAGCTAGATGCAGTTAAAAATTCTACGCTGACTAGCAGACACTCAAGCTTTGGAGCAGACCTTTGAGTAAACAGCTCTTCAGACTCAACCATCTGTGTTACCCCAAGCCATAGTGTATGTAGTTTCTTACAGTTAAAAGGGGGGGGGCCACCCAACCCACCTGGAATTGACGATACCAATGTCACGTAAAACACAGCAAGGGGACTCCTAAAAGAGTCTCCATTTTTTCCAAAAATTGTGGCACAGACACCACTTAAGTGGCATCAATTGCCCCAGAGTTGCTTAAAACGGTTGGTGAGGTGATTTTACCAAATCCTCAAGCTTTTAGTCTACCCAGGATGACACAAGGGTAGAAAAGTCCTTGCGGATCCATGATTTGTTCATCTTTATGAACGTGAGTCTGTCTACATTCTCAGTGGACAGCCGCGCTGAACACACATTCAGAGAGAGCTCTGGCTGCAGGGCATGACAAGATCTCCAAGGCGTGAGTGGCGAGCTTCGGACATTTTTCCTGATTGGAATCCCAAAATGAGCAAGGGTCCAGTGACACAGTCATGGCTTCGATGTTCACTTGGAGATACTCCTGTACCATCCTCTCTAGGCGTTGACTATGTGTCAGACTTCTTGTCTCCTGTGGCCTTGCAAAGGATCGGCTAAAAAAGTGGTGAAACGATTCCACAAAATTGTTGATACCAGCAGATACTGTGTTACTGTTACGGTTTGAGTGATGAAGACTCGACAGTCCCACGGTTTGCAAGTTAGAACTGAGAGATTCACTACGTGCATCACTGGTGTTTTGTGGAAAAGCACATGTAAGATTCTGCAACAGCCTCTGCTGATACTCCTGCATGCGTGAATCCCTTTCTATGGCAGGAATTATTTCGGCAAATTTACTTTTGTACCGGGGATCTAAGAGTGTGGCAACCCAGTAGTCGGGATTATTTCGAATTCTGACAATCCAAGGGTCATGTTGCAGGTAGTGCAGCAAGAAGGCACTCATGTGTCTTGCACATCCAGGAGGACCAAGTCCTTGTTGTGTTGGTAGCGAGGTAAGAATCATGCTTCCTTCCTCTGCCCTCTCACCCCAACCTCACACAACAGAAATGTGATCAAGGTCTCCCTCATCTGATGAGTCTTCCATGCCCATCGCCAGTTCGTCCTCCACTTCTTCCTCGGCTCCTGCACCTTCCTCAACAGTTTGGCTGCTACCATGCGCCCTAGTTAATCCCTCTCCCCCACCCTCCCATGCCTGCCGCCTTGGTGCTGCCGACCGTCTGGACCTTGGAGATGTTATCCCTTCTGCACACGACTCCTCCTCTACTTCCTCCACCTCCTCTTGTCCCACCACCTGACTCTGAATTCTGTTTAACGTGTGCTCCAGCATGTAAATCACCGGAATAGTCATGCTGATAATGGCATCGGCGTCAGCACTAAACATCTTCGTCGCCATTTCAAAACTGTGCAGAAGGGTGTGTGGCGCCCTTGAGGGTTCAGTCGCCACAGAGGTACTGCATCTCACCCAGAGGTGTGGTATCTCACCCTCAGGTGAGGAAGGAGTATGGCTCAGGTCCCTAACACCTGCATCCAACACATACCCCCAGTGGGGGTAGGGCGAGATTGCTCCTAAGGGAGAGCACAGTCCCAGGTCCCTAGCTGGCGGGAGGGTCCTATGTAGTGGGTGTGGGTGGAGAAAGTAGCTTAGGGGAGCACATGACAGGTAGAGTATAAATAGGAAGCCATCTAAGAAAGAGCAAGCCTGTCAGAGGAGGAGAAGTGACAGGAGCAGAGGCTCTGCATGAGCTCTGCTCCAGAGGTGGGCCTAGCCTGGGAGGCCCAGGACTGAAGGAGAGAAGAGACTAGTGGGAGCAGAAAGGCTCCAGGAACCATGGCCATGCAGAAGGCCACCCGTACGCACGCTGCTACCAGGAGGTAGAGGGGTCAGGCCAGATAAGGGGAACCGGTCCCTCATTTAATGGAGAAACAGCAAGGCTAAACTAGAAACCGGAGTCTGCAGCATTTCATGTACTGCAGGCCATAGTCCACACCAGTCTCACTAAGAAGGTAGCCACATAGGACCCAGGGGACGGAACACACATCGCCCGCCAAGGCCCGAGGATACCGGATAGAAGTGTCTCTGGGTGTGAGGTGCAGGGAGAAGGCCAGAGAAAGGACACACAGAAGGGGGTCCTGTTAAGCACTCCGGAGCTATCGGGGGATGGACTGAGCCCCTCACTGAGTATGCACAGCACGACGGGGGAGATTGCTCTGGTACCTGTAATCTGGACTGCAACAACTGTGAGTAAAGATCTTGGGACTGCATCACATGGACTCTGTGTTCATTACTGACTCCTTGCACTACAACCACCATCATCCACCCACACTGCCCTGAAGCTACACTCTTCCTGTGGGGAGTAATAATACCATTGCTGCAAAACCACTAGCTTCAGAGGACTGTTCCGCAGCGGCGGACCCTTTGGCCGCACTCCACAGGTGGCGCAGTCGGACATTATAAAACCCATATATACAAATTACCCTTGGATTGACCGCCCTGGGTCATGGACTGGGTCGCCGCCACAGTGACTACAACCCCCAGCGTCTACCGACCCGGCTCCGAGTACCCCATCACCCAGGGGGCGCGTCAACTTCATAGGTCCCTGATCTGAGACCACTCCTGCAGCGTGATTTGCCCCACCTCTGGATCTCGTTGGCCCAGGCTATACGTCAGAACGTATTGCACCAGGGCTTGTCGGTGCTGCCACAGTCACTGCAACATGTGCAGAGTTGAATTCCACCGTGTCGACATATCGCATTTCAGCCGGTGAACTGGCAGGCCCAACGACTTCTGTAGAGATGTAAGTCGTTGAGCTGCGGGATGCGAATGGCAGAAGTGAGCATACAGCAACCGTGCCCTCTGCAGAAGGCCATCTAGTCCGGGATAGTGGGCTAAAAATTGCTGGACAACCAGGTTCAACACGTGAGCCATACAAGGCACGTGTGTGACATTGCCCCGGCTAAGGGCCGCACTCAGGTTGGAAGCATTGTCGCACACGGCCTTCCCTGGTTGCAGGTCCAGTGGAGACAACCATTCATGAAACTGGGTCTCCAGAGCTGACCACAACTTCTCAGCTGTGTGACTCACATTTCCCAGACATTTCAAAGTAAACACCGCCTGATTCCGTTGAGCCCTGCTGCCACCATAGTAAGGAGGCGTGCAGGATTCCTTCTGCGCAGTTAGAAAGCGGGTGGCATTACCAGATAGGCTTTGGGTGCAGGTGGAGGACCGAGAGGAGGTTGAGGAGGCAGAAGCAGTGGAGGAACTTCGAGATAAAGAGGATTGACGCAAAACTCGTGGGGACGGTAAGACTTGGACAGCAGCCCCTTGTCCTGCTGTCAACATAGTTACCCAGTGCCCAGTCAGCGACATGTAACGCCCCTGTCCATGCCTACTCGTCCAAGTGTCTGTGATGAAATGCACCCTGTCACACACAGAGTTTCTCAAAGAAGCGGTGATGTTGTGTGCGACATGCTGGTGGAGAGCAGGCACACCTTTCTTTGAGAAGTAGTGCCGACTGGGCATCTGGTACTGGGGCACTGCGACGGACATAAGGTCTCGAAAATCCTCTGTGTCTACGAGGCGGAAAGGCAGCATTTCTGTAGCCAACAGCTTGCAGATGGTGAAATTCAACCTCTTAGCTTTGTCATGGCTAGGAGGAAATGGTATTTTACTTGTCCACATCTGAGGGACTGAGGGATGGCTGTTGTGCTTAGACGGGGTTGAGTAGGGTGTCCCCGGCAAACTTGTGAGGAAGATGCAGGCGGAATAGTTAGGTTGCCTTGATCTAAAGGTGGTGCTCTCGATGTCGTAGAGCGCTCAACACACCAGCTGGTGTTTCCTCTTCCAAATGAAATGATGACCTGCCAATCACACTGACTGTGGCGGGTAAAGAGGTGGCAGGTCTGCGTCCAAAAACATGTGTGACTGCTGTCCCCCAAGTCACAGAGGATGAAGAGGCCGCGGATGCACAAGATGGGGCAGACGGTGGTTGGCCCGGCCCGCTAGGTCGCATTGTAGCACAGTGAGCTTCCCACTGCAACTTATGCTTCATATCCATGTGACGGTTCATGCATGAAGTACTCAAACTATGGATTTTTTGGCCTCTACTTAGCTTTTGGTGACAAATATTACAGATAACACGAGTTGGGTCATCCTTATCGATCTGAAAAATGCCCAGGCTATGCAAGGCTTAGAGCCCATGCGACCTGAAGAGCCACTACGACTTGTCGTCAGAGGCAGAGTTGTGGTTGAGGATGCAGTTGTTGACGTGCTTCCAGTACTCCGTCTCTGTCCAGGATGGCACAACCTAACCTCGTCGTCAATAGCATCTGTGACGCCCAGCTGCGCTTGGTATCACAGATCCTAGAAGAGTGCATTGAT
This sequence comes from Phyllobates terribilis, assembly GCF_046119375.1. Lineage (NCBI taxonomy): Eukaryota > Metazoa > Chordata > Amphibia > Anura > Dendrobatidae > Phyllobates > Phyllobates terribilis. The sequence goes on from NW_027362763.1 coordinate 230,908,625, forward strand.
GGAATCCTCCACAAGAGGCCCCCATAAACATTCACACATCTCCACCTTCCACCTCAGACCAGCAGAGGGAGCCCATTAGGGATATAAATAGGGAAGGTGGAGCTAGGCAGTTCAGTTCCTCTGAAGAGTTACTGCAGTAGAGAAGCCTAAGAGAGGTCAGTCTGCAGTGGAGCTCAGTCTAATCTAGAGAACTCAGTTAATAGTTCAGCAGTGGAGCATGAGGCTCCTGTTAGCTAGATTCAGGGAGCCCAGTTATAGCTTAAGGTGTGCCGGCGCCATAAGATCAGTGAAGCGCGGCAAGCTGCCGTTAGTGTGTATAGCCTAGTGATGGCCCGAGTAGGCCGAAGGCTAGTGGAGAATTAGTACATAGGGGGCAGAGGAGCTTAACCAGCTCACCCCGAAGCATTTACCGGACTCCGGATCCGAGCTTACCGGGATCTCTATGACCCAGTAAGGCATAACCGGAATCCCTGGAGAACTACAAGTCCCAGGATCACTAAGGTGCTGATACGTAACAGAGCCAGGAGACGCTTAGGCCCCACATACTGGGAGCGTGAACTCCAAGACAAGGCCCTACCACAAGGACAGCCAGAGCAGGACAGAGACAAAGTTAGGCCTAGCTCCAGGGAGGTCAGAAACTTACTACGCAGAGGTAAGAAACAGGAGGCCCTACACCCGCTCATTGGGGAGGATCCTGATATGCACCTTTCACCCTACAGTGCTCCGGGATGCGCCTGAATTTCCACCAGTAAAAGGTACTGAAGTGACTACCATGTCCGTTCCCGTTCTTGCTCTGACCCAGCTGGGTCTCGCCTGTCCTGCATTTCCCCTGCATACACTTTTCTGAGGCCTAGCTCCACCTGTGGGGAGCTTTACCATCGAGATGCCTTATCACCTGCCTCAGTGGACGACTGCAGCGCTGGTGCTTCTCACCAGATACCACAGTGGCTTCGTGAACTCTTATAAAATTAATAATTATCCACCCTTTTAAAGAGTGACCCCAGGGTACGGGCCTGGGAGCCGACCACCGCGACATCCCCAAGGCCAGGCAAAGGCCCGGGTACCGAGTCATCCCCATCCCCTGGGCTAGTCACATCCTCCTCCACCTCCTCTGCTGACCTCTTCAACTGGCTGACTGTGGGTTGACAGTAAGTGGGATCTCCAACCTTATCATCATCACCCTGTGTGTTCTCACACCCGTCGTCCTCAGAGCCAACCTCTTCCTGCCGTGACCGAAAAGTCAAGTTGTCGCTCCAATCAGGTATTTGAGTCTCATCATCGTCTTCATCATTGTCTCCACCAACAGGAGTTACAGTTTGGGAACGAGGGTCTACATTATGCTCAGAACCTTCTTCATCTGGTCCTGGATCCGACTCATAATGATTCTGGGCATCAGTGCAGATCATTTCCTCGTCTGGATTAACAGAAGCTCTGGAGCAGACCTCCGTTTCCCAGGCTATAGTATGAGTAATCAGCTGTGCAGACTCAACCATCTGTGTTACCCCATACTCAGACGGGCAGCTGGAGACTGGGGAGCTGTGAGGAAGCAAGTGCGATTGGGGTGACACCTCTGAGGACTGGAGTATTTGTGATGTTGAAGTTGAAGTGGAGGAGAGCCCACTTGAAGGAGCACTTGATACCCGTTGAAGCACCTGCTGTTTTTGTGCCTCATCTGGAATTTGTAGCGATGGGCGTGTCCGTAAGAAAGGGATCGCATCACATTGTCCACGAAAAGAAGTAGACATCTTAGTTTGGCTGGAAGATGGTCTTTCCTCTGCAGATGTTACCCCCCCCCACCACGTGGGGGCTCGACCCACCAGCGGACAGGCACCAGTATTGGGAGAGGGGGGCTGGCCGTCAGGGTCCACAGCAGCTCTGGCACAAAGCCGGCGACAAGGAAGTCGCTCGGGCAGGAACGGACTGGCCATGTCGGCTTCGCACTCCAGCGTAGTCCCTCTGCCCGCTCGCGCCCATAACCTCAAATGGATGCGCAAGTGGCTTTTCTTCCCAGGGCTGTTCCCCGCCCAGCAGGAACGTGGGGGAGCTCATGTCGGCCTTCCACTGTACTCCCTTACCTCCCTCGCCCTCTTTCCTACTTCCGTTCTCCATCTAAATCCTCGGCTCTGTGGTGTCCGCTCTCCCTCCAGCTCTCTCCTTCTCACAGGTGGACTACCGCGTGTATTCACACTGTGGCAAATCTTTTGGGCCCAGGCATAAGAAGTTGTCGAGGTAATGGATAATATGTGCCCCCTTAGAAACGTCCATTACAACCCATTCGAGGAAGCAACTAAACGCCTCAAATAGTGAGCAGGATCTGGAGCACCCCATGGGCAAACAGCGATCAATATAGTATGCTCCTTCCCAGAAGCAGCCCAATAGGTGGACATTATTCAGAGGCACTGGTAGTAAGTAACCGAAACGCCACATCAATGTCTGTTTTGGCCATTAGGGTGACCCTTCCCAACTTCTTGATCCGCCTGATTGCCTTGTCAAAGGATGTACAGTATATACTACTGTACTTGGTTCCGCGTCGATGTTGTCGTTTACGGACCTGCCCCTTGGATATGACAAATGATGGATTAGTCCGAATGTATTGGGTTCCGTTTTTGGCACAACTCACAACGGGGATACCACTACGTCTTGTAAGGAAAGTGTTCTGAATGGAACCGCCATTCTACCTAAAGATATTTCTTTTTTTAATTTTCTTGTCACGACATCTGGATGTTGGTAGGCTGATTTTAGATTTTTACTCCAGCTTTCTTGATTTTAGGAGGGCATGACATGCCTATATCTGTGTCTCCCCCTCCTTTTACTCCTCAAACTCTTTTATTTTCGCATGACTATATGTACTTGTCACTTTTCCTTGTGTTAGTTGGGTCTTCTGAGCAGTTTGTCAGCTTTTGGACACCTTTGAAGTGTTTTCTATGTGTTTTCTATGTGTTTCTATGTGTTTTTGTTTGCCTGCCATTGGTTTTAACGGTGTTCGACGGTGTTCGACGAACAGTTCGGCGAACATACGGGTGTTCTACGAACCGAACCGAACTCGAACACTACGGGGGTGGCTCAACACTATTTGTAACATCTTTGTATATTTTGTTTTTATTAACACTGCCTACTTTTCCAGATTAAATTTATAAAATTTTACAGCTCCATTCCTCCTACTCTGTAAACCATACCCGTGGAGCCATACACTACCTGTCGAGTGCCCAATCATCCAGGATAAATGATTGGTGGTGGCAGCTAGTTTTTTGTCGGTTATTGGGAAGCTTGGCAGTGATCGTACCGGAGTATTTTATATATATATATATATATATATATGTATATAAAGATAGATAGATATATATACAGTATATATACAGTACAGACCAAAAGTTTGGACACACCTTCTCATTTACAGATTTTTCTGTATTTTCATAACTATGAAAATTGTACATTCACACTGAAGGCATCAAAACTATGAATTAACACATGTGGAATTATATACTTAACAAAAAAGTGTGAAACAACTGAAAATATGTCTTATATTCTAGGTTCTTCAAAAGAGTCACCTTTTGATTTGATGACTGCTTTGCACACTCTTGGCATTCTCTTGATGAGCTTCAAGAGGTAGTCACCGGAAATGGTTTTCACTTCACAGGTGTGCCCTGTCAGGTTTAATAAGTGGGATTTCTTGCCTTATAAATGGGGTTGGGACTATCAGTTGTGTTGTGCAGAAGGATGGTGGATACACAGCTGATAGTGCTACTAAATAGACTGTTAGTATTTGTATTATGGCAAGAAAAAAACAGCTAAGTAAAGAAAAACGAGTGGCCATCATTACTTTAAGAAATGAAGGTCAGTCAGTGCGAAAAATTGGGAAAACTTTGAAAGTGCCCCAAAGTGCAGTTGCAAAAACCATCAAGCGCTAGAAAGAAACTGGCTCACATGAGGACCGCCCCAGGAAAGGAAGACCAAGAGTCACCTCTGCTTCTGAGGTTAAGTTTATCCGAGTCACCAGCCTCAGAAATCGCAGGTTAACAGCAGCTCAGATTAGAGACCAGGTCAATGCCACACAGAGTTCTAGCAGCAGACACATCTCTACAACAACTGTTAAGAGGAGAATTTGTGCAGCAGGCCTTCATGGTAAAATAGCTGCTAGGAAACCACTGCTAAGGACAGGCAACAAGCAGAAGAGACTTGTTTGGGCTAAAGAACACAATGAATGGACATTAGACCCGTGGAAATCTGTGCTTTGGTCTGATGAGTCCAAATTTTAGATCTTTGGTTCCAATCACCGTGTCTTTGTGCGACGCAGAAAAGGTGAACGGATGGACTTGACATGCCTGGTTCCCACCGTGAAGCATGGAGGAGGAGGTGTGATGGTGTGGGGGTGCTTTGCTGGTGACACTGTTGGGGATTTATTCAAAATTGAAGGCATACTGAACCAGCATGGCTACCACAGCATCTTGCAGCGGCATGCTATTCCATCCGGTTTGCATTTAGTTGGACCATCATTTATTTTTCAACAGGAAAATGACCCCAAACACACCACCAGGCTGTATAAGGGCTATTTGACCAAGAAGGAGAGTGATGGGGTGCTACGCCAGATGAGCTGGCCTCCACAGTCACCAGACCTGAACCCAATCGAGATGGTTTGGGGTGAGCTGGACCGCAGAGTGAAGGCAAAAGGGCCAACAAGTGCTAAGCATCTCTGGCAACTCCTTCAAGATTGTTGGAAGACCATTTCCGGTGACTACCTCTTGAAGCTCATCAAGAGAATGCCAAGAGTGCGCAAAGCAGTCATCAAAGCAAAAGGTGGCTACTTTGAAGAACCTAGAATATAAGACATATTTTCAGTTGTTTCACACTTTTTTGTTAAGTATATAATTCCACATGTGTTAATTCATAGTTTTGATGCCTTCAGTGTGAATGTACAATTTTCATAGTCATGAAAATACAGAAAAATCTTTAAATGAGAAGGTGTGTCCAAACTTTTGGTCTGTACAGTATATGTATATATTCCATTCACTGAAATCGGATATGTATATATCATAGGTTTACTTTGAGCTCCTTATTATCCAGCCCAGTAGAGAAAGCAATAGTGGCTTCGTCCATCAGTCGTCAGGCAATTGTTCAATGACTGTCTGAAGTCTGTAATTTACGAACGTCACCAAGCGCAGCATTTCCTCCTTTTTGATGCTTTGTAGGGTCTTTACTAGAGATGAGCGTTGTTCTACTCGAACTGTTCGCCAATCTCAAATTCGAGCTGTTTTGGGCGGTGTTCGAGCCGTTCGGCGAACACGAACAATTTAAGAAAAATTCGGCTGTTCGAGGTTATGTTCGATAACTGTTCGTGCACCAAAATCATAACTGGATTTTTTCTCAGTAATGATGAAAATTAATGTTAATACGCAGTTTGAGTGTACAGCGGGGTGGGGGGAGGGGCAGGGGATGGATCTCTGCAGGAACAATGAAGATCTCCATTTTTTTTTCTCTTTCCCGCATTTGCAGTGGGGAGGTGCAATCTGTCAGCCTATCAGCAGCGCACACACGGAGCGAAGTGCTTTATTTCACACAAGCAAGGGCATGTGTCATTGGCAGTGTATGTCACATGTCCTTGCCCTATAAGACCATGCCATTTTCCCCGTCGCCACCATTTTCTCACTGCTGCAGCTGCGTGTTAGACGGCACCACTGTTGCTATGTGCGCTATACCTTGTTAATTTCAAGCCAATTTTAGCACAAATCTACAGATAGCTTGGGAGTAGGGAATAGTTGTGATTGCAGTCCTTTTAAGGACTAGGTTACAGCATTTCCTACGACTTTTATCAGGCAGGTCTGTGCTCTTAAATAGATAGATTGTGGGAATAAAGACTAATTGTAATTGGAGTCCTTTTCAGGACTAGGTTACATCAGTTCCTATCAGTTTTTGCCAGGCAGGTCTGTGCCAGTGCTGTGCAAGTTTTTTTCACAGCATTTGGCTGAATCTAGCAAAGCTAATCCTTTTTGGCCTATTGCAGAGTGTGTTAGTCAGTGGAGTAGCCTATCTGTGTTGCAAGATATACCACCTGTGTATAGAATACCAATTTTTTTACTGCACCTAGTGAAGTAAAATCTTTTGGGCATAGCATCATTCTATTAGTCCATCTATACTGACCTCCATCAGGTTACAAATTGAATATAATTTTTTTCTGCATCTAGCTCTGAAAAAATATTGGGCTTCTAGCTGTGTGTGGGACTTGTTCTATTAATCCATCTATACAGACCTCCATCAGGTTGCAAACTGAATATATTTTTTTCTGCATCTACCTCTGAAAAAATATTGGGCTTCTAGCTGTGTGTGGGACTTGTTCTATTAATCCATCTATACAGACCTCCATCAGGTTGCAAACTGAATATATTTTTTTCTCCATCTACCTCTGAAAAAATATTGGGCTTCTAGCTGTGTGTGGGACTTGTTCCATTAATCCATCTATACAGACCTCCATCAGGTTGCAAACTGAATATATTTTTTTCTGCATCTACCTCTGAAAAAATATTGGGCTTCTAGCTGTGTGTGGGACTTGTTCTATTAATCCATCTATACAGACCTCCATCAGGTTGCAAACTGAATATATTTTTTTCTGCATCTACCTCTGAAAAAATATTGGGCTTCTAGCTGTGTGTGGGACTTGTTGTATTAGTCCATCTATACTGACCTCCATCAGGTTGCAAACTGAATATATTTTTTTCTGCATCTACCTCTGAAAATATATTGGGCTTCTAGCTGTGTGTGGGACTTGTTGTATTAGTCCATCTATACTGACCTCCATCAGGTTGCAAACTGAATATATTTTTTTCTGCATCTACCTCTGAAAAAATATTGGGCTTCTAGCTGTGTGTGGGACTTGTTGTATTAGTCCATCTATACTGACCTCCATCAGGTTGCAAACTGAATATATTTTTTTCTGCATCTACCTCTGAAAAAATATTGGGCTTCTAGCTGTGTGTGGGACTTGTTCTATTAATCCATCTATACAGACCTCCATCAGGTTGCAAACTGAATATATTTTTTTCTGCATCTACCTCTGAAAAAATATTGGGCTTCTAGCTGTGTGTGGGACTTGTTCTATTAATCCATCTATACAGACCTCCATCAGGTTGCAAACTGAATATATTTTTTTCTGCATCTACCTCTGAAAAAATATTGGGCTTCTAGCTGTGTGTGGGACTTGTTCTATTAATCCATCTATACAGACCTCCATCAGGTTGCAAACTGAATATATTTTTTTCTGCATCTACCTCTGAAAAAATATTGGGCTTCTAGCTGTGTGTGGGACTTGTTCTATTAATCCATCTATACAGACCTCCATCAGGTTGCAAACTGAATATATTTTTTTCTGCATCTACCTCTGAAAAAATATTGGGCTTCTAGCTGTGTGTGGGACTTGTTGTATTAGTCCATCAATACTGACCTCCATCAGGTTGCAAACTGAATATATTTTTTTCTACATCTACCTCTGAAAAAATATTGGGCTTCTAGCTGTGTGTGGGACTTGTTGTATTAGTCCATCTATACTGACCTCCATCAGGTTGCAAACGGAATATATTTTTTTCTGCATCTACCTCTGAAAAAATATTGGGCTTCTAGCTGTGTGTGGGACTTGTTCTATTAATCCATCTATACAGACCTCCATCAGGTTGCAAACTGAATATATTTTTTTCTGCATCTACCTCTGAAAAAATATTGGGCTTCTAGCTGTGTGTGGGACTTGTTCTATTAATCCATCTATACAGACCTCCATCAGGTTGCAAATTGAATATAATTTTTTTCTGCATCTAACCCAGCCAATAGTTTTGGCCTAATACCACAGTTTGGCCACTCAGCTCTGCTCAGTTCCCATCCATTGTTTTTTTGTGCAAACAACTCCAGAGTTGTGAATTAGTTAACCACCAAAATGAGTGGAAAAAGGCCTGCTGCTGGTTGAAAGGGGAATAGGCGTGTTGGGAAGGGGAAAAAAGGTTGTGTCCGTGGGGTAGGTGTTAAAGCAACAGTAACATCTGCAGAAGAAAGACCATCTTCCAGCCAAACTAAAATGTCTACTTCTTTTAGCGGACAATGTGATAAGATCCCTTTCTTACGGCCACGCCAATCGCTACAAATTCCAGATGAGGCACAAACACAGCAGGTGCTTCAACGGATATCAAGTGCTCCTTTAAGTGGGCTCTCCTCCACATCAACTTCAACATCACAAATACTCCAGTCCTCAAAGGTGTCACCCCAATCGCACTTGCTTCCTCACAGCTCCCAAATCTCCAGCTGCCCGTCTGAGTATGAGGTAGAACAGATGGTTGAGTCTGCAGAGCTGTTTACTCATACTATAGCCTGAGAATCAGAGGTCGACTCCAGCGCTTCTGTGAATCCAGACGAGGAAATGATCTGCACTGATGCCCAGAATCTTTATGAGTCGGATCCAGGACCAGACGCAGAAGGTTCTGACCATAATGTAGACCCTCATTCCCAAACTGTAACTCCTGTTGGTGGAGACAATGAGGAAGACGATGATAAGACTCAAATACCTGATTGGAGCGGCAACTTTAGTTTTTTGTCAGGGCAGGAACAGGTTGGCTCTGAGGACGACGGGTGTGATAACGCACAGGGTGATGATGATGAGGTTGGAGATCCCACTTACTGTCAACCCACAGTCAGCCAAGAGATGAGGTCAGCAGAGGAGGTGGAGGAAGATGCTAGTGACGACGAGGTCAGGTTGCGCCTTCCTGGACAGAGACATAGTACTGGAAGCACATCAACAACTGCATCCTCAAACACAACTCTGCCTCTCACCACAAGTCGTGGTGGCTCTTCAGGTCGCATGGGTGCTAAGCCTTGCATAGCCTGGGCATTTTTTCAGATCGATAAAGATGACCCAACTCGTGTTATCTGTAACATTTGTCAGCAAAAGCTAAGTAGAGGCCAAAAAATACATAGTTTGAGTACTTCATGCATGAACCGGCACATGGACATGAAGCATAAGTTGCAGTGGGTAGCTCAGTGTGCTACAATGCGGCCTAGCCGGCCGGGCCAACCGCCGTCTGCCATATCTTGTGCATCCGCGGCCTCTTCATCCTCTGTGACTGGGGGGACAGCAGTCACACCTGTTTTGGGGCGCAGACCTGCCACCTCTTTACCCGCAACAGCCAGCGTGATTGGCAGGTCATCATTTTCTTTGGAGGTGGTAACACCAGCTGGTCTTGAGCGCTGTCCGACATCGATAGCACCACCTTTGGATCAAGGCAACCTAACATGTCCGCCTGCATCTTCCTCACAGACCGGCAGTTTGCCGGGGACACCCTTATCAACCCCGTCTAAGCACAATAGCCAGCCCTCGGTCCCTCAGATGTGGACAAGTAAAAGACCATTTCCTCCTAGCCATGAGAAAGCTAAGAGGTTGAATTTCACCATCTGCAAGCTCTTGGCTACAGAAATGCTGCCTTTCCGCCTGGTGGACACAGAGGATTTTCGAGACCTTATGTCCGTCGCAGTGCCCCAGTACCAGATGCCCAGTCAGCATTACTTCTCAAAGAAAGGTGTGCCTGCGCTCCACCAGCATGTCGCACACAACATCACCGCTTCTTTGAGAAACTCTGTGTGTGACAGGGTGCATTTCACCACAGACACTTGGACGAGTAGGCATGGACAGGGGCGTTACATGTCGCTGACTGGGCACTGGGTAACTATGGTGACAGCAGGACAAGGGGCTGCTGTCCAAGTCTTGCCGTCCCCACGAGTTGTGCGTCAATCCTCTTTATGTCAAAGTTCCTCCACTGCTTCTGCCTCCTCAACCTCCTCTCGGTCTTCCACCTGCACCCAAAGCCTGTCTGGTCATGCCACAAGCTTTCTAACTGCGCAGAAGGGATCCTGCACACCTCCTTACTATGCTGGCAGTAGGGCTCAACGTCATCAGGCGGTTTTTACATTGAAATGTCTGGGAAATGTGAGTCACACAGCTGAGGAGTTGTGGTCAGCTCTGGAGAACCAATTTCATGAATGGTTGTCTCCACTGGACCTGAAACCAGGGAAGGCCGTGTGCGACAATGCTGCAAACCTGGGTGCGGCCCTTCGCCGGGGCAATGTCACACACGTGCCTTGTATGGCTCACGTGTTGAACCTGGTTGTCCAGCAATTTTTAGCCCACTATCCCAGACTAGATGGCCTTCTGCAGAGGGCACGGTCGCTGTGTGCTCACTTCCGCCGTTCGCATCCCGCAGCTCAGCGACTTACATCTCTACAGAAGTCGTTGGGCCTGCCACTTCACCGACTAAAATGCGATGTGCCTACCCGGTGGAATTCAACTCTGCACATGTTGCAGCGACTGTGGCAGCACCGACAAGCCCTGGTGCAATACGTTCTGACGTATAGCCTGGGCCAACGAGATTCAGAGGTGGGGCAAATCACGCTGGAGGAGTGGTCTCAGATCAGGGACCTATGCACCCTTCTGCACAGTTTTGAAATGGCGACGAAGATGTGTAGTGCTGACGATGCCATTATCAGCATGACTATTCCGGTGATTTACATGCTGGAGCACATGTTAAACAGAATTCGGAGTCAGGTGGTGGCACATGAGGAGGTGGAGGAAGTAGAGGAGGAGGAGTTGTATGCGGAAGGGCTAACATCTGCAAGGTCCAGACGGTCGGCAGCACCAAGGCGGCAGGCATGTGAGGGTGGGGGAGATGGTTTTACCAGGGCGCATGGTAGCAGCCAAACTAGTGAGGAAGGTGCAGGAGCCCAGGAAGAAGTGGAGGACGAACTGATGGAAGACTCATCAGATGAGGGAGACCTTGATCACATTTCTGTTGTGCGAGGTTGGGGGGAGAGGACAGAGGAAGGAAGCATGATTGTTACGTCGCCACCAACACAACAGGGACTTGGTGCTCCTGGATGCGCAACACACATGAGTGCCTTCTTGCTGCACTACCTGCAACATGACCCTCGAATTGTGAGAATTAGAAATAATCCTGACTACTGGGTTGCCACACTGTTAGATCCCCGGTACAAAAGTAAATTTGCAGAAATTATTCCTGCCATAGAAAGGGATGCACGCATGCAGGAGTATCAGCAGAGACTGTTGCAGAATCTTACATGTGCTTTTCCACAAAATACCAGTGGTGCACGTAGTGAATCTCACAGTTCCAACTTGCCAACCGTGGGACCGTCAAGTGTTCAGCACTCAAACCGTAACAGAACCACAGTATCTGCTGGTAACATCAATTTTGCGGAATCATTTCACCACTTTTTTAGCCCATCCTTTGCAAGGCCACAGGAGACAAGAAGTCTGACACATAGTCAACGCCTAGAGACGATGGTACAGGAGTATCTCCAAGTAAACATTGAAGCCACGACTGTGTCACTGGACCCTTGCTCTTTTTGGGCTTCCAATCTGGATAAATGGCCGGAGCTAGCCACTTACGCCTTGGAGATCTTGTCATGCCCCGCAGCCAGCGTTCTGTCTGAACGTGTGTTCAGCGCTGCTGGTGGTGTGCTGACAGATAAGCGCACGCGGCTCTCCACTGATAATGTAGACAGACTCACGTTCATAAAGATGAACAAATTATGGATCTGAAACGACTTTTCTACCCCTGTGTCATCCTGGGGAGAGTAAAAGCTTGATGATTGGTTAAAATCACCCTACCAACCGTTTTAAGCTTTCAAATTACTAATCATGTTTATCTGTATCTTGGCTGGAAAATAATTTGGGCTTTGTAGCAGTGTGCAGCACTGATTCTATTAGGCCATCTATAATAAGCTCCACCAGATTTAAAATTACTAATCATGTTTATCTGTATCTTGACTGGAAAATAATTTGGGCTTTGTAGCAGTGTGCAGCACTGATCCTATTAGGCCATCTATACTAAAGCTTCACCAGATTTAAAATTAATAATAATTTTTAGCTGCATCTAGACCGGAAAATAATTTTGGGGCTCCGAGATGCGCAAGACACATAAGTGCCTTCTTGCTGCACTACCTGCAGCATGACCCTCATATTGTCAGAATTCGAAGTAATCATGACTACTGGGTTGCCACACTCTTAGATCCCCCAAACTTTTCGATCAACCTTTTCATTTTAATAAAGACCAAAAAAATGGTCATTTTTGAAATTATAAGCATTAGCAGGTTGTTAGAAACTGAAATCAAACAGTTTTCAACTCAAAACTTTATTCTAGGTGATGTTACATTTTCACATAGGACCCCTTGTTCGAAAGGAGCTTCTGAACTCTCTCGTCCATTGAATTTGTCAGGTTTTGGATGGTTTCTGCTTCAATTGTTTTGCATGAGGACAGAATACCCTCCCAGAGCTGTTGCTTAGATGTGAACTACCTCCCGCCATCATAGACACTCCTTTTAATGATGCTCCAAAGGTTCTGAATGGGGTACAGGTCAGGGGAGCATGGGGGGCACACCATAAGTTTGTCCCCTTTTATGCCCATATCAGCCAGAGATGCAGATGTTTTATGTGCAGCATGAGATGGTGCATTATCATGCAGAAAAATGATCTTGCTGTGAAATACACGGTTCTTCTTCTTGAACCATGGCAGGAAGTGCTGTTTGAGAAAATCCACATACATTATGAAGTTCATCTTTAGCGCCTTCAGGGATCCTAAAGGGGGCGACAATCTCTCTCCCCATGATTCCAGGCAAAACCATTACTCCACCTCCTCCTTGTTGGCGCTGTAGCCGTGTTTGCGTGGGGTGTCCATCAACCAGCCATCCTCCACTCCATCCATCTGGACCATCGAGCGCTGCACGGCACTCATCCGTGAACAAAACAGTTTTGAAATCAGTCTTCATGTAATGTTTGGCCCACTGGAGCCGTTTCTGCTTGTGTGAAGTGGATAGAGGAGGTCAACAGGATGGCGTATGCACAGCTGCAAACCTCTGAAGGACCCTGCATCTTGTTGTTCGGGGGACGTTGGAGGCACAAGCAGCTTCAAAAACTTGTCTGCTGCTATGACAAGGCTTTTTTGCCGCTGCTCTTTCAACCTGACGTAATTGCCTGTAGGAAAGAGTCCTCAATTTGCCCTTATCAGCACGCACACGTGTGTACTGTGAATCAGCTACATACTTCTTGATTGCCAAGACACTGCATCCTGATCATCGCACAATGTTGATTGTAGTCATGCCTTGACCTAAACACTCCACAATTTGTTGCTTCTCAGCAGCCGACACATCCTTTTTCTTTCCCATTTTGGCAGAAAATGTAGGCTGCTTAATAATGTGAGACAGCCTTCTTAAATAGTCTTGCCTTTCATTGGACACACCTGCCAAACTAATTAGCACAGGTGTCTGCAATTGCTTACAGTGATATAAAGAGCCCTGACACACATCACCATCAATGAGTTTAACTGACAAACAAATTCTTCCCTTATCACTCCTAAACACTTTTTGCATAATAATTTGGAACGCAGTGTACATGTGCTTTTCCACAAAACACCAGTGGTTCACGTAGTGAATCTTACAGTTCTAACTTGCCAACCGTGGTCTGTATGGAGTTGTTCAATAAAGGGCCCAAAATTAAGATAACATAGATGGGAGAGGTCTCTATGAATAGGAATTCCTAAGTATTTGATACCCTGTGAGGGCCAGGCAAAGGGAAAGTTGGACTGGATGGAATCCTATATGGATTTGGGGAGGGAGACATCGAGGGCCTCAGACTTCGCTGCATTGATATTAAAATTTGACCATGTAACAAAGTGATCTATTTCAGCCATAACAGCATGGATGGATATATGTGATTGAGTGATATATACTAGGACATCATCAGCAAATAGAGAGCACTTGTACTCGGTGCCTCCCACCTCAATCCACCTAATATTGGGGTTATGGCGAATTGATGAGAGCAGGTGCTCCATCACTAGGATGTATAAGAGAGGGGACAGAGGACATCCCTGCCTTGTCCCATTGGTGATTGTGAAAGGTGATGAAAATGTTCTGATGCACCCCCTGGGCCTTGGGACACCCGGAGCCGGACCCTTTTTGGTGGATGCTGGTGGTTGTAGTCTTCGTGGCGGCGACCCAGTTCCGTGGCTCAGGGTGGTCAAACCAGTGGCGGAACTATTTATGTGGTTTTGATGTTTAAATGGCCGACTACGCCACCCGTGGATTGCGGTCAGAGTGAACCGCCGCTGCAGGGCAGACCGCTGAGGCTGGTGTTGTGGGTGCAGCAGAGCGTAGCATAACTCCCCACGGGAGGAGTATAGCCTCAGGGCAGTGTATGCGGAGGATGGGGGTGATGGTGCAGGGCAGCAGCAATAACGACACGGAGTCAGTGATGCAGTCCAGGGCCTTTACTCACAGTTCTTATTATCCAGACCACGTCTGCAGGTAACGGCTGCCCACGTCGTACTGTGCTCACCAGGTGAGGGGCTCAGACAACTCCCAGATAACTTTGGAGCGCTTCACAGGACCCCCTTTGTGTGTCCTTTGTCTGGCCTTTCTTACCAACCCTTCTGTCCGGCTGCCTCGGGCCTCCTCTTGGTAAACTTGGCGCCAGTTTCCCTGACCCTATGTGGTGCCTTCCTAGCGGGTGTAGCGAGGGGCTGCGCCACATAAAATGTCACAGCCTCCGGTTTCTAGCTGAGGGTCGTTTCCTGCCTCCACTAGTTTCGGGGACCGGTCTCCCCCTTTGGCCTGACCCCTCCACGCAGGTGGATTCGGGCGTGCGGTGGCGACTCGCCCGTCCGCACCTCTGGGATCCCTTCATTCCTCGTTCCTGGAGCCTTCTCCGCTCCTCTTCCTTCCTTCTCCCTCTTCCAGGCCTGGGCCTCTGTTACTAGGCCCGCCTCCGGAGCAGAGCTCATGCAGAGCCCCTGCTCCCTGCCACTTCTGCTCAGACTTCTCTGCACTGAACTAAGATGGTGCCCACCTTTTATACTCCCTTCTCAATGCACCCAGGAACTGCTTCCTCCCTGCTCCTGCACTACAGGGTTCCCCTTCCTCAGTGTTCCCTCCCCCCACTCCAGCCAGGGACAGGGACTGTCGTGCCCATCTCAGAGGCATATTGGTCGCCCTGCCCCACAGCAATGTGGTGTAATGCATGCAGGTGTCGGGTCCTGATCCACACTCCATCCTTACCTGAGAGTGAGATATCACACCTCTGGGTGAGGTGCAATACCTCTGTAGCAACCGAGCCCTCAGGGTGCTACAGTTCCATTTATCTTCAGCCTAGGTGACGTATTGTGATACAGGGACGTGATTTTGGCTATAAAAGGGTCCCCTAGACCCCTACCCCAAGCTTTATAAGAGAATCATATATGGCGTGCTAGGAGACTCTATGGAATGCTTTCTCAGCATCCGAGAGTATCTAATTACAAATTTTTAACTGCATCTAGCCCAGGAAATACTTTGTGCCTAGTAGCAGTGTCTGCTAGTCAGCGGATTTTCCCGGCTGTTAAGCTAGCTACACCACCTGTAGTTTAGACACTTAATTTTTTCAAATCAAATGCTTCGGGACCATGGGATACTCAGTGAAGAGCATCAGGAGGCACCCCAAGGCATAGGGGCTGGGACTGGCAGTAGGATGCCTTGCGGTGGACAGCCGAGCTCGATCCTTATAAAAGCTTTTTAACTGCAGCAGCTTTAGTGGACGCTACTGGAGCTGGAATTACGCGGCTGCTGGCATGAGACTTGCCCTCCAATAGATCCTTGTAAATGGATTTAAAGTGTATTCATTCAAATTAGAGAGACAATTTAAATTAAAAAGCTTAGAGCTGCCTCCACCACAGGGGGGCTCGCTCGACCCACCAGCGGACAGGCACCAGTATTGGGAGAGGGGGGCTGGCCGTCAGGGTTCACCGCGGCTCTGGCACAAACCCGGCGACACGGAGGTGGCACGGGCAGGAGCGGACTGGCCGTGTCGGCTTCTCATTTTTTGGATTTTAGAAGGGCATGACATGCCTATATCTGTGTCTCCCCCTCCTTTTACTCCTCCACCTCTTTTATTTTCGCATGACTATATGTACTTGTCACTTTTCCATGTGTTAGTTATGTCTTCTGAGCAGTTTGTCAGCTTTTGGACACCTTTGAAGGTGTTTTCTATGTGTTTCTATGTGTTTTTGTTTGCCTGCCATTGGTTTTAACGGTGTTCGAAGGTGTTCGACGAACAGTACGACGAACAGTTCGGCGAACACACGGGTGTTCGACGAACCGAACCGAACTCGAACACTACGGGGGTGGCTCAACACTAGTCTTTACTGCAGCTGACTTCAGTTGTTGCTTGTTTATGGGTTTTTCTGACTTTAGCTTTGTTTTTAGCATGTGAAATGCTTGCTCAATGGGGTTGAGATATGGTAATTGACTTAGCCATTGCAGAATATTCTACTTCTTTGCTTAAAAAAAACTCCAGGATTGCTTTTGCAATATGTTTTGGGTCATTGTCCATCTGTACTGTGAAGTGCTGTCCAATCAACATTGCTGCATCTGGTTCAATCAGAGCAGAGAGTAAAGCCCTGTACACTTTAGAATTCATCCGGTTGCTTCTGTCTTTAGTCATATCATCAATAAACACTAGTGACACAGTGCCAATGGAAGCCATGCATGCCCATGCCATCACACTGCCTCCACCATGTTTTACAGAGGATGTGATGTGCTTTAGATCATTTACCATTCTAAACCTTCTCCATACTTTCTTCTCCCCATCATTCTGGTACAGGTTGATCTTAGTTACATCTGTCCAAAGAATGCTTTTCCACAATTGGGCTGCCTTCTTCAGATGTTTTTTGGCAAAATCTAATCTTACCTTTCTATTTTAACACTGATTAATGGTTTTCACCTTGTGGTGATCCCTCTGTATTTGTGAAGTCTTCTTTTTACGCTGGACTAAGAAACTAAAACCCCAACTTCCTGGAGAGTGTTCTTCATTTAGGTGGATGTTGTGAAGGGGTTTTTCTTCCCCGTGGAAAGGATTCTGCCATCATCCTCCACTGTTTTCTTTCATAAACATCCAGGTCTTTTTGAGCTCCCAAGCTTACCAGTGTGCTTTTTAGTTGCAGAATGCACCAAACTGTTGATTTGGCAACTCCTACCATTCCTGCTATATCGCTGATTGATTACTTTTTTTTTCTGCTCAATTATGGTATGTTTCTTTTCCATTGAGAGCTCCTTTGACCGCATATTGTGGGTTCACAGTAACAGCTTTCAAATGCAAATGCCACAACTGAAATCAGCTCCAGACATTTTACCTACTTAATTTATGAAGGATTAATGAGGAAATAGCCCATGCAGACCATTAAAGAGCTTTTGAAATAATTGTCCAATTACTTTTGGTCCCTTTAAAAATAGGAAGATACATATTAAAGAGATGTAATTCCTAAACTATTATTCCAATTACGATATGAATACCCACAAATTAAAGCTGAGAGTCTGCACTTTAAGCTCATATTAATTATATAACTGTATCTTGAATATGTTTTGGTAAAAAGCTAAAATGCCAAAACTTTTGTAACTATCCAAATATTTTTGGACCTAACTGTATACTCAGAGCAGTGTGAACATATTCTTAGTTTACATTAACTTGCCACTGCCATATGTGACTATACTTTAAATGGATTGTGTCATCAGAAAATTATCTATTACCGAAATTATGTTTTTGTGTTACATGTATTTTTAAAAAATAATGTCAATGTTTTATTTCTTTTTTTCAACTCACGATCTTGACTAAAAATAAAAAATAAAAAGTAATCTTGCAGTTTACTGTGCTGGAAATTGCCTTATAGGACTACTTTAGTGGTAAATCCAAAATTTGGGGGACTTGGTCCACAAGAACTCAGGAAAAAAAGTGGTCAGTGGACAGCCATTATGTTTTCTACTTGTGAGAGCTGGGAATGGGTCAATAACTTGGGTCACTCCCCAAGTGACCACGTGAGGCCACTCACCGGCCTTTGAGCCAAAAGAACGCTGTGGTGCCATCATGACAGGTGAGGCCTAAGACAGGCAAGTGTATGATGTTTATTATTTTTAGCCTCTTCCCTTTCCACTGTTTGTTATGCTTTCAGGCTTAAAGAGATCTCAGAACTCCATAAATGTCTTTTTATGACACTTTGGAAGTTGACTGATTTTATTTGGACTAAACTGAATCTAGAAGCCAAATTGAGCAAATCTGTCTTATACGAATTTAAGGATATTTTCTCATCTCTAAGCTCTATAATTAAATATAATTGAATATTACTTTAGTTATATACTGTATGCTTTACACTTTTCTTTGTACTTCCTTATGACTATAGGACTAGACACAACATATTGTGATAATGTGGCGCCCCTGCGGGTTCAGTTGCCACAGAGGTACTGCATCTCAACTAGAGGTGTGGTATCCCACTCTCAAGTAAGGATGGAGTACTGCCCGGGACCCACAGACTTGCATCCATTACACTCCACTTCAGAGGGAAGGGCGAGATTGCTCCTAAGGGAGAGCACAGTCCCTGGTCCCTAGCTGGAGGGTGGAACCATGTAGTGGGTGTGGGTGGAGGAATTAGTTTAGAGGAGCACTTCAGTAGGAGTATAAGAAAGCAAGGAACCATCTAGAAGGGTCGAGTCCTGCTCAGGAGAGCAGTGGAGGAGGTCCAGGCTCCTGGCTCCAGTGCTTGGAGCAGGAGTTGAGAGGAGTGGGGCCTAGTAAGAGAGGCTCAGGAAAGAGAGAGAGAAAGGACGGGAGCAGAGGGAAGGCTCCAGAGACAGAGGGGATCCCAGGGGCACTGGAAGTGCAGGAAGCCACCCGTGCGCCCGAATCTGTAGGAACGTGGAGGGATCAGGCCGCAGAGGGGACCGGCCCCTAACTAATGGAGAACTACAAGGCTCAGCTAGAAACCAGAGGCTGCTGTACTTGCAAGGTGCAGCTGCCAACCACCACAATTACATCACCGAAAAGGTGGCCACAGAGGGTCCAGGGGACTGCACGTTGCCCAACAAGATCCGAGGCTACTGGCTTGGGACACTGATTGTGAGACGCAGGGCAGGGGGTGAGAGCCAGCGCAGGAAGACGACCAAGGAAGGTACATAGAACGGGGTCCCGTTTAAGTACTCCTGAAATACCTGAGAGCTGCTGAACCCCTTCCTTGGTGAACGCAGGACGACGTGGGAGGTTACACACTGGCCTTGGTAACCTGGAGTCTTGAACAACTGTGAGTAAACCTTGAAGACTGCACCCCACTGTGTCCTAGAATTATTATCTGCGCCATCCCCTGCACTACATTGCACAGCAACATCTACCTCATTAATCATCACTGCACCGCCCTGGAGCTTAGCTCTACCTGTGAAGAGCTGAACCAACTCTGCTGTGTCACCATCAGCTCCAGAGGATCTGCACCGCAGCAGCGGCTCCATATAGCAGCATACCACAGGTGGCGTCACGAACATTAAACTATAAAAACTATAATCCACTTTTATTGACCGCTCTGGGTAACGGACCGGGTCACTGCCACTGTGACATCCCCCAGCCTCGACCGGCCCGGCTACCGAGTAACCCACGGCCCAGGGGGCGCGTCAATAACAGAACGTATGTGTGAATATTTACTGTTGTTGATCAGTTATTGTTTTTTAAATATCGACTTCATTATGATAAAGAAAAATAAAAACTTTCAAGTTATGTAAAATATGTTCGCATTACTTTTTGTATCAGCTGGCACAGCACAATTTCCTGGAGTGGCTCTCTTTACTCAATACAACATCTAAAATATGTGTTTGCATATTAACAGTAATGAAAGTAATTAAAGTCTGAAAAAAATATTAAAATACTTTTTTGGCTCTTCAGACAACTAGACAACTAGACATAGTTTTAATGAGGTGTCTTCAGTGCTTGGCAATCCAAAAAAAGATGTTCTAAACAGCATCTGTTAGTGCAAAGTTATTGTAATTCCTACTGGCACCTTCTGCTAATGAAGATAAAAAAAAACAATCAAGAATTTCATTTGGCATCACTTTGGAGAGAATCAGATGTCCTTTCTATTGTTATTTGTGGCTAGGACTTTACTGCGTTTTTTGGCATTTAAAATAAACTACAAATGATTTGCTTAAAGAAACACTCATAACATTAAAATGTCCTGATAATTCTGATTAGTTTATTATTAACTACAAACACCAAATAAACAATGTTTAGCTAGCATGTCCTGATATTACATAATTAATACATTTACTCTCAAAATATTCTAACGTTCTGTAATAAATCCTATTCAAGTTAATTGTGTGACATACATTTTTGTCACAGGTCGCTAAGATTTGCATGGAACCGGCTCAGTTACACATGCTTTCCCCTTTTCCCACCCACAAGTTATATGTCAGTATCCTCTCCTAGTTGACCTTTACCCATGAGCCATTACACTTAGATTGCATATGCTCCTCCTCTCATCCTGTCAACAATTATATGGCATTATCCCTTTACACTCGGCTTTATTCCATAAACCACAACATTTCTCATTTACATCTGCCCTTCCCACTACTCTAACAGTTGCATAAGTTTACCAGACATTATTATTCATTTACGTATGTCTTCCTTCTACTCCAACATGTGATCTATGTCACATACCACAATCATCCTACCACAGCCCTGCATGCTGCTAAACTATTGGCCGCATGAATCAGAGCTTGGCTGCACGACTCCCGCCAGGCATGTTTTAGTCTGAAACAGAGAAAACATTATGTGAAGACGATCTTGAGTGCTACAAGAAAAAGACAACCGGGGGTGGTGTTAGACCAGTTTAAACTATTCACATGGTTTCTGAAAGGCTTCTTCCTGCACCACTCCAGGTTATTGACAGGTTTAAAACACATGGGAGGCTGAGCAGTGCCAAACTAGTAGGACCTCTCCCTATGGTTCCCGGCCGACTCTTCAAATTATATTTACTATGACGAGCCAAAATGTTTTTGTGAAGAAAAACATTTCTGGCTGTATTTGTGATTTGGGCATCTCGAATAGCGTGACAGACTCCCCTTAACTCTATGCTTACAGCCCAACATTCGCACTCTGCATTTTACAATTACATTCCGGTACACTGTGCTGTTCTAGAATAATTCTTGATTCTGCAAGCTTGGCCATCAGATACGTTGTTATATATTCCTTCTTTGCAGCTATGTTATCTGTTCCGCATGGCTATGTTAGTTGGGCAGAGTAAAACCCTTTTAATGATATGCAAATGATAAAAAACTGGAAATAAAAATGTCAAAACTCCTCAATTAACTCGTTATCGAGTATGAGCACCACATGCAGAAAGAAATACTTGCACTTACATACTTTGGCATGCTGTCACTGAAGTTATTACATTAATGGTTGTCTGAGAATTGTTCTGCCACGTTGAATGCACTTCAGCATGCAAATCATAATGAAACGCTGCTGGCAGTTCCCTTTGCAGTTGCCGACCAATGACATAATGACATCCCAGATGTGCTTGATGGAAGACAAGCAGCCGGTGGCCTTGCTATGTCATGCTAAAAAATGGTTCCTGGGACACTTCCATGATCAAATCAATGTAAACATTCAGCTACAATGTATTGCAACTCAGAGACCCACCAGTTCTCTGCCCTGCAATACATGCCACCGGCCAGTCAAAGGCCAGCAACTGAAGTCATCAAGCCCACCACAGGATACGCCTGTACATTGGCATGCACAATGAAGCAAAGGCTTTTGGAGTGTGGCCTGGTTTAAAGAAGGGCAGCAAAGAAGCCACATCTGTCCAAGAAAACAATACAAAATGACATTCTGTAGAAAGTATAGGGATTTGACTGCAGAAGACTGGGGTACATTTATTTTCTCAGATGAAGCCCCCTTCAGACTGTTTGGGACATCTTGAAGAATGATTGCCCAGAGGAAAAAAAGGTGAACGCTTCCATAAGTCCTGTCAAAAGGAAAGCCTTCTCAGACCATTCATATGTGGGTTTGCTTTTCATCCAAAGGAGTAGCTTTGGTCGCAAGAATAAAGAACATCTAAACACCCTCTAAGAGCAACCTCACCCAACAACCCAGGAGCATTTTGGAGATGAACAATGCTTTTTCTAGCATGATGGAGACTATGTCACAAGATAAACATGATAACTCAATGGCTAGGTGGGTCTATGGTCAGGAAACTCTCCAGATCTCAATCTTATTGAGAACCTGTGATCAATCCTCAAAAAATTAAGTGCACAAACAAAAACACAGGGATTGTGATTTACTCTAAGAAATAATTAGGAAAGAATGGGATGCCAATAGTCAGGATTTAGGCCAAGAAGCTGATATCCAGGATGTCAGGGTGAACTGCAGAAGTCTTGAAAAATAAGGGTCAACACTGTAAACATTGGGTCTTTGCATAAACTTGATAGAATGGTAAAAAAAAATTATGAAATGCTTATAATTGTACTACAGTAACCATAGAAACATGTCTAAAAGATCTGAAAACATTGAACAGCAATCTTTGTGAAATCCAAAATTTGTGTCAGCTTCACAATTTTTGGCCATGACTATTTCGCACAGACATACAAAAATACAAAATGACACACATACAAACACAAAACAAGTGCACTGTAGTATACACATACACTTTGACACAATCATTTACCTTCTATGCTGTATTTTTCTCAGAGATGGTTCGGCAAAGTTGAACTTAACTTTTCCAGGCAGCTGTGATATCTGGACCAGTTGTGAAAAACTCACCCTATTGCTGTTTCCATGTAATGCAGTCTGCCATCTGCTGGTGAAAGGCAAACATCTCATGTGTTATGTTTACTTTTCACAAGCAAAGTTGTCATTACTTACAGAACATCTTACTTATAATAGTATTGTTGTGAGCCATGGTGGGTGAGGCACAAAAGGAAAGTTTTAACCCCATAAAATCCCACTTGTTTATGACCTTTCTTCTTGGTACCTTTATATGTGCTATTCTGTCTACACTTCAAAAACACAACCATGTTTTACTATTGGTTAGCCTGTTTTTCTGTTTTTTGTGAGTAAAGTATTCAGCGTCCATCAAAATTCACAAACTATGACATGCAACAAATTTGAATAAGTTTCATTTTTTAAAAGTTCCAAAAGCACCAAATTTACTAGGAGGTGTGTGTATTTTAATAAATGTGGTGCAAATCACTCCAGCCATCAGTGTTACATGTGTGAGCTCTGTCTTCAAAGGTGTCCATACAATTTCGGTAGCTGCTGGCTATTCTTCCCAACTCTTCAATACAAATGCACGTTTATCTTAACAAAATGTACGTGTTTTAAATTGGCAGAGGAGAATAATCAGCTGAAAGACACCTATGACACGGGATTGTCTCCTGTGAAAACAATGTACACTGCTAAAAAAAAATAAAGAGAACACTTAAACAACAGAATATAACTCCAAGTAAATCAAACTTCTGTGAAATCAAACTGTCCACTTAGGAAGCAACACTGATTGACAATCAATTTCACATGCTGTTGTGCAAATGAAATAGACAATAGATGGAAATTATTGGCAATTATCAAGATACACTCAATAAAGGAGTGGTTCTGTAGGTGGGGACCACAGACCACATCTCAATACCAATGCTTTCTGGCTGATGTTTTGGTCACTTTTGAATGTTGGTTGTGCTTTCACACTCGTGGTAGCATGAGACGGACTCTAAAACCCACAGAAGTTGCTCAAGTAGTGCAGCTCATTCAGGATGGCACATCAATGCGAGCTGTGGCAAGAAGGTTTGCTGTGTCTGTCAGCATCGTGTCCAGAGGCTGGAGGCGCTACCAGGAGACAGGCCAGTACACTAGGAGACGTGGAGGGGGCCATAGGAGGGCAACAACCCAGCAACAGGACCGCTACCTCCGCCTTTGTGCAAGGAGGAACAGGAGGAGCACTGCCAGAGCTCTGCAAAATGACCTCCAGTAGGCCACAAATGTGCATGTGTCTGCAAAAACGGTTAGAAACCGACTCCATGAGGGTGGTATGAGGGCCCAACGTCCACAGATGGGGATTGTGCTCACAGCCCAACACCGTGCAGGACGCTTGGCATTTACCACAAAACACCAGGATTGGCAAAGTCGCCACTGGCGCCCTGTGCTCTTCACAGATAAAAGCAGGTTCACACTGAGCACAGGTGACAGACGTGACAGAGTCTGGAGACGCAATGGAGGGCGATCTGCTGCCTGCAACATCCTTCAGCATGACCGGTTTGGCAGTGGGTCAGTAATAGTGTGGGGTGGCATTTCTTTGGAGGGCTGCACTGCCCTCCATGTGCTCGCCAGAGGTAGCCTGACTTCCATTAGGTACCGAGATGAGATCCTCAGACCCCTTGTGAGACCATATGCTGGTGCGGTTGACCCTGGGCTCCTCCTAATGCAGGACAATGCCAGACCTCATGTGGCTGGAGTGTGTCAGCAGTTCCTGCAAGATGAAGGGATTGAAGCTATGGACTGGCCCGCCCATTCCCCAGACCTAAATCCGATTGAGCACATCTGGGACATCATGTCTCGCTCCATCCACCAACATCACGTTGCACCACAGACTGTCCAGGAGTTGACGGATGCTTTAGTTCAGGTCTGGGAGGAGATCCCACAGGAGACCATCCACAACCTCATCAGCAGCATGCCCAGGTGTTGTAGGGAGGTCATACAGGAACATGGAGGCCACACACAATTCTGAGCCTCATTTTGACTTATTTTAAGGACATTACATCAAAGTTGGATCAGCCTGTAGTGTGTTTTTTCACTTTAATTTTGGGGGTGACTCCAAATCCAGGCCTCCATTGGTTAATAAATTTGATTTACATTGTTGATTTTTGTGTGATTTTGTTGTCAGCACATTCAACTTTGTACAGAACAAAGTATTCAATGAGAAAATTTCATTCATTCAGATATAGAATGTGTTGAGTGTTCCCTTTATTTTTTTGAGCAGTGTATTTTGCAGATATAAACTCCATACACATTATGGCCATGGTTAGGATACGCCTTAACTTTATAATTGCTCTTGGTCCAACATCTGAGATCCTCACCGATACTGATAATTAAGCACTTCGTCAATCAGCATTGCGGACCCCTCTTATTTCTAGTGAATAAGACTGGTTATAGTTCCCTGAAAAGCAGGTGGATGGGGCACGACTAGCCATTGTTGCTCTGTTTTTTTTCAGATACCCTACATTATTAAAACAACTGTGGTGTCCATTGTTTAGACTTGACTTTTCGAATACAAGATGAGCACTGATTTAAGATTATTGGTTGTCAGTGGTTCTCAACATTTTATTTTTTTATGAATTCCAGTTTTCAACAGTCTCTTTGTGAACACTAATTTTTAGCTGAGGGTGGAGAGGCCTGTAGTCCTTCTGAGATGTTTTGTAAGTAAGCTGATAAGCTGTTGCATTACCCAAGAATTATTCTTGGAGAGCATAACCACATGATTACTGTTGGAAGCAATGGCCTTAGCTGGGGCAGCAGGGTGGATCAGTGGTTAGCATTGTTGCTTTGCAGCGCTGGGGTCCTGGCTTCAAATCATACAAAGGAAAGCATCTGGTAGGAGTTTGTATGTTCTCCCCATGTTTCTGTGGATTTTCTCTTGGTTTTCCAGTTTCATCCCACACTCCAAAAACGTACTGATTAGTTAATTAAGATTGTGAGCCCCAATGGGGACAGGAGTAAAGATGTCTGTACAGCGCTGTGGAATTAATGGCACTATATAAGCAAGTAAAGTAAATAAATAACCTGTGGGCTCCCAGACTTTTTAGAATTAAAATACTCACACGTAGATTAAATAAAAGTCAGCTGAACCCACTGATTTTATCAGTATCAGTCATTGGGGCCCTCCCAACTGTCCCCTGACAGATGATTTTGAGGGTTAGCAGGATCCAGACTATTGAATTTCAAGGGTCAATTTTTCTTTGGAGTGGAGATAAGCCACCACCAGAGCAATCTGGCTCTGAGACTTTCTCATAGATTACGTGACTATGAATCTTTCTCATAGCTTACACAGGAGTGCTGACCTGTGTTTCGAGTAGTCGGGAGACAAAACTGTTGGCCGAACAACCACTTAGCCAACAGTTATCTAATATGTATGGCGAGCCAAACTCTACATATATTTTTCCTATCTCTTCTGGAATTATCTTTGTCGGTGACATAAATGTAATTTAGGAACTTTGTGTTGACTACATCACCTTCAGGTTAAAGTTCAACATAATAGATTTTTAACAGTGAAATTTGTCTCTATTTTTACATAATGGTGTTGGTAACTTTACTATTTAAATACCTACAGTAATAAAACTGTTATTTTATCCAATAAGAGACACAGTTTGATATCTATAAGTGGGGAAATACTTTGAAACATCCAGCTGTCCATGTATCTATCAATCTACTTGTCTACATGTCTATTCATCGTCTAGGTACATTATCGACCCCTCTCCCAGTTTCATATCTAACCATCTCTGTCTTTTATTCTGTTGCCATCTACCTTTATTTTTACATTTCATCTATCACAAGAACTAAGCTGGAATACTCATAAGGTTTTACATTTATGTAGAGCAGACTGCTGTGAAGGTCTGTTGTTTCGCAAGGACCCTAAACAATACAAAATTCTTCCTAAGTTTTTCATTTCAATGCTATGGGTATAGATATCAGTTAAATTTATGATTTAAAAAAAATGGTCTTTTTATGTCCACGGGGAGTTCTTTTAGAAATCTTATCACAATGAACATTTTTCTAACTCTTTAATATAGTTGACAGAATGCATTCTTGTGTTCCACCAGTAGAAAAAAAAAATAATACCTCGAGCACATACTGTAGCAGAAGCTCCTAACTTTCTTCTACAGTTAATGACACATAAAAGTAGCGTGTGTGAATATGTACAGTAAATTACATAATTTAAAACAGCAGGAGTAGAAGTGCTAAAAGTTCCAAATTGTAACAATTTCAATATTAGCCAAGAGTCTCTTTTGATATGATATAATGCTAATGGCGGTTATTACAAAGATTTCTTTGCGCTTTGGACAGGACCTTCGTGTAACACAAAAGGACGAAAACACACAAGGCTGAAATATTTTTTTGCATGGGGGAGGGGATGTGAGGGAACAAATCCATAAATGTTGGATTAGCTTGATAAATACAGTGACCTTTCCATCAAAATGGCCGGCATCATTTATGAAAAAATAAGCCAGAGCGAGGCAAGGAAACATAATGCTTTTTTTTTTTTTTTTTATTTCTTCAGAGCAATTATGCTAACTAGTATCACACTGAGAGTGGATTAGGTTTGATGGACAATCAAAGACAATACTTGCTTTATGGTAAAAGGTGTGTAGAGATATAGGCACTAGAGTTATAGAGTTATTAGGCTTACCTGCAGGAGGCCAGTGTGACTTGTGAGTTGCAAGTTAGTCTTAGAGATGCTGAAGTATAGGGAATGCTTAGTCACTATTATAAGGTCTTCAATGCCATCCTATAACACATCGACTCTTAAGCAAAACCCATAATGCAAATATTCGTGTGACAGGTCCTACTTAGCGTTTGTCATTCAGTGTGTAGCAGCCATGACACCTGGCTGAGTAAAAATCCCAGTGGGAGGTTTGCACTTGGCCAACCAGCAGGATATGGGCACCTGCAGAATTTCAAAAGGCAAAACTAAAGATTAAATTGGCAGAAAGGACTGACAGAATAAGTCCTTCTATAAACTGAATTTCTGATTCTTTCAAACAAGAGAATCAAATTAAAAGGTAAAATCAATGGATAGTGTATTGTACACCATTACCGATATTACAGCAATTCTATGGAATTCTGTAAAGAGTAAATTAAATAAAATGATCAAGTAAAACAAGCTTTTAAAATATCACAACAGGGTTCATTAATTTTTTACTTAGCCGGGCCAGATCATTTAGTTCCGTTTTAACAAAAAAGGCTTTTGTGAACAAATATAGTAGCAATTAATCTAATTATTTCAAGCAAAATAAAGATTTTATACAGTTTTCTAGTCAGGCTAAAATATGTTTCAGGTAATATATACAGATGTATCCTTTTTTATATTTCCTTTTTTTCTTGACATATCCAGCGATAAGAAGCATAACGTGACCAGTTTAGAACAAAAAGAAGTTTGGAGTTAAAATGATGAATATAATTTATGCTATGTGTGAGCCTGAGAATGTATCCAATTGGAATTATGATAAACTGGAGTCCTTACATACCGATCAATCATAAAAGTAAATCACCTGATTTAATGTCTAATTTGCGAAATTTGGAGGCCAGGTAAACACCTCTATTCCTCCGTCGTCTCCACAGGCTTGCCTTCTTCCACTATTGCATTCTATTACTATCTTTATAGCAGGTAAGAGATACATATGGGCCTGGTTGTCCACAAAATTTAAAAAAAAAAAAGTCTGAGAAGAACAGTCGTTCTTCTACCATTGCTCCATAGTCATGTTTTGATGCTTATGAGCACATTGTAATAATGTTATTAGTGGGCAAGGGTCACTCTGAGTTAACACTTTTCTATCATAGTCAGAAGTTCTGTGGCCCAACAAGTCATGGGGAGCATATATATGCCTAGAAAATCCTCCGCCCATAGTTCAGAGAAGAATTGTCTCTCAAGTTCTCTTTCCCAACCCCAACCCCAACCCCAACCTTTGTACCAGGCAAAGGTCCCAAAAGAATTTGAGCCGACAATTTGTTACCGGATACCATGTTGCATTTGGAGAGTCCCTGTGTGCCCAAACATTGGAGCTCCCCCACAAGTGACCCCATTTTGGAAACTAGACCCCCCAAGGCACCTATCTAGATGCATAGTGAGCACTTGGAACCCCCAGGTGTTTCACAAATTGATTCATAAATATGAAAAAGTGTTTTTTTTTCACTTTTTCATTTTTACGAATCAATTTGTGAAGCACCTGGGGGTTCTAAGCGCTCACTATGCATCTAGATAGGTGCCTTGGGGTGTCTAGTTTCCAAAATGGGGTCACTTGTGGAGGAGCTCCAAAGTTTGTACACACAGGGGCTCTCCAAACGCAACTTGGTGTCCGCTAACAATTTGAGGCGATTTTCCATTCAATTTGTTAGCGGATACCATGTTGCATTTGGAGAGTCCCTGTGTGCCCAAACATTGGAGCTCTCCCACAAGTGACCCTATTTTGGAAACTAGACCCCCCAAGGCACCTATCTAGATGCATAGTGAGCACTTGGAACCCCCAGGTGCTTCACAAATTGATTCATAAAAATGAAAAAGTGTTTTTTTTTTCACTTTTTCATTTTTACTAATCAATTTGTGAAGCACCTGGGGGTTCCAAGTGCTCACTATGCATCTAGATAGGTGCCTTGGGGGGTCTAGTTTCCAAAATGGGGTCACTTGTGGGGGAGCTCCAATGTTTGGGCACACAGGGGTTCTCCAAACACAACATGGAGTCCGCTAATTATTCAAGCAAATTTTACAATCAAAAAGTTAAATGGCGCTCCTTCCCTTCCGAGCCCTGCCGTGCGCCCAAACAGTGTTTTTTCCCCACATATTGGGTATCTGCGTGCCCAGGGGAAATTGCACAACAAACTTTGCGGTGAATTTTTTCTTGTTACCTCTGTGAAAATAAAAAAAATTGGGTCTAAAGTAACATTTTTGTGAAAAAAGTTAAATGTTCATTTTTTTCTTCCACATTCAAAAAATTCCTGTGAAGCACCTGAAGGGTTAATAAAGTTCTTGAATGTGGTTTTGAGCACCTTGAGGGGTGCAGTTTTTAGAATGGTGTCATTTTTGGGTATTTTCTGTCATAAAGACCCCTCAAAGTGACTTCAAATGTGATGTGGTCCCTAAAAAAATGGTTTTGTAAATTTTGTTGGAAAAATGAGAAATCGCTAGTCAACTTTTAACCCTTATAGCTCCCTAACAAAAAAAAATTTTGGTTCCAAAATTGTGCTGATGTAAAGTAGACATGTGGGAAATGTTATTTATTAACTCTTTTGTGTGACATATCTCTCTGATTTAAGGGCATAAAAATGAAAATTTTGAAAATTGCAAAATTTTCTAAATTTTCGCCAAATTTCCATTTTTTCACAAATAAACACAAGTGATATCGAAGAAATTTTACCAAAATCATGAAGTACAATATGTCACGAAAAAACAGTCTCAGAATCAGGGGAATCCGTTGAAGCGTTCCAGAGTAATTACCTCATAAAGTGACAGTGGTCAGAATTGTAAAAATTGGCCTGGTCATTAACGTGCAAACCACCCTCGGGGCTTAAGGGGTTAAGCACTGAATTAAACTGAAAGGCACACATCATGGATTGTAGTTGAATATTTAAATATTGGAGAACCAGTAAAAAAACTTCCACTGGAAAGGCAGCTGACAATTGGGCTTATGAGGGACCGAATGTAGAGGAGCTGAGAGCCCAAAGCCATTTCTTTGGACACTCCGATTTAGAGAAATTGCTAACTAATAAAAAGAATAGTAGAACTCTTTTTGTGTCTTTCAAGTTTCCATACCAAGTTTAAAAAACAAAGTTGGAAGCAAATTGGTGGCTATGAACAGCACTTTATTTTAGGATTGTTTTTATGCATGTGGACCATTGTGTTTATAAATTTGCCCAAGAGAATTAAATCACAAAAGAGAAAAAGACTAGAGAAAAAACTAATACGATTAGGCATCACATTTAATAATTATCTCCTCAGTGTTTGCGTCATTAATTCTCTATTCAGCTTTAATAACCTTATTTTTCTGCATTGTTTAGGAGAGTCTCTATAGCTGAGAAACTGGATGTATTTTTTATCTTTTAAATAATAAGACTACTATTCACAAGTTTTCAATGGTAAGGAATTTGTCCGTGTTATATTCAACCCGATGTTTTCATTTTTAGACTAGAAAATTACCATAAATTCTCTTGAGACAATGTGAAAAGAGATATTCTATTGAATATAATACAGTTTGCAAATGCAATTCAACACTACTTTGCAGAGAATTCTTAAGGCAAAAGGTGAGTCAGAGGGCAGAAGAAGATTAAATCCAGTTTCACTGAACATCTGTATAAATAGATAATTGGTGGGCTAATCAAAGCTCTGAGGGCTTCCACATCACAGACTCAACTAAAACACATTTCCTCTGTCTTGGATATGAAGTGAATATTCTTAAACAGTGACTTCAGCTGAAACAAAAATACAAAGTAGCACATTATATGTATGTTATTATTGTACTTATGTTTTGTACAGGTTTCATATAAAGTAGTTTTATAAACTAAGATAATAAATTAGAACAAATAGTGAACAACCAGAAAGCGATGATAATAAATGATGTCTCTATATGAGGACAAGTTGTGACCCTGCCATAAGGCTATGTAATTGACATTAGTTACATAGGTGGTGTACGGAAAATGCTATGCCTGGTCAAAATTTTAAGGGGCAGGATCATATAATGAGGGGTCCAGTGACCTATTATAACAAGAGGCACAAAAATATTGTTCCTTTTTAATATTAGTTCAGAAAGAAGAATATTATAAAAGTCTTCCCCTTGCTTTATTTTTAACTTTTTACCCACTTCCTTGCCAATAATAGCAGATAATTTCTGCTCTATGACTTTACTCATTGGCAGCTGTTTTATACGCTGATTTACATTGGTAGTAGAGATGAGCGAATCGCTTCTCCTGACCCCAGTCAATAATCCAGATCTGTAGTTTCTGGTCGTGGAAAGAAGCTGCGCAAACTACCTTACCCTCCAGGATCCCATGTTCGGCTTATGATAAGCCTGGATGGCAAGACATCACCTCTGTGCCGCCTGCCGTACAGATGACGTCTACCACCCTGGCCAAAGACTGCTGACCTGAACCATGGACTACGCAAAGTGATTCGCTCAGATTTAATTAGCAACCTTCAATGATTGCTTAGGTCAAAGAAGGCGGAAAGTGCAATAAAATATATAAGATTTTGTACTGTTTGGATTAATAGCTCATTAACATATTAAATAGCTCGACATATTAGCTTGCCAGTTTCCATAACTCATATAAATCATGAAGGGAAAGTTGCCCATAGATAGTCACCTCTGTCCTGTTTCTTCTCCATTGAGGCCACCACCTGTCTTGCATTAAGCTATAGAAATTTCTTTAAAAGGTGAGATCCTTTTGGTGAGTCTTAAAGTGTTTTCAGACACCTGTCAATAGGATACCCTTTAAGGTGTTACTTTTCAATTATAAGCAAATAGATTTCTCAACAATACAGTAAGGCTGCGTGCCCACTATACGTTTTTCAAGCTTTTTTGCCGAGGAATTTCTGCAGCAAAAACGCTTAAAAAACGCTTGGTAATACGTGCACCATGGTCCCCAATGATAATCCACATGTGCTGTGCACATGCTGCGGTATCATTGCGGAGAAATACGCAGCATGTCCATTAATTTTGCGGACACGCAGAGTAATTGCCGCCATTGACTTGCATTGAATCGCTTAATATCCGCATGACTACATGTGCACATGCGGATATTAAGCAAT
Organism: Phyllobates terribilis; assembly: GCF_046119375.1. Classification (NCBI taxonomy): domain Eukaryota; kingdom Metazoa; phylum Chordata; class Amphibia; order Anura; family Dendrobatidae; genus Phyllobates; species Phyllobates terribilis. The sequence goes on from NW_027362763.1 coordinate 230,940,988, forward strand.
TCAATGTGCGGATGGTACCCAGGTCTAGACAAGAGGAGACTCTCCACCAGACCCAAGTACCATAGTACCTGTAAAAAAAAAGAATTTAAAATAAAAAATAAAGATTATACTTACCTTCCGATGGCCTCTGGTCTCCTCAGCGATGCATCCGGTCTGTTGTATGGGTCGCGGTGGTGTGAAAGGACCTGCCATGACGTCATTCAGTCATGTGACAGGTCACGCAACCTCTGATGACGGCGGTCGCGTGAACAGTCACATGACTCAATGACTTCATCGCAGGTCCTTCACACCACCGTGAGCAGTACAAGAGACTGGACACAGAGAAGAAAATATCGGGGGCCATCGGAAGATAAGTATAATCTTTATTTTTTATTTTTTACCATTCTTATTCTTTTTTTTAAACTATTACTTGGTCACACTATATAAATCCATGCAGGTTGCATGGATTTATATAGTGTGACCAAGTTATCAAGCACTTTTCCAAGTGATGCTAAAATCGCTTGGAAAAGCGCTTGATAACCCGCATGCAGAAATGCATGCAAAAACGCTTGACAAACGCTTCTACCTGGCAGGAAAAACGCATGTAAAATCCACATGCATTTTTCCTGCAGGGAGAAGTGGAAGAAATACGCAGCATTTCTGCATCGTGGGCACATAGCCTAATAGTGAAATAAACCTGAAATATCAATATATATTTAAATAAGTTGAGTTCTTTAAAATATGTTGACTGTTATTTCAAACAATTATTCATTCATTAATTGATATATTCATGGAACTTTAGCAAAAATGTATGTACAGTACTATACATATTTAGAGTCAAGAAGATATAAAGATTATATTTCTTAATCTTTTATGACTATAGAACTTATTCGCTATGTCTATAATGTAACATGTTATGTTCATTCATAGGGAAAGGTGGCAAGCCATCACTTTGCCTACAAAGACGGTCTATGACGTGCCTCAAAATGCTCACACATTGACATGTACTGTAAGTAAAGAATAGACTTACTAAGGAATATAAATTATAGGTGATGCTATGTGCAAGGTGTCCTAGCATTATAGTGTTAATTTGCAATGACAATTACATACAGTATATGCAAATACATACATTCTCAGCAATGGCCAGGATTGGAGCTATATTTCTCAAAAGTATGCACCATAATATTAAATCACAGCAAAAACACCAAGAGTCACATTCGCTGCACACACAAGTAATCAATGAAAGCAGCAATTTGCCAAACAAGGTCCCTTAGACTCGGACTGCACACAAACTTTGTGCTTCAGTCACTTTATTTAGGATAAGTGTTGTATGACTTACATCACACCTCCTCTCCACTTAGGATGGAGCTCTGCACAGCCAAGTTCTAAAAACCTCTTATTGGGATAACTAGGGGTCCCAATAGTCAGACCCCTTGTGCTCAATATATGATCCCCTATCTTTTAGATAGGAAATAACATACTCTTTATGGAATTACCCTTTAGAGAAACACTTCAATAAAAGTTTTTGTCTTCTTAATATATTGCTGTCATCATATTATATAGCACTATGTACTTACAATTGATCATTTTGCCTTTATACCCAGTTAATTATTCCCTTTTACATTAGGTATATGACTTCACAAGATTAAAAACTGACTAGCTGAATCCTTGTAAGCTCCATATATGAAACAGGAAGTCTGTTTTCACTGTATGAGTCATGAGTCACTGCAAAAGTCTTTGGCAGGGGGGGAGGGAGCATCTGATTAAGGAGTTGAAAAGGGGAAAGATTCATGCTGGGAAAAGAGAATTCTTGTTTCTACACAGAGCAGAGAAAAAGGAAGAATTAACTGGGTAGAAAGGCAAATGAGCAATTGTAAGTACAAAGTGCTATATAATATGATGATTGCTATATATTAAGAGGATAAAAACTTTGATGGGAGGAGTGATTCTTTAATAAACAGTCTGCAATCTTTCACATGGCTACTTCTAGAAGCATACTGTGGAAAGCTGACATCAACAACCAATGTAGTTTACATGATATGACATCACCATGACATCACCAATAAACTGTAAATGAAGTAACAACTGTAGTGAGCATTGAGCCATGTAATTTACAGTTGTTGATGTTTCACTAATCACCAATCTAATGGACATGGTTGAAAGCAAAACTCAGGACCTAGAAGTAAGAATGAGTGAATCCATCAAACTTCAAATGAGGTTATGAGTAAGAGTCTTTTTGCCTCGAAATGCGTCAACTTTTATGTTCTAATAAGTGACTTTTTCATACAAGCTTATTTTGAGATCACATCCTTTCACTGCAATGTTTTAAATTATTTGAAAACAAAGTTTTTTACTTTTTACGTATGCTGGATCTTTGCTTTTTAAACTTCAAATGTGACAGACTTAAACAAATTTGGATGGGGAATTTGATTTATATTAAATGTATTAAATGTCAATTAAGTGTGCATTATTAGGCTCTGATGTTTTTCCAGACCCCAGAGCATAATAAACATAGGTTAAATAAATTTGACTGACCCAGGCCTCACCTGTCGTTTTATGCAGCCCTGCTCTTTTCAGGTTGCCTTCTTCAGTCTGGTTTGATCTTTGATATCATCTTCGGTGACTAATGTGCTGAATAGGCCCTGTGAAATAATAACATCATGTGTCACCCTGCAATGTCATGACATAACATAGCGCAGTCAGCACTGAAGATTCCAAAGTTGCAAAGTACTGGATGCAAAAAAAATTCCACTTATGGATGGACAAGATCAAAGAAGATGACTGGAGCCAAATAGAGTTTTGTGGCATGAAAGGTGAGGGACTGGTGAGTATATACAGTCATAGCTGAAAGCGTTGGTACTCTTGAAATTGTTCCAGAAAATGAAGTATTTCTCCCAGAAAATTATTGCAATTACACATGTTTTGTTATACACATATTTATTTCCTTTGAATGTATTAGAACACAAAAAAAAGAGAAAAAAAGGCAAATTGGACATAATCTCACGCAGAACCCCAAAAAGGGTTGGACAAAATTGTTGGCAGCTGTCTAAAATTGTGAGCAGACAACTTTGTTTCAAGCATGTGATGCTTGTTAAAACTCAACTGTGGCAAGTAACAGTTGTGGGCAATATGAAAAGCACACCTAAAACCAGATAAGAAGGAGATAAATTGACTTAATCTTTGCATTGTGTTTCTATGTGTCCCACACTAAGCATGGAGAACACAAAGAGAAGAGAACTTTAAGGACCTGAGAACCAAAGCTGTTGAAAAATATCAACAATCTCAAGGTTACAAGTCCATCTCCAGAGATCTTGATGTTCCTTTGTCCACGGTGCGCAACATAATCTAGAAGTTTACAACCCATGGCACTGTAGCTAATCTCCCTGGAAGTGGACGGCAGAGAAAAATTGATGAAAGGTTGCAATGCAGGATAGTCCTGATGGTCGATAAGCAGCCCCAATCAAGTTCCAAAGAAATTCAAGCAGTCTTTCTGCCTCAGTGTGCATCAGTGTCAGTACAAACTATCCATCAATATTTGAATGAAATGAAACGCTATGGCAGGAGACCCAGGAGGAGCCAATTGGTGACACATAGACATTAAACAGCTAGACTGCAGTTTGCCAAAATGTACCTGGGTAAGCCAAAATCCTTTTGGGAAAGCATCTTATGGACTGATGAAACCAAGATAGAGCTTATTGGTAAAGCACATCATTCTACTGTTTACCGAAAACGGAATGAGGCCTACAAAGAAATGTACACATTAGCTACAGTCAAATATGATGGAGGTTTAGAGATGTTTTGGGGTTGTTTTGCTACCTCTGGCACTGGGTGCCTTGATTTTGTGCAAGGCATCATGAAATCTGAAGATTACCAAAGGATTTTGGGTCGCAATGTAGTGCCCAGTGTCAGAAAGCTGGGTTTGCCTCCTATGTCATGGGTCTCCCAGCAGGACAATGACCCCAAACATACTTCAAGAAGCCCCCAGAAATGCTGGAGAGTTCTGAAGTGACAAGAAATGAGTTCGGATCTAAATCCCATTGAACACCCGTGAAGAGATCTTAAAATTGCTGTTTGGAGAAGGCATTCTTCAAATATGAGAAATTTGGGGCAGTTTGCAAAGGGATAGTACTCCAAAATTCCAGTTGTGAGGTGTAAGAAGCTCGCTGGTGGTTATAGGGAGCGATTGATTGCAGTTATTTATTCCAAAGGGTGTGCAACCAAAAATTAAGTTGAGGGTGCCAACAATTTTATCCGGGACATTTTTGGGGTTTTGTGTGAAATTATGTCCAATTAGCTTATTTTTTTCTGTTTTATTTTGTGTTGTTCTCATACACATACAATTCATAAGAATTAAACATGTGTATAGCAAAACATGTGTAATTGCAATCATTTTCTAAGAGAAATACTTCATTTTCTGGAACAAATTCAAGGGTCCCAACACTTTCAGCCATATATATATATATATTTCTGTTAAATTTCATGTTTACATGCTTTAGCAATACAGAGTACAATTTTATTTATTTGTCATGTATAGAGATGGCTACTAGTGATCAGCGAGCAGGCTCGTTACTCAAGATTTACGAGCATGCTGAGGTATTTTCCGAGTATCTTCAGCGTGCTCGGGTGTTATGTTTGAGTCACTCTGTGTGCATGTTTGCGACTGTTTCTTAGGCATTCCTCACATGTATTAAAGCTGTCAAACAGTCGCAAATCAGGGACTTGCAGTGACTAAAACATAACATTCGAGAATGCCGTAAATACTCGGCGAGCACCCGAGCATGCTCGCCGAAAGGGTTAGCAGAACATACTCGCTAATCACTAATGGCTACTCTTAGTTAGTACCAGTACACACCAGTTTTTTATTTGGAAGTGCCAGCCAGTCTTTTGTTATTTATTGGTATTGTGACCACCATAAAATCTAATTGTTTATTGCATTGATCTATTGATCTAATAAATGTATTTTGCAATCCATGCTTAATATATAGGGACATTCTTTAATTTGGGTGGAATTACCTTAAAAAAACATTTAAATTGTAGTTACACCAAGGCCAAGAGTTGCAAAACTATTTGCAAAGAGCTGACATAGTGCAACACATGTCATATTAATGATATGTTCCATCCGTAGGTGTGAGTTAATGAGTAGGGCAAAGTATAAAATTCTACTTGCTCAGAAAATGTTTCCCTTCTTTGCACATAAATTAAGTTTTAAAAGCTCCCAATGATTTGAACTTCCATTTCTTGCTCTACAATTAGTCCACTATTCTGGCTGCCAAAGCATCACCAGCTCTAAGGTATGATGTAAACCGCTATTTATTATAAAACCTGCCAGAAAAGAGTAGAAGTGATTTATCAGTTAGCCAAAATGTAATTGCTCCACAACCAGTTTAATGTTGGGCAACATCTCACATCATCTGCTCCAAAGCTGAGTTTCTGTCTCATGTTTTATATATCAGGAACAAAAAAATGAAGATTTGTACAATTCTTGTGAGTCATGAGGTAATAAGGAATATTTACTACTGTCTGAAATAAGTTATTACATCTTAAGTCATGCAGTCCATTACTTAAAGAAACCATTCTTTGTAAACAGAGACATCATGATGTATAGATTATAAGTAATGGACGATGACTCCTATTAGGTTTTCCAGCCTCTTCTTAAATGCAAAAATCTTGTTTGAGAAAAGAGAAAATGAACTTTGTGATAAACTGAAACTGTACCGAATGTAATTGTTTTGGGGGGTCTGTAACAGAAGTTGCTAATGAATAGTTTGCCTTGTTCGTAGCTAATTGAGTCTTCGAACAGATGTAGGTTATTTTAATAATGACTTTGATAGCCATTCAGAATTATCAAAGGTCTTTACTTATGCAATGCCATATAAATGTTAGAAATTAAAAATTAATCAACACAATTTATGTAACTAAAATCTGCCATTTAATGGGATATTTTTCAATATGAAGACAGCAGTAATTATACCGGGGGAAAAAAAAATACTTGTTCCTGTAGTTTGAAAGATTATAGCAATTTCCACTGAGAGATTTCGCAGCCAGATTCTAGTTCTGGGCAACAGTGATTAATATTATGATTATTAATGAGAAGTCATTTCTGTACATGTTAGGTTGTTTAGGTGCCAAAGACTGGGGAGCAATATTTAACATGTTAATAATACAAGAGAGTGACTAAGTAAGCATATTGATTTCTCTGCTTTTCTGGGATGTGAAAGGTCAATTAGACCTCTAGAAACAATGGAGATTTTCACAGCAGGTCTTATGATTTCACTGTGCTGACATCTTTTTAACCGCGTACAAAGTTCATTAACTGAGAAAAAGTAGTAATATTGAATAAAGAAAGTGAGCGGGTCAGGGGTCGTAGTCTGTGGCGAGGTGGCAGCCTCTTGTGGTTTTCACGCGAGGAGTTATAAAATGGGGAGAATTGCCTTGTTCGGTTGCCCACTGGTAGTAAAGTCATAAACAGCTCGCACAATTGTGTTAATTATACCGGATATTGATAGGAGCTTTGTTTAACATGAAGCTGCATTCTGCTAATGAACCTCCCCGTCAGCCTACACGGAAATGCTGACATTTTTCTTAATTGATGCAATATAAATGTCTTATTTCCCAAAGGGAAGCAACTTATAAACAGCTGATTGCAAACCCATTTATGGAAATAGTGTACTAAATATGTAATATCAATGCACGGGTAAATTAAGAGAGACCTTGTAAATATCTTTTAAGTATTCAACCCAAATTTTAAAGCTTTGCTAAAAGTAACACCATGAACTTGGCATTAAAATGAAATGACTATATTAACCCCCCTCAAACATTTCACCAAAGGAATTGTCACATCCAAAAAAATAAAAAAGAGCTAGCACTGATTTTTCTGCCTGGAAAAGAATGGCCATTAAGGAAAGTGCCAAGCTGGGTTGGTTTCTTGTGTCTCCAAAATAAAATATACTGGGTCGATGCCTGGTAGAATTTCTAATTGCTTTCTAATTATATTAGGTAATTTAGATCGCTCTTTTATTTATCATACAAAAGGAAATATAACGCAGCACGGTTCATTTTCAAATAATCCTAGCACACATAAAATCTTACTGTTTTGCAGAATAAACAGAAAAAAAAAACATTAGGAGTGCAAATCTGTTACACTATATTTCCAATACAGCAGTCAAATGGTTAATGATGGATGTCCAGAAGGTGGGAGGGAGTACAGACCAAGGTTTAAGCTATATTATGGAGCCTAGAAGAGAAGTAACCTCTCTTAAAGTTGTCCACAGAACAAATTATTTCTCCATCCACTCATAGATTTTGTCAGCCAATTGGCAGGCTAGCTCTATAGCATTCGTGACGTCATCATACTGACACAATGACATCACTACTCCCAGTCAAAGATCAGAGAGCACAGTCAATATGATGCTTATTTATGGAGAGGGTTTGCTCTTGTTGTCCAGGAAGTTACTTAAAACAAAGTATTTTTAATTTTTCTTTTTAAGTTTTAACCCTTAGAGAAACTGATCTGAGCACAATGGAGCAACATCAACTATTTGATTTTATTTTCTCCTTTCTATATTTTCCATCTCTTAAATAAAATGTTCTTTTATTAAAAATAATTATTCATGTAGTGGCTATGACTCTACTAGTGTAATTGTACCTTTTTGGTAATGGTCTGATTTTCTTATTAACTTGAAAAAGCTGACAACCAGAGATGAGCAAACCCAAACTTAAAAGTTCGGGGTTCCTACCGGACAGTTAGTGTCCGATGCTAATCGCCAAATACATAGTTGTCCCGGAAATTGATTGTAATGTACAGAGCTCTGGGGAAAGTCAACAGAGAGCGTAAGAATGAGAATTTTCCACATCAAAAGTTCAGGTGCCCATTGTTTTCAATGGTGTTCTGGTTTAAGTTCGGTTACAGTTCTGGTCCCCGAACCGAACTATGGAATAAACTTCTATTGCTGTGGCTAATCAGAAGGTTATTATTTACACTATGCATTTTGATGCCAAACTGGCGCCTTTTTCAAGGGCCTTGAAAAGTTTTCTCCAGCAGGACAGCCTGTTTTTAAAGTATTTCAATTTACCTGTGGTCAAGTTCATCTGGCGGATTATCTCCCCCAGCCACGGGGCAGCAGCAGCTGGAATTCTTCTATACTTGTACAGTGGTTGTGTCTCATACAACTTCCTCGGGTGAGCACCACCAATTGTCTAGAAAAAGGCTGTGTGTTTGTGCAGAAACCATGAGGCTATTAACAATAGGAAAACTATTTCTAATAATGTAGTTGATAGCCATTGAGACTTTAATGAAGCAGCTTCATTGTATCTACATTTTGACCACACGTCTATGCGCTATTCTTTAGTAGGGTATCTATTCTGGGGAAGAAGCTGCCTTAAAGCCTGTTCTCATTAAATATATATTTAGGTTATTAAAGCATTGATAAATTGGAGTATCTGATAAACTCTGCCCATCACAATAATTATAATTGTATGTTATCTGGAGGAGAACGACTTCTGCTGCCCTCACAGTCATCGCCCACATAGAAGCACCGTACAGGAATGCATGATGTGGTCAGTACTAACCAGGGAGGAGGTAAGGAAAAGGGGAGAAGGAAGCCGTTTCATCCACTTTCACTGCCTTGGAACAAGAACGCTTCCTTTAGGTGGATGCATTTTCTATTACAGTCAATAGGACAGGTTATGTACTAGTACTATATATATTAATTTTCATATATTTAGATCAGCAGTGACATGCAAAGTTATTCCAGGGAAAATGAAAAGAGTGAACATTTTGTACCTGTATTCAGCACAATACACTGCATATACTTATTGGCACATAATAAATATATTTTTTAGCTTTTAATACCAGTTTGGTTGCAGTGTGCTACTGTACATTCTACCCATTACAAAATTCTTAAAATGAAATATGATGGCTTCGATACGTTGTCAGAATAACTTTTTTTTAATAAGCTTTCAGTGCAAAAACCCATGGACAATCCCTATATACATGTAACATGTGCATGCACAATGGGCTCACTCAATCAGTATCAGTTTCTCTGCCCCAAATATGTAGTGTGCCCATTAATGGATTTCCCAATCTCATTGTGCTATATACAATACTACTCGCTCAAGGAACAGAAATTATACAACTTGTATAAGAATAATTTATAACAATTATTTCAACAGTGCTGGAAAATACTGTTCTTTGCCCTGAAGGATTATTCTGCATAACTTTCTGTTATCAATAGGATCTTGCCAAATACCTAGGTGTCAATTGCCAATTGGCAATATCCTTTCTGCTGCCTGAATAGTTACTGTAGTTTTCCATCAGCCTCAAAACTACAACACCTTCTGACAAATCAAACCTGTTACAATTTGCTCAAGAATAATAATACCATTTCTGTTCTGCTACTAATGCATAAAAATACCTTTAGGTTTTTTTAAGGTTTTCAAAGTGCCAGTTTGCACGACGGAGCAAGGAATGGTAATTACATACTTGAGTATGACTATTTTGCTTATGTAGTTCATCTAAATGACATTCATGCATTTTCTTTTTTTTTTTCCTTCTTTTGCTAAAAAAGAACTTAATGCAAAGTCTTTATGGAAAAATCGGTAGCTGATTGCTCAGAATTGTATGTGATTATTCTTTGATTCTGAAATTAGCTCTGAGCTTCACTGCCGTGCTAAAATATACAGATAGTCTCCAAAGTTATTTCTTTTTCTTTTCCTTCTTTTTTTTTTTTCAACCTTTTCATTCCCTGAATTGAGATGTAGTAAGTATGTATTTTCTAATAAAGCACAGAAAGCGAGTAGGAGTAAAAAGCTAAAGATTTATTTTTAATTGGCAACAATAAGTGTAAATTTATAATACCGGCAGGAGTATTCGTCAATAAATCAATAACAGGATTTTGCCACTAAAAGCCATATAGAAAGTGGAGCAAAAATAATCATTATCCTTTTCATGACCTAAATTTTGCAACATTAAAGTTATTATTTGCTTGAATAATGATTAAAAATATATACTCCAAAATAAGCTCCAAATTGTACAGAATCGTAATATGACACTCACAGAAATCTATAGTACTATGTTGTATCTCTGTATGCCTCTGAAAGCTTAAAGAGGTATTTTATTAAGCTCTGTTCACACCTTTTTCTTTCTTTTCATTGGAAGTATAAGTTGAGCGTATTCCTCAATACAAACTTCTGATGGAGATTTTGACTTATGCCGTATGGCCTCTCATTAGAATGTCGCTCATTGACTCCCATTCTATAAACAAGTGTGCATCCAGGTATATATATATATTTTTTTTTACAGTAGCCCTCTGTACAGAAAAGTACAACACTTACCAGCTGAGCATATGTTAAAAGGACACCCCTTAAACATCTGTGAGTCCCTGTAGGGCCCAATGGATGCACTCTGCATAGGCTGAAAGCACAGATGCAGAATGTAAAGAAAGGAAAATAACAGGTGTGAACAGAGGCTATTCCAACAACCACAAAAAACAATTCTACATTAGATGCTGTAGTAAGGTTTGTGCACTCAACGTCTTTTTCAGGCAGGTTTTGGAGCATACACGTCTGAAAAAGCACGAAATAAATGCTAAAAAGAATGAACATATTCACTGCATTATTAAAACGTTTTGCTGTGCTTATGTTCAGTCTTTTGAGCTTCTTTTAACTGCTTCAGGGTTACAAAGCTGAAAAGCGGTTAAAAGAAATGACGTGACCATTCCTCTTCGAAGCCTATGACTATTTTATACAACCAAGTGTAAAAAAAATGCTGGTGCTTCATCACTGAAAAAAATACTACCGAAATTACAGCAAAGAAAACACTTCAGGAAAAACACAATCAGCGTTTCCCTGAAGCGTCATCTGCTTGAAAAACTTGGCGGGTTTGCCTGAGTTGTCATGTGTACATACTTTTAAAGCCTGCACACACGTTGCAAATTTGTCGCGTTTTTGTCGCTTTTTTTTCTGTACATATTTGTCTCAAAATCTGAAAGGTTTCCAGATGCCAGCAAAGCAATTGGGAATCCTGAAGTCTCATGTACACAGTGCAAATTTTTGTCTTACAGATTTCAATCTGCAGCATGTCAATTTTTCAGCATTTTTGCTGCAGAATTCACCAATACTAATGAGTGAGGAAAAATCTGCAACAAAAACACAAGTAAAAAACACATAAAAATGGATCAAAACCATGGCAAAAACGCACCTATTTCACCCTGCATTTTTCCTGCAAAGAGATGCAGAAATGATGCAGAAATTTCAGCACTAAATACTTAATGTGTGCACATCCCCTTAAAAAGGTTTCTGCTCCTAGAACATTTCTTCCATATTATGATAGTATATAATGCCTAATGAACTTAATTACGCTGGACGACAATAAAGAAAACATACTGTTAAAGGAGATCCAATGACAATTAACTTAATGTTTATACAGATCTCTGCCATTGACGTTCATGGAAAAAAAAATCAACTTTTTTTGTGTTTCTAAGAAGAGTAGTAAGTTACTTATCCAATTGATTTCTATGGGCCAAAAATGTATGTAAAATACAAAAACAGGATAAGATTTTTTGGGGGGGAACCAATAAACTTTTTTAACGCCATTATATATAACATTTTCAAGAAAAAAAACAAACATAAATACATTTGAGAGAAAACCACATATATATTCCACAGAAAAGAAAAAATAATCCTGGAAGGAGGAAAAAATAGTGAGGCGATGGCCCCACTATCAGTATTTGGTCAGTATTTTGTCAGTATTTTTTCTCAGGAGTGGGAGCCAAAACCAGGAGTGGGTGAGAAATGCAGAATTGGTGACTTGTTTCTATCATACCTTTTCTCTGATTGTTGTTCCTCAGCTGGTTTTGGCTCCCACTCCTGAGAAAAAATACTGACTGAATACTAACCAAATACTGATAGAGGGGCCGTGACCTTACCATCTGCCCTTACCATCTGGCTCATCACCCTCTGTGGCAGCGCCTGGAGAAACCGCTTCCGGGATTATCCTTTGTTTCCTTGCCTTGCAATTGGGACAGGTGGTCGGTGCAGCAGTCTTGGGTGTTTCCAGTCCAAATTTCATCCAGTGTTGTGTATGGTTAGTGGTGAGAAATTCCACCCCGCTGGTGTTTCGGCACCTCTAAGATGATTCACACATAGATCACCTCTTTGAAAGAAACACACAAGGTGCAGTGATGTATAATGCTATAATGGCAAGAACAGGTAGTTAAAAAACATGCACACACATCCAACTTAGATAAAGTATTTTATACAACAGGACATGTTTATTTAACTTGTTGTATCCAATGTGCTAAAAGCAGGGGGGTTAGTCATCTGGTTTATTGGAGATAGCGAGACATTCAAAGAATAGTATTCACCAGTTTTAGGGTACGCTCACATCTGCGTATAAAAAGTAGCTGAGATTCTCAGCCAGAAAAGTCGGAGAGTTTCAGGCGAGTGCCATGCATTTTTTTCTCACTTAGTCTTACCTAGCATCAGTATGCCATGTGAGTGCTATGCAAGGGTGCATTTTTTTCGCTCACCAAGCATCCGTATGACATGCATATGCAATCCGTATTTAACATCATCTTTTACATACAGTAGTTCTCTATGTCATTTCAAACTAGTTTTCTAACTACTAAAACTGTCTTATATACAGATATAGATAGATAGAATAGATACATACATAGATAAATAGATAGAAATATGTCCCAGGCTATTAATATCATCTCACACAAGTGCCAGAATTGGTGCATCTAATGGATGTGCCATTTGTGGAGTGGCTGAAGGCTGATGTTATTAGTCTGGGAGGCTGCCAATATCCATGACCCCTTCCTAGGCTATTAATATCAACCCGTAGCTTTCTGCCTAGCCTGGTTATTAAAAATAGGGGAGATCCCATGTCATTTTTTGGGGGGATCCCCCTTTCTTAATATTCAGTAAATGCTAAGTAAATGCTAAGTAGACAGCTGTGTGCTGATATTAATAGCCTGGGAAGCTACCCAATTCCCAGACTATAAATATCAGCCCCCCGCTGTCAACTTTCCATCAGCTGGTTAAGAAAATTAAGGGGGACCCCGCACCATTTTTCTCTTTAATTTATTTAATTCTTAGATAAATACATGTACAGTAATTAGTGTTGAGCCACCCCCGTAGTGTTCGAGTTCGGTTCGGTTCGTCGAACACCCGTGTGTTCGCCGAACTGTTCGTCGAACTGTTCGTCGAACACCTTCGAACACCGTTAAAACCAATGGCAGGCAAACAAAAACACATAGAAACACATAGAAAACACCTTCAAAGGTGTCCAAAAGCTGACAAACTGCTCAGAAGACATAACTAACACATGGAAAAGTGACAAGTACATATAGTCATGCGAAAATAAAAGAGGTGGAGGAGTAAAAGGAGGGGGAGACACAGATATAGGCATGTCATGCCCTTCTAAAATCCAAAAAGTGAGAAGCCGACACGGCCAGTCCGCTCCTGCCCGTGCCACCTCCGTGTCGCCGGGTTTGTGCCAGAGCCGCGGTGAACCCTGACGGCCAGCCCCCCTCTCCCAATACTGGTGCCTGTCCGCTGGTGGGTCGAGCGAGCCCCCCTGTGGTGGAGGCAGCTCTAAGCTTTTTAATTTAAATTGTCTCTCTAATTTGAATGAATACACTTTAAATCCATTTACAAGGATCTATTGGAGGGCAAGTCTCATGCCAGCAGCCGCGGTAATTCCAGCTCCAGTAGCGTCCACTAAAGCTGCTGCAGTTAAAAAGCTTTTATAAGGATCGAGCTCGGCTGTCCACCGCAAGGCATCCTACTGCCAGTCCCAGCCCCTATGCCTTGGGGTGCCTCCTGATGCTCTTCACTAAGTATCCCATGGTCCCGAAGCATTTCCTTTGAAAAAATTAAGTGTCTAAACTACAGGTGGTGCAGCTTGCTTAACAGCCGGGATAATCCGCTCACTAGCAGACACTGCTACTAGGCACAAAGTATTTCCTGGGCTAGATGCAGTTAAAAATTTGTAATTAGATACTCTCGTTGGATGCTGAGAAAGCATTCCATAGAGTCTCCTGGCACGCCATATATGATTCTCTTAAAAAGCTTGGGGTAGGGGTCTAGGGGACCCTTTTATAGCCAAAATCACGGCCCTGTATCGCAATACGTCACCTAGGCTGAAGATAAATGGAACTGTAGCACCCTGAGGGCTCGGTTGCTACAGACGTATTGCACCTCACCCAGAGGTGTGATATCTCACTCTCAGGTAAGGATGGAGTGTGGATCAGGACCCGACACCTGCATGCATTACACCACATTGCCGTGGGGCAGGGCGACCAATATGCCCCTGAGATGGGCACGACAGTCCCTGTCCCTGGCTGGAGTGGGGGGAGGGAACACTGAGGAAGGGGAACCCTGTAGTGCAGGAGCAGGGAGGAAGCAGTTCCTGGGTGCATTGAGAAGGGAGTATAAAAGGTGGGCACCATCTTAGTTCAGTGCAGAGAAGTCTGAGCAGAAGTGGCAGGGAGCAGGGGCTCTGCATGAGCTCTGCTCCGGAGGCGGGCCTAGTAACAGAGGCCCAGGCCTGGAAGAGGGAGAAGGAAGGAAGAGGAGCGGAGAAGGCTCCAGGAACGAGGAATGAAGGGATCCCAGGGGTGCGGACGGGCGAGTCGCCACCGCACGCCCGAATCCACCTGCGTGGAGGGGTCAGGCCAAAGGGGGAGACCGGTCCCCGAACTAGTGGAGGCAGGAAACGACCCTCAGCTAGAAACCGGAGGCTCTGACATTTTATGTGGCGCAGCCCCTCGCTACACCCGCTAGGAAGGCACCACATAGGGTCAGGGAAACTGGCGCCAAGTTTACCAAGAGGAGGCCCGAGGCAGCCGGACAGAAGTGTTGGTAAGAAAGGCCAGACAAAGGACACACAAAGGGGGTCCTGTGAAGTGCTCCAAAGTTATCTGGGAGTTGTCTGAGCCCCTCACCTGGTGAGCACAGTACGACGTGGGCAGCCGTTACCTGCAGACGTGGTCTGGATAATAAGAACTGTGAGTAAAGGCCCTGAACTGCATCACTGACTCCGTGTCGTTACTGCTGCTGCCCTGCACCATCATCCCCATCCTCCGCATACACTGCCCTGAGGCTATACTCCTCCCGTGGGGAGTTATGCTACGCTCTGCTGCACCCACAACACCAGCCTCAGTGGTCTGCCCTGTAGCGGCGGTTCACTCTGACCGCAATCCACGGGTGGCGTAGTCGGACATTTAAACATGAAAACTACATAAATAGTTCCGCCACTGGTTTGACCGCCCTGAGCCACGGAACTGGGTCGCCGCCACGAAGACTACAACCACCAGCATCCACCAAAAAGGGTCCGGCTCCGGGTGTCCCAAGGCCCAGGCGGTGCGTCAGAACATTTTCATCACCTTTCACAATCACCAATGGGACAAGGCAGTGATGTCCTCTGTCCTCTCTCTTATACATCCTAGTGACGGAGCACCTGCTCTCATCAATTCGCCATAACCCCAATATTAGGTGGATTGAGGTGGGAGGCACCGAGTACAAGTGCTCTCTATTTGCTGCTGATGTCCTAGCATATTTCACTCAATCACATATATCCATCCATGCTGTTATGGCTGAAATAGATCACTTTGTTACATGGTAAAATTTTAAAATCAATGCAGCGAAGTCTGAGGCCCTCGATGTCTCCCTCCCCAAATCCATATAGGATTCCATCCAGTCCAACTTTCCCTTTGCCTGGCCCTCACAGGGTATCAAATACTTAGGAATTCCTATTCATAGAGACCTCTCCCATCTATGTTATCTTAATTTTGGGCCCTTTATTGAACAACTCCATACAGACCACGGTTGGCAAGTTAGAACTGTAAGATTCACTACGTGAACCACTGGTGTTTTGTGGAAAAGCACATGTACACTGCGTTCCAAATTATTATACAAAAAGTGTTTAGGAGTGATAAGGGAAGAATTTGTTTGTTTGTCAGTTAAACTCATTGATGGTGATGTGTGTCAGGGCTCTTTATATCACTGTAAGCAATTGCAGACACCTGTGCTAATTAGTTTGGCAGGTGTGTCCAATGAAAGGCAAGACTACTTAAGAAGGCTCTCTCACATTATTAAGCAGCCTACATTTTCTGCCAAAATGGGAAAGAAAAAGGATGTGTCGGCTGCTGAGAAGCAACAAATTGTGGAGTGTTTAGGTCAAGGCATGACTACAATCAACATTGTGCGATGATCAGGATGAAGTGTCTTGGCAATCAAGAAGTATGTAGCTGATTCACAGTACACACGTGTGCGTGCTGATAAGGGCAAATTGAGGACTCTTTCCTACAGGCAATTACGTCAGGTTGAAAGAGCAGCGGCAAAAAAGCCTTGTCATAGCAGCAGACAAGTTTTTGAAGCTGCTTGTGCCTCCAACGTCCCCCGAACAACAAGATGCAGGGTCCTTCAGAGGTTTGCAGCTGTGCATGCGCCATCCTGTCGACCTCCTCTATCCACTTCACACAAGCAGAAACGGCTCCAGTGGGCCAAACATTACATGAAGACTGATTTCAAAACTGTTTTGTTCACGGATGAGTGCCGTGCAGCGCTCGATGGTCCAGATGGATGGAGTGGAGGATGGCTGGTTGATGGACACCCCACGCAAACACGGCTACAGCGCCAACAAGGAGGAGGTGGAGTAATGTTTTGGGCTGGAATCATGGGGAGAGAGATTGTCGGCCCCTTTAGGATCCCTGAAGGCGCTAAAGATGAACTCCATAATGTATGTGGATTTTCTCAAACAGCACTTCCTGCCATGGTTCAAGAAGAAGAACCATGTATTTCACAGCAAGATCATTTTTCTGCATGATAATGCACCATCTCATGCTGCACATAAAACATCTGCATCTCTGGCTGATATGGGCATAAAAGGGGACAAACTTATGGTGTGACCCCCATGCTCCCCTGACCTCTACCCCATTCAGAACCTTTGGAGCATCATTAAAAGGAGTGTCTATGATGGCGGGAGGCAGTTCACATCTAAGCAACAGCTCTGGGAGGGTATTCTGTCCTCATGCAAAACAATTGAAGCAGAAACCATCCAAAACCTGACAAATTCAATGGACGAGAGAGTTCAGAAGCTCCTTTCGAACAAGGGGTCCTATGTGAAAATGTAACATCACCTAGAATAAAGTTTTGAGTTGAAAACTGTTTGATTTCAGTTTCTAACAACCTGCTAATGCTTATAATTTCAAAAATGACCATTTTTTTGGTCTTTATTAAAATGAAAAGGTTGATCGAAAAGTTTGGGGGATCTAAGAGTGTGGCAACCCAGTAGTCATGATTACTTCGAATTCTGACAATATGAGGGTCATGCTGCAGGTAGTGCAGCAAGAAGGCACTTATGTGCCTTGCGCATCTCGGAGCCCCAAAATTATTTTCCGGGCTAGATGCAGCTAAAAATTATTTTTAATTTTAAATCTGGTGAAGCTTTAGTATAGATGGCCTAATAGGATCAGTGCTGCACACTGCTACAAAGCCCAAATTATTTTCCAGTCAAGATACAGATAAACATGATTAGTAATTTGAAAGCTTAAAACGGTTGGTAGGGTGATTTTAACCAATCATCAAGCTTTTACTCTCCCCAGGATGACACAGGGGTAGAAAAGTCGTTTCGGATCCATGATTTGTTCATCTTTATGAACGTGAGTCTGTCTACATTATCAGTGGAGAGCCGCGTGCGCTTATCTGTCAGCACACCACCAGCAGCGCTGAACACACGTTCAGACAGAACGCTGGCTGCGGGGCATGACAAGATCTCCAAGGCGTAAGTGGCTAGCTCCGGCCATTTATCCAGATTGGAAGCCCAAAAAGAGCAAGGGTCCAGTGACACAGTCGTGGCTTCAATGTTTACTTGGAGATACTCCTGTACCATCGTCTCTAGGCGTTGACTATGTGTCAGACTTCTTGTCTCCTGTGGCCTTGCAAAGGATGGGCTAAAAAAGTGGTGAAATGATTCCGCAAAATTGATGTTACCAGCAGATACTGTGGTTCTGTTACGGTTTGAGTGCTGAACACTTGACGGTCCCACGGTTGGCAAGTTGGAACTGTGAGATTCACTACGTGCACCACTGGTATTTTGTGGAAAAGCACATGTAAGATTCTGCAACAGTCTCTGCTGATACTCCTGCATGCGTGCATCCCTTTCTATGGCAGGAATAATTTCTGCAAATTTACTTTTGTACCGGGGATCTAACAGTGTGGCAACCCAGTAGTCAGGATTATTTCTAATTCTCACAATTCGAGGGTCATGTTGCAGTTAGTGCAGCAAGAAGGCACTCATGTGTGTTGCGCATCCAGGAGCACCAAGTCCCTGTTGTGTTGGTGGCGAGGTAACAATCATGCTTCCTTCCTCTGTCCTCTCCCCCCAACCTCGCACAACAGAAATGTGATCAAGGTCTCCCTCATCTGATGAGTCTTCCATCAGTTCGTCCTCCACTTCTTCCTGGGCTCCTGCACCTTCCTCACTAGTTTGGCTGCTACCATGCGCCCTGGTAAAACCATCTCCCCCACCCTCACATGCCTGCCGCCTTGGTGCTGCCGACCGTCTGGACCTTGCAGATGTTAGCCCTTCCGCATACAACTCCTCCTCCTCTACTTCCTCCACCTCCTCTTGTGCCACCACCTGACTCCGAATTCTGTTTAACATGTGCTCAGGCATGTAAATCACCGGAATAGTCATGCTGATAATGGCATCGTCAGCACTAAACATCTTCGTCGCCATTTCAAAACTGTGCAGAAGGGTGCATAGGTCCCTGATCTGAGACCACTCCTCCAGCGTGATTTGCCCCACCTCTGAATCTCGTTGGCCCAGGCTATACGTCAGAACGTATTGCACCAGGGCTTGTCGGTGCTGCCACAGTCGCTGCAACATGTGCAGAGTTGAATTCCACCGGGTAGGCACATCGCATTTTAGCCGGTGAAGTGGCAGGCCCAACGACTTCTGTAGAGATGTAAGTCGCTGAGCTGCGGGATGCGAACGGCGGAAGTGAGCACACAGCGACCGTGCCCTCTGCAGAAGGCCATCTAGTCTGGGATAGTGGGCTAAAAATTGCTGGACAACCAGGTTCAACACGTGAGCCATACAAGGCACGTGTGTGACATTGCCCCGGCGAAGGGCCGCACCCAGGTTTGCAGCATTGTCGCACACGGCCTTCCCTGGTTTCAGGTCCAGTGGAGACAACCATTCATGAAATTGGTTCTCCAGAGCTGACCACAACTCCTCAGCTGTGTGACTCACATTTCCCAGACATTTCAATGTAAAAACCGCCTGATGACGTTGAGCCCTACTGCCAGCATAGTAAGGAGGTGTGCAGGATCCCTTCTGCGCAGTTAGAAAGCTTGTGGCATGACCAGACAGGCTTTGGGTGCAGGTGGAAGACCGAGAGGAGGTTGAGGAGGCAGAAGCAGTGGAGGAACTTTGACATAAAGAGGATTGACGCACAACTCGTGGGGACGGCAAGACTTGGACAGCAGCCCCTTGTCCTGCTGTCACCATAGTTACCCAGTGCCCAGTCAGCGACATGTAACGCCCCTGTCCATGCCTACTCGTCCAAGTGTCTGTGGTGAAATGCACCCTGTCACACACAGAGTTTCTCAAAGAAGCGTTGATGTTGTGTGCGACATGCTGGTGGAGCGCAGGCACACCTTTCTTTGAGAAGTAGTGCCGACTGGGCATCTGGTACTGGGGCACTGCGACGGACATAAGGTCTCGAAAATCCTCTGTGTCCACCAGGCGGAAAGGCAGCATTTCTGTAGCCAAGAGCTTGCAGATGGTGAAATTCAACCTCTTAGCTTTCTCATGGCTAGGAGGAAATGGTCTTTTACTTGTCCACATCTGAGGGACCGAGGGCTGGCTATTGTGCTTAGACGGGGTTGATAAGGGTGTCCCCGGCAAACTGCCGGTCTGTGAGGAAGATGCAGGCGGACATGTTAGGTTGCCTTGATCCAAAGGTGGTGCTATCGATGTCGGACAGCGCTCAACACCAGCTGGTGTTACCACCTCCAAAGAAAATGATGACCTGCCAATCACGCTGGCTGTTGCGGGTAAAGAGGTGGCAGGTCTGCGCCCCAAAACAGGTGTGACTGCTGTCCCCCCAGTCACAGAGGATGAAGAGGCCGCGGATGCACAAGATATGGCAGACGGTGATTGGCCCGGCCGGCTAGGCCGCATTGTAGCACACTGAGCTTCCCACTGCAACTTATGCTTCATGTCCATGTGCCGGTTCATGCATGAAGTACTCAAACTATGTATTTTTTGGCCTCTACTTAGCTTTTGCTGACAAATGTTACAGATAACACGAGTTGGGTCATCTTTATCGATCTGAAAAAATGCCCAGGCTATGCAAGGCTTAGCACCCATGCGTACTGAAGAGCCACCACGACTTGTGGTGAGAGGCAGAGTTGTGTTTGAGGATGCAGTTGTTGACGTGCTTCCAGTACTACGTCTCTGTCCAGGAAGGCGCAACCTGACCTCGTCGTCACTAGCATCTTCCTCCACCTCCTCTGCTGACCTCATCTCTTGGCTGACTGTGGGTTGACAGTAAGTGGGATCTCCGACCTCATCATCATCACCCTGTGCGTTATCACACCCGTCGTCCTCAGAGCCAACCTGTTCCTGCCCTGACAAAACACTAAAGTTGTCGCTCCAATCAGGTATTTGAGTCTTATCATCGTCTTCCTCATTGTCTCCACCAACAGGAGTTACAGTTTGGGAATGAGGGTCTACATTATGGTCAGAACCTTCTGCGTCTGGTCCTGGATCCGACTCATAAAGATTCTGGGCATCAGTGCAGATCATTTCCTCGTCTGGATTCACAGAAGCGCTGGAGTCAACCTCTGATTCCCAGGCTATAGTATGAGTAAACAGCTCTGCAGACTCAACCATCTGTTCTACCTCATACTCAGACGGGCAGCTGGAGATTTGGGAGCTGTGAGGAAGCAAGTGCGATTTGGGTGACACCTTTGAGGACTGGAGTATTTGTGATGTTGAAGTTGATGTGGAGGAGAGCCCACTTAAAGGAGCACTTGATATCCGTTGAAGCACCTGCTGTTTTTGTGCCTCATCTGGAATTTGTAGCGATTGGCGTGGCCGTAAGAAAGGGATCTTATCACATTGTCCGCTAAAAGAAGTAGACATTTTAGTTTGGCTGGAAGATGGTCTTTCTTCTGCAGATGTTACTGTTGCTTTAACACCTACCCCACGGACACAACCTTTTTTCCCCTTCCCAACACGCCTATTCCCCTTTCCACCAGCAGCAGGCCTTTTTCCACTCATTTTGGTGGTTAACTAATTCACAACTCTGGAGTTGTTTGCACAAAAAAACAATGGATGGTAACCGAGCAGAGCTGAGTGGCCAAACTGTGGTATTAGGCCAAAACTATTGGCTGGGTTAGATGCAGAAAAAAATTATTTTGAATTTGCAACCTGATGGAGGTCAGTATAGATGGACTAATACAAATAGTCCCACACACTGCTAGAAGCCCAAATATTTTTTCAGAGGTACTGTAGATGCAGATAAAAATTATTTTTAATTTGCAACCTGATGGAGGTCAGTATAGATGGACTAATAGACCAAGTCCCACACACTGCTAGAAGCCCAAATATTTTTTCAGAGCTAGATGCAGAAAAAAATTATTTTTAATTTGCAACCTGATGGAGGTCAGTATAGATGGACTAATAGACCAAGTCCCACACACCGCTAGAAGCCCAACTATTTTTTCAGAGCTAGATGCAGAAAAAAATTATATTCAATTTGCAACCTGCTGGAGGTCAGTATAGAAGGACTAATAGAACAAGTCCCACACACTGCTAGAAGCCCAAATATTTTTTCAGAGCTAAATGAAGAAAAAAATTATTTTTAATTTGCAACCTGATGGAGGTCAGTATAGATGGACTAATAGACCAAGTCCCACACACTGCTAGAAGCCCAAATATTGTTTCAGAGCTAGATGCAGAAAAAAATTATTTTTAATTTGCAACCTGATGGAGGTCAGTATAGATGGACTAATAGACCAAGTCCCACACACCGCTAGAAGCCCAACTATTTTTTCAGAGCTAGATGCAGAAAAAAATTATATTCAATTTGCAACCTGCTGGAGGTCAGTATAGAAGGACTAATAAAACAAGTCCCACACACTGCTAGAAGCCCAAATATTTTTTCAGAGCTAGATGCAGAAAAAAATTATATTCAGTTTGCAACCTGATGGAGGTCAGTATAGATGGACTAATAGAATCATGCTATGCCCAAAAGATTTTACTTCACTAGGTGCAGTAAAAAAATTGGTATTCTATACACAGGTGTTATATCTTGCAACACAGATAGGCTACTCCACTGACTAACACACTCTGCAATAGGCCAAAAAGGATTAGCTTTGCTAGATTCAGCCAAATGCTGTGAAAAAAACTTGCACAGCACTGGCACAGACCTGCCTGGCAAAAACTGATAGGAACTCATGTAACCTAGTCCTGAAAAGGACTCCAATTACAATTAGTCTTTACTCCCACAACCTATCTATTTAAGAGCACAGACCTCCCTGATAAAAGTCATAGAAAATGCTGTAACCTAGTCCTTAAAAGGACTGCAATCACAACTATTCCCTACTCCCAAGCTATCTGTATATTTGTGCGAAAATTGGCTTGAAATTAACAAGGTATAGCGCACACAGCAACAGCGGTGCCATCTAACACGCAGCTGCAGCAGTGAGAAAATGGTGGCGACGGGGAAAATGGCTTGGTCTTATAGGGCAAGGACATGTGACATACACTGCCAATGACACATGCCCTTGCTTGTGTGAAAAAAAGCACTTCGCTCCGTGTGTGCGCTGCTGATAGGCTGACAGATTGCACCTCCCCACTGCAAATGCGGGAAAGAGAAAAAAAAATGGAGATCTTCATTGTTCCTGCAGAGATCCATCCCCTGCCCCTCCCCCCACCCCGCTGTACACTCAAACTGCGTATTAACATTAATTTTCATCATTACTGAGAAAAAATCCAGTTATGATTTTGGTGCACGAACAGTTATCGAACATAACCTCGAACAGCCGAATTTTTCTCAAATTGTTCGTGTTCGCCGAACGGCTCGAACACCGCCCAAAACAGCTCGAATTTGAGATTGGCGAACAGTTCGAGTAGAACAACGCTCATCTCTAACAGTAATCTATACACGCATTGCACTAATTATATATCTCAATGACATATTTCTATATATCTATTCTATCTATACATCTATTCTATCAATTCTATTCTGATAGTTCACGTTGTGATTTTACTGTACTCGGCTGATGAAATGTTGGGTTTCCTGTGAGATGGATGCATAAAAATTGCAAGGCACATACATTGTCCGTGTGCCATGTGATTTTTTTTTCTCACACCCATTGACTTTCATTGGTGCATCCCGGCCGTTTTACGTGTGAGCATGTGGCTCACCTCAATTCCAGTTGAGGAAAAACTCACAGATGAGCATTGTCTAATTGACTAACATTGTAATGAGTGCAATACGAGTTTTTCTCACATTGTACTCGCCAAATTTAAATGCAGATGTGAGTGAACCCTTAGGGCTCACTCCCACTTGCGATGTAATCGGACATGTGCAATCCGATAAAAAATCGGATTGCACTTGGCCGAGTTTTACCTTATGGGGCAGCCCACATCTGTGTTTTTGCATACTGAATCAGCATGAGAAAATAATCAATCGCAACATGCGACAAGTGCAGTGCGATTCCCGTGGGCGTCGTCAATGGAGGAAATGGAGAAATTAATTTATCAGTCTCCTCCTCAGCTGTGCTGCAATCGTCTCATGCAAAAGGATCGGATCACAGAGCACTTTAACTTGGCTCACACTCCCAGCAGAGCTGGAGACGAGTGTCATTAGTATATCACATCTGATGTTCTTGCATTGTATGTAATTAGCTAGTGTGACTCTGACCATAGCATGTTAAACTGACCACATCATGAAATAGTGATTGCATAGCTGAATACATCATCATTTTTATTTTCTCATTTCCATCGCAAAAATTTTAGCTTGTAAAATTTAGATTCTAATTTACCCTTCAACCAAGCTTTCTCTGAGTGATACATGTATTAACACACAGCTCTGCTCTCCTTTCTGATCTCAATGCCAGCACCTATTGTATTGTGATTACAAGTAGAGGAGAGCAGTAGAGGAGAACGGTGTGTCATTACAAACACCTCTTACAGGTCTCCTTTCACAGTACTGTCCTCTTTGCTCTACTCTCCCTCTCCCAGCACATACAATACATTGCTGCAAGAGTTGTTTGTAATGACACTTCTGCTCTACTCCTCCATTGTAATCAAAGCTGGTGCCAGCTGTAAGATCAGAGAGAACAGCAGAGCTGTGTGTCATTACATGTCTCATTCAGAGAAAGCAGGGTCTGACCTTCTCTCGGCGCGTGTTATTTATTTTCTTTTTCATGACGGCCTTCTTCTTACGATTGGTCAACATCATGCAGGGAAAAAAGTAACTGCCCCCCAGTTGAGAACCTCTACTAATGTCCACTTGGTTAAAGGAAAAATTAGAATCTAAACTTTAATCGCTAATATATCTACAACAGAGATGAGAAAGATGAGAAATTAAAAAATTAAAACAATGTTTTATTTAACTTTGACTAATGGTTTTGCACTTTTAGTACTTCCTTGCCTTCTTAAAAGTGCCAGAACTTTTTTATTTTTCCATCAACAGCCTTATGAGGGTTTCATTTTTGAAGGATAATTTGTAGTTTTAGAATGGTACCATTCATTTTACCATTTAATGTGCTAAATCATCAGAATGTTACTTTTTATGGTATTCTATAAAAATCACCTGGAGACATGATAGCCCAGGTCACTCAGATTATGCATTCAAATACCAAACATGCATCAACTTTTTTTTTTTCGTAATTACATGTTGAAAACAGTTCAGAATATTGCAAAAATATTTTCTTTGGTTTGTCTCTCTATTTTCCGAGACCCTTAACATTTTCCTTTTTCTTTTGATGGGGCTGAGTGAGGTCCTTTATTTTGCATGGCGACCTGACAATTTTAGTGATACCAATTTTGTGTACGTAAGATGCTTTGATTATTGCTTAGAATTTCATTATTTTAGGAAAGTGAGATGAACAAAACAAAAATGTGATTCTAGTGTTTTGATTTCTTTTCTCATTACTTTGTTTACTGATTGGGTTAATTTATACCATATTTTAATAGATTGGACTTTTTTGAATGCAGCGATACCAAATATGTTTATTTTTAATTTATTCTCTTTTCTTTCTTTTTAAAAAGGGAAAAGCAGGGTGATTTGAACTTTATATTTTTATAAACAAACTTATATTTTTAACAACTTTTTTAATAATTTTTTACATAATTTTTTAGTCCCTTTAAAGGACTTGTACCCATCAATTGTTTATTAGCTTACACCTTATACTGCAATACCACAGTACTGAAGCATCTAGTGAAAATCTGGGTCTCCTATGAGCTTGACAGGAGGACTGAGATAGCAGTGACGTGGTCTTCAGCAGACCCCAGCTGTCATAGTAACCCATTGGTCCCAGGTAATTACGTCGTGTGGGGCCAATGGGAGCTGATGTGTGTCAGCATCCTTCCATTTAAGTGCTGCTGTCAGTGTTGGTGCTAGCCGCAACTGATAAAAACAGATGTCAGCTATGTAATATAGCTGGTATCTGCCATGTATGGAGAGAGTTTAGTGCCTTAGTCCCCCTCCACATGTGAGGACTCCTTCCCAGGATATGAATGCAATGTCCGTTTGCAGAAAGGGGTTAAAAAATAACTTAGCTTGGCTGATTAAACTTAAGTTTCTTACCTTGGCCCAAATAAAACATGGCAATAATGTATAACTATAAAACCACAGCATGAATATTAGGAACAACACATATAGTAGTATGTAGGTATATAGATAAATTGCAAAATTTTTAATTTGAACCCTAATGAAGGCCATCTATTAATTTGATGCCTTCATATATTGTACAGGACTCTTTGGGCCCACTCGTACCAAGACTTGGTAATGCATTGAAATCAATGAAGCCACAGCTTTAGAGTACATGTTACATTATATATGCCCTTGGATTTAGCTATGGCAACCGCAACCATAGAATCATGTAACTTTTATTGTAAACATTTTTCTTTACAGAGATATTCTCATCTTGAAAATTTCTAGCATAAATTGTTGATGTACCATAAATGTCTGATAGATTAGGGTCCCTAATCTTCAGGAGAACAATGAGGCTAATGAGGCCTCAAGTATGCTCTGGTATTTTCTGATCTCCCATAAAAGTGAATGAAGAAACCATCTCTCCACCTTACCACAGCATGATGGTGCCCCACTTTCAAAGTAGAAATTGGTCACAAAAGTGTGATTCACATTTATCAGACATTTATAGCCTACCCTGTGGATATACTAGAAATATCCAAGGTGGGAATAATCCTTTAATTTTACTGACCTATGCCCCATGCTTCTAAACAGGCAGTGCACTACACATAGACACAAAAGGATGTGACTATTCATGGTGCTACAGCACTGTGCCTACATTCTACAGATGATCTGGGTTCCTGGAATAAGGTCTGCTAGCAATCAAATATTGGTGTCCCATTTTAAGAAAAGGCTATCACTAATAAAGCCTTTGAAAGCGCCCTCAATTATTTAACATAGACCCCTTAATTCTGCATACAATAATAGATATCAACTATCTTGTCTGTTAGATTTTCTTGCTCTTTGTATATACCCATATCTTACATTTAAGTGGACCTATTATGAACAATATTTTTAGTTCACATTTTAAACCTATTTACTTGGTAACTGCTCCGCCAGTAGCCATGTTCATAACTATATTATACATGGTGATATATTCAATACTTCCCTCTTTATTTCGGGCTTCAACACCTGTCAAACAAAAGTCATACAGAATAAATCCCTAAAGCACACATATTAATTTGTGTAATTTTAAATCCATTTTGTATAATTTTAAAGTGATTACTTTTAAATATTAGAATTCCCACCAGCTGAAGTACTTTGCCTGTTGCTCAAATTATATCCTGGCATTGCCATCTGCAAAGATGTCCACCCATGTCACTCTTTTTTAAACCTGGCAAGACAAGTAAAAATAATTTTATGTTTGCTTTCTTGAAAATAAGTACTGCAGCAAATTCCCTCTTCTTCATTTTGGTGTTAGTAAATAAATTATAGGATTTAAAACCATGAGAAGTAGACAATTTGTTTTTTTTGGCACGGAATACATCACACATTTTAGCAGTGTTTTGGCGTAAAAAAAAGAAAAAATAAAAACCTCTTTTAAGGGGGTCTTCTTGTCTAGCGGATCGGAAAAATCGATTTTTTTTTTCATATTTTTCATGTATTTAGTGTGGAGAATATATCTGCAAAACAATTTAGCTTGATTCGCAATATTAAAAAAGTTATAGCATCTTATAGGGTGCCATCTCCAGTGCATACTCGGTGCTCAGACAGCGCAGCGCAAAATGGAAATTTCCGTCAGCCTTGTGTGCATGTATGCTTTCTAAGCTTTTGGATTAACTTGCCCAACAGATGGTCATTTTTTGGACGGAATTTTAAAAAACAGTCCTTAGTATTATGACCATTAGTAATGACCTCACACTGATCCGAGATCTAATGGGATGATAATTTGCTGGAAAGTTGTGTTGGAGCAGAATCGCAAAATAAAAACGAATAGCTCAACTCACTTATTTGGACTTTTGCTCCAAAAAATCTTCATTTCAGTGCAAAACTTGTGACCATAGCTACATTTTTGGCAATAATTATGTTTAACATGTGATTTATGCAATTTCTTAAAGTAATAGACGTGATGGGAATGACTATTCCAGGGAAACCGGGGTTTCATACAGAGCAAAGGCATCCTTTACTCTCCCTGAAAACCCCTGACAGAACTGACTACGGAGTGCAGGGTAATTCCACCTAGTATAAGTAAACCAACTAAGGAATTCGAAGCAATACTCCTCTGCTGGCCAGTCTCCTTGCTGAAGCTGATGTAGTTTAGGCTCAGCCTGAGAGACACAGTCAGGGTAATCATAGATAAGACTCAGAGCCTGAAAAAAATCCTTGACCATCTGAAGTGCCTGGGAGTCAGACTGGAGAGAAAATGGCCAGGCTTAAGGTTCACCTTGGAGAAGAGAGATTACAATCCCCACCCTTTGTTCCTTGGTACCTAGGAGTGAGAATGCAACCTAAAATAAATTTTACAGGCCTCCCTTAAAGCCACAAACTTATCTCGAATTCCAGAGAACTTATCGGGCAGAGAGATCTTGGGCTCCACCAGGGGAGTTAATGGGCACTGCTAAGCCACTGAGCATAAGTCAGCCAACTTCAGGCTGAGTTATTGCAGCTGCCCTGCCAGAGCAGCCACAGGATCCGTGATGGATCCAAAATGGTACGGCCAGTGATAATGTCATGTGGTGACTAGAGATGAGCGGTGTTCGACTAGAACTGTTCGCCAATCTCAAATTCGAGCTGTTTTGGGCGGTGTTCGAGTTGTTCGACGAACCCGAACGATTTGCAAAAAATTCGGCTGTTCGAGGTTATGTTCGATAACTGTTCGTGCACCAAAAGCGTGTCCTGCATGTCTGGCACTATTTAGAGCACCAATCATGCAGGGATTGTCTGCCACTCACTGTAATGCCACAGCCATGGTGGTTGTGGCATTAGAGTGATTGCCCAAATCGATGGGAACTGTGCTCACAGTGAAACATGAAAAGCCGGCAATTCAGCAGCGGCGTACACCGGTACCCGACAATTTAGAACCGAAAGAAGAGAGCTTCACACATAGATTAGATAGATAGAAACATGTCAGTCACATATATAAGAAGTACAGTGACAGTGTTGATTACTGTACTTGTCATTTAGTGTAAAGGATTTATAAAAAAAAATATTAGTGTTTTCATGCACCGTCTCTTTAAAAAAGCCGGCCGGCAATTCAGCAGTGGTACCCGACAATTTAGAATAGAAGGAATAGAGAATCACACATAGATTAGATAGATAGAAACATGTCAGTCACATATATAAGAAGTACAGTGACAGTGTTGATTACTGTACTTTCCATTTAGTGTAAAGGATTTATTAAAAAAAATAATAGTGTTTTCATGCACCGTCTCTTTAAAAAAGCCGGCTGGCAATTCAGCAGCGGTACCCGCCAATTTAGAATGGAAGCAATAGAGCATCACACATAGATTAGATAGATAGAAACATGTCAGTCACATATATATGAAGTACAGTGACAGTGTTGATTACTGTACTTGTCATTTAGTGTTAAAATAAAGGATTTATTTAAAAAAAAATTGGCGTGGGATCCCCCATAATTTTAGTCTCTAGCGGAGGTTAAGCAGACGGCTGGGGCAGATGTTTGAAGCCTGGGAAGGGGTAATACCCACGGAGCTTCCCAGGCTACTAATATCAGCCCCCAGCTGAATTCCTAGCCTTTACTAGCTATTAAAATGGGGGACCCCCCAAAAAATTGACGTGGGGTCCCCCCTATTTTAATAGCTAGCAAAGGCTAGGCAGACAGCTGGGGGCTGATATTAATAGCCCAGGAAGGGTGCCATGAATATTGGCCCCCTCCCAGGCTAGAAACACCAGCCGTCAGCCGCCCCAGAAATGGCACATCCATAGGATGCGCCAATTCTGGCACTTAGCCTCGCTCTTCCCACTGCCCTGTAGCGGTGGCAGTGGGGTAATAGGGCTGGGGTTGATGTCAGCTTATAATGCCAGCTGACATCAAGCCCAGGTTAGTAATGGAGAGGCGTCTATAAGACACCCCCATTACTAACCCCATAGTCAAAGTTAAAAAAAAACACAAACACCCAGAATAAAGTCCTTTAATTGAAATAAAGACACAATTCTTTATTGTTCTAAATTAAACCATACTTACAATCACGCCCATTCCAGCTGAAGCCAACGATCCCCTGCAATAAAAGAAAAATAATAAAGAAACATAATCCTTACCTTCCCATGGTTCCCACGACAGCTTCAGCTCTGCTACATCGAGATGACAGGCTGGACCGCAGCAGAAAGCTGCTTTCCAGCCTGTCATCCCGCAGACACTGAGAAGCGCAGGCTTGCTTGCGCTCCTCAGCATCTCTCTGTGACGGCATCCAGATGAGCCGAGTTCATGTCCAATGAACTCGGCTCACCTCATGCACGTCACTGACAGCGTGGGAAAATTCTCACGCTGAAGCGCTGAGTGCAGGAGAATTCTCCCACGCTGTCAGTGACGTGCATAAGGTGAGCTCATGTCCAATGAACTCAGCTCACCTCCTGCACGTCACTGACAGCGTGGGAGAATTCTCCTGCACTCAGCACTTCAGTGTGAGAATTCTCCCACGCTGAAGCGCTGAGTGC
The DNA here is from genome assembly GCF_046119375.1 of Phyllobates terribilis. Taxonomy (NCBI): domain Eukaryota; kingdom Metazoa; phylum Chordata; class Amphibia; order Anura; family Dendrobatidae; genus Phyllobates; species Phyllobates terribilis. The sequence goes on from NW_027362763.1 coordinate 230,971,365, forward strand.
AGGAGAATTTTCCCACGCTGTCAGTGACGTGCATGAGGTGAGCCGAGTTCATTGGACATGACCTCGGCTCATCTGGATGCCCTCACAGAGAGACACTGTGGAGCGCAAGCAAGCCTGCGCTTCTCAGTGTCTGCGGGATGACAGGCTGGATGGCAGCGTTCTGCTGCGGTCCAGCCTGTCATCTCGATGTAGCAGAGCTGAAGCTGTCATGGGAACCATGGAAAGGTAAGGATGATGTTGCTTTATTATTTTTCTTTTATTTCAGGAGATCGTTGGCTTCAGCTGGAATGGGCGTGACGGTAAGTATGGTTTAATTTAGAACAATAAAGAATTGTGTGTTTATTTCAATTAAAGGACTTTTTTCTGGGTGTTGTGTTTTTTTTAAATACTTTACTAGAAATTCATGGTGGTCATGTCTAATATTGGCGTGACCCCATGAATTTCGGGCTTAGTGCCAGCTGATAATGCCAAGCTGGCCCTAACCCCTTTATTACCCAGTGAGCCACCGCATCAGGGCCCTGGATGAGTTGGGTACAGCGCCAGAAGATGGCGCTTCTATGAACGCGCCATTTTCCGGGGTGGCTGCGGACTGCAATTTGCAGCGGGGGTGGCCCAGAAAGCTTGGGCCTCCCTGCGCTGCGGATTCCAGCCCCCAGCTGCCTAGTTGTACCTGGCTGGACACAAAAACAGGGCGAAGCCCCACGTCAATTTTCTTTAAATTATTTCATGAAATAATTAAGAAAAAAAGGGCTTCCCTATATTGTTGTGTCCGGCCAGGTACAAATAGGCAGCTGGTGGTTGGGGGCAGCCCGTTCCTGCCTGCTGCACCTGACTGGACACAAATATAGTGCGAAGCCCCACGTCAATTTTTTTTTAATTATTTCATGAATTTCCTGAAATAATTTAAAAAAATTGAAGTGGGGCTTCGCACTATATTTGTGTCCAGCCAGGTACAGCAGGCAGGAACGGGCTGCCCCCAACCACCAGCTGACTATTTGTACCTGGCCGGACACAACAATACAGGGAAGGCCTTTTTTTCTTAATTATTTCATGAATTTCATGAAATAATTAAAAAAAATTGAAGTGGGGCTTCGCACTATATTTCTGTCCAGCCAGGTACAGCAGGCAGGAACGGGCTGCCCCCAACCACCAGCTGACTATTTGTACCTGGCCGGACACAACAATATAGGGAAGGCCTTTTTTTCTTAATTATTTCATGAATTTCATGAAATAATTAAAAAAAAAATACGTGGGGCTTCGCCCTATTTTTGTGTCCAGCCAGGTACAACTAGGCAGCTGGGGGCTGGAATCTGCAGCGCAGGGAGGCCCAAGCTTTCTGGGCCCCCCCCGCTGCAAATTGCAGTCCGCAGCCACCCCGGAAAATGGCGCGTTCATAGAAGCGCCATCTTCTGGCGCTGTACCCAACTCATCCAGGGCCCTGGTGCGGTGGCTCACTGGGTAATAAAGGGGTTAGGGCCAGCTTGGTATTATCAGCTGGCCCCAAGCCCAAAATTCATGGGGTCACGCCAGTATTAGACATGACCACCATGAATTTCTAGTAAAGTATTTAAAAAAAACACAACACCCAGAATAAAGTCCTTTAATTGAAATAAACACACAATTCTTTATTGTTCTAAATTAAACCATACTTACCATCACGCCCATTCCAGCTGAAGCCAACGATCTCCTGCAATAAAAGAAAAATAATAAACCGACCTCATCCTTACCTTTCCATGGTTCCCACGACAGCTTCAGCTCTGCTATATCGAGATGACAGGCTGGACCGCAGCAGAAAGCTGCCATCCAGCCTGTCATCCCGCAGACACTGAGAAGAGCAGGCATGCTTGCGCTCCTCAGTGTCTCTCTGTGACGGCATCCAGATGAGCCGAGGTCATGTCCAATGAACTCGGCTCACCTCATGCACGTCACTGACAGCGTGGGAAAATTCTCACGCTGAAGTGCTGAGTGCAGGAGAATTCTCCCACGCTGTCAGTGACGTGCATGAGGTGAGCTCATGTCCAATGAACTCAGCTCACCTCATGCACCTCACTGACAGCGTGGGAAAATTCTCCTGCACTCAGCGCTTCAGCGTGAGAATTCTCCCACGCTGTAAGTGACGTGCATGAGGTGAGCCGAGTTCATTGGACATGAACTCGGCTCATCTGGATGCCGTCACAGAGAGACACTGAGGAGCGCAAGCATGCCTGCGCTTCTCAGTGTCTGCGGGATGACAGGCTGGATGGCAGCGTTCTGCTGCGGTCCAGCCAGTCATCTCGATGTAGCAGAGCTGGAGCTGTCCTGGGAACCATGGAAAGGTAAGGATGATGTTGGTTTATTATTTTATTTTTATTACAGGAGATCGTTGGCTTCAGCTGGAATGGGCGTGACGGTAAGTATAGTTTAATTTAGAACAATAAAGAATTGTGTGCTTATTTCAATTAAAGGACTTTATTCTGGGTGTTTGTGTTTTTTTTAACTTTGACTATGGGGTTAGTAATGGGGGTGTCTTATAGACGCCTCTCCATTACTAACCTGGGCTTGATGTCAGCTGGCATTATAAGCTGACATCAACCCCAGCCCTATTACCCCACTGCCACCGCTACAGGGCAGTGGGAAGAGCGAGGCTAAGTGCCAGAATTGGCGCATCCTATGGATGCGCCATTTCTGGGGCGGCTGACGGCTGGTGTTTCTAGCCTGGGAGGGGGCCAATATTCATGGCACCCTTCCTGAGCTATTAATATCAGCCCCCAGCTGTCTGCCTAGCCTTTGCTAGCTATTAAAATAGGGGGGACCCCACGTCATTTTTTTGGGGGGGTCCCCCATTTTAATAGCTAGTAAAGTATTCAGCTGGGGGCTGATATTAGTAGCCTGGTAAGCTCCGTGGGTATTACCCCCTTCCGAGGCTTCAAACATCTGCCCCAGCCGTCTGCTTAACCTCCGCTAGAGCCTAAAATTATGGGGGATCCCCACGCCAATTTTTATTTTAATAAATCCTTTATTTTAACACTAAATGACAAGTACAGTAACCAACACTGTCACTGTGCTTCTTATATGTGTGACTGACATGTTTCTATCTATCTAATCTATGTGTGATGCTCTATTCCTTCTTGTCTAAATTGTGGGGTACCAGTGTATGCCGCTGCTGAATTTGCCGGCCGGCTTTTTTAAAGAGAGTGTCTTCTGAGCAGTTTGTCAGCTTTTGGACACCTTTGCAGGTGTTTTCTATGTGTTTCTATGTGTTTTTGTTTGCCTGCCATTGGTTTTAACGGTGTTCGACGGTGTTCTAAGGTGTTCGACGAACAGTTCGACGAACAGTTCCTCGAACATCCCGGTGTTCGACGAACCGAACCGAACCCGAACACTACGGGGGTGGCTCAACACTAGTGGTGACTAAGGACGGTGGGCGCCTCCCTGATCCCTCAAACTAGGGGGCGCCCTAGTCTATTCTTGTCCCCTGGATTTCCCCAGGAGGTGGAGACACCAGGTGATATACCTTGCTATTCTTCTATCTTAAATCTTATGTGTCCCCTCCCCCTCTCAGGGAAGTGTGAGGCTGAAGTGAATAGGATTACACTAACCAGGCAGACAAGGGAAGACAGGGATGAAAGAAAACTACAATCATACAAAAATATTCACAAAACAACAGTGTGGAATACAGGGGAATGATAGGTAGAAAAAAACAAATAGGAGTCAGTGAGGATAAGCATGTAAACCAACTCCACTAAGAAATCTTTAGAACAACTCTCCAACCGCCTACTACAAATGCTGAATTTCTCCTCCAACACCTAACCAGGAAGTAAGAACTATCACCGGCAATTCCCAAGTGCCAGTGGCGAGCATATATACCAGAGGGTAGTGGCCATCACAGAACAGCTGAGGCAATTCAGGATGGAGGGCTCCAGGAGATAAACTGAACTGATTAACCCTTGCAATGACAGAGCAAGGAAAACCTGCACTGTTTAATCTGATGGTGAAGCAGTTCTTATCAGTGCAAGATTCTGTGTGACAAGAAGCTGCAATCTTCTGGACCCTCTCTTTCGTGGTATCCCCATGACAACAATGGTGGCTGACCACAAAGGCAGATGATGCAGGAACAGGGCCAGGAGAGTATGTAATAACTGTTAGAACTCTCCTGTTTGTTTTTTCCATCTTTTGTTTTGCAGTCATGTGACCATCTGCCTATATATTCCAGCTCCACCCTTTTGGCTGTGCTGGACTTCAGTGTTGTTTGACTGTTTAGCTAGCCAGGTGCTTCTGTGCCTATCTCTGTCAGTTTGCTTGGTCCTTCTGGGACCTCCAGTACCTTTTTGTCAGTTTATCTTTTTGTGTTCTGCAACAACCTTCTCTGTTCAGGAGGTGTCCCATTTTTGTTCCAGTCCATGCTCTTTTATTGTAAAGTTATTTATTTTAATTCCCTTCCCAATAGAGATTAGCAGATCTGATGAGATACAAATTCCTCAAGGTGTGCAGGAAATTTTATTGGGAAATTTGATTTGCAGCAAATGTAATTATTGTCAGCAAATTTAAACAAACTAATACTCACCTCACTGCTCCTTCGGCTGCACACGGTCCTCCGCACCAACCTTGACGCTTCTCCTTACCACCACTGCATGCTGAAACAAGGTCATCTTCACACTAGGGTGTGACATGACATCGAAAATCCTAGTGTTTGCTAGTGTGAATTGGCTCGAGATTTCTTTGTGTAACGTCTGTATGAAGTGGACTGTATGGGGGAGAGCAAACAGTGGAGGTGGCAGGAGAGATAAACGGTGAATATTATGCCTCTTAAAACTTGAAGAGACAAAAACATCATAAGGTCTAAAAATATTTGTGTCCCTAAGGGGCAAATATTATAGTTGCAATAAATGATACTATTTAATAATGCAGAGGTGTCATTACTGCAGCTGATATATGTATGTATGTGCATGCATGTATATGGTGGCACTTATTTATTTTTAATTTATAATTAATATGAGTTATTTATAACTTGTTATTACTGTCTTAATTTTGAACATATGACATGGGTAATATGACGCATTTTTATTTCATCTTAAATATTTCTTTTTGTGCTCAAAAGTAGAAATGTCATGTTTTTCTCTAGCTAAAAGTCATCCCTGACGTTGAGTATAATGCAGGTATAGAGCACCATCTACTTTCATTCGTCTTTATAACACTTGAGTGAAATGAAGTAAATGTGAGTGGTCTGCAGATTCTTCGGTATCCAGAAGAAAGCATTTCTGTGTAGGGATTGTTAACTGCCGTCCTCTAATAGCAGTAACCCGTGTTATGTAGGGCACAGTCCTGACATCCTCAAAAGATCTCCCTGAAGGAAAGCGGAATATCGACTCTGAAGTTTCCAAACTTCCCTGAACTATATCTACAGTCTCACTCCAGGAGGGAAGAATGGAGCTTTGAAAAAAAAACACCTTTGTTATTCCAAGTGTTAGAGATGAAGCACAGTTTGCAGATGGCCTCAAGGATTTTGCACCCTTCACCAAACACAGATGGAAAGTAGACTCTTTGAACTGCTCTGAAAATCTGTTACCAAGCAATGCAACAAACTTATGAACACAGCCATTTTTTCAGTCCGCCCTGTTTTAGATTTTATTACTATGTAACAAGAAAGAGCCCAGTGTTTTGATGTTGTCACCTTTTGAGATCTGTGTGGCATTAAATGCCTAAAATAAGTAAACTGAAATGTATGTCAGACCCTCCACACACAGCATGGATAGTTCACTTGTAATGGAGTAATACTATGTTTCCAGCAACACTGAAGCAAACCAAATCTCTATTCTACAGCTGTAGGTGTCCCCTACTGCAGTGTAATGTCTTTGATGTATGGTTTTGCTCCTTTAGTTCATGTTGATTATTTTGAACAAAAATCCCATAAATCGTAAATGATACTGCACATGTATGTACAAATATAATCCATTTTTAATATTTCAACAACTGATTCTGTAGTGCTGTACACAGCTCCTTCATAATCAATTTTTCCTACCTGACACACACAAAACGCATATTTTACTTAGAGCTAATTAACCTAAAACTTAAAGGGGTTGTCCGGCCTTAAGGTACAAGTTTGCAGTCACTCTATGTGAGTCACTGTACCCTAACAGTGTGTGCACTGCGCACAGTCAGGATTCTGTGGTGCAGACGCTGGGCGTGTGACCTCTGCGATGCCTCTACTCGAAAGCCCTTTATTTACCCTGGGAGATGGGGGACTCGGAGTCGGGTCCTGTGATGGAGAGATGGGGTGCATCCGTGGCCCGGACCCGACCCGTGCTCAGGGCCGTCACATTAAAAAGGATGGTGTGGGCTTCTTCGGGTTGAGTGGCTGATTTACGACTACGCCACCTGTGGCACCTGGTGAAGGCCACTAGCGCCGCTGCAGTCCGCTGAGGCATGGTGTTACAGCGGCCAAAGTTATTACTACTCCCCACAGGTGGGGCAAGGCCTCAGGGCACAGGGACAGGATGGAGGGGGGTAGTAGTACAGGAGAAAGGGAGCCGCGTCGTGCGGTGTAGCGCAGAATAAACCAGTCCGGAGGCCATAGGGGTGAACTTCCAAGGCTTTACTCACTTTAGAGATGGCAGAAGGAAGGCGACTCCCTGCTCCCCACGGGGTCCTGCGGTCACCAGGGACGGGGGTCCGACAACCTCTGAGCAAGTCCAGCATTCGATCGGGACCCTGCACCAGAGTGTTCCTGAACTACAGACCGAATCCTTTCCTGTCCATGTGTGTAGATAGGCCGGGTCACCCTCTGAGCTCCTCTCAGAACAAGGGCACGTGTGGCAGCTCCACTCCTTCCGATACCCGGTGGGATCCTCAGGGCCTACCGGGCTTTCCCAACCAGGACGTGGAGTAGCAAGGTTGGGTGTTGGGGGCCGGTACCACTCTAGCAGCCGGACTTCCTCTGAATATATCAGCATGGTGAGGACAGGTGGCGTACACCGCTCCGTCTGCATCCTGCCTGGGATCCATTTGCTGTGGAGCCACACTCTTAAGCTCCGGGCCTTCTTGGTCCTGGTCCTCTACCGAGTTGAGACAATCCTGGTCTACAACCTGCCCCTCGACCCAAGGCCGGGGTACGAGGGCTGTGTCTCCATCCGCTGCAGGTCCACACAGGATCCATGCTCAGGGTGGGAGATCACAGTAGAACGGTCAAAGAGCCAAGAACAACCAAGAACCAAGATGGCTCTTTATTAAATATGAAATTGTAAAGTGTCACTAAATAGTAAGTCCTCCACCCTCACCCACTAACTGGTTCCCCCTAACTCTTGGTTCCCCAGTCTCCCTGTAACCAGGAGGGCAGCACCTAGTGCATTCTAGCCCCCTCTGGTGGAGAAATGTGGTGTTGGATGCCAAGGTTGGGTCCCGACCATCACACTGTTCTTACCTCAGAGGAGGAATACTACACTCCATTAAAGAAGTGCAGCATCCCTGTGGCGGTCGAACCCTCAGGGGCGCCACACCTCAAGTATGTGATCTGCATACATGCGGTCATATGGCGACTAGACATGCGCGGGCTCACTAAATTTGAGTGCATTAAGCGAGGACGGACACGTCTAGTTGAAATGTGTCTGAAAGTATGCAAATTGCATATTAAACAACCACTGATCAGCTTCTACATAGTCAATCAGCAGTCGTTTATGATTTATGCAATTTATGAGGTTGCAATCTCACCTGGACCATAGAGCTTCAGAAGGCTGAAAAGGTCCCCATGAATCATAAGAGGAGACTATTACTATATTCAATAATGTTTGAAAGTTATTTGGGCCCTATGACATATTTTGCACCAAGGCCCAGGAGCTTCAAGTTATGGTTCTTTCTTCATTTACATAGCAATGATACGATGTTTAGTTTATTTATGCAAAAATGTTAGACTTTTTTAGACTTTAGTGGGCATACTATAAAATCTAGTAGTTTTAGCAAAATAACATACAGTAGGTCTGCGCAACATTTTTCAGACAAGAAAGACCAAAGAAATTGGGAATCCGATGTAAGGTCAAATATTCATATACACCATTTTTAGCGGCAGTACAAAAATTTATATTTAGAAACACAAATAGGTGTGCAGTGGAAATGCAAATGAATAGGTGCACACACTTAAATTATTGACATGGTAAAAACAGGATATAAATGAATGCATATATACAGAGGGAACCATAGATATATGGGTGATGGCCATACGGTCACATGCTAAAGTAAAGACCCAATTAAGTATAAAAAATAAATGGCTGAAAGTGCCCAAAGATATAAGTAATGTGTTCATTAATTGTGGATGATTGGCAGTGGCTTAATTGGGCATAGCTAATGGTAAGTTACCTGAAACAGGATTTTGAGCACAAGTGTGGCATCCACCCCTCATTTTTCAGATGTCTACTAAATTCAGTTTTTTTTTTCATTTTGTTTTCACAAAATAGGTTAAAACATTATTTTGTGCATAACTCCTACAAAGTCTGGGAATAAAGCTCTACATAAACTCTACACTTTTAGGTCAAGTTCACTCGACCGTATTTTCGATCCGAGTGCACTCCGTGAAAAAGCGTACAACACTCAGGCCAAATGTCATTCAATGGTGCAGTGCAGATGAGTGATTTGTTTTCTAGGGCCGGAATTTGCATGTGAACATTTTTTATCATGCGCTGGTTTCTTCCATGTGTTCGATGAGACTCGTTCATTCAAGTCTTTGTATGACCAAAAATAATTGGCTTCCAAACCGTGCCACCGTATAGCATCTATAGCATCTGATTTTTACAGAAACATAGCAATAGGAAACTGTATTTAATCTTGTAAATTTTTAATAACTGATGCTGTATAAAAACAGATGACATACATACTGTACACATGTGAGAAAAAAATTATTCCAGTTTTCTGGAGGAAATGCAGATGATTTTTTTATACGTTTGTGTTAACTTAGCCTTAAAAAGGTTTTCCAGGACTAAGCTAAATTAAATTTAAAGTTGAGAATGATATAGAATAAAGGATTAACAATTACTTACCTCTTGAATCCTACTCTAACCTGATGACATCCCATCTATCAGTCACCAGAATACTGCAGTCAATCACTGGACTCAGCTGTGACATTTGCAATTTCAGCAAAGAGACTGATGGATGGAATGTGATCACTTTCTTTACTGGCATGGACCACCAGAGCAGTGGAACAGGAGGGGATTCAATTGGAAAGTAATATAGTAATTATAAATTTGTCCTAAAATCTCTTTCCTATAGGTTAAAATATTATCATCAGTTAATGGTGTATGACTCTGTTCCCACTGTTTTTTGGGGCATAAATCATGCCCATTTGAAGAGGGATATGTGCTCCTATTTATATCACTGAACAGTATTTGTGCACATATGGTGACCATTAACTCTCACTCAAAAAAAAAAGATCAGACTTTTTTTTGCACAATCTAATTCATTTGATATAATGAAGCTGTAGATGGAGAGATTTTATCAGCCATCGGTGTATAATTCTGCTCTACCTACATTAGACCTGAGGAGGGTGGTCAGTTCCTTTGAATAAACATCAGATTTCTAGACCAATATGCATCTACTCGAATTCCACAAAAATCCATATTCTCCAAAATGCATATTTTTTTGTAATTTGTTTTGCGCAAATTCAGCAAAAAGGCTGTGGCCGTCAGTTTGCTCAGCTATAGAGGGCCAGCAAAAGGTAAAAAAAAAACATAATACTCACCTTACCTCTCACCTGTCCAAGCTGCTCACCGTCTTGTCCTCAGGGTTTCTTCTTTCCCCACATGAGAGTTGATGTCTTGACACTAGAACTGAACTTTCGGATGTGAGTAGGCCTCAGAGGTTGCGAAGTGTCGTGACATAATGATACACTGTGACTTCCGAGGCCTAGTCGTGGCTGGTAGTCCTGTTTTAAATTGAACACATCAGGCCATGGAGGTCACTGTACATCGTAACGCCATGACGTTATAATTCTCCCTAACATCTGAGGCTTGGTTGTGGCCACAAGCTCAGTTCTAGAATGAAGACATTGGCAGTCATATGTGGAAAGAAGAGGTCCTAATGACCAGACAGGAGGGCAGCTGGCACCAGAGTTAGTGGGGGTGCCAGGACAAGTGAGCGGTGAGGAATGAATTTGTTTTTTGCTTTTATTTTTTTAAAACATGTTACTTTTATTATGCTTTAAGTTGTGTGACCTTAGAGCATAATAAGGAATCTTCAATTTATGTAGAATAACTTTGCTGTGAACTTAATTTCTCGTTAAAAACTGCACGATTTGACAAATTTGCTAGATCCGCTAATCTCACTATTATTAAGATAAAGGTTTCTATGAGAAATTTTTCAATTGATTTATTTTATGTAAAAAAAAAAGTTGTAAGATTGCATGCACAGTTATGTTGAATCTGAGTTTTCAGGGTCAAATCAACACTACTTTTTAATAACAAAGGCTATTGAGCACCATAATAACCTATTGTCTCTATGAATAGAATAATTAAGACATTATTTAGCAAATTATTGTTATGATTGGGCAGTGCAATATCACTGCTTACAATCAAATTGAAGCAAATATTAATATCCATGTATAGATGACACTGAATAATTATTATGAGCTTTTCAACAGTTAGTATTTCTGGAATTCAGATTTGATTGGTAAAATATTACCTACTTATAAATGAAACAATACTTTTAAAATTCATTTACATGAATACCTTACAATTTATTATGTTTCTGATTCCTATTTAAATCTGACTTTTTAGGAACAGGTTTTGTTTTGTTTTAGCTAAATCATAATTATGTGTACATTAGACTTCATATTCTAATTATTTTGCATGTAACATGGACAATCTGCAGTCATAATCATCTCCAAATTTAAGATTGATGAAAATTTTCATGGTGGCCAATGAACAGTCTTTTTGAGTGAGACTTTAAAGCGAACCTGTCATGTCCCCAAACACTATTAACCTGTAGATATGGGGTTAATCTACAGGTTAAGGCCCCCTTCACACATCCTAAAAAAACAGTACCGGTGTTATCAGTGTTGCGTGTCCGTGTGACATACTTGTGTGCATGTGTGTCATTGTGTGCCATCAGGGTGTGGTGGGCCACTGGGGACTGGGGAGGCGCCAGATGTTGCAGAAGGGCCAGCTGGGTTATGTAGTCTCATTGGCAACAGATAATGATGTCACAGTAGCTTAAGTGGGTCGCTGGACCCCTCAACATTTCCCTCGTGTCCACAACAATTGTCAAAACTGGGAGGTGGCACTTGTGGATGTATAGGACCCGCGGGGCTCTCCTGTACCAGTGGTGTCTGGGTGCAGGTTTTAGAGTGCCCGTGATGTTTGTGCAATCTCAAGCAGCCAGACACGCAGGTGAACTTGTAAACATAACAATTTGACTGAATGAGGTAACAGGGTACAGTCTCTCTTACAGGCAAAGTTCACAGTATATTGTGCATAGGAAAGTAATGTTTTTCTCCTCATGAGACAGGCATTGTTGTTGTCCAGGGCGGCTGGAGAAGAGTTCTCTTCACTTGCTAGTAGAGGAAATGCTATGCACAGTCCATGAAATGTTACACTGATGGAGGGACCTTCACAGATTGGCTCTCTGTGGAAACACACTAAAGTGTGGATATACTCACAGTTTTTAGCCCACCGTTCTCTTTCGCAGGGGGTAGGTTTAAACAAAGTCAGTGGCGTGACAGCCACGTGGATCTGGTCCTGGCTAGAAGCAAACAGGATAACCAAGGAAAGCACATTTACACCGTTATATCTCCTGACTGGAAGACACTTCACTCTTTTTGTGGAGAAGATTATGTGAGGAAAAATGTCCCTCCAGCTTGGACTGGCATGGAAAAACTCTTCTGTGAGAAATAGTGTCTGTCCCCTATATTTTCCTTAGGCAGCTTGAACCGCTCATAACTGGTTTGCACCAATCAGTGTGTGCCCTGAGCTGGGAGGCTCCTCCCAGCAATTGCTATGGCCACCACTTGTTGTGAGGAGAATAATCACTTAACTTTCATATACACACATTGGCCAGCAGATGGCAGGAAAGTACAATTTACAATGCAATGTATTATATCCATTAACTCAGTACCCATAATGGAACAAATCTACTGCCACACGACAACTGTCTCATTTAGCAGTAGTAGAATGGGTACCAGAATGCCACACGTGTGCTGTCTCTGTAACACGTACCAGAATAAAATGACTTGCAGAAAATAATGATTTTCATGTGTTACAGGTTTGCAGACTTTGCAAAGACCCTTTATAGATAGATAAATATACAGACAGAAAAATTGGAATGGCACCAATACCTTGTATAAAAAATTGAGTGCAAGGCCCCTCAAGTTAATATCCAGTTACAAAATAGATAAGTAATGAAAGAGAGGCAGCACTCCAAAGTTATCAAAAAGAAAAAAAGGACCTTTAATATCCCATGTGGCGTGATGATGTTTTGGTCATATAGAACTTTCTCAAGCTTGAGAAAGGTACTATGTAACTGAAATGTCGCCATGTCACGTGGGCTATTAAAGGTCCTTTTTTCTTTTTGATAACTTTGGAGTGCTGCCTGAGGAGCTGAGGTAAGTTGTGCTTTTTATTTTTTATTTTTTTAATTGAACCTGGGGAAGCTGGGGAGAGGAACAGGAGAATGAAGGGGGCAGGGGAGAGCAATGAGAGAAGGCTGGGGAGAGCAATGAGAGAAGGCTGGGGAGAGCAATGAGAGGAGGCTAGGGAGAGCAATGAGAGGAGGCTGGGGAGAGCAATGAGAGGAGGCTGGGGAGAGCATTGAGGGGAGACTAGGGAGAGCAATGACAGGGCTGGAGAGAGCAATGAGGGGAGGCTAGGGAGAGCAATGATGGGGCTGGCAAGAGCAATGATGGGGCTAGGGAGATCAATGAGAGATCAATGAGGGGAGGCTGGGGAGAGCAATGCTGGGGCTAGAGAGAGCAATGCTGGGGAGAGCAATTCTAGGGCTGGGGAGAGCAATGATGGGGCTGGGGAGAGCAATGATGGGGCTGGGGAGAGCAATGATGGGGCTGGGGAGAGCAATGAGGGGAGGCTTGGGAAAGCAATGAGGGGAGGCTGGGGAGAGAAATTCTGGGGCTGGTGAGAGCAATGATGGGGCTAGGGAGATCAATGAGGGGAAACTAGGGAGAGCAATGAGGGGAGGCTGGGGAGAGCAATGCTGGGGCTAGGGAGAGCAATGCTGGGGAGAGCAATGCTGGGGCTGGGGAGAGTAATGCTGGGGCTGGGGAGAGCAATGTTGGGGCTGGGGAGAGCAATGATGGGGAGAGCAATGATGAGGATGTGGATGGGGAGAGCAATGATGGGATGGTGGGGAATGGGAGAGCAATGATGGGGATGGGGGTGCTGGGACAGAGCAATTATGAGGGTGCTGGGACAGAGCAATGATGGGATGCTGGGAGAGAGCAATGATGGGGGTGGTGGGAGAGAGCAATGATGGGGGTGGTGGGAGAGAGCAATGATGGAGGTGCCGTGAGAGAGCAATGACGGGGGTGCTGGGAGAAAGCAATGACGGGGTGGTGGGAGAGAGCAATGACAGGGGTGCTGGGAGAGAACAATGATGTGGGTGCTGGGACAGAGCAATGATGGAGGTGCTGGGAGAGAGTAATGATGGGGTGCTGGGAGAGAGCAATGATGATGGTCTCTTTGCTTGTACTGTAAAGTCTTGTATATTTTCCGTGTGCACATAGCCTCACAGTTAATTGGGGAGAGTCACAGAGACTGAATATTTTATATTATTGGCCGGTGGAGATTATAGTTAATGGAGGACACAGTGCTGCTTATCACTTTATATTTTGATTACTAAGTGGCTAATAGTATATTAATGGGGGGGTACATATCTATATTTAGGAGCGCAGTGTGGGGGAGACACATGTGTATATACAATATATGTGACCTTGTTATTTTCTAGGCTGGAGATCATCGTGACAAGACAAGTCATGGCTGGGAGATGTCGACATGAAGGTCTGACCAGATGGAGAAGAAGCAGCAGAAACCAACTCTGATCAGATGAGACGTCAGCAGTTAGTGCCTGGATGTAAATATTATTCTGTATCTGCACTGTGTGACTTGGAGTGATAATGTTATCTGTAAAATCCCTTAGGCTGCATTCTCACATTTGTGTGAAATGTCTGTGTGTTGCCAGATTTTTTTATCGGATGGTCCCTGGACTCGGATAGTTTTATAAATCCATTCACACATCCATGAAAATCACGGATCTGAGAATGAGATTTGTGAAGGTCAGAGAATGTCCCGTTCTGATCCGATTTTAAGGATCAGCATAGGACATGCTCAATGCGTCTGTAAAAGCTGGCAGCACACCGACACTGCACACAGATGCAGGAATGTAGCCGTGTTATGTATAGCACAGTCCCTTAGTATATAGTGTACTCACTTATTATGTATATCCTTAGTTACATAGTTTCCTCTTTTATTATGTATATCACACTCCCTTATTACCTACCATCCTCTCTAGTTATATATGGCTCTTATTATATAGCTTCCTTAAATGTTATGTACAGTGCTGTCACTTACATAGCGTATTCTTGTTATTTTTGTCAGTTACAGTGCCCTCTTTTATTACATAGTCGTCTCTTATTAGATATAAAATGACGGCTGATGGAGCAGCCGGTGACCAGAAGTTCTGTCCATCAGCTCCTCCATTAGAAAAGAAGCTTTCTCTTGTTCCATCAGCCGTCATTGCATTATATATCTAACAAGAGAATGACTGTATGTAATAAAAACAGGGAGCTATATTATCAGATATATAAGGGACGGTGCTGTACATAATAAAAGACGGCACTGTGTAATAAGGGATGGCACTATACATAATAAAGGAGGCTATGTAAGAGGTATATATGTGTGGCTATATATACATCTGTAGCTTTGTCACCATAAGAGGTAGGGGGCCCAGATACATTTTTTGCACAGGGGCCCCAAGCAGTGTCCGCCCCTGGTGCCTGTAATATAAGAATGTCCGGTCAGAATCAATGTAATCACAACAATAGAAGCTGGCAATCCCAGGACCCAAAGGTATAAGTCCCATACAGAGATAGGAAAAATGCAGGAGGGCATACACAGAACTCTGTAAGAGAGAGAGGAATCTAGAGCAAAAAGACTGAAGAGATCCAAAGGAAATCGGAAGTACAAAAGACTGATTAATAGTAAATATGAGAAATAAGGGTACTCATTTAATTTCGTCCAGAGATCCCCCAAGGTGTGTCCATGCAGTGTAGTCAAGTGCGTTTGTGTGTGCATGTATGGGACACTTGTCCCATCTTATATACTTCATGAGGGGAGGGAATAAGGGTGTCACAGGTGGAGGTGATGTGTATGTGATCGCAGTACCCATCAATGCACCGCCGCGGCCGGGGATCGAGGCTTGGACTACGTTCCACCATAGACCGGAAGTGACGTCACCACCGAAGCCGGAAGTGACGCAAGTAACTTTGTTTTCTTCTGGGCGCATACTTTGAGCTGTGGGAACCTTTGATAGCTATTTGATTATACAATTTTTAGGTTTTACACACTGATCAGCTCTATAATGTCATTAAATATGCTATCATTTAATCAAGTCAAAGCAGAGGCGATCATGTGAAAGCTGAATGTGCCAGATTACAATAAAATCATGAAGAAAAAAAACGACATTAGAGCTGCATTATCTGACCTTGGCAGAATATCACAAAGCCCAGAAAATACCTAGGGGGTTTTGAGTACGTCTTAGGCCAACGATTTTTCAGGACAAGAACGATTTTTGTTCTCAGTTTTAAGGAATTAATAATAAATGTTCTATGGACATTATGTTATGTACTATTCAATGTCTATAAAAAGAAATTGTGGACGTGGAACTTCAGATAACGTCAGTTCAACAACAAAAGAGCAACACCCTTTCTACCGATTATTTCAATTCTATTAAACAAAAAATGGAGAAATCGAATGCTGACTTTCTACATCTACAGGAGCACAAACAAAGTAAATTCCTTCGTGATATGGATGATTGCCAAAAAAATCAAATCTATAAATGGCAAGATCCTAATTTTTTTCAGGACTGCAGATTTTATCGCTGAGGATTTTCACCTGCTACCTCCAGTTCTGACAGTGAAGGTTCCTGCCCTGGCTATCGTTTTTTAGACACTCAGCATGGACGAGGACGAAGACAATTACATCGTAACATAGTTTTTAAGGTTAAAGGAAGACTAAGTCCATCTAGTTCAACCCATAGCCTAACATGTTGATTCAAAGGAAGGCAATAAAAAAACATGTGGCAAACACTAAGCTCCACATTGGGGAAAAAAATTCCTTCATGACTCCACATACGGCAATCAGACTAGTTCCCTGGATCAACGCCCTGTCAAGGAACCTAGTATATATAACCTGTAATATTATGCTTTTCAAGAAAGGCATCCAGGCCCTTCTTAAATTTTAGTAGTGAATCACTCATTACAACATCATGCGGCAGAGTTCCATATTCTCACTGATCTTACATTAAAGAATCCGCGTCTGTGATTATGGTTAAACCTTGTTTACTCCAGACGTAGAAGATGCCCCCTTGGAGGGGTGGACAAAAGCACCATAGCCACATCTCATACGCGAACAATATCCCAGGTACTGTAGAACCTATTGTTTACAATATTTCTTCTCACAGTTTGTCCCCAGCAGAATCTTCAGTATTACAAAAAGGACTATCATTTTGCCCAACACCACGGTTCGATGACTTCACCTTGGACTAGGAACTACATTGGTTCTTTAGAACACTTCAACTAAAGGCAAATTTTTTTCATCTTGAATCACAATGGAAGGGGACTGAGTCTATAGATACCGCGGAATTGACACAATCTACTTCTTTATTCTCTTTGAAACAATTGAACCTCTCTTTACCCAGTTCGTTTCATCCTCCAAGCACATATCACCCAGTTGAAACATATATCACTCTAGTAGGGAAGAAAGTGGATACCATCTTGGGTAATATCAGGAAAAGAACTTTCAAGATACAAAAAAACTGTACTCGGTTCTAGGAAAGAGCTTTATTAGATTTGAAGAATAACAAAAATGTCATAAAACCAGCCGACAAGGGGGGCTTCAATTGTCATTATGGACAAATCCAAATATGTAGCTGAAATATATTCACAATTATCTACCAATGATTTTTACTTACTTCTATCCCACGACCCGAGATGAAAGATTTCCAGAGAAATTCAAAATCTGACTGGAACAATTTAAGGACCAGGGCATTACTGACAATAAATTGAGTGAATTTCTGGTAAATTTACATCCTATCACACCAGTGTTCTACACCCTCCCAAAAGTCCACAAAAATTTACATAACCCTCCTGGTCGGCCCATAGTGGCCTCCACAAATTTGTTACTTTCTTCACTGGCAATCACCTTGTAAAAAATTCTGACTCCCTTGATACATAATATACCATCCTTCCTTAAAGATACATCCCATTTTCTCGAGTACTTTAACAACATCGATTCAGTTCCCTCTCATTGTTTACTTGTAACACTAGATGTGAATAATTTATATACCAGTATTGACCATGAAAATGGTATTTTGGCAGTGAAATAATTCCTGGAGAACACTAATTTATTTCCGGCTCAATTAGATTTTTGCATATCGTTATTTTTGAGGACCAATATTACATCCAGAAAACCGGTACAGCCATGGGCTCAAACGTGGCACCTCCGTACGCCAATATTTTTATGGTGCATTTCGAGACCTTGCACGTATACTACAATGTACTTTTCCAAAGATATGCCATATCTTGGAAAAGATATATAGACTACGTGTTTCTTATTTGGAAAGGTGATGAATTATCGCTTACTTCCTTTGTCCAAGAGTTAAATAATCGTATGCCAGAAATTACTTTTACAATGCATCACAATAAAACTAAAATTAACTTCTTGGACACAAATGTTATTAAAGATGAGAATGGTTCTCTTTCCACAGATTGTACAGACTGGAACAGCTTACTGCACTATACCAGCAGTCACCCAAACATATTAAAAATCTCTGCCGTATTCCAACTTTGCAGAGTTGGATGGATTGTCAGTGACGGGTCCCTCCATAATACTAGACTGGAGGAAATGAAGGTTAAATTCAGAAATAGAGGTTACCCCGAGCACCTACTCCAATATCCACAGCAGTCAACTCCGAGCCCCCAAAAATCACCTAGGATCACTTTCGTAAATACTCACCATCCCTTAATGAATTTTTATTGCATCATTCTTATCCTGATTTATCCCTAATTTTCTACATCTTCACTTATCTGCCATAAAAAATGAATGAATCAAAGCAATTGGCTAGTAAGAGCTGACAATGGGTCTCGCACTAGGGTTGATTCACAAACGTTTCAAGCAACCCCCAAAAAAGGCACATTCCCCTGTCTTCATTGCCCTCAATGTTCCAATGTCACCAAGGGAGAATTTTTCACACATCCTATATCCGGAAAAAACTTTGGGACTAATGGTTTTCACACATGCGATTCGTTATTTGTTATCCATCTCATAAAATGTCCATGCGATCTCGAGTATGTTGGGGAAACCATGCAACATTCTGAGACAGCATTTCACAACATAAATCTACAATAAGGTGCAAAAAGACATTATTACCTATCACTGCTCATTTCATTAAGGCTGGGCACAATGTTTCCCAGCTTCGTTTCCAAGTGCTGGAAAGTGTTCCAGCACCCAGACGGGAAGGTAATGGTATTCTAAAATTAAAAGAAAGAAAGTCCTTTAGGATTTTCAAACTCAACACTTTGGAACTGAATGGGCTCAATAGGGAATATGAGGTTATATACTAATATTTCTTATTATGTTATGGGCTATGATGTTCCCTTTTTCTAAAGTCCTTATAAATATAAATGGCTGAACCTAATCAACTTGTTCTGTTATGTTCACATATTGCAACAAATATAGTTTACTAATGTGACCCTTTGTCCTTATGTTCATAGGCCACTTAGATCCTTCAAAGGTATTTTTCCTTGTCTCTTTTTTCCCCCCTTCTTTTTCTTTTTTTCCCTCCTTTCCCTCTTTTTTCTTCATTTCCTCATCCCATTTTCTTATCTTTTTATTTTTTATTTCTTATTTCTTATTTATCACCCTTCCCCTTAGCCTTTATTCATTCTCCCATGTTCTTTGATGTTCCTACTATGTGATCATCTTATTTCCCTCTTTTAGCCATTCTTTTCCTATATCTTTTGTGCTCCCATTATTTGTATTTGTTTCCCCTTATTTCTAGCTCCCTGTGTATCTCCTCTAGGCGATCTTTTAGCCTGCTGCACATCTCAACTCCCACCGCACATGTGCATGATGGAACACAACTCACCCCTCTCTTTGATCGAGCACTCGTGTCATTTCCGGTTTCAGCGGTGACGTCACTTATGGTCTGTGGTGGAACGCAGTCTAAGCCTCGATCACCGGCCGCAGTGGTGCATTGATGGGTACTGCGATCACACACACATCACCTCCACCTGTGACACCCTCGTTCCCTCCCCTCATGATGTATATAAGATGGGACAAGCATCCCATACATGCACATACAAGCGCACTTGGCTACACTCCATGGACTCACCTTTGGGGGTCCCGGGACGAAATTAAGTGAGTACCCTTATGTCTCATATTAGCTATTAATCAGTCTTTTGCATTTTCCGATTTCCTTTGGATCTCTTCAGTCTTTTTGCGCTAGATTCCTCTCTCTTACAGAGTTCTATGTCTCCCCTCCTGCATTTTTCCTATCTCTGTATGGCACTTATACCTTTGGGTCCTGGGATTGCCAGCTTCTAATCTAGTGATTACATTGATTCTTATCTGACATTCTTATATTACAGGGAGACTTTTACTCTTGAATATGACCATCATTGTCTGGAAAAAGTGACTTTCCATTTTGCAATGTTACATAAGAGTTGAATGTATGTTAAAAAAGTATGTCAATAGCCTTCAGCAGCCACTCAGATAGATGGCCAAACTCTGGACCTCATCTTCACCTGCCTCTGTTCCCTATCTAACATCTTTAACTCACCTCTCCCTCTTTCTAACCAAACTTACTTACATTCTTTACCCTCTCCTCTCCAGGGCCACAATCCCCAACCCACAAACTTGCACACCCTCGCAGAAATCTTAAACACCTTGACCTACACACACTCTCTGAATCGCTTCTCCCTCTTACAGACATTAGTTCCTTACATGATGCAAATGCTGCTGCCGCTTTATACAACACCACAACAGCTGCAGCTCTCAATTCGGTCGCCCCCCTCACACATACCAAAGCTCACACAATCAACAGGCAACCCTGAAACACCAGCCTAACCAAAGAACTGCGACGGGCCTCCAGGTTTGCTGAGCATAGATGGAATATGACCATCATTGTCTGGAAAAAGTGACTTTCCATTTTGCAATGTTACATAAGAGTTGAATGTATGTTAAAAAAGTATGTTAATATTATATTACGTACGGTTATATTATTTCATTTGTGTGACCTTTATACTTTATTAAGTATAATCTTTATATATTTTTTGTTAAAACAGATAACCTTGACAAAGGCGATTAGCAGAAACGGAACTTTCCGTTGGTTATTATCACATGGTCACTTCTTTGGAATAAAATTTGAACTTTTTGCATCACATACAGCAAACATTTTTTCATTTATTTGTGCCAGAGGTTGTTTAGTACAACAAGGCTAATAGATGCTATGGGCCTATACTGGTTTTCTGTGTCTCCAATTTCATACAGATACATGGAGGGTTTTCTACATGAGTTGACAAGGAAAATTGTGATATGTTTCATCTTATGTCATATTCCTAAAGCATTTTAGTTTGGAAGTTTTGCTTCTAACACAAAATGTATTACTTCACAGAAACCCCATAAAGTGTCACAGGGAGTAAGTATGGCTTACAGAAACCTGACAAAAAAGCACTATTAAAAGTTGCACAAAAATATTTTTTAACTCCAGTTTTACTCCGCTCCCACAAAAGTGAGCGGAGCTGTGACGGAACAGGAGCGTGGAGTAAGATTTGTGACAAAGGTGCATAGAAGTACATGTCACTTTTCAGAGCCGCTTGATTTATTAAGAATGATAAGTAATATTTTACATTTTTTTTACATTTTTGCATTTTAATGAGTAGTTTCATCAAACTTATATACCGACCTGTGAAAAAGAAGGGTAGCAGAAAATACCTCCTGCTCCCACCTACTAACACTTTCTCTTCTCCTCACCACATCCCCACAGTCACCTCCACTTCCTATCCACAATCTATCACAAACTCTCGCAACCCTTCTAACCTCATACACATCCGCTCAGCCCCCGCTTCCCTAGTCCCACTAACAGGAGCACTATGGAATGCTCGCTCCGTCTGCAACAAACTTTCCTACATCCATGATCTTTTCATCACTAACAAACTTTCCTTCTTAGGCATCACCGAAACCTGGCTCACCCCCTCTGACACAGCCTCTCCAGCTGCATTTTCGTACAGTGGATTCAACCTTTCCCACACCCCCCGCCCCTTTGGCAAGCATGGCAGAGGAGTAGGTTTTCTCCTGTCAGATAACTGCTCCTTCACCCAAATACCACTGCCACCCTCCTTTACTCTCCTCTTTTTTGAGGTGCACTGTGTGCGCATCTACTCCCCCTCTAACCTCCAACTGGCCTCCTTGGACCAGCCACCACCTTTTTAGACCATTTCACCACCTTGCTACTTCATTTCCTTTCCACTGACATCCCCACTATCATCATGGGCGACTTTAACATTCCCATCGACACTTCCCTCTCAGCTGCCTCTAAACTTCTTTCGCTCACTTCCTCCTTCGGCCGTGCTCAATAGCCTTCCGCAGCCACTCAGATAGATGGCCACACTCTGGACCTCATCTTCACCTGCCTCTGTTCCCTATCTAACATCTTTAACTCACCTCTCCCACTTTCTAACCAAACCTACTTACATTTTTACCCTCTCCTCTCCAGGGCCACAATCCCCAACCCACAAACTTGCACACCCTCGCAGAAATCTTAAACACCTTGATCTACACTCACTCTCTGAATCCCTTCTCCCTCTTACAGACATTAGTTCCTTACATGATGCAAATGCTGCTGCCACTTTATACAACACCACAACAGCTGCAGCTCTCAATTCGGTCGCCCCCCTCACACATACCAAAGCTCACACAATCAACAGGCAACCCTGAAACACCAGCCTAACCAAAGAACTGCGACGGGCCTCCAGGTTTGCTGAGTATAGATGGAAAAGGTCCCACTCCAATGAGCACTTCATCGCATTTAAACAGTCCCTCACTACATTCAAGTCCACACGCACTGCAGCAAAACAAACATACTTCTCATCTCTCATATCCTACCTGTCTCACAACCCTAAACAGCTATTCAACACCTTCAATTCTCTCCTCCATGCCCCAGCGCCTTCTCCCTCCCCTCTCATCTTAGCTGAAGACTTTGCCTCATTCTTCAAGCAGAAGATTGACACCATCAGACAAAGCTTTTGCCTAAAGTCCCCCCAGCCCCTCCTCACACCTACTCAATCTTCCTCCTCCAAAACCAGATTCTCCACCATTATGGAAGATCAACTTTCCTCTTTACTCTCCAAATCATACCTCACCACCTGTGAACTTGACCAAATTCCGTCCCACCTTATCCGAAACCTTAGCAATATCCTCACCTCAACCCCAACCCACCTTTTCAACCTGTCACTAACACCTGGTGTCTTCCCCTCATGATTAGTGTTGAGCCACCCCCGTAGTGTTCGAGTTCGGTTCGGTTCGTCGAACACCCGTGTGCTCGCCGAACTGTTCGTCGAACTGTTCGTCGAACACCTTCGAACACCATTAAAACCAATGGCAGGCAAACAAAAACACATAGAAACACATAGAAAACACCTTCAAAGGTGTCCAAAAGCTGACAAACTGCTCAGAAGACACAACTAACACATGGAAAAGTGACAAGTACATATAGTCATGCGAAAAGAAAAGAGGTGGAGGAGTAAAAGGAGGGGGAGACACAGATATAGGCATGTCATGCCCTTCTAAAATCCAAAAAGTGAGAAGCCGAGACGGCCAGTCCGCTCCTGCCCGTGCCACCTCCGTGTCGCCGGGTTTGTGCCAGAGCCGCGGTGAACCCTGACGGCCAGCCCCCCTCTCCCAATACTGGTGCCTGTCCGCTGGTGGGTCGAGAGAGCCCCCCTGTGGTGGAGGCAGCTCTAAGCTTTTTAATTTAAATTGTCCCTCTAATTTGAATGAATACACTTTAAATCCATTTACAAGGATCTATTGGAGGGCAAGTCTCATGCCAGCAGCCGCGTAATTCCAGCTCCAGTAGCGTCCACTAAAGCTGCTGCAGTTAAAAAGCTTTTATAAGGATCGAGCTCGGCTGTCCACCGCAAGGCATCCTAGTGCCAGTCCCAGCCCCTATGCCTTGGGGTGCCTCCTGATGCTCTTCACTAAGTATCCCGTGGTCCCGAAGCATTTCCTTTGAAAAAATTAAGTGTCCAAACTACAGGTGGTGTAGCTTGCTTAACAGCCGGGATAATCCGCTGACTAGCAGACACTGCTACTAGGCACAAAGTATTTCCTGGGCTAGATGCAGTTAAAAATTTGTAAGTAGATACTCTCCTTGGATGCTGAGAAAGCATTCCATAGAGTCTCCTGGCACGCCATATATGATTCTCTTAAAAAGCTTGGGGTAGGGGTCTAGGGGACCATTTTATAACCAAAATCACGGCCCTGTATCACAATACGTCACCTAGGCTGAAGATAAATGGAACTGTAGCACCGAGGGCTCGGTTGCTACAGACGTATTGCACCTCACCCAGAGGTGTGATATCTCACTCTCAGATAAGGATGGAGTGTGGATCAGGACCCGACACCTGCATGCATTACACCACATTGCCGTGGGGCAGGGCGACCAATATGCCCCTGAGATGGGCACGACAGTCCCTGTCCCTGGCTGGAGTGGGGGGAGGGAACACTGAGGAAGGGGAACCCTGCAGTGCAGGAGCAGGGAGGAAGCAGTTCCTGGGTGCATTGAGAAGGGAGTATAAAAGGTGGGCACCATCTTAGTTCAGTGCAGAGAAGTCTGAGCAGAAGTGGCAGGGAGCAGGGGCTCTGCATGAGCTCTGCTCCGGAGGCGGGCCTAGTAACAGAGGCCCAGGCCTGCAAGAGGGAGAAGGAAGGAAGAGTAGCGGAGAAGGCTCCAGGAACAAGGAATGAAGGGATCCCAGGGGTGCGGACGGGCGAGTCGCCACCGCACGCCCGAATCCACCTGCGTGGAGGGGTCAGGCCAAAGGGGGAGACCGGTCCCCGAACTAGTGGAGGCAGGAAACGACCCTCAGCTAGAAACCGGAGGCTCTGACATTTTATGTGGCGCAGCCCCTTGCTCCACCCGCTAGGAAGGCACCACATAGGGTCAGGGAAACTGGCGCCAAGTTTACCAAGAGGAGGCCCGAGGCAGCCGGACAGAAGTGTTGGTAAGAAAGGCCAGACAAAGGACACACAAAGGGGGTCCTGTGAAGCGCTCCAAAGTTATCTGGGAGTTGTCTGAGCCCCTCACCTGGTGAGCACAGTACGACGTGGGCAGCCGTTACCTGCAGACGTGGTCTGGATAATAAGAACTGTGAGTAAAGGCCCTGAACTGCATCACTGACTCCGTGTCGTTACTGCTGCTGCCCTGCACCATCACCCCCATCCTCCGCATACACTGCCCTGAGGCTATACTCCTCCCGTGGGTAGTTATGCTACGCTCTGCTGCACCCACAACACCAGCCTTAGCGGTCTGCCCTGTAGCGGCGGTTCACTCTGACCGCAATCCACGGGTGGCGTAGTCGGACATTTAAACATCAAAACCACATAAATAGTTCCGCCACTGGTTTGACCGCCCTGAGCCACGGAACCGGATCGCCGCCACGAAGACTACAACCACCAGCATCCACCAAAAAGTGTCCGGCTCCGGGTGTCCCAAGGCCCAGGGGGTGCGTCAGAACATTTTCATCACCTTTCACAATCACCAATGGGACAAGGCAGGGATGTCCTCTGTCCCCTCTCTTATACATCCTAGTGACGGAGCACCTGCTCTCATCAATTCGCCATAACCCCAATATTAGGTGGATTGAGGTGGGAGGCACCGAGTACAAGTGCTCTCTATTTGCTGATGATGTCCTAGTATATATCACTCAATCACATATATCCATCCCTGCTGTTATGGCTGAAATAGATCACTTTGTTACATGGTAAAATTTTAAAATCAATGCAGCGAAGTCTGAGGCCCTCGATGTCTCCCTCCCTAAATCCATATAGGATTCCATCCAGTCCAACTTTCCCTTTGCCTGGCCCTCACAGGGTATCAAATACTTAGGAATTCCTATTCATAGAGACCTCTCCCATCTATGTTATCTTAATTTTGGGCCCTTTATTGAACAATTCCATACAGACCACGGTTGGCAAGTTAGAACTGTAAGATTCACTACGTGAACCACTGGTGTTTTGTGGAAAAGCACATGTACACCGCGTTCCAAATTATTATGCAAAAAGTGTTTAGGAGTGATAAGGGAAGAATTTGTTTGTCAGTTAAACTCATTGATGGTGATGTGTGTCAGGGCTCTTTATATCACTGTAAGCAATTGCAGACACCTGTGCTAATTAGTTTGGCAGGTGTGTCCAATGAAAGGCAAGACTACTTAAGAAGGCTCTCTCACATTATTAAGCAGCCTACATTTTCTGCCAAAATGGGAAAGAAAAAGGATGTGTCGGCTGCTGAGAAGCAACAAATTGTGGAGTGTTTAGGTCAAGGCATGACTACAATCAACATTGTGCGATGATCAGGATGAAGTGTCTTGGCAATCAAGAAGTATGTAGCTGATTCACAGTACACACGTGTGCGTGCTGATAAGGGCAAATTGAGGACTCTTTCCTACAGGCAATTACGTCAGGTTGAAACAGCAGCGGCAAAAAAGCCTTGTCATAGCAGCAGACAAGTTTTTGAAGCTGCTTGTGCCTCCAACATCCCCCGAACAACAAGATGCAGGGTCCTTCAGAGGTTTGCAGCTGTGCATATGCCATCCTGTCGACCTCCTCTATCCACTTCACACAAGCAGAAACGGCTCCAGTGGGCCAAACATTACATGAAGACTGATTTCAAAACTGTTTTGTTCACGGATGAGTGCCGTGCAGCGCTCGATGGTCCAGATGAATGGAGTGGAGGATGGCTGGTTGATGGACACCCCACGCAAACACGGCTACAGCGCCAACAAGGAGGAGGTGGAGTAATGTTTTGGGCTGGAATCATGGGGAGAGAGATTGTCGGCCCCTTTAGGATCCCTGAAGGCGCTAAAGATGAACTCCATAATGTATGTGGATTTTCTCAAACAGCACTTCCTGCCATGGTTCAAGAAGAAGAACCGTGTATTTCACAGCAAGATCATTTTTCTGCATGATAATGCACCATCTCATGCTGCACATAAAACATCTGCATCTCTGGCTGATATGGGCATAAAAGGGGACAAACTTATGGTGTGACCCCCATGCTCCCCTGACCTCTACCCCATTCAGAACCTTTGGAGCATCATTAAAAGGAGTGTCTATGATGGCGGGAGGCAGTTCACATCTAAGCAACAGCTCTGGGAGGGTATTCTGTCCTCATGCAAAACAATTGAAGCAGAAACCATCCAAAACCTGACAAATTCAATGGACGAGAGAGTTCAGAAGCTCCTTTCGAACAAGGGGTCCTATGTGAAAATGTAACATCACCTAGAATAAAGTTTTGAGTTGAAAACTGTTTGATTTCAGTTTCTAACAACCTGCTAATGCTTATAATTTCAAAAATGACCATTTTTTTGGTCTTTATTAAAATGAAAAGGTTGATCGAAAAGTTTGGGGGATCTAAGAGTGTGGCAACCCAGTAGTCATGATTACTTTGAATTCTGACAATATGAGGGTCATGCTGCAGGTAGTGCAGCAAGAAGGCACTTATGTGTCTTGCGCATCTCGGAGCCCCAAAATTATTTTCCGGGCTAGATGCAGCTAAAAATTATTTTTAATTTTAAATCTGGTGAAGCTTATTATAGATGGCCTAATAGGATCAGTGCTGCACACTGCTACAAAGCCCAAATTATTTTCCAGTCAAGATACAGATAAACATGATTAGTAATTTGAAAGCTTAAAACGGTTGGTAGGGTGATTTTAACCAATCATCAAGCTTTTACTCTCCCCAGGATGACACAGGGGTAGAAAAGTCGTTTCGGATCCATGATTTGTTCATCTTTATGAACGTGAGTCTGTCTACATTATCAGTGGAGAGCCGCATGCGCTTATCTGTCAGCACACCACCAGCAGCGCTGAACACACGTTCAGACAGAACGCTGGCTGCGGGGCATGACAAGATCTCCAAGGCGTAAGTGGCTAGCTCCGGCCATTTATCCAGATTGGAAGCCCAAAAAGAGCAAGGGTCCAGTGACACAGTCGTGGCTTCAATGTTTACTTGGAGATACTCCTGTACCATCGTCTCTAGGCGTTGACTATGTGTCAGACTTCTTGTCTCCTGTGGCCTTGCAAAGGATGGGCTAAAAAAGTGGTGAAATGATTCCGCAAAATTGATGTTACCAGCAGATACTGTGGTTCTGTTACGGTTTGAGTGCTGAACACTTGACGGTCCCACGGTTGGCAAGTTGGAACTGTGAGATTCACTACGTGCACCACTGGTATTTTGTGGAAAAGCACATGTAAGATTCTGCAACAGTCTCTGCTGATACTCCTGCATGCGTGCATCCCTTTCTATGGCAGGAATAATTTCTGCAAATTTATTTTTGTACCGGGGATCTAACAGTGTGGCAACCCAGTAGTCAGGATTATTTCTAATTCTCACAATTCGAGGGTCATGTTGCAGGTAGTGCAGCAAGAAGGCACTCATGTGTGTTGCGCATCCAGGAGCACCAAGTCCCTGTTGTGTTGGTGGCGAGGTAGCAATCATGCTTCCTTCCTCTGTCCTCTCCCCCCAACCTCGCACAACAGAAATGTGATCAAGGTCTCCCTCATCTGATGAGTCTTCCATCAGTTCGTCCTCCACTTCTTCCTGGGCTTCTGCACCTTCCTCACTAGTTTGGCTGCTACCATGCGCCCTGGTAAAACCATCTCCCCCACCCTCACATGCCTGCCGCCTTGGTGCTGCCGACCGTCTGGACCTTGCAGATGTTAGCCCTTCCGCATACAACTCCTCCTCCTCTACTTCCTCCACCTCCTCTTGTGCCACCACCTGACTCCGAATTCTGTTTAACATGTGCTCCAGCATATAAATCACCGGAATAGTCATGCTGATAATGGCATCGTCAGCACTAAACATCTTCGTCGCCATTTCAAAACTGTGCAGAAGGGTGCATAGGTTCCTGATCTGAGACCACTCCTCCAGCGTGATTTGCCCCACCTCTGAATCTCGTTGGCCCAGGCTATACGTCAGAACGTATTGCACCAGGGCTTGTCGGTGCTGCCACAGTCGCTGCAACATGTGCAGAGTTGAATTCCACCGGGTAGGCACATCGCATTTTAGCCGGTGAAGTGGCAGGCCCAACGACTTCTGTAGAGATGTAAGTCGCTGAGCTGCGGGATGCGAACGGCGGAAGTGAGCACACAGCGACCGTGCCCTCTGCAGAAGGCCATCTAGTCTGGGATAGTGGGCTAAAAATTGCTGGACAACCAGGTTCAACACGTGAGCCATACAAGGCACGTGTGTGACATTGCCCCGGCGAAGGGCCGCACCCAGGTTTGCAGCATTGTCGCACACGGCCTTCCCTGGTTTCAGGTCCAGTGGAGACAACCATTCATGAAATTGGTTCTCCAGAGCTGACCACAACTCCTCAGCTGTGTGACTCACATTTCCCAGACATTTCAATGTAAAAACCGCCTGATGACGTTGAGCCCTACTGCCAGCATAGTAAGGAGGTGTGCAGGATCCCTTCTGCGCAGTTAGAAAGCTTGTGGCATGACCAGACAGGCTTTGGGTGCAGGTGGAAGACCGAGAGGAGGTTGAGGAGGCAGAAGCAGTGGAGGAACTTTGACATAAAGAGGATTGACGCACAACTCGTGGGGACGGCAAGACTTGGACAGCAGCCCCTTGTCCTGCTGTCACCATAGTTACCCAGTGCCCAGTCAGCGACATGTAACGCCCCTGTCCATGCCTACTCGTCCAAGTGTCTGTGGTGAAATGCACCCTGTCACACACAGAGTTTATCAAAGAAGCGGTGATGTTGTGTGCGACATGCTGGTGGAGCGCAGGCACACCTTTCTTTGAGAAGTAGTGCCGACTGGGCATCTGGTACTGGGGCACTGCGACGGACATAAGGTCTCGAAAATTCTCTGTGTCCACCAGGCGGAAAGGCAGCATTTCTGTAGCCAAGAGCTTGCAGATGGTGAAGTTCAACCTCTTAGCTTTCTCATGGCTAGGAGGAAATGGTCTTTTACTTGTCCACATCTGAAGACCGAGGGATGGCTATTGTGCTTAGACGGGGTTGATAAGGGTGTCCCCGGCAAACTGCCGGTCTGTGAGGAAGATGCAGGCGGACATGTTAGGTTGCCTTGATCCAAAGGTGGTGCTATCGATGTCGGACAGCGCTCAACACCAGCTGGTGTTACCACCTCCAAAGAAAATGATGACCTGCCAATCACGCTGGCTGTTGCGGGTAAAGAGGTGGCAGGTCTGCGCCCCAAAACAGGTGTGACTGCTGTCCCCCCAGTCACAGAGGATGAAGAGGCCGCGGATGCACAAGATATGGCAGACGGTGATTGGCCCGGCCGGCTAGGCCGCATTGTAGCACACTGAGCTTCCCACTGCAACTTATGCTTCATGTCCATGTGCCGGTTCATGCATGAAGTACTCAAACTATGTATTTTTTGGCCTCTACTTAGCTTTTGCTGACAAATGTTACAGATAACACGAGTTGGGTCATCTTTATCGATCTGAAAAAATGCCCAGGCTATGCAAGGCTTAGCACCCATGCGACCTGAAGAGCCACCACGACTTGTGGTGAGAGGCAGAGTTGTGTTTGAGGATGCAGTTGTTGACGTGCTTCCAGTACTACGTCTCTGTCCAGGAAGGCGCAACCTGACCTCGTCGTCACTAGCATCTTCCTCCACCTCCTCTGCTGACCTCATCTCTTGGCTGACTGTGGGTTGACAGTAAGTGGGATCTCCGACCTCATCATCATCACCCTGTGCGTTATCACACCCGTCGTCCTCAGAGCCAACCTGTTCCTGCCCTGACAAAAAACTAAAGTTGTCGCTCCAATCAGGTATTTGAGTCTTATCATCGTCTTCCTCATTGTCTCCACCAACAGGAGTTACAGTTTGGGAATGAGGGTCTACATTATGGTCAGAACCTTCTGCGTCTGGTCCTGGATCCGACTCATAAAGATTCTGGGCATCAGTGCAGATCATTTCCTCGTCTGGATTCACAGAAGCGCTGGAGTCGACCTCTGATTCCCAGGCTATAGTATGAGTAAACAGCTCTGCAGACTCAACCATCTGTTCTACCTCATACTCAGACGGGCAGCTGGAGATTTGGGAGCTGTGAGGAAGCAAGTGCGATTTGGGTGACACCTTTGAGGACTGGAGTATTTGTGATGTTGAAGTTGATGTGGAGGAGAGCCCACTTAAAGGAGCACTTGATATCCGTTGAAGCACCTGCTGTTTTTGTGCCTCATCTGGAATTTGTAGCGATTGGCGTGGCCGTAAGAAAGGGATCTTATCACATTGTCCGCTAAAAGAAGTAGACATTTTAGTTTGGCTGGAAGATGGTCTTTCTTCTGCACCTACCCCACGGACACAACCTTTTTTCCCCTTCCCAACACGCCTATTCCCCTTTCCACCAGCAGCAGGCCTTTTTCCACTCATTTTGGTGGTTAACTAATTCACAACTCTGGAGTTGTTTGCACAAAAAAACAATGGATGGTAACCAAGCAGAGCTGAGTGGCCAAACTGTGGTATTAGGCCAAAACTATTGGCTGGGCTAGATGCAGAAAAAAATTATTTTTAATTTGCAACCTGATGGAGGTCAGTATAGATGGACTAATAGACCAAGTCCCACACACTGCTAGAAGCCCAAATATTTTTTCAGAGCTAGATGCAGAAAAAAATTATTTTTAATTTGCAACCTGATGGAGCTCAGTATAGATGGACTAATAGACCAAGTCCCACACACTGCTAGAAGCCCAAATATTTTTTCAGAGCTAGATGCAGAAAAAAATTATTTTTAATTTGCAACCTGATGGAGGTCAGTATAGATGGACTAATAGAACAAGTCCCACACGCTGCTAGAAGCCCAAATATTTTTTCAGAGATAAATGAAGAAAAAAATTATTTTTAATTTGCAACCTGATGGAGGTCAGTATAGATGGACTAATAGACCAAGTCCCACACACTGCTAGAAGCCCAAATATTTTTTCAGAGCTAGATGCAGAAAAAAAATATTTTTAATTTGCAATCTGATGGAGGTCAGTATAGATGGACTAATAGAACAAGTCCCACACGCTGCTAGAAGCCCAAATATTTTTTCAGAGATAAATGAAGAAAAAAATTATTTTTAATTTGCAACCTGATGGAGGTCAGTATAGATGGACTAATAGACCAAGTCCCACACACTGCTAGAAGCCCAAATATTTTTTCAGAGCTAGATGCAGAAAAAAATTATTTTTAATTTGCAACCTGATGGAGGTCAGTATAGATGGACTAATAGACCAAGTCCCACACACTGCTAGAAGCCCAAATATTTTTTCAGAGCTAGATGCAGAAAAAAATTATTTTTAATTTGCAACCTGATGGAGGTCAGTATAGATGGACTAATAGACCAAGTCCCACACACCGCTAGAAGCCCAAATATTTTTTCAGAGCTAGATGCAGAAAAAAATTATATTCAGTTTGCAACCTGATGGAGGTCAGTATAGATGGACTAATAGAATGATGCTATGCCCAAAAGATTTTACTTCACTAGGTGCAGTAAAAAAATTGGTATTCTATACACAGGTGGTATATCTTGCAACACAGATTGGCTACTCCACTGACTAACACACTCTGCAATAGGCCAAAAAGGATTAGCTTTGCTAGATTCAGCCAAATGCTGTGAAAAAAACTTGCACAGCACTGGCACAGACCTGCCTGGCAAAAACTGATAGGAACTGATGTAACCTAGTCCTGAAAAGGACTCCAATTACAATTAGTCTTTACTCCCACAATCTATCTATTTAAGAGCACAGACCTGCCTGATAAAAGTCGTAGGAAATGCTGTAACCTAGTCCTTAAAAGGACTGCAATCACAACTATTCCCTACTCCCAAGCTATCTGTATATTTGTGCGAAAATTGGCTTGAAATTAACAAGGTATAGCGCACACAGCAACAGCGGTGCCGTCTAACACGCAGCTGCAGCAGTGAGAAAATGGTGGCGACGGGGAAAATGGCTTGGTCTTATAGGGCAAGGACATGTGACATACACTGCCTATCACACATGCCCTTGCTTGTGTGAAAAAAAGCACTTCGCTCCGTGTGTGCGCTGCTGATAGGCTGACAGATTGCACCTCCCCACTGCAAATGCGGGAAAGAGAAAAAAAAATGGAGATCTTCATTGTTCCTGCAGAGATCCATCCCCTGCCCCTCCCCCCGCCCCGCTGTACACTCAAACTGCGTATTAACATTAATTTTCATCATTACTGAGAAAAAATCCAGTTATGATTTTGGTGCACGAACAGTTATCGAACATAACCTCGAACAGCCGAATTTTTCTCAAATTGTTCGTGTTCGCCGACCGGCTCGAACACCGCCCAAAACAGCTTGAATTTGAGATTGGCGAACAGTTCGAGTAGAACAACGCTCATCTCTACTCATGATTCAAACATGCCTCAATCACACCTATCCTCAAAAATCCCTCCCTTAACACATCCTCTCTGACTAGCTACTGCCCCATATCACTTCTCCCCTATGCCTCAAAACTACGGGAACAACATGTCCACTCTGAAATGTTCTCCCACCTCTCCTCCTGCTCTCTCTTCAACTGCCTCCAATCTGGCTTCCAACTGCACCATTCTACTGAAACTGCCCTGATTCAAGTCACCAACGACCTACTAACTGCCAAATCCAAGCGACACTACTCTGTCCTCCTCCTCCTAGACCTGTCACCTGCCTTCGACAAAGTGGACCATTCCCTCTTACTACAGACTCTCATCTTTCGGCCTCAGACTTAGCCCTATCTTGGATCTCTTCATACCTAACAGACATGACATTCTGTGTCTCCCACTCACACACCACCTCCTCATCTTGCCCCCTATCTCTCGGTGTCCCCCAAGGTTCAGTTCTAGGACCCCTGCTCTTCTCCATCTACACCTTTGGCCTAGGACAGCTCAGAGTCTCACGGCTTTCAGTATCACCTCTATGCTGATGACACACAGATCTACCTTTCTGGACCCGAAATCTCCTCCCTACTAACCAAAATTCCACAATGTCTGTCTGCTATTTCATCCTTCTTCTCTGCTAGATTTCTAAAATATAACATGGAAACATGGATGAAACAGAATTCATCATCTTTCCACCATCTCATTCAACTCCCCCAACTGACCTATTTATCAACATCAATGGCTGATCACTCTCCCCAGTCCCACAAGCTCGCTGCCTTGGGGTAGACCTGGACTCTGATCTCTTCTTCAAACCACATATCCAAGCCCTTTCCACTTACTGCCGACTCCAACTCAAAAATCTGCAACAACACTAGTGCACGCCCTCATCATCTCCTGTCTCAACTACTGCAACCTCATACTCTGTGGCCTCCCTTACAACACTCTCGCACCCCTCCAATCTATCCTAAGTTCTGTTGCCTGACTAATCCACCTGTCCTCTCATTATTTCCCAGCCTCTCGTCTCTGTCAATCCCTTCACTGGCTCCCCATTGCCCAGAGACTCCAGTTCAAAACACTAACCAAGGCATATAAAGCCATCTTCAACCAGTCTCCTCCATACATCTGTGACCTAGTCTCCCGGTACATACCTGCACGCAACCTCCGATCCTCACAAAATCTCCTTCTCTACTCCCCTCTTATCTCCTCTTCCCAAAATTGCATATAAGATTTCTCCTGTGCATCTCCCCTACTGTGGAACTCTCTACCCCAACATATCAGACTATCGCCTACTGTGGAAAACTTCAAAAGGAAATTGATGACCCACCTCTTCTGACAAGCCTACAACCTGCAGTAACCATCGCTCCACCATACCGCTGCATGACCAGCTCTACTCTCACCTACTGTATCCTCACCCATCCCTTGTAGTCTGTGAGCCCTCGCGGGCAGGGTCCTCGCTCCTCCTGTACCAGTCGCCTTCACGTTCTGTTCAAGATTATTGCAATATTTTTGTATGTAACCCCTTTCACATGTAAAACGCCATGGAATAAATGGCACTATAATAATAAATAATAATAATAATATGAGTATTATCATATATAAAGATCACATATAACGATATATATAGGGTATATACACCCTATATTGCCCTATATGCAGATCACAAATAATAATGATGAAATAGTGATGATTAATTATCCATTAGAGCACTATTTATTTCTGTATAGCCTGTTCTACATACAGAAAAATTGAAGACAGCAGATCCCCCCCCCCCCACAATGCCTCATATTCCTCCCTAGAATGAATTTCCAAGTTACTGTTTCCATATTTAGGGGCACAACAATGAGCACTGTGTTTATAGATTCCCATAACAGGGAGCTGATTTTTTTCTCCATTTACTGTCACATCACAAGGATTGAGCTGTCATAGTGACAGTCTTATCCATTTAAAGGCAGTACACATGGGAATGTGTCCTGTCATTGAACAAAGCATGTGAATTACTTTACTTTCTTGAAGGTTTCATTAGATATTGAATGAGCTCTAAGTTTCTGTAATAATTATATTTTCAAGAACATACAGTGGGTACAGAAAGTATTCAGACCCCTTTACATTTTTCACTCTTTGTTTCATTGCAGCCATTTGGTAAATTCTAAAAAGTTCATTTTTTTCTCATTAAACTACACACAGCACCCCATCTTGATTGAAAAAAAAACAGAAATGTCGAAATGTTTGCAAATTTATTAAAAACAGAAAAACTGAAATATCACATGGTCATAAGTATTCTAGTTTAGAACAGGACACCACACGTCGTGGTAATGAAGGAAGGCAGTAGGGTACTACCAATGGCAGCAGGCCACGCAACTATTCTGGGGCCCTTGAGCCAAGGGGCCCAGTGTCAGCGCCCACACCCGGTCCGCACTCCACACATCAGCGCCCGCACTGGGCTCCCCTCTGGCCGTTAGTGTGAGTAATGATGATGGAGGAGGGAGCATCAGCAGACGCTTCCGCCCCCATCATTCTGCATCGGCGACTGATGTGTCAGAGCAGCATGCACGATGATGTCATTACAACGCACCCGCTGTTCTGAGATGTGCAGCGCTTCACACCACACGCTCGGAGACCAGAGCATCGAGTGGAATGAGGAGAGGTATTTTGTATTTTTTTTTTAATCAGTGACTGGTCGCCATAATAGAGTATGGAAAACCATGGGGGGTGCATTACATTGTATGGAGAACCATGGGAGGTGCATTATATTGTACGGATGAATGTGGGAGGTGCATTATATTGTATGGAGGACCATGGGGGAGAGCATTATATTCTATGGAGGACAATGGGGAGAGCATTATATTATATGGAGGACCATGGAGAGAGAAATTTATTCTATGGAGAACCATGGGGAGAACAAAGGCATATTTAGGGGTGAGGCAGACAGGGCCTGTGCCACAGACGCAGCCGGCGGAGGGGCGCATTTGGGCCACCTAATGCGGATGTCCGAAGTGTCTCCACTGGTGGCTGCATTTTTCCAGCCCCTCAGACTGGAAATCGGCAGTTCTCTAAGCCAGCTGTCAAGCTGACAGCAGGATCAGAGAAGCTGCAGCTTGCAGGCTCCCAGAGTTCCCGAGTACAATTGAAGCTCTGACCGCCGTGTCAGAGCGACGTTGGCAGCCTGATCAGGTCATGTGATCACGCTGCTGATGTCACTCGCCAGCGCAGTGAGCATTGGCAGTAAGTGCTCCACATTAGTGGGGCTGAAGACACTGAAGATTAACTGTAACGGGCAAGGGGTTGATTTTGGATGGAAGAGATTTACTGTGTGGGGGGGAGTATATACTGCGTGAGGGTGTATTTATTGTGTGTGTGGGGGGGGTTTTTACTGTGGGGGGGTATTTACTGTGTGGGAACATTTACTGTATGGGTGGAGATTTACTGGGATGATTTGAGGACACCAGTTTGTAGAGCAAGGGAGGGACAGGTGCAGACACAATATGGGGAGCGGGAGAAATTTAAAGACGCAATATGAGAAGCAAGGGATGAAATGGGGGCATGTATGGGGGGATGGACGCAGATACAGTATGGTGAATGGGGGATGGGTGCAGACACAGTATGAGGAGAAAGGGGAAAATGTATGCAGACACAGTATGGGAAGTGAGGGTGATGGGATGGGTGCAGACACAGTATGGGGAGTCGGAGGGATGTGTAAGGAGGCAGTATGGAAAGTGAGAGGGTAAATGTATGAGGAGGGAGGGGGAAGCGTGTGAGGAAACTATTGAGGGGAAGAGTGAGATCAAACAGTATGGGGGGAGAAAAGTGTGAGTGGACACAGAATAAAGACTAAGAAGTGTGTGTGGGGGGTAGCATAGGGAAACAGAGTGAAGCATTGCCAGGAAGGGATAGTAAGCCAAGTAGGGGAAGTGTGGTGAGGGGCATAGTATAGAGACTGAGCCCTATATGGGGGATACAATGTGATAGGACAGTGTGAAGAGGGCGCCCAGAATGGAAAGGAGAGGGCAATGTGGAGAGCATGTATCATAAGAGGGACAGTGTGGGGGTCATATTTTGTGCAGGGAAAATAGTGAGGGGCAAATATTTGTCCAGGAGCTTAGCGTAGGGCAGATATTTTTATTCAGGAGCATTTTAATGACACTATCTTTAAGGGCATTGTGTAGAGATGTGTTCCAGAAAACCAAAGAAGATGGCAGTCTGCAGAGACAAGCCATGGATAAAAAAGTCATCATGGCATCTGGACAAGATGAAGAAGAAAAGATAGAGATGTTGTCTCTGGAGTCGTTCCTCTAAAAAGGTACATGGATGTAAATGTTTTTTGTGATACTAATTCTCATTTTTTTTTTATTTATGTTAGTAGCATTAAAGAGATTGTCTAAGTTTATGATGAGTCTGTAGTCATTCTATGTGAATTCTCACAGTGCGCACTGCACGCTGTCAGGATTCTCTGGTTCTGGTGATTTGCATACATGCGGTCACATACCGGCTAGACATGAGTTGCCTCACTCAATGAAAATTAATTGAGCGAGGCTGGACACATCTAGTTGGAATGTGGCCAGAAGTATACAAATCACATACTTGTGCAAGGGAGAATCCTTAAAGTGTACAGTGCATGCACTGTGAGATTTCAGAAACCTGCAGTCACAGAATGACTACAGACTTTCATCTCAAACCTAGACGAGCCCTTTAATTATAAAATGAAGCCCTGTAGCATGCCAATCCTAACAGCGTGTAATATACTCACTGTGAGGATTCAGCTCTGCTTGCAGGTTCCAGCAGTCATCACATGGTTACTTCACTCATATGGGATCTTCAATCTTACGGTCACGTGACAACTAGCTTCTCTTCCTTATTCTGTTTTCACTGAACATTGAGAGAATTAGAGAGAGCAGCTAGTCAGCATGTGACTAAGTGTGCAAATCGCATATGTGCTGGGGGAGGGGGCGCCAAGCTGAACTCATACAACGGGTGCCAGAAAACCTAGATACACCTTCCGTATATTCTATAGGGGGTGCATTATATTCTATGGACGACCATGGGGGATGCATTATATTCTATGGAGGACTATGAGGAGTGCATTATATTGTATGGAGGGCCGTGGGGAGTGCATTATATTGCATGGAGGACCATGGGGAGTGAATTATATTGCACGGAGGACCATGGGGAGTGCATAATATTGCATGGTGGACCATGGGGAGTGAATTATATTGCATGGAGGACCATGAGTAGTGCATTATATTTTACGAAGGACCATGGGGAGTGCATAATATTGCATGGTGGACCATGGGGAGTGGATTATATTGCACGGAGGACCATGAGGAGTGCATTATATTTCACGGAGGACCATGGGGAGTGCATAATATGGCATGGAGGACCATGGGGAGTGAATTATATTGCATGTAGGACCATGGGGAGTGCATTATATTGCACGGAGGTCCATGGGGAGTGAATTATATTGCACGGAGGACCATGGGGAGTGCATAATATTGCATGGTGGACCATGGGGAGTGAATTATATTGCATGGAGGACCATGAAGAGTGCATTATATTTCACGGAGGACCATGGGGAGTGCATAATATTGCATGGTGGACCATGGGGAGTGGATTTTATTGCACGGAGGACCATGAGGAGTGCATTATATTTCACGGAGGACCATGGGGAGTCCATAATGTTGCATGGAGGACAATGGGGAGTGAATTATATTGCATGTAGGACCATGGGGAGTGCATTATATTGCGTGGAGGTCCATGGGGAGTGCATTATGTTGCATGGAGGACCATAGGGAGTGCATTATATTGCATGGAAGACCATGGTGAGTGCAATATATTGCATGAAGGATGATGGTGAGTGCATTATATTGCATGGAGGACCATGGGGAGTGCATTATTTTGAAAGGAGACCAATGTAAGTCTATGGGAAACTCGAGTATTTTTCTGGTGGCTCCCCCCGGCGGTCTGCAGAGGCCCTAAAAATTGCCCAAATCGATGGGAACAGTGCTCAAATGACATGGGAACAGCATGGGGAAGACTCCTGGAAGCATTTCTGACTCCCAGGTCACTGCTGTCAACAATGTTGTCAGAGGTATTATGCCACCTTTAGGGACTCACAATAAAACATACAAAAACGAAACCAAAATGAATTTTTCTGGGAAATATGATAAGGAACATCCTTTCCAGGATACTGACTTGTATATAAGGCAAAATAATTATACAAAAACAAAAATGATCCTACACACTTTGGGCTATGTTCACACGTAGCGTTTTTGATGCATTTTTGCACTTTTGCATTGCTTTCAACTAAGACAAATGCATTCACCGGGAAATGTCATTTTAACATTTTACAACCTTATCTGGCCATGTGGTGTGTGAAACATCATCAGACACATCCTGTTTCATTTATGAAAGAGGGATTGTGAAAGTCACAAACACTATTTTTACAGCCTTACTATTCTTAAAGGGCCAGCAGTCGGGTATGCTTTGTTGTTCCCATTATTAAAGAGTGGGTCTCCGATACTGTTATTGCGTATGCAGTGACTGCAAGGGCAGCCAAAAATTTGGACGCAACCCAATACCCCTTTGAAGAGACATAGAGGAGGGTTTCAGTAAAAAAATGTTCCCATTATAAAGAAGTGGGTCTCATATAATAATAATAATAATTTTTATTTATATAGCGCCAACATATTTCGCAGCACTTTACAGTTAAGTGGGGACATGTACATTCAATTAATTCAATACAAGGTGAGACAGTTTAAACAGTTACATTAGGAGTGAGGTGCCTGCTCGCAAGCTTACATTCTAGAAGGAAATGGGTGGATACAATAGGTGAAAAGTGCTTGTTATTTCATGTCTGGCAATTATAATAAGTAGGGATTTTCATATAAAGCTGCATGATCCGGTCATCAGCCAGTATGTTTAAGTGCAATAATCAAGTATCAAGTGCAGTTATCATGTGTATGGAGGGTGTGGAGACAGATGAATAGTAGGGTGCAGATTCTGAATAATATTTAGAAGAAGGGAACAGGGGAAAGTTGGTTTACTGAGTAGTTGAGGTGGGAGGATAGTTTAAAGAGATGGTTTTTAAAGGGCGCTTGAAGACGTGGGGGCTAGGCATCAGTCGGATTGTCTTGGCTAGTGCATTCCAGAGAACTAGCGCAGCACAGGAGAAGTCTTGGAGACAGAGGTGCGAGGTTTGGATTATGGGGGATGTTAGTCTTAGTTCATTTGTAGAATGGAGGGCACGTGTAGGGCGATAGACAGAGATGAGAGAGGAAATATAAGGTGGTGCAGAACTGTGGAGAGCTTTGTGGGTGAGAGAGATGAGTTTATATCGGACCCTGTAGCAAATGGGCAACCAGTGTAATGACTGACAAAAGATGGAGGCATCGGTGAAGCGGCTGGACAGAAATACAACCCTGGCTGCCGCATTCAGGCCGGATTGGAGAGGAGAAAGTTTTGTAAGAGGGAGACCGATCAGAAGAGAGTTGCAGTTGTCCAGGCGAGAGTGAATAAGAGCGATAGTAAGAGTTTTAGCAGTTTCAAAGGTGAGAAAAGGTCAGATTCTGGAGATGTTTTTAAGATGCAGGTGACAAGAGCGAGTGAGTGATCGGAAATAGGGAGTAAAGGAAAGGTTACTGTCAAAAATGACCCCAAGGCAGCGGGCGTGCTGCTTGGGAGTTATGGTTGAACCCTCCAATGTAATTTTATATGTTAGGTAGAGTTAGGTTAGTAGAGGAGAGAAACACAAGAATTTCAGTTTTGGAGAGATTCAGTTTAAAATAGAGGGACGACATGATGTTAGAGACAGCAGACAAGCAATCCTTGGTATTTTGTATCAGGGTAGGAGTGATGTCAGGTGAAGAAGTGTATAATTGGGTGTCGTCAGCATAAAGATGATACTGGAACCCAAATCTGCTGATTGTTTGTCCAATAGGGGCAGTGTATAGAGAGAAGAGGAGGAGGCCTAGGACGGAGACCTGTGGAACCCCAATAGTAAGGGGGCGAGGAGAGGAAGAGGAGCCGGCAAAAGATACAGTGAAGAAGCGGTCAGAGAGGTAGGAGGAGAACCAGGAGAGAACTGTGTCCTTGAGACCAATAGAGCAGAGCATAGTGAGGAGGAGCTGGTGATCCACAGTGTCAAATGCTGCTGAGAGATCCAGGAGAATCAGAAAGGAAGTTGTGACCTTTGGATTTAGCAGTTAGTAGATCATTAGAGACTTTAGTGAGGACAGTTTCAGTGGGGTGTGAAGAGTGGAAAGAATATTGTAGAGGGTCGTGGAGAGAGTTATCTGAGAGATAGCGGATTAGACGGGAGTGGACCAAGTGTTGCAGGCGTTTAGAGATGAAAGGAAGGTTAGAGACAGGTCTGTAGTTAGCAGTGGCAATTAGTGATGGGCGAGCACTAAAATGCTCAGGTGCTCGATGCTTGGGTCGAGCAAATTGGAATGCTCAGGTGCTTGACCTGAGCAATGAGCCCAATGTAAGTCTATGGGAAACTCAAGCATTTTTCAGGCGGCTGCCCCCGGCGGTCTGCAGAGGGCCTAAAAATTTCCCAAATCGATGGGAACAGTGCGCAAATGACATGGCAACAGCATGGGGAAGACTCCTGGAAGCATTTCTGACTCCCAGGTCACTGCTATCAACAACATTGTCAGAGATATTACGTCACTTTTACCGACTCATAATATAACAAACAAAAATGAAACCAAAATGGATTTTTCTGGGAAATATGTTAAGGAACATCCTTCCAGGGTAATGACTTGTAAATAAGGCAAAATAAATAACCAAAACCAAAAATACTCCTCCACACCTTGAGCTATGTTCACACGTAGCGTTTCTGATGCATTTTTGCACTTTTGCATTGCTTTTAACGGTGACAAATGCATTAACTGGAAATGTCATTTTAACATTTTACAACCTTATCTGGCCATGTGGTATGTGAGCCATGATCAGACACATTCTGTTTCATTTATGAAGGAGGGATTGTGAAAGTCACAAAGCCTATTTTTATAGGGCCATCAGGCTACCTTTACTATTTTTAAAGGGCCAGCAGTCGGCCCTCACTATTGTTAGATAGCCATCAGCTGGCTATGCTTTGTTGCTCCCATTACTAAAGAGTGAGTCTCCTATACTGTTATTGTGTATGCAGTGAGTGGCAGGGCTGGCCAAAATTTGGACGCACCCCAATACTCCTTTGAAAATTTGAATGCACCCCAATACCCTACCGCTTTGAAGAGACTTAAAGGAGGGCATCCTGAAAACAATGCTCCCATTATTAGGAAGTGGGTCTCCCATACTGTTTGCCTATGCAGTGAATGCAAGGGCTGCCAAAAATTTGGACCTACTCCAATGCCCCATGGAAGAGACGTAGAGGAGGGCCTCATGACAAAAAATGTTCCCATTATTAGTAAGTGGGTTCCCCATTGTGTTTGCCTATGTAGTGAATGCAAGGGTTGCCAAAAATTTGGAGGCACTTGAATGCCACTTGGAAGAGACGTGGAGGTCAGAGGGACTCCTGAAAACAATGTTCCCATTATTAGGAAGTGGGTCTCCCATTGTGTTTGCCCATGCAGTGAATGCAAGGGTTGCCAAAAATTTGGAGGCACTCCAATGCCCCTTGGAAGAGACGTGGAGGTCAGAGGGCCTCCGGAAAACAATGTTCCCATTATTAGGAAGTGGGTCAACCATAGTGTTGGCCTATGCAGTGAATGCAAGGGCTGCCAAAAATTGGGAGGCACTCCAATGGCCCTTGGAAGAGACGTAGAAGGCCTCATGAAAAAATGTTCCCATTATTAGGAAGTTGGTCTCCCATAGTGTTGGCCTATGCAGTGAATGCAATGGCTGCCAAAAATTGGGAGGCACTCCAATGCACCTTGGAAAAGACGTGGAGGAGGGCCTCATGAAAAAATGTTCCTATTAGAAAGGAACGGGTGTCCTATTCTTGTAATGCCCAAGCACTAAGTGTATGGACTGACAAACATTTTCCTCTGGGGGGTATACATGAACATACTGTACAATTTTTTTTTTTTTACGGGCATCATAAACACCCTTTAAAAATATTATGTGAGTGTTGCATCACAGACCACAGTCACCCTGGTGATAAGGTGGTGGAGAATGAGGATGAGGAGAAGGAGGAGGACAAAAGCAAATAGCCAAAATCAGGAAGCGTATACCCATGTGTGGGTGTGAAAAGGTGCATGAGAATATAACTACCAAAAAAAGGCACTGGATTTGGGTTTATGTTACACTGCTATCATTCGGTGGTGTTGAGAAGTCTGGCCAAAGACACATAGAGCAGGGCCACAGTAACAAGTACGACATGTTCCCATTAGAAAGGAGAGGGTCTGCTATACAGTTATAGAGTATGCAGTGAGTCCAACGGCTGACCAATTTTAAGAAAAACCCCACTAAGAATTTAAAGACACATAGATTTTGGCCACAGTAACAAGTACAACATGTTCCCATTAGAAAGGAGAGGGTCTGCTATACAGTTATAGGGTATGCAGTGAGTCCAACGGCTGACCAATTTTAGGAAAAACCCCTCTAAGAATTTAAAGACACAAAGAGCAGGGCCACAGTAACAACAAACTCCCATTAGAAATGAGAAAGTCTGCTATTAAGTTATAGAGTATGCATTGAGTCCAACGGCTAACCAATTTTAAGAAAAACCCCACTAAGAATTTAAAGACGCATAGAGCAGGGCCACAGTAACAAGTACATGTTCCCATTAGAAAGGAGAGGGTCTGCTATACAGTTATAGGGTATGCAGTGAGTCCAACGGCTGCCAAAATTTAGGAAAAAACCCACTAACAATTTAAAGACACAAAGAGCTTGGCCACAGTAACGACATGTTCGCATTAGAAAGGAGAGGGTCTGCTATCCATTCATAGGGTATGCAGTGAGTCCAACGGCTGCCAAAATTTAGGAAAAGCCCCACTAACAATTTAAAAACATATAGAGCTGGGCTACAGTAATGACATGTTCCCATTAGAAAGGAACGGGTCTGCTATCCAGTTATAGGGTATGCAGTGAGTCCAACGGCTGCCAAAATTTAGGAAAAACCCCACTAACAATTTAAACACACATAGAGGTGGGTCACAGTAACGAGTACGACATGTTCCCACTATTAAAGAGAGGGTCTGCTATCCAGTTATAGGGTATGCAGTGAGTCCAATGGCTTCCAAAATTTAGGAAAAGCCCCACTATCAATTTAAAGACACAAAGAGCTTGGCCACCGTAATGACATATTCCCATTAGAAAGGAGAGGGTCTGCTATCCAGTTAGAGGGTATGCAATGAGTATAATGGTTGCCAAAATTTAGGAAAAACCCCACTAACAATTTATAGACACATAGAGCTGGGCCACAGTAACGACATGTTCCCATTAGAAAGGAGATGGTCTGCTATCCAGTTATAGGGTTTTCAGTGAGTCCAATGGCTGCCAAGATTTAGTAAAAACCCCACTAACAATTTAAAGACACATAGAGCTGGGTAAAGTAACAACATGTTTCCATTAGAAAGGAGAGGGTCTGCTATACAGTTATAGCATATACAGTGAGTCCAACGGCTAACAAAATTTAGGAAAAACCCCACTAACAATTTAAACACACATAGAGGTGGGTCACAGTAACGAGTACGACATGTTCCCATTATAAAAGAGAGGATCTGCTATCCAGTTATAGGGTATGCAGTGAGTCCAACGGCTGACCAATTTTAGGAAAAACCCCTCTAAGAATTTAAAGACACAAAGAGCAGGGCCACAGTAACAACAAACTCCCATTAGAAATGAGAAAGTCTGCTATTAAGTTATAGAGTATGCATTGAGTCCAACGGCTAACCAATTTTAAGAAAAACCCCACTAAGAATTTAAAGACGCATAGAGCAGGGCCACAGTAACAAGTACATGTTCCCATTAG
Source organism: Phyllobates terribilis (assembly GCF_046119375.1). Taxonomy (NCBI): domain Eukaryota; kingdom Metazoa; phylum Chordata; class Amphibia; order Anura; family Dendrobatidae; genus Phyllobates; species Phyllobates terribilis. The sequence continues at coordinate 231,016,137 of NW_027362763.1, forward strand.
AAAGGAGAGGGTCTGCTATACAGTTATAGGGTATGCAGTGAGTCCAACGGCTGCCAAAATTTAGGAAAAAACCCACTAACAATTTAAAGACACAAAGAGCTTGGCCACAGTAACGACATGTTCGCATTAGAAAGGAGAGGGTCTGCTATCCATTTATAGGGTATGCAGTGAGTCCAACGGCTGCCAAAATTTAGGAAAAGCCCCACTAACAATTTAAAAACATATAGAGCTGGGCTACAGTAATGACATGTTCCCATTAGAAAGGAACGGGTCTGCTATCCAGTTATAGGGTATGCAGTGAGTCCAACGGCTGCCAAAATTTAGGAAAAACCCCACTAACAATTTAAACACACATAGAGGTGGGTCACAGTAACGAGTACGACATGTTCCCACTATTAAAGAGAGGGTCTGCTATCCAGTTATAGGGTATGCAGTGAGTCCAATGGCTTCCAAAATTTAGGAAAAGCCCCACTATCAATTTAAAGACACAAAGAGCTTGGCCACCGTAATGACATATTCCCATTAGAAAGGAGAGGGTCTGCTATCCAGTTAGAGGGTATGCAATGAGTATAATGGTTGCCAAAATTTAGGAAAAACCCCACTAACAATTTATAGACACATAGAGCTGGGCCACAGTAACGACATGTTCCCATTAGAAAGGAGATGGTCTGCTATCCAGTTATAGGGTTTTCAGTGAGTCCAATGGCTGCCAAGATTTAGTAAAAACCCCACTAACAATTTAAAGACACATAGAGCTGGGTAAAGTAACAACATGTTTCCATTAGAAAGGAGAGGGTCTGCTATACAGTTATAGCATATACAGTGAGTCCAACGGCTAACAAAATTTAGGAAAAACCCCACTAACAATTTAAACACACATAGAGGTGGGTCACAGTAACGAGTACGACATGTTCCCATTATAAAAGAGAGGATCTGCTATCCAGTTATAGGGTATGCAGTGAGTCCAACGGCTGCCAAAATTTAGGAAAGCCCCACAAACAATTTAAAGACACATGGAGCTGGGCTACAGTAATGAGTACGACATATTCCCATTAAAAAGGAGTGGGTCTCCCATACTATTTGCCTATGGAGTGAATGCAATGGCTGCCAAAAACGTGGAGGAACACCAGTGTCCCTTGCAAGAGACATAGAGGTCAGTGAGCCTCCTGAAAACAATGTTCCCATTATTAGGAAGTGGGTCTTTCATACTGTTTGCCTATGCAGTGATTGCAACGGCTGCCAAAAATTTGGAGGAACTCCAATGCCCCTTGCAAGATACATAGATATGGTGATATGCTAGATATGGTGGTGATATGGAAGAGGATGTGGAGGATAAGTAGAAGGAGGAGAACAAGAGCAAACATACAAAATCAGGAAGCGTTTACCCATGTCTGGTTGTGAAGACAGAGGTGCATGGGAATAGAGTTAGACTTCCCCCCAAAAAAAACACTGTATTTGAGTTTATGTTATGCTGCTATCATTTGGTGGTGTTGAGAAGTCTGGCCCAAACCAGCCCTTGTTCATTTTTACAAAAGTCAGTCTGTCAGCATTTTCAGTCGATAGGCGGATGCGCTTATCGGTTATAATTCCACCGGCGGAACTAAAAACCCGCTCTGACAAAATGCTAGCAGCAGGGCAGGCCAGGACCTACAATGTATAGAGAGTCAGTTCATGCCACGCGTCCAGCTTGGATACCTAATAATTATAAGGCACAGACGAATCATGGAGGACGTTCGTACGGTCGGCAATATACTCCCTCACCTTCTTCCGAAACTTTTCCCTCCTTGTGAGAGTACCCTGCGTCTCAGGACCTGTGCGATGGGAGGGTCTGAGAAACTAAACCAGTGTGCCGTCAGCGAGATGTACAGTCCCTGCCCAAAAGCACTTGTCCACGTGTCAGTGATTATGTGGACTTTCCCAGTAGCTGCGTTGTTGAGGGCATGGCTAATGTTGTGGGACACCTGCTCGTGTAATGCGGGGATGGCACACCGGGAGAAATAGTGGCGGCTGGGGACCGAGTAGTGAGGGACGACTGCTGCCACCAGGTTGCAGAAAGCTTCCTTCTCCACGAGCCTAAAAGGCAACATTTAAAGCTCAAACAGTCGCAAAATGTGTGAATTTAGTAATGTGGCCTGTGGGGCATTGGCTGCATATTTGCTGAACGCTGCGCTGGGACAATGATGTGGACGTGCTTGCTGATGGTGCTAGTTGAGAGTGTGCAACGACACGTGCAGAGGCATCTTGACATGTGCTATGGACAGGGAATTGGCGTGCATGCACAACAGGGGAAGAAGCAGTGGTGTCACCCGCAGACACTGTTTCTGGACCCTGGGGTTTGGCACACTGTTGTGGTTTGAGTGCAACTTTTTTGGACTGCTCATTTCAGAGATGGACATACTGTTGGTGAAACCTGTACAACCAGAAAGGGCCAAAGAGGTAAGGGGGCCCACTATCATCTCCTAAGAAGCAAGAAACGTCTGGAACAGACAGAGGGCTCTCTCCTGTCTGTGTCCAACCTTGGCCCACTTTACCCAAATCAGAATAAGATCATAAAGTCCATAACCATATTTTTGCTTAAAAATTCATCTTTGACCATTAGTTATTACTGAATTTTTATATAAATCTATACATACTGTAAGTAATATAGTATATAAATATCTATTATTGCTCAAGAGATACCTTTTGCCTGCTTAGTAAGGCGCCATTAAAACTAAAAATCATTATAGTCTAGTCACCTATGTCTAGACAGTGGCAGAAGTGATAGCTTTCAGAGTAGGTAACTCTGCACTGTACTATCTACCGTAGATCTACTCTACAGTGGAGCATTTGCACTTGATGACAGTAATCTGTTTTCCTGGCTGATTCTCACAAACAAGGCAGTTAAATCCCCATTACAAATGGCTAAACTGGGGCACATTAAATTGCTCATTTAAATAGCCCCTGAAACATTTATAAAGGGCAGTGTTAAAAATTTACAAAACATTAAAATCTTTCTATAACCACATTACATTTTACGACACAATCCCATGTGTTCAAAAGAATTTAGAGGCTTCATTCACATCTTCACATTTTCTTTTCACTGTGAAAAAAGAGAACCCATTTAAAAAAAAAAATATATATATATATATATATATATATATGAAATTTTAGGCATATGCATCATTCTTTAGGTTGGCATTCATCATATAAAGCTGTTCACAGAAATAGTCTGATCTTCTGTGTTCTTGGAATTGATTTTTCACTGAAACTTGTGATACTATAACCATAATATTTCATGAGATGCAGATAGACAACACTCATTAGAGGGATCATCTGGCTTTATAATAAACTTTGGAGCTGCTATACCTGCACGTAAGGTCTCGTATGCAAAAAAAAAAAAAAGATTGAGCAGGTATATTTTCTTTAATATTCACTTTTATTGAATGCTCCAAGATTAATTTCAGCCCCTTGTGTACCTAGTGATAGATTTTTATAAGTTTCAGACTGTCCGGTCTGATGGTTGTCATTGTTGCGACATTTGTCACTCCACTCTTCTAGTAATCACCATCCTCCTGCATTGATTGATGTAGATGACGCTTCCTGAGTCATCCACATAGCCGAACAAAATTTTACTCCCACACAGGGACATCAGCAGCTTGGGCAGACGCACTTTGCTCTGTCCCTACTGCAGCAGAGCATAAAAAATAATTGTGCATGTGAAATAGCCAAGCTGGATATGCTGAACGTCATGTAGATCAGCATGAAACAGTGGAGCTAGATATGCTGTATGGCAAGCTGTAAACTGGACATCAACAGGTCTGAAAATGATTGGAGCAATGAAAACTGCAGCAAAGAGTTTCCAGAATGGAAATTCACCTCTGAGACACCCAAAGTTTACATTTCATTGTGATGTGTTTCTTTTTTTTTAATTCTGCACAAAGCACTTATTTTGTTCTTGGTTGTAAGTTTCATTATGTAATAAACAGTTTGTATATTCAAGAACATTCCAGTATGTAATTATTTCATGTAACCTAAAAAATTTGAATGAATGTAAATTTAATCCCTGTATTCCGAAGACTGTTTTCACCTTCCTGACAAGGCCAATTTTTTAAATTCTGAATAGTGTCAATTTATAAGGTAATAACTCTCTAACGCTACAACAGATTCAAGTGATTCTGAGAAAATATTTTCGTGACATATTGTACTTTATGATAGTGGTAACATCTGTTTGATATGACTTAAATTTATTCGTGAAAATATCGGAAATTTGGCAAAAATTGTGAAAATTTTCACAATTTTGAAACTTTTAATTTTTATGCCCTTAAACAAGAGAGTTATGACACAGAAGATAGTTTATAGAAAACATTCACTACATGTCTACTTTTCATCTGCATAATTTTTTAAATATAATTTTTTTTGTTAGGAAGTTAGAATGGAGAGAACACATCACATTTGAAGCGACTTTGAGGGGCCTATTTGACAGAAAATACTCAAAAGTGACACCATTCTAAAACCTGCACACGTCAAAGTACTCAAAACCACATTAAAGAAGTTTATTAACCCTTTAGGTGCTTCAAAGGAGTTAAAGCAATGTGGAAGGAAAAAATTAACATTTTACTTTTTTTTTTTTACAAAAAAAATTATTTTAGCCAAAAATGTATATTTTCACAAGGTTAACAGGAGAAAATGGATCTCAAAATTTGTTGTGCAATTTCTCGTGAGTACGTCGATACCACATATGTGGGGGAAAACTACAGTTTGGGTGCACGGCAGGTCTTGGAAGGGAAGGAGCACCGTTTGACTTATTGAACGCAAAATTGGAATCAAGAGCAGAAGCCATGTTGCGTTAGGAGATCCCTTGATGTGCCTAAACATTGTAAACCCCTCACAAGTGACCACACTTTGGAAACTAGACCTCTCAAGAAATTTATTTGGATGTGTGGTGAACACCTTGAACCCCCAGGTGCATCACAGAATTTTATATCGTTGAGCCATGAAAATAAAAAAAAATCACATTTTCGCAGCAAAAAATGTTGTTTTAGCCCCACATTTTTAATTTTCACAAGGGTAACAGGAAAAAATCGACTATAGTATTTGTTGTGCACTTTCTCCTGAGTACGCTGATACCCCATGTGGTGTAAAACTACTGTTTAGGTGCATGGCAGGGCTCGGAACTAAAACGAGCTCCATTTGACTATTGAAGCGCAAAATTGTCTGGAATAGATAGCGGACGCCATGTCGTGTCTGCAGAGTTCCTGATGTGCCTAAACAGTGGTAATCTAAACACACCAATACCTCATATATTGTAGAAAACTACTTTAGAGGCACAGTGCAAAGCTCAGAAGGGATGAAGAGCCATATTGTAGTGTACATTTTGCTGGAATGGTTTGAGCGTGCCATGTCACATTGGCAGAGCCCTTGAGGTGCCAGAGCAGCAGAACGCCCACAAGTGACGCCATTTTACAAACTATACCTCTCAATTAATTCATCTAGGGTTGTAGTGATCAAATTGACACCACGGGTGTGTAACAGAACCTTACACCATTGGGTGTTGAAGAAAAAAGAATTATATTTCTACCACAAAAATGTTATTTTAGCCCCAGATATAACATTGACACACGGGGAAATGGGTAAAAATGGCACCAAAATTTGTCACACAATTTCTGCTGACCGTGGCAATAACCAATATGGGGCTGTACTGTACTGCTTAGTCACAAGGTGAGACTCGAGAGGGAAGAAGCACTATTTGACTCTTGGAGAACAAATTATCGTAGAATAGTTTGTAGACTCCATATACAGAGTCCCTAAGTGCCAGAAGAGCAGAATCCTCCCTCAAGTTACCCCATTTTGGAAATTACACCCTTCTGGGAATTTATCTACAGGTGTAGTGATGATTTTTACTCCATGGGTGACTGCAAGAAACAAGCAGCAGTTAATGTTGCTGAATGAAAATTGCAAATCTGCCAGTGTAGTGCCCGTACATTGTAGTGCCTGTACATTGTAGTACGCATACATTGTGCCCAGCTTGTGCTTCTGGAGCATGCACTAGTAAATTAAGAGGGTTCTCATCGCTACTGAAATGTCAAACGGGGATGCTAACTGCGGTTTATGTTTCTACATATTTTTAAATGCTTTTAAATGTTGTGTCTATAAAGTTTCTGGAATAAAATGATATCTTTTTCATTTAGAGGTGTGCTGCTATGTACATGTGGTTCTTTTTCCTTTTCCTTGCTAACTGTGGTTTAGGCACACTGTGGGGCTCAGAAAGGAGGGGTACATTTGGATTTGGGAGCGCATAATTTTCTGGATTTTTTTTGTGTGGTGAGGTACCATAGCGGAAGCCCCCTATATTTCCATTGACAGATGATAGACCTGATTGGGGGCTTTTTTGTGGATTGAGTTGAAACTTTTATTGAAAACATTTTACATAACATTTTGGATCACAATTATCCTGTGCTCTACGCTGAGCATTTACATTGGGGATTCCATTTAAATCTCAGAATGACGTAATTCTGATGAAACCCCTTAGGGATCTATTCACTATAATCAGGCATCAGAGTTACTCTAGACTCCATCTGGCCTCTGTTCAGTGGTGTTTTTTTCAGAAGTGCACAAAACTGTGGTGGATCACGCCTATGTGTACACTTTCAAAGATGAACCCCGCTGGATCACAGGCCAGACTGCATCCACAGTATATTCATCTGCCCAATTACAGGGAATTTTCAGCTGGGGGTTCAGTCTGAAGCATGTATTTCAGAGATTTACATGGAAACCTCGGTGTAAACACTGAGCGTATGATAAACATGAGCCGAGCCTTACTGCAATCTTTGGGAGGCAGAATGAACAAATCAACAGCAGGTGAAGTATTGCATTTATTTATTTTTTACACCATTTCTTGTGCGGTATAAGTGATTAGACAACTTTATTCAAATTTTTGCATCGCCAAATCTTGAGAGCTATAATTTTTCTATATATCTGCTGAAGTGCCATCTGATGGCTTGCGTTTTGCAAGACGAGTTGACATTTTTATAGGCACCATTTTCGGTTATATAATGTTTTTGATCACTTTCTATTCTGATTTTTGGGAGGCAGAATGATCAAAAAACAGCAATTCAGGATTTTTTTGATTTTTTTTATGCCGTTCACCGTGTCTTCAAAGTGATAAGACAGGTTTATTCTTTGAGTCTGTACAATTACAGCCATACCACATTTATATCATTTACTGTATTTATGTTTTGGGGCTTTTAAACAATACAAACTATTTTATAGAAAAAATAATTGTTTTTGCATCAGCTTTTTTATTTCTGTGCTGACGGAGCTGTGGGGTCGCTTGTTTTTTGTTGGACAAGATTATGTTTTCAGCTATACCATTTTTATTTATATTTGACCTTTTGATAGCATTTTATTCCACTTTTTGTTCAGCGGTATGATAAAAAAGCTTAGTTTTTGCGACTTTTTTTTTTGCAGTGTTCACTGAAGGGATTAACTTGTCAGACATCAACATTTCCTTTTCGTTGATCTAATACTCTGCAATGCTTTTGCATTGCAGGGCATTAGCTCAGTGCATCACAGACTGGGAGGATGCGTGTCAGCTCCTGCTCTGAGCAGTAGCTTACAGGCCACCGTCCCTGTTTGACACCGCGGCCATCTTGTTATCACCAGCATGTTATCACCTAAACTGTTGATAGATGATAATTAGCATTTTTGGGATCAAGTCTTGAAAGACATTTGTTGAAACGGCTACATTCTCGTGTTAATGCACATTTGTAAGAATTTTATTTTCTATTATTTTATTTAATAAAAAAAACAGATTTTAATATGTAAAGAAAACGCTCAACTGAAAATATTTTACGAGATATGATATCTCAGTAGTTCACAAGATCTGGCAGAAAAAATAATATATTTCATATACACTATAGTTGAAAATATTGCACGGTGTGCTTTAATTTAGGAGCAACTGGTATTTTAGCTATAAGTCTCATTTAACAAACAGACCCTGCTAATTCTCAGAAAAAGATAGGAGCCACGCTGGGACACCAAAGAGGCTGTGTTTTGAGAAATAGCATCAGTGTAGCATTAATTCAGTATCATCAAGTGCGGTAACAATTTGTCCCTCTGCTGGAGCTAAAGAACACAGATTTTTTTTTTGTTTGTGAGTATTTACTTAGCATTCTTAAAATCAATAACAATAAAAAGAAGTCTGTAGGAATTTAGGTTTCTTGACAGAAAGTATATATGTCTCCCAAGGCTGGTGAATGTTTTGAAATTCATGTTGTAAAAACATCGATACCAGAAACATTTCGTAGCATCCTTTATGTACTTATGTGAGGCAAAATATGTGTGTGTGCTTGAAAAACCCAACGGAATACTGCCTTAATCTATTACAGAGAAGCACAATTTTCTGTAAGTTAATTTGCTAAGTTAATGAACCTAGTAAATTCACTTTGATGTCTTTTCAGGCTAATATGTTAGATCTAATTTATTTGGCAAAAAAATGGACAAATTTATTCCTAATTGAGTTGATTGCAAAACAAATACAATATTTTGTTATGAAAAGTATGATTCCAACATGTTCCTAGGTAGCTGGAATTGACCAATTTATAAGCCATTGACAATGCAAAAGCGTGTATGGTTGACTTCATATGGATGTGCCGAGCAATTACAAATAGGAGACAGTCTGGAAATGAAATGGAGTATTATATGAAGAGATGAGATAATGCATTGATAATTCATACACATAAGAGCAAGCTAGCTAAATGACAATGGAGACGTGATCTTTCAGGCAGCTTCAGGCTGCCACAGGATGGAAGAATAAATTAATTCATTTAAAGACCTTAATTTTCTCAATGCAATCAGCTAAATTAGCAATGATTTTTTTTAAAGAATAACATTGCTTAAAGTTATGTTATCTGTCCTTTAAAGTGTGAGCAAGCTCGGCATTCTACAAAAAGACTTTGTCCTCAAATGCGATGGTTGTCCCAATAAAACATTATTGGATCTAATAATGAAGAAAGGCATCATAAACAGTGAAAGAAGCTCAATACACAGTGCACTATGATAACAATTAAACCGAAATGCCGAGGGATGCGTGGCAACAATGTTAACCACCCTATATATGATCATATCAACTCAATGGCCCACAAAGGGCTGCAAAGAGACCAAAATGAAATGTGCCATAAGTGATAATGAGGCCTGGAATGAGTCGCATATGCCAATGGATCCTGGCGCATGTCACATGACTCCTCTCTTGCTAACTGGCAACAAAGGATCACAATGGTAATATAGCTACCCCATACACTCATTATCATATTCAGCAAGCTTCATATAGACTTAGATTAATAACATATAGGGTACTATTCCAGAAAATTGTATGCAGTTGATGAAGTAGAACACCATAAAGAAGGTCTAATTTAGAGTACTAATACTTGGAATATATTGACATATTCACTTCCAGTTCATAAAGAAAGAATAGAGCTCAGCTTTCCTTTGTCTTATATATTTCACTGTCTCTGTCATTTCTAATACCATTTATACCCCAAGCTGTGACTCTAAGAAAAGGATAATGTTAAAGGTGTATGTCTTCAATTATGGAGCTAAGATTGAATAGTTAATAATTGGCATCAGTATAACTCAAGACATATGTTGTGCCGGAGCCTCCTAACACTTCTTTATGACAACGGTTCATTTAGAGCTACTTCCCCTATTATGATATTGGTGCATATTCAGGAAGACTTAACCTTCAAGACTCAAAGAGTAACACAAGGAGGAAACCTAATAGGGTTTTAATTTTTTTTTACTTAAATAAAGTGCCATTATATTCTCTAGCACGTTACAAACATCATCTATTTCCCCATTGGGGTTTGCAATCTAAATTTCCTATCAGTATATCTTTGGAGTGTGGGAGGAAACAAAATATTCACATGCAAACACAGGGAGAACTTTTTTTTTTAAATTTGCCTCTTTTTATTGATGGACAAAGTGTCAATACCGTAGTTTTAAATTGGTGTGATGGGAGGGGGTAGGTGGTGAAGATTCAAGAGTTGAGCGCTGCATGGGCAGAGGAGCAGTAATCAAATGCCTGCCGAGACGAAGACAATGAATCCTAAAGGTGAATGACCTATAATGATGTCATGCATATGTAACTCGTATGGGAGGAGCCATCCTAGAGATTGCAGGAAGTGAAGTGTTTTCCCAAGCAGGAAGCAACAGCAACAGCTGGAGAAAAAGGGGCACTGGTGACAGGTAATCAGGGCACAGGAGTAGATGGGGTGCAGGCTGTTTATAGGGATGCAGTCTGTATGTGGGGGTGCAGTTTGTATATGTGGGGATGCAGGCTGTATATGGGGATTGTTATGCACACGCCCGGACTGACAGGCGTGTGCGTGATTTAGTGATTCCACTGTGCCATGAACCGGAGAGTGCCTGGAGGGGCGTAACTAAGTATCCACCCGATCCGACCAAGGTCGCATGACGGCTAACGACGCCGTGCACCAGGGAGGAACCGAGCAGAGGGACGAGGTGCTACTCCAGGTCAGACCCCGGACATGGCTGTTGACCCACACCAGGGAATACAGGAACAGACAGGTTAGGCTGGCACACAGACTGGTGGGTATAGGTAGGCACGGCTGGTGTACAGACGGGGAGGTACTGGCAAGCACGGCTGGTATGCAGACAGGGGGTACTGACAAGCACGGCTGGCGTGAAGACTGGATAGGGTCCAGTACAGACTGAGACTCCAGAAAAGAACCGCAGATGCGGTAGACACACAGAGCAGAGAGGAACCGCTGAAGCGGGGGGCAAGACAGAGCAGAGAGATACCGCCGGAGCAGTGAGCAAGGCAGAGCAGGACAAAACCGCCGGAGCGGTGAGCAAGGCAGAGCAGGCAGGAACCGCCGGAGCGGTGAGCAAGGCAGAGCAGGCAGGAACCGCCAGAGCGGTGAGCAAGGCAGAGCAGGCAGGAACCGCCGGAGCAGTGAGCAAGGCAGAGCAGGCAGGAACCGCCGGAGCGGTGAGCAAGGCAGAGCAGGCAGGAACCGCCAGAGCGGTGAGCAAGGCAGAGCAGGCAGGAACCGCCAGAGCGGTGAGCAAGGCAGAGCAGTCAGGAACCACCGGAGCGGTGAGCAAGGCAGAGCAGGCAGGAACCACCGGAGCGGTGAGCAAGGCAAAGCAGGCAGGAACCGCCGGAGCGGTGAGCAAGGCAGAGCAGGCAGGAACCTCCGGAGCGGTGAGCAAGGCAGAGCAGGCAGGAACCGCCGGAGTGGTGAGCAAGGCAGAGCAGGCAGGCACCGCAGAGCGGTGAGCAAGGCAGAGCAGGCAGGAACCGCCGGAGCGGTGAGCAAGGCAGAGCAGGCAGGAACCGCCGGAGCGGTGAGCAATGCAGAGCAGGCAGGAACCGCCGGAGCGGTGAGCATGGCAGAGCAGGCAGGAACCGCCAGAGCGGTGAGCAAGGCAGAGCAGGCAGGAACCGCCAAAGCGGTGAGCAAGGTAGAGCAGGCAGGAACCGCCGGAGTGGTGAGCAAGGCAGAGCAGGCAGGAACCGCCGGAGCGGTGATCAAGGCAGAGCAGGCAGGAACTGCCGGAGCGGTGAGCAAGGCAGAGCAGAGAGGACAGGGCTCTATTCACATGGAACAGAAAGGAAGGGACAGGCAGAACCAGATACACACAAGGTACTTGCAATGAAATAGCGAGTGGACTCTAAACTCACAACAGAAGTACAGAGACATCGAGTGGGAGTTAGGTGCAGGTTCAGAGACTGCAGGAAAAGGGAAGGTACGGACACAGAGACAAACAGGCTAGGAGAGTGTACAGACAGGAACTGAATGTTCAGACAGGAACTGACACTGCAGCGAGATACAGGAGCGAGTCTGGGTATGCGGCCCCCAGAATGGCAGACAAACAGGCTAGAAGACACAGATAACAGGTCTGGGTATGCGGCCCCCAGAATGCGGGACGAACAGGCTAGGAGCGTGTTCAGACAGGCCTGGGAATACAGCCTCCAGGAAGGCGGACAGGCAGGAAAAACGGAACGGGACCTGGCACATCAGAGGCTAGGAGCTCTCTGAGGGTAAGAGTTGCTCAGGCACCTCCTACTGGGTGGAGGGGGTTTAAATATCCAGTGACTCACAGCAATAGGCTGGAGATGCATTAGGGGTGCGCCCACAGCAGCTATAAGAATCAGGAAGTAATCGGGCCGCCGCCCTAAGCAGTCAGTCAAGGGACATGCAAACAGCATGCACAGGAGCAGGAATAGCAGACTGGAGAGACAGGTAAGATTGCGGTCTTGCATAGTGGGAGGTGGTGCACTATGCAAGTACGCCGCCAGGGATGTTACAGGGATGCACTCTGTATATTGGGATGCAGTCTGTATGTGGGGATAAAGTTTGTATATGGGTTTGTAGGCTTTAAATCGGGGTGCAGTCTGCATATGGGGGGTGGAATCTGTATGTAAGGGGATGAAGGAGTGAAGAGACTAACACAATAGTGTTTAAGTTCAGTATCTGAAAGTAAACATCGCTACCGGCTGACCAAAGATGATAGAAACAGTGAAAGCAGAGAGAATTGCTTTAGTAGGAACCCAAATTCAAAGTGAATATTCACTCAGGGAAGAGATTGGAGAACACAAGAGGTCAGGTGTCACATGTGGCACAGTTAGTAATTATAAAAGGACCAGGAGGGTAGTGAAGGGGAGGAGTTGACACCCCAACCTGTAGCAGGACAGAAAAACAGTGCAGCAAGCTGGCTTATAGCCACCATTATGAGAGACCAGATGTGAGTAAAGAGCCGACCCGAGTAGTCAGATGCAAACGAAGAACTGAGGGACTAAATCCGGGTGATCAGAGGTCAGAGGCGAGAGACCAAATTCAGGAGATCCGAGCCGAGTGGGTCGAACCGAAGCCAGAGACGAGAGATGAGATCTGGGAGATCCAAACCAAGTGGGTCGAGATGAGGCCAGAGACAAGAGACCAGATTCAGGAGATCTGAGCAGAGACAGGCCTGAGAAAAAGACTTGGCTGCAGATGAAGGTTTTTCGTGTGAGCTGTTATTTCCAGCATATATGTAGAGTAGAATGTGGAGATCGGGGCCGTGCTTATGGGAACGAAGGTGGCCAGAGTGACGAGTGTACCGTATACCAAGTAACTCACCTATCTGGGACTTGCAGCCTAGCAGGTAGCATCGTCGACCCACATTAGGGAATGTGTGACATTTTGAGACGCCTAGAGAGTGACAATGGTGACGTGCCCAGTAGTGAGAGTGAGGCCTATTAGGTTAGAGTATTGAGACCAGACATCACTGATGATAATACACAAAAAGAAAGCACAGCAGCACTCTGTAAAGGCCAAAATATATAAAAACATTGAGAGCATAAGGTCTAAACTGCATTACTAAATAAAATGTACTTACAAAATATGAAGAATCTTAGCTCATAAATTAGCCAATTCATGTATGCCCATCAAGGCATCAAGGTGACATCCGCATGATGGGTAGCTATCCTCCTAAACATGCCTCTCTTGGGCTAAAAGCCGACAAATTTAAGTGGGCAGGTACAAAACCAACACTAATTAAAAGCACCCTTTAGCTGATGGGTGGAGTGTAGTCACAAAAGGAGTCAGTCAAAACCTCCAATGATAAACTGCTAGAAAACAAAAAGCCTGACCAGCACCTCCTTATAGTGTGAGCAGGTGCACGCTGCAATGACTGCATAACACACAAAAAAAAAGCACAGCAGCACTCTGTAAAGGCCATAATATATATGTAAATATTGGCCTTTACATTTATTTTGGCCTTTACGGAGTGCTGCTGTGCTTTCTTTTTGTGTGTTATGCAGTCATTGCAGCATGCACCTGTTCACACAATATGGAGGTGCTAGTCAGGTTTTTTGTTGTCTTGCAGTTTACCATGCAGGTTTTGGCTGCCTTAAGAGTATCCAGGGCCTGGGCAATTTAGAGGGCGTGGGCCCCCAACACCTGATGTATCATGTGACATGTCACATGATCCCTTTGATAGATCATGTGATAGGTCACATGATTAACACACAGGTGCTCTGCTGCACATCTGAAGATGCAACATGACAAGAGTTTTTTTTTCACTTATGTAAGTGCTATAAATAACATAGCAATATACATAATAAAGGATACTATGTAATAAGAAATATATATATAACAAGAGGACGCTATATAATACGGGACGGGTGTGCATTGTTTTAAGGGGTGGTCCAAAACTAAATTTTATTTTCATCCTAAACTCTATTTAATGTCATAATCTAATCTTTTTTCTAATATACTATAATGAAAAATGTCCTATCCTTCCCTTTGTATACAGGTGCATCTCACAAAATTAGAATATCATCAAAAAGTTAATTTATTTCAGTTCTTCAATCCAAAAAGTGAAACTCATATATTATATAGAGTCATTACAAACAGAGTGATCTATTTCAAGTGTTTATTTCTGTTAATGTTGATGATTATGGCTTACAGATAATAAAAAGACAAAAGTCATTAGCTCAGTAAATTAAAATAATTAACAAAAACACCTGCAAAGGCTTCCTAAGCAGGAAGGGTCCCTTAGTCTGTTTCAGTAGGTTCCACAATCATGGGGAAGACTGCTGACTTGACAGATGTCCAGAAGGCAGTCACTGACACACTCCACAAGGTCCCAGAGTTCCAATTTTCATTTGGAAATCAAGGTCCCAGAGTCTGGAGGAGGAGTAGACAGGCACAAAATTCAAGCTGCTAGAGGTCTAGTGTGAAGTTTCCACAATCAGTAATAGTTTGGGGAGCCATGTCATCTGCTGGGATAGGTCCACTGTGTTTTATCAAGACCAAAGTCAGCGCAGCCGTCTACCAGGATATTTTAGAGCACTTTATGCTTCCTTTCATTCTCAAGCAGGACTTGGCACCTGTCCACACTGCCAAAAGTACCAATACCGGGTTTAAAAACAACTGTATCACTGTGCTTGATTGGCCAGCAAATTCGCCTGATCTTAACCCCGTATTGTCAAGATGAAGATGAGAGACACCAGACCCAACAATGCAGATGAGCTGAAGGCTGCTATCAAAGCAACCTGGGCTTTCATAACACCTCAGCAGTGCCACAGGTTGATCGCCTCCATGCCACACAACATTAGAATCATAGAATCATAGAATCATAGAATGGTAGAGTTGGAAGGGACCTCCTGGGTCATCTGGTCCAACCCCCTGCTCAAAGCAGGATTCACTAAATCATCTCAGACAGATGTCTGTCCAGCCTCTGTTTGAAGACGTCCATTGAAGGGGAACTTACCACCTCTCGTGGCAGCCTGTTCCACTCATTAATCACCCTAACTGTCAAAAAGTTTTTTCTAATATCTAATCTGTGTCTCCTCCCATTTAGTTTCATCCCATTGCTTCTAGTCTTTCCTTGTGCAAATGAGAATAAAGATGATCCTTCTACAATGTGACAGCCCTTGACATATTTGTAGACAGCTATTAAGTCTCCTCTCAGTCTTCTTTTTTGCAAGATAAACATTCCCAAATCCTGCAACCGTTCCTCATAGGATATGGTTTGCAGACCAGTCACCATTCTGGTCGCTCTTCTCTGAACTTGCTCCAGTTTGTCTATGTCTTTTTTAAAATGTGGTGCCCAAAACTGTACACAGTATTCCAGATGAGGTCTGACCAAAGAGGAGTAAAGACCGATAATGACTTCACGTAATCTAGACTGTATGCTTCTGTTAATACATCCCAGAATTGTATTTGCCTTTTTTGCTGCTGCATCACACTGTTGACTCATGTTCAGTCTATGATCTATTAGTATACCTAAGTCTTTTTCACATGTACTGTTGCTTAGCACTATTCCTCCCATTCTGTATATGCTTTTTTCATTTTTATTGCCCAGATGTAGTACTTTGCATTTTTCCCTGTTAAAAACCATTCTGTTGGTTGCTGCCCACTGCTCCAGTTTATTTAGGTATTTTTGAATCCTCTCTCTCTCTTCTCTAGTATTAGCTATCCCTCCTAGCTTTGTGTCATCAGCAAATTTAATCAGTTTACCCTCAATTCCTTCATCTAAATCATTGATAAAGATGTTGAACAATACAGGTCCCAGGACGGAGCCCTGTGGTACCCCACTTGAGACATTCATCCAACTGGATGTGAAGCCACTTACAACCACCCTTTGAGTCCGATCACTAAGCCAGTTATGAATCCACCTAACAGTTGCCTGGTCCATTGCATACTTGGTCATTTTTTCAATAAGGATGATGTGAGATACTTTGTCAAATGCTTTGCTGAAGTCAAGATATACTATATCTACAGCATTTCCCTGATCCACCCAGTCAGTGATTCTGTAATAGAAGGAAATTAAGTTAGTCTGACATGACTTGTTAGTTACAAACCCATGCTGACTCTGGTTAATCACTTCATTCTTATCCATGTACTTACATACATGTTGTTTAATAATTTGTTCAAAGATCTTTCCTGGTATAGAAGTCAGACTCACCGGCCTATAGTTCCCTGGGTCCACCTTCTTCCCCTTTTTGAAGATAGGAACAACATTTGCTCTTCTCCAGTCTTCTGGGACTTCTCCTGTTCTCCAAGAATTTTCAAAGATTATGGAGAGTGGTTCTAAAATTTCTTCTACGATCTCCTTCAGTACTCTGGGGTGTAATTCATCTGGACCTGGAGACTTGAACTCATTTATGTTAGCTAAATATTCCCTCACAATCTTTCTGTTTACAGATAACTTGGATTCCTCTATTCCTTTAAAAGGACAGTGAAGATCAGTTGATGTTACATTTTCTTTCTGAGAGAAAACAGATGCAAAATAGGAGTTAAAAAGTTCGGCTTTCTCAACATCCTCTCTTACCATTTCTCCATTTTCATCCTGTAAAAATCCTATAGCATCTTTGACATTTCTTTTACTTTTGACATACCCCCAAAATCCTTTTTTATTGCTTTTGACATCTCTTGCAAGCCTTAATTCATTGTCAGCTTTAGCTAACCTGATACGTGCCCTACAGGATCTGCAGACTGCATTATAATCTTCTTTAGATATGCCTCCCTCTTTCCATTTAATAAACATTTCTTTCTTTCTTTTTAGCATGTGTTTAAGTTCTGTGTTCATCCATCCTGGTTTCCTTAAATGCTTCCCATTCTTCCTACTTTTCGGGATTGTTAACGATTGTGCTTTGAGAATCTCATTTTTAAAAATTTCCCATCCTTCCTGGACATTTTTGTCCTTAAGGACATCCAGCCATTGGATCCCTCCTATTTTCTTTCTGAGTCTCTTAAAATCTGCCTTTCTAAAATCTAACCTTGAAGTTTGAGTCTTCACATGTCTTCCTCCTCTAGTTATCCAAAATTCTATAATAGCATGATCGCTGCCTCCTAGCGTCCCAGCCACCTTTACCTCCTCAACCATTTCCTCCCTGTTTATAAGGATTAGATCCAAAGTAGCAGATCCCCTTGTTTTCTCCCCTACCTTTTGGAAGATAAAGTTGTCAGCAAGAGAGGATAAGAATTTGCTTGACCTGTTAGTTTTACTTGAGAGAGATTCCCAACAAATGTCTGGATAGTTGAAATCTCCCATGACCACTACGTCATATTTTTTGGAGAACTTGGTCATTTGATACATAAAGAGTTCATCCATATCTTCAGCTTGCCCAGGTGGCCTGTAGTAAATGCCTACAATGGTGTCCTTTCCGTTGTTCTCTCCTTGTATTCTTACCCAAACAGTTTCCACAGAACTCCCAGTCTCTGAAGCTTCAATCTCTGTGCAGATATACGCTTTTCTAACATACAATGCGACACCTCCTCCTCGTTTATCAAGTCTGTTTCTTGCAAATAAGTTGTATCCTTTTAGCCTTTTATTTCAATCATGTGTATCGTCCCACCAAGTTTCAGTGATTCCAATGACATCATATTTCTTTTCCTGCATTAGTAGTTCCAATTCTCCTTGTTTGTTGCCCATGCTTTGTGCATTTGTATAAAAACATTTTAGTTTGTGATTGGTTTCTCTTCCTCCCATATTTTTCTTATTTAAATTGTTTTGTCTTTGTTCTTCCTTTCCACTTCCAGTAGCAGAGATCTCAATAGTATTTGTCAGCTGTATGGCTTTTTCTGGCCTTTTGCTTCCCTTCCCACATTGTTCTAGTTTAAAGCACTCCTGATGAGTGTAGCAAGGCGACTTCCAAATACATGTTTTCCAGTCTTCGTAAGGTGCACCCCATCTCTAGCAAGTAGTCCATCGTATAGGTAATTCATTCCGTGATCCAGAAATCCAAATCCTTGTTGACGGCACCATCGACGTAGCCAGTTGTTCACCTGTAGAATCTTATTCCATCTCATTGTTCCATGGCCATCCACTGGGAGGATGGATGAGAAGACCACCTGCGCTCCCAATTCTTTCACTTTCTTGCCTAAGTCTTCAAAGTCACTGCAGATGGTTTCCAGGTCCTTTCTTGTGGTGTCATTTGTCCCCACATGTATTAGCAGGAATGGGTAGTGATCTGTAGGTCTGAAGAGTCTTGATATTGTTATGTTCTGCTACCAAAGCTAAGGAAAGAGAGGAGATCTGTCCCTACTATAAGACTCAGCTGAATCCCTACGATGTAACAGGGAACCTGATCCTGCGATCAGACCTGCTAAAGTCCTAATCTAGTCTGTACGGAGACCTATAGATTTGGGGAGGGAATCCCTACAAGTACTAAGGACTGGGAGGAATATGGGACACCTCCTAACAGAAATAGTAGCAGACAGACGAACAAACAAAATAGATAGAACCTAGAGGTCCGTAGACCAAGCAAACTAACAGAGTTAGATACAGAGCACAGGCTAGCTAGAAAGTAGATATACAATGAAGTCCAGCAAAGCCAGAAGGGCGGAGCAGGATTAAATAGGCCAACAAGGTCATGTGACCAGCAAAGGAAAAAAAATCTAACAGCAAGGTTCTAACAGTACCCCCCCTTCTAAGAGGATCCTCCGGATCCCCTAGGACCAGGCTTATCAGGAAATCTCCTGTGAAACGCTCTGATAAGTCTGGACGCGGAAACATCATCTGACCTCACCCAAGAGTTATCCTCGGGTCCGAAACCTTTCCAGGCCACAAGATACTGCAAACTACCTCTATACCGTCTAGAGTCAAGGATGCGAGAAATTTCATATTCCCCGTCCTCCACCACCGGAGGAACAGAGGCAGAGGCGTCACCATCCGACACAACAGCTTTTTTTAACAGAGAGACATGAAAGACCGGATTAATTCTCCAGGAGGTAGGAACCTCCAACCTAACAGCAGATTGGTTGACAACCTGAAGCACCTTAAAGGGCCCTACAAACTTGGGACCCAATTTCTTAGAAGGAATCCTCAACCGCAGATTCCTAGAGGACAACCAAACCATGTCACCAACAGCGAACAAAACCTCCTGTCGTTTCCTATCAAAGTAGTCTTTAGATTTTCTGTTGGCCTCCTGAAGATTACCACGCACATCCGTCCAAACTCTTTCCAAATCACCGGAAAAATTCTCCTCCTCAGGCACGGCAGATCCCAACTTGGAGAACGACCCAAACGACGGATGTCTCCCAGAACAACAAAAAAAAGGCGAACAACCAGCAGAAGAAGATGTATGATTGTTCAGAGCAAATTCGGCAAGTGGCAGAAACTCAGACCACCCCTCTTGATTGTCTGCCACAAAACAACGCAAGAACTGCTCAACATCCTGGTTTTTCCTTTCTGTCTGGCCATTAGATTCAGGATGATATCCGGACGAAAACGACAAATGAATTCCCAACCTGTCACAAAAGGCACGCCAAAAACGAGCCACGAACTGAGGACCCCTATCAGAAACAATGTCAGTAGGAACGCCATGAAGTCTGACAATTTCCTTGACAAAGGCCTTAGCGAGAGTTTTAGCGCAGGGCAGTTTGACGAAGGGAACCAAGTGACACATCTTGCTAAAACGGTCCACGACCACCCAGATGACAGTAAAACCCTCAGAGGGGGGAAGGTCAGTTATAAAGTCCATAGCCAAATGTGTCCAAGGAGCACTGGGGACCTCCAAAGGACAAAGCAACCCCGCAGCAGGAGTATGTGAGGACTTAGATCTAGCACATATAGTACATTGGCGCACCCACTTAATGACTTCCTTCTGCCATCCAGGCCACCAAAAACTGCGACCCACCAGTCTCTTGGTCTCAGAGATTCCGGGATGACCTGCCAACCGAGATTCGTGACACTCAACAAACAAATCTCTCCTAAAGGTCCCAGGCACAAACAACCTCCCATGAGGAGTGTTAGATGGGGCATTCTCCTGAGCTTTAAGAATCTCATCTTCCAAAACGGAGTCTAAAGCAGCTATCACAACACCTTCTTGTAAAATGTTTTCCTCTTTCTCAGCACCGACTATGGGAGAAAAACTGCGAGACAAGGCATCCGCCTTAACATTCTTAGTACCAGGGATGTAAGTAACGGAGAAATTAAACCGCGAGAAAAACAGTGCCCACCTAGCCTGACGGGCATTCAGGCGCTTGGCAGCGTCAAGATATATCAGATTTTTATGATCCGTAAGAACCTGAACGGGAAATTCCGCACCTTCCAAGAAGTGGCGCCAGTGTTCAAATGCGAGTTTAATAGCCAATAATTCCCGATTACCAATATCGTAATTCAATTCAGTCTCCGAAAATTTTTTTGAAAAAAATGCACAGGGATGTAATCCATCCCCGTTATCCTGCGACAATACTGCGCCAACCCCCACAGAGGAAGCATCAACCTCAACCAAAAACGGCCTAGTAACATCAGGCTGCATAAGGATGGGAGCAGAGGTGAACCTCTCCTTGAGATACACAAAAGCTTCAATGGCCTCAGAAGACCACTGAACCGCATCAGCACCTTTCCTGGTGAGATCAGTCAGAGGTTTGACAATACTAGAAAAATTTTTTATGAATTTTCTATAGTAATTGGCGAAACCCAAAAACCTCTGTATTGATTTCAAACCAATAGGCCTAGGCCATTCCTGCACAGCCTGAACCTTAACCGGATCCATCTCAAAACCTTTGCTGGAGATAATGTAGCCCAAAAAACTAATTCTCTGTACAGCGAACTCACATTTCTCCAGCTTAGCAAAAAGCGAATTGTCCATTAATAACTGTAATACCTCACGCACGCTCCGCCAATGAGACTCCAGATCTGGCGAATAAATCAAAATGTCATCCAAATACACAACCACATTTTTACCGATCAAAGGTCTAAGGATGTCATTAATCAGATTCTGAAAAAATGCAGGAGCATTAGTAAGACCAAAAGGCATAACCAGATTCTCAAAATGACCCACAGGAGTGTTAAAAGCAGTCTTCCATTCATCACCCTCCTTCATGCGCAACAGATTGTATGCCCCCTTAAGGTCAATTTTAGAGAACCACTTGGCCCCCAATAACTGGTTAAACAGATCAGGAATCAATGGCAGTGGGTAAGGATTGCGTACCGTAATTTTGTTAATCTCACGAAAATCCAGACAAGGACGTAAACCGCCGTCCTTTTTTTTTACAAAAAAAAATCCAACCGCCACAGGAGACTTAGAGGGCCTAATGTGACCGGCGGCCAAACTTGTCTGTATGTATTCCTCCAAAGCCTTCCTCTCAGGAATAGTAAGGTTAAATAAACGACTTTTAGGAAGAGTCGCTCCAGGGACAAATTCAATAGAACAATCATAGTCTCTATGGGGAGGCAAAACCTGCGATTCTTTCTCAGAAAAAACTCTCCAAAAATCCTGAATAGGAACAGGCAATTCTCCCCTATCCAAAGCTGCAATACGCCCGTTACAACACTTGTCATAACATTTATGGCTCCAGGATTTAATTTCACTGGTAGACCAATCCAGTACAGGATTGTGAAATTTTAACCAGGGCAAACCCAATATTACTGGAGAAGGCAAGTTATTCAACACTACCAAATCCAATTTCTCATGGTGAACACCATTAATAGTGAGAGGAAATTCACTGACCTTGAGAGTAATATTCTTCAAAGGGGAGCCATCCACAGAAACCACAGCAATGGGGGATGATAAAGGTTCAGGTTTTAAATTGAGTTTTTCCACGAATCCCCCATCAATAACATTCAGTGTAGACCCGCAATCAACAAACACCCGAAATTCCATTAATTTTTCCTGAGCAATCGTGGAAGCAGCTAAAAATATACCCTTGGAATTTAAACAGGCAATACGGGCGTGACTGACCATTTTTTTTTCTTTCTTCATACGAAGCTCACAGCCTTTAATCAAATGACCAGATTTCCCGCAATAGAAACACAAGCCTTCTGAAAAACGACGGTGTTTTTCTTGAGAGCGAGGTGCCACCGATCCAATCTCCATCGGTTCACCACTGTTAGTACACACATTATCATAACCAGAAACTGACATAGCAGAGGATTTGCTCTCATTAACCCTAGCACGCAGTCTTCTGTCCACCCGTATAGCTAATTGCATAGCCTGTTGCAAATCCTCAGGTGTAGGATAAGCAATTAGCAGGTCTTTAACCTTTTCACTGAGCCCAGCAAGAAATAGACTTTTCAGAGCAGAATCGTTCCACCCTGTTTGAGTGGACCAACGACGAAAATGTGTACAATATTTTTCCATATTACCTGATCCTTGTTTTAAACGTCTCAACTCAGTCTCAGCTGATGCCACACGGTCAGGATCATCATATAATAGTCCTAAAGCAGAAAAAAAACTATCCACTGATCTGAAGCATGTATCACTAGGTTGCAAAGAAAAGGCCCACTCCTGAGGCTCTTTGCGCAAAAGTGACATTATGAACCCTACGCGCTGGGATTCATCCCCAGAGGACTTGGGTCTCAAACGAAAATACAATAAGCAAGCATTTTTAAATGAAAAAAATTCTCGATGTTCACCAAAAAATAAATCCGGCAAACATACCTTAGGCTCCAAGAAATATGCTCCAGGACAGTTACTCACGTGCTGACGGAGCTCGGCCACTTCCAGAGAGAGTCCCTGCAGGTGTTTAGCCAAATCCTGAACCGACACCATGATGGAACAAAAAAAAAATCTTTCCTTAGAGAATTTACAGGCTGGACTTACTGTTATGTTCTGCTACCAAAGCTAAGGAAAGAGAGGAGATCTGTCCCTACTATAAGACTCAGCTGAATCCCTACGATGTAACAGGGAACCTGATCCTGCGATCAGACCTGCTAAAGTCCTAATCTAGTCTGTACGGAGACCTATAGATTTGGGGAGGGAATCCCTACAAGTACTAAGGACTGGGAGGAATATGGGACACCTCCTAACAGAAATAGTAGCAGACAGACGAACAAACAAAATAGATAGAACCTAGAGGTCCGTAGACCAAGCAAACTAACAGAGTTAGATACAGAGCACAGGCTAGCTAGAAAGTAGATATACAATGAAGTCCAGCAAAGCCAGAAGGGCGGAGCAGGATTAAATAGGCCAACAAGGTCATGTGACCAGCAAAGGAAAAAAAATCTAACAGCAAGGTTCTAACAGATATCCTGTCAGACACATCTTTAATTTTTGCTCCTGGAAGACAGCACATTTCTCTTGAGGTTATGTCTGGTCTGCATATAGCGGCCTCTGTTCCTCTTAACAGGGAATCCCCCATGACCACCACTCTCCGTTTTTTCTTCACAACATTCTTCTTTCTCCATCCAGGAGGATTCTGAGGGCTTACAAGGTTATTCATTGCTGGCAAAGTCTTATTTTGCTGTATTTCTTCATGGTTCTCCTGCGTGAGAGCATGGTACTGGTTCCTGAGCAGTATGGGTGCTGACTGCCTCTCGATCCTCCTGATTCTGTGGGTCACATGCTTCCATTCCTCTGTTTCATCAGGTGCAGTTCGAATTTCTTCTCTTTCTGAATCATGAAGAGATAATTCTGCTCTGTCTAAGAACTCTTCACCTTCCTTAATGATTTTCAAGGTAGTTAACCTCTCTTCTAGATTTCGCAACTTTTCCTCCAACAGGGACACAAGCTTGCATTTCTGGCATGTGAAATTTGGCTTTTCCACTGGCAAGTCTGTGAACATGTAGCAGGATATGCAGCTCACCAAATGGCTCCTGGAATCTTCCATGTTCTTACTGTTAATGTTCTGAAAACAGTGAAAAAAGCTTCAAAATGCGCGCGTCGGCAGGCGCGCGGTTTACCGATGTCCTCTTTTCAGCTCCAACAGCCAAAATCCAGTGTTCTTTGAGCTCGCGGAGACTCTTAACTTACCCCAAAATGCAGTGGGAATATGAAAATTATCTCCTCAGGACTCCTCCCCTGGCATCATTGATGCAGTAATTGATGCAAAAGGAGCCCTGACCAAGTATTGAGTGCATTTACTGAACATACATTTCAGTAGGCCAACATTTTGGATTTTAAAATCATTTTTCAAGCTGTTGTTATAAGGTATTCTAATTTACTGAGATAATGACTTTTGTGTTTTCATTGGCTGTAAGCCATAATCATCAACATTAGCAGAAATAAACACTTGAAATAGATCACTCTGTTTGTAATGACTCTATATAATATGAGTTTCACATTTTGTATTGAAGAACGGAAATAAATTAACTTTTTGATGATATTCTAATTTTGTGAGAAGCACCTGTACTATCTAACTGCTCTGTTTTTTTTTCTGCTACTTCCTTTTTGATGACGCTTTGTTTGACAATCCTAAATACATGCTGGTATACTCAAATGAAGCATCATCAGGGGGCAGAGGCTGGGGTCACTGACACAGCCTCTGCCCCTTCCCTGAAACAAAGCATCATCAGTGACCTCCGTTTCAGGGGCAGAATTGACAACCGATGCATGCACAGTACAGCAGGGACTAGCGCCACTACTGTGCACTTCCCGCTTTCCCAATTCATTATAATTACATGCCCCTCCAATTCATTATATTTACATGCTCCATTGCCCAATTCATTGTCATGTCTTTTCTACCAACCCCCATCCTCAATTCATTATAATTTCCTCTCTCCCACCCCCACCCTCTATTTATTATAATTTCCTGTCTCTCACCCCTATTTCATTCATTTTATTAAAAAAATAGAAATGTTTTTAATACATGCCTCTCCATACGATCTCCTGCAGTTCCACTTCTTGTGGCTTCAGCTGAGGCACGTCACAGAAAAGGCAAAGGGAGCTCTCCTGGAGCTGTGCTGCCATTCTGTATTGGTAGCAGCGGAGCTCCTGAAAAGCTCCCTGCCTGGCAATATGTGCCGCCGATGGTGGTGAACAAAACATTTTAATGAGGGCAATCTCGCCATGGATCCCCCCTAGAGCCATTAAGCCCTCAGTATAATACACCTTTGAGTGCAACTGCCTGTCTCATCAGTACTGTGGTTCCTGTATCTAATGATAGCTGGTAACAACAACTTCCATCATCTCTTTACCATTGGACTCCGTTCCCTTTAATTTGTCACACTTGACAATTGACCAGTAAAAGGTCAGTGTGCTGACTGTAGTACATGGACAGTATAAAGACAAAAAACGACATTAGTCTGACCGAGGCCATATGCAGTGTGTCTGCCAAACAAGTGTTTAACTAAAGCCCCCATACACTTTAGAAAGCTATCTGCCGAACAATGGTTCAGCCAATTGTTCAGCTGGCAGCTATCTTGCCCCAGTCTCCCATACACAGGAGTACGTTCAGCTGGCAGCTATCTTGCCCCTGTCTCCCATACACAGGAGTACTTCTATGTTCTCTATGAGAGAACCACTGTTAGACATCTCTAACAGAACAAAAGGATTGGCACTCTGATATTGGACGTGACAGATCCTTAACTTCCTCGGCAATGATCTATTAGGGGCCCCCATACAGTTTAGGGTAAGTTCCAAAGGTGGCCATTGGGTTTGTATGAGATGTATAAAAATCTCACTGTGATTCTTTTTACTCTGTGTAAACTGACATGCGATGTGATTTTGAAATCTGCAACATGTCAATTTCTTTTACAGTAAATATTTTATTTGCGGATTTTACCCATAGACTTGAATGAGATGAGGAAAATCTGCAGATAAAAAACGTTTTTTTTCTGCAGCGGAAGAGCAATAAAAGCTCATGTAACCCACACATGACTTTATCTGTGAAGTGTTATGAAACCTAAGTAACAGGAAGCTTCCAAAAAAGTATTTTTATTTAAAGCATGACGTATCAACAAGATAATGATAAAACACATGTAGAAAAATGCACTCCAAAGTACAAGTCATCTAATTTAGCTAATTGGTGCTGAAATGCTGCAGAGAGTCTGCAGCTTTAAAAATTCAATAAATACTCATTGTGGGATTTTTTTTTCCTCAGACAGCACTTTGTCCCATAGAGTAGATTGGATGTTTTCACACATCCATTAATATCATGGATCTGATCCATAACACTCTGAGCAGGTCTCATTCTGATCCGATTGAGGATCAGACTCAATCATTCAAGTCTATGGCGATACATGAAAAACAGAATGCAGATCGGAAGGCTTCTGATTTGCTTCCATCTTGCATCATGGATTTGTTGCTTAGTGATAAACTTGACTGAAAACATGTGATCCTCCAAAGGAATTTTATTGGCTTGCAAGCAAGGACACCTCTACACACAGAGAAGCGAGTAGGGTACAACTAGGATAACACCTGAGAAAATTGGTTCATTTCTCTCGGATTGTAACACTCACATGGATGTGTGAACGTAGCCTTAGACTGAGAGCTTAACATGTTGATGTCGGCGAGTGCATCCGATGTTAGTCTAATGAGAATAGGGGACCTTAAAGAGGTATTTTGGGACTATATCATTTTTTCACAATGGGCCTAAGAACTAACAGGCAAGTAGTTGCTAACCTGCCTGTTCTACCTGGCACAGAACTGTGCTGCCACAGAGCTGTCACAAACCGCTTATGCTGGCATTTCTGTGGTTTCCGCTGATGTAACTTCCACAGAGCGGCAGCTTCTCTTCCACTCTACTCTGTTGACGGGGCATGATCTGCCAATGTCAAGGTGATTGACAGCCAGCTTCTCGCTGCCAGACAGCTGTCAATCATCATGATGTCGGCAGTTACGCCCCTTTGACAGAGCAGCCTGGAAGAGGAAGAGCTGCTCTGTTGATGTGGAGTAGCTGATTCGCCAGCAGGAGTGGTCAATGACTGCTCTAAGCCGGTGTTGGATAGAACAGGCAGGTAGTTAGCAACTCCCTGCCTGTTAGTTTTTTGGCTCATAGTAAAAAATATAAACAGTCTTGGATAACCCTTTAACTACTATCTAAAGGGTATGTGCACTTTTAGGCTATGTTCACACTTTCAGCATTCAGTCTTTATTTTACCTCAGTATTTGTAAGCTAAAATCAGGAGTGGAACAATCAGAGGAAAAGTATAATAGAAACACGTCACCACTTCTGTATTTATCACCCACTCCTGGTTTTGCTTACAAATACTAATGTAAAATATTGACCAAATACTGAACATATGAACGTGGCCTTAGCCTCAGCCATTGCTCAAACTCGGCCTGTATAGCTGTCCGCAACTCTTGAGCTGTATGACTGCAATTTCCAAGGCATATTAATTTTAACACTGCCTGATTGCGGTGAGCCCTAGCTGCGCAGTACGGACGTTAGAGGAATTCTCTCTGTTCTGTTGGAATGTGTGACTCATTAAGGCACAGATTGAGGGTCCAGGTGGAGGACCTAGAGGAGTGGGAGGAGACAGAATCAGTGGAGAAAGTCTTACATACACAGGTTCAGCCCGCAAGCCTTGGGGATTCCAAGACTTGTGGAGCAGCCCCTTCCCCGCCTGACCCCACAGCCACCAGAGTCATCCAGGGCCCAGTCAGCGACATCTAACACCCCTGGCCATGCCTGCTCTTCCAGGTGTCTGTGGTTAAATGCACCCTGGCAGACATGGATTTTTTCAAGGAACTGGTAATGTTGTCTGTGACATGCTGGTGTAGCGCAGGCACAGCTTTCTTAGAGAAGTAATGGTGACTGAGGAACTGGTACTGGGGGACTATGATGGCCATCAGCTTTCGGAAACCATCTGTATCCACCAGGTGGGAAGGCAGCATTTCCGTGGCCAACAGATTGGAGTTGATGGATTTCAAGCTCTTAGCTATGGCATGTGTAGGAGTAAACAATCTTATACGTGACCACAACTTCGGTACCGAGGGCTGGCTGCTGTTCTGAGTGTGGGTGGAGTAGGGTGAACACGACAAACTGCTGGACTGTGAGTGAGATGTAGGTGGAGATGTTACGGTGGATTGAGAAAGATGTAGTGAGCTCGGTGAAACAAAAACAGCAGACATGTCCACTTCCATAACAGCTGACGGGCTCTCACTCACCCCTACTGGAGCAAGTAAACAAGTGGAGATTCTACGGCCAGAGACCTGTGTGAGAACACTTGGCATGGTGATGGAGGAGGAATAAGCAGCAGATGTGGTTGATGGGGTGGCTGGTGAGGCCCACTAGTCTGCATTTTAATGCAGTGAGATTCCCAGAGTAATTCATGTTGATAGTGCATGTGCTGGTTCATGCATGTAGTAGTTAAAAAATTGCAATTTTTGACTCTACTGAGTCTTTTTTTGCAAAGTTGGCAGATAACTTGAGTTGGGTCATCATTTGCAGTCTCAAGGCCCAAGTTAGGCAACTCTTGCCTCCCCTGCGAACTGCAGACCCGCGATTGCTGCTGGCCACAGACAGTTGAGGCTGAGGATGCAGTGCTTGTCATGGTTGCATCACTCTGTGTCTGTGTAGGATACCGCAACGTAACTTCCTAATTAGAGATGAGCGTTGTTCTACTCGAACTGTTCGCCAATCTCAAATTCGAGCTGTTTTGGGCGGTGTTCGAGCCGTTCGGCGAACACGAACAATTTGAGAAAAATTCGGCTGTTCGAGGTTATGTTCGATAACTGTTCGTGCACCAAAATCATAACTGGATTTTTTCTCAGTAATGATGAAAATTAATGTTAATACGCAGTTTGAGTGTACAGCGGGGTGGGGGGAGGGGCAGGGGATGGATCTCTGCAGGAACAATGAAGATCTCCATTTTTTTTTCTCTTTCCCGCATTTGCAGTGGGGAGGTGCAATCTGTCAGCCTATCAGCAGCGCACACAAGGAGCGAAGTGCTTTTTTTCACACAAGCAAGGGCATGTGTCATTGGCAGTGTATGTCACATGTCCTTGCCCTATAAGACCAAGCCATTTTCCCCGTCGCCACCATTTTCTCACTGCTACAGCTGCGTGTTAGACGGCACCGCTGTTGCTGTGTGCGCTATACCTTGTTAATTTCAAGCCAATTTTCGCACAAATCTACAGATAGCTTGGGAGTAGGGAATAGTTGTGATTGCAGTCCTTTTAAGGACTAGGTTACAGCATTTCCTACGACTTTTATCAGGCAGGTCTGTGCTCTTAAATAGATAGATTGTGGGAGTAAAGACTAATTGTAATTGGAGTCCTTTTCAGGACTAGGTTACATCAGTTCCTATCAGTTTTTGCCAGGCAGGTCTGTGCCAGTGCTGTGCAAGTTTTTTTCACAGCATTTGGCTGAATCTAGCAAAGCTAATCCTTTTTGGCCTATTGCAGAGTGTGTTAGTCAGTGGAGTAGCCTATCTGTGTTGCAAGATATACCACCTGTGTATAGAATACCAATTTTTTTACTGCACCTAGTGAAGTAAAATCCTTTGGGCATAGCATCATTCTATTAGTCCATCTATACTGACCTCCATCAGGTTGCAAATTGAATATAATTTTTTTCTGCATCTAGCTCTGAAAAAATATTGGGCTTCTAGCTGTGTGTGGGACTTGTTCTATTAATCCATCTATACAGACCTCCATCAGGTTGCAAACTGAATATATTTTTTTCTGCATCTACCTCTAAAAAATATTGGGCTTCTAGCTGTGTGTGGGACTTGTTCTATTAATCCATCTATACAGACCTCCATCAGGTTGCAAACTGAATATATTTTTTTCTGCATCTACCTCTGAAAAAATATTGGGCTTCTAGCTGTGTGTGGGACTTGTTCTATTAATCCATCTATACAGACCTCCATCAGGTTGCAAACTGAATATATTTTTTCCTGCATCTACCTCTGAAAAAATATTGGGCTTCCAGCTGTGTGTGGGACTTGTTGTATTAGTCCATCTATACTGACCTCCATCAGGTTGCAAACTGAATATATTTTTTTCTGCATCTACCTCTGAAAAAATATTGGGCTTCTAGCTGTGTGTGGGACTTGTTCTATTTATCCATCTATACAGACCTCCATCAGATTGCAAACTGAATATATTTTTTTCTGTATCTACCTCTGAAAAAAATATTGGGCTTCTAGCTGTGTGTGGGACTTGTTCTATTAATCCATCTATACAGACCTCCATCAGGTTGCAAACTGAATATATTTTTTCTGCATCTACCTCTGAAAAAATATTGGGCTTCTAGCTGTGTGTGGGACTTGTTCTATTAATCCATCTATACAGACCTCCATCAGGTTGCAAACTGAATATATTTTTTCTGCATCTAGATCTGAAAAAATATTGGGCTTCTAGCTGTGTGTGGGACTTGTTCTATTAATCCATCTATACAGACCTCCATCAGGTTGCAAACTGAATATATTTTTTTTCTGCATCTACCTCTGAAAAAATATTGGGCTTCTAGCTGTGTGTGGGACTTGTTGTATTAGTCCATCTATACTGACCTCCATCAGGTTGCAAACTGAATATATTTTTTTCTGCATCTACCTCTGAAAAAATATTGGGCTTCTAGCTGTGTGTGGGACTTGTTCTATTAATCCATCTATACAGACCTCCATCAGGTTGCAAATTGAATATAATTTTTTTCTGCATCTAACCCAGCCAATAGTTTTGGCCTAATGCCACAGTTTGGCCACTCAGCTCTGCTCGGTTCCCATCCATTGTTTTTTTGTGCAAACAACTCCAGAGTTGTGAATTAGTTAACCACCAAAATGAGTGGAAAAAGGCCTGCTGCTGGTGGAAAGGGGAATAGGCGTATTGGGAAGGGGAAAAAAGGTTGTGTCTGTGGGGTAGATGTTAAAGCAACAGTAACATCTGCAGAAGAAAGACAATCTTCCAGCCAAACTAAAATGTCTACTTCTTTTAGCGGACAATGTGATAAGATCCCTTTCTTACGGCCACGCCAATCGCTACAAATTCCAGATGAGGCACAAAAACAGCAGGTGCTTCAACGGATATCAAGTGCTACTTTAAGTGGGCTCTCCTCCACATCAACTTCAACATCACAAATACTCCAGTCCTCAAAGGTGTCACCCCAATCGCACTTGCTTCCTCACAGCTCCCAAATCTCCAGCTGCCCGTCTGAGTATGAGTTAGAACAGATGGTTGAGTCAGCAGAGCTGTTTACTCATACTATAGCCTGGGAATCAGAGGTCGACTCCAGCGCTTCTGTGAATCCAGACGAGGAAATGATCTGCACTGATGCCCAGAATCTTTATGAGTCGGATCCAGGACCAGACGCAGAAGGTTCTGACCATAATGTAGACCCTCATTCCCAAACTGTAACTCCTGTTGGTGGAGACAATGAGGAAGACGATGATAAGACTCAAATACCTGATTGGAGCGACAACTTTAGTTTTTTGTCAGGGCAGGAACAGGTTGGCTCTGAGGACGATGGGTGTGATAATGCACAGGGTGATGATGATGAGGTTGGAGATCCCACTTACTGTCAAACCGCAGTCAGCCAAGAGATGAGGTCAGCAGAGGAGGTGGAGGAAGATGCTAGTGACGACGAGGTCAGGTTGCGCCTTCCTGGACAGAGACGTAGTACTGGAAGCACGTCAACAACTGCATCCTCAAACACAACTCTGCCTCTCACCACAAGTCGTGGTGGCTCTTCAGGTCGCATGGGTGCTAAGCCTTGCATAGCCTGGGCATTTTTTCAGATCGATAAAGATGACCCAACTCGTGTTATCTGTAACATTTGTCAGCAAAAGCTAAGTAGAGGCCAAAAAATACATAGTTTGAGTACTTCATGCATGAACCGGCACATGGACATGAAGCATAAGTTGCAGTGGGAAGCTCAGTGTGCTACAATGCGGCCTAGCCGGCCGGACCAACCACCGTCTACCATATCTTGTGCATCCGCGGCCTCTTCATCCTCTGTGACTGGGGGGACAGCAGTCACACCTGTTTTGGGGCACAGACCTGCCACCTCTTTACCCGCAACAGCCAGCGTGATTGGCAGGTCATCATTTTCTTTGGAGGTGGTAACACCAGCTGGTGTTGAGCGCTGTCCGACATCGATAGCACCACCTTTGGATCAAGGCAACCTAACATGTCCGCCTGCATCTTCCTCACAGACCGGCAGTTTGCCGGGGACACCCTTATCAACCCCGTCTAAGCACAATAGCCAGCCCTCGGTCCCTCAGATGTGGACAAGTAAAAGACCATTTCCTCCTAGCCATGAGAAAGCTAAGAGGTTGAATTTCACCATCTGCAAGCTCTTGGCTACAGAAATGCTGCCTTTCCGCCTGGTGGACACAGAGGATTTTCGAGACCTTATGTCCGTCGCAGTGACCCAGTACCAGATGCCCAGTCGGCACTACTTCTCAAAGAAAGGTGTGCCTGCGCTCCACCAACATGTCGCACACAACATCACCGCTTCTTTGAGAAACTCTGTGTGTGACAGGGTGCATTTCACCACAGACACTTGGACGAGTAGGCATGGACAGGGGCGTTACATGTCGCTGACTGGGCACTGGGTAACTATGGTGACAGCAGGACAAGGGGCTGCTGTCCAAGTCTTGCCGTTCCCACGAGTTGTGCGTCAATCCTCTTTATGTCAAAGTTCCTCCACTGCTTCTGCCTCCTCAACCTCCTCTCGGTCTTCCACCTGCACCCAAAGCCTGTCTGGTCATGCCACAAGCTTTCTAACTGCGCAGAAGGGATCCTGCACACCTCCTTACTATGCTGGCAGTAGGGCTCAACGTCATCAGGCGGTTTTTACATTGAAATGTCTGGGAAATGTGAGTCACACAGCTGAGGAGTTGTGGTCAGCTCTGGAGAACCAATTTCATGAATGGTTGTCTCCACTGGACCTGAAACCAGGGAAGGCCGTGTGCGACAATGCTGCAAATCTGGGTGCGACCCTTCGCCGGGGCAATGTCACACACGTGCCTTGTATGGCTCACGTGTTGAACCTGGTTGTCCAGCAATTTTTAGCCCACTATCCCAGACTAGATGGCCTTCTGCAGAGGGCATGGTCGCTCTGTGCTCACTTTCGCCGTTCGCATCCCGCAGCTCAGCGACTTACATCTCTACAGAAGTCGTTGGGCCTGCCACTTCACCGGCTAAAATGCGATGTGCCTACCCGGTGGAATTCAACTCTGCACATGTTGCAGCGACTGTGGCAGCACCGACAAGCCCTGGTGCAATACGTTCTGACATATAGCCTGGGCCAACGAGATCCAGAGGTGGGGCAAATCACGCTGGAGGAGTGGTCTCAGATCAGGGACCTATGCACCCTTCTGCACAGTTTGAAATGGCGACGAAGATGTTTAGTGCTGACGATGCCATTATCAGCATGACTATTCCGGTGATTTACATGCTGGAGCACATGTTAAACAGAATTCGGAGTCAGGTGGTGGCACAAGAGGAGGTGGAGGAAGTAGAGGAGGAGGAGTTGCATGCGGAAGGGCTAACATCTGCAAGGTCCAGACGGTCGGCAGCACCAAGGCGGCAGGCATTTGAGGGTGGGGGAGATGGTTTTACGAGGGCGCATGGTAGCAGCCAAACTAGTGAGGAAGGTGCAGGAGCCCAGGAAGAAGTGGAGGACGAACTGATGGAAGACTCATCAGATGAGGGAGACCTTGATCACATTTCTGTTGTGCGAGGTTGGGGGGAGAGGACAGAGGAAGGAAGCATGATTGTTACCTCGCCACCAACACAACAGGGACTTGGTGCTCCTGGATGCGCAACACACATGAGTGCCTTCTTGCTGCACTACCTGCAACATGACCCACGAATTGTGAGAATTAGAAATAATCCTGACTACTGGGTTGCCACACTGTTAGATCCCCGGTACAAAAGTAAATTTGCAGAAATTATTCCTGCCATAGAAAGGGATGCACGCATGCAGGAGTATCAGCAGAGACTGTTGCAGAATCTTACATGTGCTTTTCCACAAAATACCAGTGGTGCACGTAGTGAATCTCACAGTTCCAACTTGCCAACCGTGGGAAGGTCAAGGGTTCAGCACTCAAACCGTAACAGAACCACAGTATCTGCTGGTAACATCAATTTTGCGGAATCATTTCACCACTTTTTTAGCCCATCCTTTGCAAGGCCACAGGAGACAAGAAGTCTGACACATAGTCAACGCCTAGAGACGATGGTACAGGAGTATCTCCAAGTAAACATTGAAGCCACGACTGTGTCACTGGACCCTTGCTCTTTTTGGGCTTCCAATCTGGATAAATGGCCGGAGCTAGCCACTTACGCCTTGGAGATCTTGTCATGCCCCGCAGCCAGCGTTCTGTCTGAACGTGTGTTCAGCGCTGCTGGTGGTGTGCTGACAGATAAGCGCACGCGGCTCTCCACTGATAATGTAGACAGACTCACGTTCATAAAGATGAACAAATCATGGATCCGAAACGACTTTTCTACCCCTGTGTCATCCTGGGGAGAGTAAAAGCTTGATGATTGGTTAAAATCACCCTACCAACCGTTTTAAGCTTTCAAATTACTAATCATGTTTATCTGTATCTTGGCTGGAAAATAATTTGGGCTTTGTAGCAGTGTGCAGCACTGATTCTATTAGGCCATCTATAATAAGCTCCACCAGATTTAAAATTACTAATCATGTTTATCTGTATCTTGACTGGAAAATAATTTGGGCCTTGTAGCAGTGTGCAGCACTGATCCTATTAGGCCATCTATACTAAAGCTTCACCAGATTTAAAATTAATAATAATTTTTAGCTGCATCTAGCCCGGAAAATAATTTTGGGGCTCCGAGATGCGCAAGACACATAAGTGCCTTCTTGCTGCACTACCTGCAGCATGACCCTCATATTGTCAGAATTCGAAGTAATCATGACTACTGGATTGCCACACTCTTAGATCCCCCAAACTTTTCGATCAACCTTTTCATTTTAATAAAGACCAAAAAAATGGTCATTTTTGAAATTATAAGCATTAGCAGGTTGTTAGAAACTGAAATCAAACAGTTTTCAACTCAAAACTTTATTCTAGGTGATGTTACATTTTCACATAGGACCCCTTGTTCGAAAGGAGCTTCTGAACTCTCTCGTCCATTGAATTTGTCAGGTTTTGGATGGTTTCTGCTTCAATTGTTTTGCATGAGGACAGAATACCCTCCCAGAGCTGTTGCTTAGATGTGAACTGCCTCCCGCCATCATAGACACTCCTTTTAATGATGCTCCAAAGGTTCTGAATGGGGTACAGGTCAGGGGAGCATGGGGGTCACACCATAAGTTTGTCCCCTTTTATGCCCATATCAGCCAGAGATGCAGATGTTTTATGTGCAGCATGAGATGGTGCATTATCATGCAGAAAAATTATCTTGCTGTGAAATACACGGTTCTTCTTCTTGAACCATGGCAGGAAGTGCTGTTTGAGAAAATCCACATACATTATGGAGTTCATCTTTAGCGCCTTCAGGGATCCTAAAGGGGCCAACAATCTCTCTCCCCATGATTCCAGCCCAAAACATTACTCCACCTCCTCCTTGTTGGCGCTGTAGCCGTGTTTGCATGGGGTGTCCATCAACCAGCCATCCTCCACTCCATCCATCTGGACCATCGAGCGCTGCACGGCACTCATCCGTGAACAAAACAGTTTTGAAATCAGTCTTCATGTAATGTTTCGCCCACTGGAGCCGTTTCTGCTTGTGTGAAGTGGATAGAGGAGGTCGACAGGATGGCGTATGCACAGCTGCAAACCTCTGAAGGACCCTGCATCTTGTTGTTCGGGGGACGTTGGAGGCACAAGCAGCTTCAAAAACTTGTCTGCTGCTATGACAAGGCTTTTTTGCCGCTGCTCTTTCAACCTGACGTAATTGCCTGTAGGAAAGAGTCCACAATTTGCCCTTATCAGCACGCACACGTGGGTACTGTGAATCAGCTACATACTTCTTGATTGCCAAGACACTTCATCCTGATCATCGCACAATGTTGATTGTAGTCATGCCTTGACCTAAACACTCCACAATTTGTTGCTTCTCAGCAGCCGACACATCCTTTTTCTTTCCCATTTTGGCAGAAAATGTAGGCTGCTTAATAATGTGAGACAACCTTCTTAAGTAATCTTGCCTTTCATTGGACACACCTGCCAAACTAATTAGCACAGGTGTCTGCAATTGCTTACAGTGATATAAAGAGCCCTGACACACATCACCATCAATGAGTTTAACTGACAAACAAACAAATCCTTCCCTTATCACTCCTAAACACTTTTTGCATAATAATTTGGAACGCAGTGTACATGTGCTTTTCCACAAAACACCAGTGGTTCACGTAGTGAATCTTACAGTTCTAACTTGCCAACCGTGGTCTGTATGGAGTTGTTCAATAAAGGGCCCAAAATTAAGATAACATAGATGGGAGAGGTCTCTATGAATAGGAATTCCTAAGTATTTGATACCCTGTGAGGGCCAGGCAAAGGGAAAGTTGGACTGAATGGAATCCTATATGGATTTGGGGAGGGAGACATCGAGGGCCTCAGACTTCGCTGCATTGATTTTAAAATTTGACCATGTAACAAAGTGATCTATTTCAGCCATAACAGCATGGATGGATATATGTGATTGAGTGATATATACTAGGACATCATAAGCAAATAGAGAGCACTTGTACTCGGTGCCTCCCACCTCAATCCACCTAATATTGGGGTTATGGCGAATTGATGAGAGCAGGTGCTCCGTCACTAGGATGTATAAGAGAGGGGACAGAGGACATCCCTGCCTTGTCCCATTGGTGATTGTGAAAGGTGATGAAAATGTTCTGATGCACCCCCTGGGCCTTGGGACACCCGGAGCCGGACCCTTTTTGGTGGATGCTGATGGTTGTAGTCTTCGTGGCGGCGACCCGGTTCCGTGGCTCAGGGTGGTCAAACCAGTGGCGGAACTATTTATGTGGTTTTGATGTTTAAATGTCCGACTACGCCACCCGTGGATTGAGGTCAGAGTGAACCGCCGCTGCAGGGCAGACCGCTGAGGCTGGTGTTGTGGGTGCAGCAGAGCGTAGCATAACTCCCCACGGGAGGAGTATAGCCTCAGGGCAGTGTATGCGGAGGATGGGGGTGATGGTGCAGGGCAGCAGCAGTAACGACACGGAGTCAGTGATGCAGTCCAGGGCCTTTACTCACAGTTCTTATTATCCAGACCACGTCTGCAGGTAACGGCTGCCCACGTCGTACTGTGCTCACCAGGTGAGGGGCTCAGACAACTCCCAGATAACTTTGGAGCGCTTCACAGGACCCCCTTTGTGTGTCCTTTGTCTGGCCTTTCTTACCAACCCTTCTGTCCGGCTGCCTCGGGCCTCCTCTTGGTAAACTTGGCGCCAGCTTCCCTGACCCTATGTGGTGCCTTCCTAGCGGGTGTAGCGAGGGGCTGCGCCACATAAAATGTCACAGCCTCCGGTTTCTAGCTGAGGGTCGTTTCCTGCCTCCACTAGTTTCGGGGACCGGTCTCCCCCTTTGGCCTGACCCCTCCACGCAGGTGGATTCGGGCGTGCGGTGGCGACTCGCCCGTCCGCACCCCTGGGATCCCTTCATTCCTCGTTCCTGGAGCCTTCTCCGCTCCTCTTCCTTCCTTCTCCCTCTTCCAGGCCTGGGCCTCTGTTACTAGGCCCGCCTCCGGAGCAGAGCTCATGCAGAGCCCCTGCTCCCTGCCACTTCTGCTCAGACTTCTCTGCACTGAACTAAGATGGTGCCCACCTTTTATACTCCCTTCTCAATGCACCCAGGAACTGCTTCCTCCCTGCTCCTGCACTACAGGGTTCCCCTTCCTCAGTGTTCCCTCCCCCCACTCCAGTCAGGGACAGGGACTGTCGTGCCCATCTCAGAGGCATATTGGTCGCCCTGCCCCACGGCAATGTGGTGTAATGCATGCAGGTGTCGGGTCCTGATCCACACTCCATCCTTACCTGAGAGTGAGATATCACACCTCTGGGTGAGGTGCAATACCTCTGTAGCAACCGAGCCCTCAGGGTGCTACAGTTCCATTTATCTTCAGCCTAGGTGACGTATTGTGATACAGTGCCGTGATTTTGGCTATAAAAGGGTCCCCTAGACCCCTACCCCAAGCTTTTTAAGAGAATCATATATGGCGTGCCAGGAGACTCTATGGAATGCTTTCTCAGCATCCAACAAGAGTATCTAATTACAAATTTTTAACTGCATCTAGCCCAGGAAATACTTTGTGCCTAGTAGCAGTGTCTGCTAGTCAGCGGATTATCCCGTCTGTTAAGCAAGCTACACCACCTGTAGTTTAGACACTTAATTTTTTCAAAGGAAATGCTTCGGGACCATGGGATACTCAGTGAAGAGCATCAGGAGGCACCCCAAGGCATAGGGGCTGGGACTGGCAGTAGGATGCCTTGCGGTGGACAGCCGAGCTCGATCCTTATAAAAGCTTTTTAACTGCAGCAGCTTTAGTGGACGCTACTGGAGCTGGAATTACGCGGCTGCTGGCATGAGACTTGCCCTCCAATAGATCCTTGTAAATGGATTTAAAGTGTATTCATTCAAATTAGAGAGACAATTTAAATTAAAAAGCTTAGAGCTGCCTCCACCACAGGGGGGCTCGCTCGACCCACCAGCGGACAGGCACCAGTATTGGGAGAGGGGGGCTGGCCATCAGGGTTCACCGCGGCTCTGGCACAAACCCGGCGACACGGAGGTGGCACGGGCAGGAGCGGACTGGCCGTGTCGGCTTCTCACTTTTTGGATATTAGAAGGGCATGACATGCCTATATCTGTGTCTCCCCCTCCTTTTACTCCTCCACCTCTTTTATTTTCGCATGACTATATGTACTTGTCACTTTTCCATGTGTTAGTTATGTCTTCTGAGCAGTTTGTCAGCTTTTGGACACCTTTGAAGGTGTTTTCTATGTGTTTCTATGTGTTTTTGTTTGCCTGCCATTGGTTTTAACGGTGTTCGAAGGTGTTCGACGAACAGTTCGACGAACAGTTCGGCGAACACACGGGTGTTCGACGAACCGAACCGAACTCGAACACTACGGGGGTGGCTCAACACTATTCCTAATCTTATTCCTTCTCCATCTCCTCTGGTGAGCTGCTCAGTTGCGTGCCTCTGGGTTAACATCAAGTGGGATATACAACCTAATTGTCATCCTCTGTTTTCTCCCACCCCTCGCCCTGAGAGTCACCCTCCTCCTCTTCTTGCCCTGACAGCACAGTACAGTCCTCATGCGCCTCTGAATCTCATGAGGATCCCCTCCCCCTATGGGGGTTAATGTCTGGTGACAAGGGTCAGGATTCTGCTCTGACTCTACTTCATCCAGCCCCAGATCCAACATAAAAAAATGTTTGGCATCGGTGCACATACTTTCCTCCTCTTGAGTCTCTGATTCTTTGGAGCAGACCTCTGATGCCCACGGCATAGAATGTGTGAACAGCTCTGCAGACTCGCCCATCTATGGTTCCGTACAGTCAGATGACCGGTTGGAGAGTTGTGACGCAGGGGGAAACAAGGGTAATTGGAGTGTCACCTTGTCGACTCTACTGTGTGTGATGTTAAGGTGGAGGAAGAGGAGGGGAGGCCACTTTATGCAGCGTTTGCCATCCACTGCAGAGCATACTCTGGCTTTCATCTACAAGGTGTACCAATTTCCGGCTGCCAAAGAAAGGGAGTGGGGTAGCCTGTCCAGTAACAGAAGTTGTCAGTTGTCTTTGGATAGGATGTGGCAGTGTTTGCTCAGTAGAGCTTTCACTACCATTACAACCTACCTCATGTACACCTTGAACAAAAAGCCTATTCCTCCTTGCACCACGACCTTGCTTTTTCCACTCATGTTGGATGTACCTTTCCACTCTTTTAACGACCTGTTTCTGAACTCTAGGCCCAGACCTGTCAGTCACCTGTCACTAAATTACCAATCAGTATTAATTTGCTCAGATAGTGTGGCTGGAGCACGCTATTAGCAACAAAAACGTAGATTTTTAATGAATGTGAACTCCTGGATGGAGCAGAAGATCAGCATAAAACAATTACAATCTCAGATGTGGCCTGGTTTCTGTTGCACGGTAGTACCAGAAAAAAAAAAAATTAATGTGAACTCCTGGATGGAGCAGAATTTCAGCACAAAACAATTACAAGCTCAGATGTGGCCTTGTTTATGTAGCACGGTAGTACCAGAAAAAATTTGAATTTTAATGTGAACTCCTGGAAGGAGCAGAATCTTAGCACAAAACAATTACAATCTCAGATGTGGCCTTGTTTATGTAGCACGGTAGTACCAGAAAAAAATAGATTTTCTAATGTGGAGCCCTGGATAGAGCAGAATCTCAGCACAAAACAATTACGAGCTCAGATGTGGCCTTGTTTATGTAGGACGGTAGTACCTGAAAAAAAAATAGCATTTCAAAGGTGTACTCCTGCATGGAGAACAATATCAGCACAACAGAGTTCTATTCTGAAATTTGGCCTGGTGTCTCTGTTTGGACCATACTATTAGCAAAAATGATTGATCTGCTGGAAGGTCGATTTCACAGCCACACACGATCCTATCTATCTAAACTATCTGACTTACAAGCAACTGCTTAGCTAACTATCTCACTCTCTCACTACCCAGTAGCAGAAGCAGGAGCAGCCTCTCTGCGATGTTACACTGACAAAATGGCACCAAAACAACATGTCCTCTCTTGATTTTACACTGACCAAATTGCACCAAAACAACATGTCCTCTCTTTATATGGAGAGAGACATGTGACTTCGGCAGCCAATGACACAAGACCTTGTGTCTGAACGCTGTGGATGGTCCCTGTGCCCTGGTTGGCTGCTGGAATCTCCACACATTAAGTTAAGAAAAAAAAATTAGGAATAACTGTCTGCTGCTCCTCTGACCTCTCCCCACCACTCCCCTCATCAAACACCCCCCCCCCCCGTTCATCATACAGCAACAGTATCCCAGGCAAAGTCCTAAAAATTACTCTAAGCACTGAGACACCAGGTCCTCCTTGCTTACCCAGGTTAAATTACAATTTAA
Source organism: Phyllobates terribilis (assembly GCF_046119375.1). NCBI lineage: Eukaryota > Metazoa > Chordata > Amphibia > Anura > Dendrobatidae > Phyllobates > Phyllobates terribilis. The sequence goes on from NW_027362763.1 coordinate 231,057,278, forward strand.
AGGATATCTGGAACTAATTTATATTTTTACTATGGGACTAATAACTAACCGGCAGGCATCGCTCCTTCTGGCGATTTTATGCCTTCCACTGATGTCATGCCAACAGAGCAGATACTTCTCTTCCGCTCTAACCCCAGGAAGCTGGTTGTATTACACTGGCAGTTATGCCCTATTGACAGAGCAGCCTGGAAGAGGAAAAGCTGCGTTGTTGATATGAAGCAGCAACAGAATCGCTGGCAGGAATAGACCGTGACCGCCCTGAACCGGCGCCCGGTACAACAGGCAAGTAGCTAGCCCATATTATATTACTTCAATTGGATTAGTCTGGGAATTAAGTATTTTTAATATTAGATATACCTCATATATTCAGTGAATTGATGCAAGTAGTTAGCCCATAGTATACAAAACAAAAACAAATTAGTCCCGCTAAAATCCTTCAACTGGGGGCATAGAAGTAGTGAAAATTCTAAACTGAGTCATAGACACCTACTGTAACCCCTGTGGATTGAGAGCATTCAATGCAGTTATCTATGACGGCACTGCAAGCGATGATGTCATATGAACACTGAGAACCGTTCTTCTGTCATTGGAGCCATTGAGGCCTATCTTTGGGGGTAACAGCGATTATGGCTCAGATTGTTATTCTCACTACATCTATGCTTGATATTAACTGTTTTTTAATATGATACTTTAATTATTTTTCTTTAAAATTTGCTTTAATAGAATATATGATAGTTCAGCAAGTAGTCATTGATTCTTTATGTTTTTATATGTATCCATCGCCATTCTTTGAAGCAGACACTTGCACACTTCAGTAACTGTCTGTCTAACCACCTGTAATAATATTCCCATCCTAGGGTCAGTGGTCCACAAATAAATTCTGCTTATTTGCAGAGATCTCCGTCCATCTTCCAAGCAGATGCTGCCAAGTTATTGTCCCAAATGGAATACGTAATAGGAAATAACTAAAGTTGTCAAATGATTAGTAACATCTGTATCTGCAGCTCTCTCATCTATACATCTGCATTAGTCATTACCAAAGCGATATAATAATTATTAAGGTTTCCAAAAAATCTGTACAATATATTTAAAGGACAGTGTTCCCCTGTTCTGTTGAAGTATATTTGCAGATATAGACTTATATTCACTGTATACGTCAACATATGTAATTACCGAAAAAATACCCTAATCCATGATAATTCCTGATTGATTTTATTCCTGATCGGTATCATTCTCTGACTCAACATGTACTAGCTGGAAGCTGAGGACCCCACTCGTACACATTGGACCATTGGGTAATTCTGTCAATATTAGTGATTATTTCCGACTGTTATATGTATGGCCAGAGCAACACGTGGTATAATACTGTAACATATACTTTGTAATAAGGGTGTAAAAAAATTAGCATAATGACTACATTAGAAATAGTCTAAAGCAAAACTATTCTAATAAAAGATGAGATGTTTAGACAATTGTTGAAATAATTAAAGAATAGGAAAACTCACCAATTATTGGATTCTCTCTTTATTGCCCCTGACCATTGTACAACTGGGGCATTGCGTTGGTTCAAAACCAGGTCATATACTGTTAGGCCATATTATATAGGGTTAAGATTAATAGACAACCACTGATGACTCATAGGGAACATCTGGAATGCAGAGAGTATGTCCATACTTAGGAAGAGTTCTGCAACATTACACAGGATGCTACTGCTATTGTCTCACTAAAGCTCATATGGTCTCTGTCACATAAAGAACAATTCTACAAATGCTGTATTTGCATAAAAAGATACAAGATACATTCAAGAGAACATATTGCAATAAATTTACCAGTATATGATGCATAAGTATAAATTGTAAAGAGATTAATCTAACATAATATTGTATAAAGTAGTGCATACTGTTTGAGGCCTCCTTCACATGTCGGTGCAGGTGTCCTCAGTGTTTTCCATCAGTGTGTCATCCGTGAGTCCGTTTTTACCATTATTGTGTCATCCGTGTGTCCGTTTTTACCATTAGTGTGTCATCAGTGTGTCCGTTTTTACCATTATTGTGTCATCAGTGTATACGTTTTTGCCATTAGTGTGTCATCAGTGTGTCCATTTTTATCATTATTATGTCATCAGTGTGTCCGTTTTTACCATTATTGTGTCATCAGTGTGTCCGTTTTTACCATTATTGTGTCATCAGTGTGTCCGTTTCTACCATTATTGTGTCATCAGTGTATACGTTTTTACCATTATTGTGTCATCAGTGTGTCCGTTTTTACTATTAGTGTGTCATCAGTGTGTCCGTTTTTACCATTAGTGTGTCATCAGTGTTTTCCCAATATGGATAAAGAAATAAGTAAATTAAAACGCTTCTCCTATACTCAGCACACGGACTGTACATTGATGCCAATAGACCTATAGACTTGTATTGGCCCTTGTTATTCGTGTTGCTGGAAAAAAATGGACATGTCTGCGTGTGTTTGACACAGACATAAGGTCCATGTAAAAGTACAGACATGTGCATAGCAGCATAGGTTATAATGGGTACGTGTGGTATCCATGAAAAAAAACGTACTGGAAATGCAGCCGTGTGAAGGAGGCCTGATACGGTACAGTACTAATTGCTAAACAGTAATATTATGTTATTTTATGAAAATACATTGCAGCCATAATATAGGAAGACAGTGCTTTACCTGTTGTACTCTTCATGGTTACATACAATCGGTTTACAATTGCTCAGTTTTGATATAGACAGAACAGGTATGAAGACTTCCCTGTGTATGGGGGTCTTCATGGATCATGACTCTCAAATGAAGAGAAATAAAGCTCTACACATCCAAAGGAAGACAGAAAAGGATTCTGAGACTGTTCAATCACTTGGTGGTTGAAGTTATAGACTTTATCATATTATTTTGACCTACCTGAATATCATTTTGAAGACTATTCCCTGTCTCTTTTGCAATGAACTATAAGGTGCTGATACAACCACACTTAATTATTAGCTATTCAGAGGTAAATGTGCTGTTGCAGTTTGGATCACTGTCTTGTTGCATAAACCACTTCCACTTTGGGTTACACGGGGGTAAACTAAATTGTTGGTAACTGCGCTGAATTTCTTCAATACATGCACGTTAGCTAGGTCCTAAGGTAACAAAGCATCCCACAGCATTAATGTGCCCTCACCATAATTGACTGCTGTTGTATTGCTGTAATACCTATAGTGGTCATGCAATAAAGAAGTTTCAGGGGCTTTGAAACTGATAGACTATCCTTAGGATACACTGTCCCTATCATATTGGTAGGAATAAGACTCCCAGAACCCCAGTTGATCAGCTGGTTGAAAGGGCTGTGGTGCTCCAGCTCGCATCACGTCCATTTTTCTTGCTTGTCAGAGACAGCCATACATTTTATAGTAGCCTGGCCCTGCAGCTCTTTGCAGTTCAGCCCTACTCAAGAAAATCAGACTGAGCTGTAATCAGCCACAGCCCCTCTAAAAACATGGCTTTGCAAGATATGCAATGCTCTATGCAGGCTGAGCCATGGTGATAATACAGGCACTTCTCACTAAATTAGAATATCATCAAAAAGTGAATTTATTTCATTTCTTCAATAAAAAAAGTGAAACTCATATATTATATAGAGTCATTACAAACAGAGTGATCTATTTCAAGTGTTTATTTCTGTTAATGTTGAGGATTATGGCTTAGAGCCAATGAAAACACAAAAGTCATTATCTCAGTAAATTAGAATACTTTATAACAACAGCTTGAAAAATATTTTTAAAATCCGAAATGTTGGCCTACTGAAATGTATGTTCAGTAAATGCACTCAATACTTTCGCATCAATTACTGCATCAATGCGGCGTGGCATGGAGGCGATCAGCCTGTGGCACTGCTGAGGTGTTATGGAAGCCCAGGTTGCTTTGATAGCAGCCTTCATCTCGTCTGCATTGTTGGGTCTGGTGTCTCTCATCTTCCTCTTGACAATACCCCATCGATTCTCTATGGCGTTAAGGTCAGGCGAATTTGCTGGCCAATCAAGCATAGTGATACTGTTGTTTTTAAACCAGGTATTGGTACTTTTGGCAGTGTGGACATGTGCCAAGTTTGCTGCTGGAGAATGAAATTTCCATCTCCAAAAAGCTTGACGGCAGAGAGATGCATAAAGTGCTCTAAAAATTTCCTGGTAGACGGCTGCGCTAACTTTGATCTTGATAAAACACAGTGGACTGACACCAGCAGATGACATGGTTCCCCAAGCCATCACTGATAGAGGAAACTTCACACTAGACCTCAAGCAGCTTGGATTGTGGTCTCTCCACTCTTCTTCCAGACTCTGGGACCTTGATTTCCAAATGAAATTCAAAATTTACTTTCATCTGAAAACAACACCTTGGACCACTGAGCAACAGTCCAGGTCTTTTTCTCTTTGGCCCAGGTAAGATGCTTCTGGCATTGTCTATTGGCCTTGAGTGGCTTGGCACAAGGAATGCGACACATGTAGCCCATGTCCTGGATACGTCTTTGTGTGGTGACTCTTGAAGCAATGACTGCAGGCTGCGGTTATCCCGGTTGCTTGTGCACCTTTTTCAACCACATTTTTTCCTTCCACTCAACTTTCCATTAATATGCTTAGATACAGCACTCTGTGAACAGCCAGCTTCTTTAGCAATGACCTTTTGTGGCTTATGCTCCTTGTAGATTGTGTCAATGACTGCCTTCTGGACATCTGTCAAGTCAGCAGTCTTCCCCATGATTGTGGAGCCTGTTGAAACAGACCAAGGGACCTTTTTAAACGCTTAGGAAGCCTTTGCAGGTGTTTTTTGTTAATTATTCTAATTTACTGAGATAATGACTTTTGTGTTTTCATTGGCTGTAAGCCATAATCATCAACATTAACAGAAATTGACACTTGAAACAGATCACTTTGTTTGTAATGACTCTATATAATATATGAGTTTCACTTTTTGAATCGAAGAACTGAAATTAACTTTTTGATGATATTCTAATTTAGTGAGAAGCACCTGTATGTCTACGAAGCAGTTGTCATATAAGGAGGGAAATGTAGTTTCAGAAAAGCATCAGTATAAATAATACATTTATGAGAAGAAAATTATTACTACAACAGAAGCAGCGATAGAGAGCTATAGGAGGTGACAAAGTAATAGTGCTATCTGCACTCTGGTATATTAATGAGTCCAAAGGATTTTCTAACATATTTGTAGTGTTGTAAATTTCCCATATGGGGCCTTGGTATTGACCTAGCATTGGGGTCCTGGAGATCCAAACTTTGCCTCAGCAACACCATTTGTATTAAACTGAACTCAGATTCTAGATAATCTGTGATGGACTTGTGCAACACCATAATTATTATTTACAGACAGCAAATAATCATATAAAAAATCAAAATGGAAACATGCACTGGAAGTGTTCAGCCTGTTGTCAGGCACTGCTCGTTACATCTACCTCCATGTCCTTTGAAACGAGCAGCGCCTGACAACAGGCTGGACACTTCCTGTGCATGTTTCCATTGCAGCATTGCCTCTACAGGCAGTGATTACATGCAGCATCGCCTATACAGGCAGCGATTAGATGCAGCATCATCTCTATAGCCAGCGATTGGATGCAGCATCACCTCTATAGGCAGCGATTGGATGCAGCATCACCTCTATAGGCAGCGATTGGATGCAGCATCACCTCTATAGGCAGCGATTGGATGCAGCATCACCTCTACAGGCAGCGATTTGATGCAGCATCACCTCTACAGGCACTGATTGGATGCAGCATCACCTCTACAGGCAGCGATTGAATGCAGCATCGCCTTAACAGGCAGCGATTGGATGCAGCATCGCGTGTAGCACAACATGCCTTCTGTTAATTAGTATAATTTTTTTTTGTAATACATATATAAAATGCAGTAAACTAACAGTGACAAACTAGAACAGGGGGGAAAGGAGCTTACAATCTATAAGATATTGGAGAAAGAGACAGTAGGTCAAATAAATAGAGACCAAGGGCCAGAAAAGTGTTGGTGTGGGAGAGACAGAGGATTAGTAATGTGAATACTACTTTTTTGTTATTTTATACATTTTATAGCTGTTGAGAACACATAGACCTATGTCATACAGTAGATCTTCTGCATATCTGGTTTCTGAATAGGAGAAGATACAGATTAGATATTGGAAAAAAAAATTTGACAGTGAGGGTGATCAATGAGTGGAGCAGGCTGCCACGAGAGGTGGTGATTTCTCCTTCAATGAAAGTCTTCAAACTGAGGCTGGACAGACATCTGTCTGAGATGATTTAGTGAATCCTGCATTGAGCAGTAGGTTGGACCCGATGACCCTGGAGGTCCCTTCCAACTGTAATGTTCCATGATTTTATGTTTCTATGTTTATTTCACCTTTGATTGTTCCTGTATATACAGTACAGACCAAAAGTTTGGACACATCTTCTCATTTAAAGATTTTTCTGTATTTTCATGACTTTGAAAATTGTACATGCACACTGAAGGCATCAAAACTATGAATTAACACATGTGGAATTATATACTTAACAAAAAAATGTGAAACAACTGAAAATATGTCTTATATTCTAGGTTCGTCAAAGTAGCCACCTTTTGCTTTGATGACTGCTTGCACACTCTTGGCATTCTCTTGATGAGCTTCAAGAGGAAGTCACCGGAAATGGTTTTCACTTCACAGGTGTGCCCTATCAGGTTTAATAAGTGGGATTTCTTGACTTATAAATGGGGTTGAGACCAACAGTTGTGTTGTGCAGAAGTCAGGTGGATACACAGCTGATAGTCCTACTGAATACACTGTTAGAATTTGTATTATGGCAAGAAAAAAGCAGCTAAGCAAAGAAAAACGAGTGGCCTTCATTACTTTAAGAAATGAAGGTCAGTCAGTCTGAAAAATTGGGCAAACTTTGAAAGTGTCCCCAAGTGCAGTTGCCAAAACCATCAAGCGCTACAAAGAAACTGGCTCACATGAGGACCGCCCCAGGAAAGGAAGACCAAGAGTCACCTCTGCTTCTGAGGATAGGTTTATCCGAGTCACCAGCCTCAGAAATCGCAGGTTAACAGCAGCTCAGATTAGAGACCAGGTCAATGCCACACAGAGTTCTAGCAGCAGACACATCTCTTCAACAACTGTTAAGAGGAGACTTTGTGCAGCAGGCCTTCATGGTAAAATAGCTGCTAGGAAACCACTGCTATGGAGAGCAGAAGAGACTTGTTTGGGTTAAAGAACACAAGGAATGGACATTAGACCAGTGGCAATCTGTGCTTTGGTCTGATGAGTCCAAATTTGAGATCTTTGTTTCCAACCACCGTGTCTTTGTGCGACGCAGAAAAGGAGAACGGATGGACTCTACATGCATGGTCCCCACCGTGAAGCATGGAGGAGGAGGTGTGATGGTATGGGGTGCTTTGCTGGTGACAGTGTTGGGCATTTATTCAAAATTGAAGGCTTACTGAACCAGCATGGCTATCACAGCATCTTGCATCGGCATGCTATTCCATCCGGTTTGCGTATAGTTTGACCATCATTTAATTTTCAACAGGACAATGACCCCAAACACACCTCCAGGCTGTGTAAGGGCTATTTGACCAAGAGGGAGAGTGATGGGGTGCTACGCCAGATGACCAGGCCTCCACAGTCACCAGACCTGAACCCAATCGAGATGGTTTGGGGTGAGCTGGACCGCAGAGTGAAAGCAAAAGGGCCAACAAGTGCTAAGCATCTCTGGGAACTCCTTCAAGATTGTTGGAAGACCATTTCCAGTGACTACCTCTTGAAGCTCATCAAGAGAATGCCAAGAGTGTGCAAAGCAGTCATCAAAGCAAAAGGTGGCTACTTTGAAGAACCTAGAATATAAGACATATTTTCAGTTGTTTCACACTTTTTTGTTAAGTATATAATTCCACATGTGTTAATTCATAGTTTTGATGCCTTCAGTGTGAATGTACAATTTTCAAAGTCATGAAAATCCAGAAAAATCTTTAAATGAGAAGGTGTGTCCAAACTTTTGGTCTGTACTGTATATATCAGTGGTTTTGCGGTTGAATTTTGCAGCACTTTCTTATAGTACAACGCTGCGTTTTTCTTCTTCTTTTTTTAGCCGTAATATTGGTATGAGTAAAAATTCTCCCCTCCACTTTGAGTACTTGTATATAAGCCGACTGCAAACTGTGTCAGGTGTTGCTAATTACGATTTTCTGCTATGTGCATTTATATATTGGCTTTGAACTGTGATTATTCATGTCATGTAAAACAGTGACAATCTCTCATAATTTATCTTCTGTTACTATGATAAGCAAATCATTCTTAAGAAATTAGCTATTAGCAAGTAATTATCTTCTCTGAAATTGAGCTTAATGTGTAATGCCTGCTCATAGCACCAATTTGGTTGTAAAATGCTATTCTGTTCCCCCCCCCCCCCATTTTAAGTGTAATAGCTTTAATATGTAGACTGTACGATAAACTGAACTTGTAAGGTCAATGGTCTTAGCATTAAAATCAATTTGTTTGCTTGGATTGTACATAAATTCAAAGAGCCATGAAGTATAAACAGAATACAAGACTCTTTGGATGCAATCCAATATAATTATAGCTCCTCACCCCTGTGACTCTCTATGTGTGTAGCTCACAGCTATTTTCTTGCCCTCAGATAGCTGTATTTTTGTACAAGACGGAATCTGATTGAAATGCAAAAAAATAAATAAATAAATTAAAAAAAATAAAAAAAAACACCACAAACCTGGAAGGGATTTTTACCAGGCTTAGAAATCATAAGTGCCGAATATAATAACTGAATTTGTAGCATTTTGTAATCTTAGATGGTAACTTGCATTTGTATGGATTTTATAGTATTGCATCCCTAAAGGTTTCTTAAAGTTTTTTTTGCCAATATTACAACCATAAAACAAACCATGGAACACTATTCATCACACTTAATTCAAGCATTTCATAAACTGCAAAGCGTTTATGCAGCTGTGAATTTCATGTCTATATGTGCAGTAATAAGCAGGGATTTGCATATAGGAACAGCAGGCAGCAAATAAGTTTGTTTTGGGCATTTTTTAGATGTATAAATTCAGCCTTATCTAATATTTCAGCTTTAATGTACATGGAAATGATGTAGCTTTCATTTTTTTGTAAATATGATCATTAAAGCAAGAGGAAGCTTTTCTGTATATTTACTGATGAATGAATGTTGGCATACCAGTTCACATTGCCATAACATGAGCAGTCTGCCTACGCTGGAAAAAGAGAATGAGATATGCTGAACTTCTGCCAAGCTAAAGACAAGTCCTTTCAAATAGCTTATTGCTTATATTTAAAGGGATTTTCATCACAACACAAGCTCAATTACAACATATTGGTGTACACCACGTTCTGAATTACAATGCAAATGACAGTTTTCTATGATTTTTCTAAATGCTCAATACAAATGAGTCAGTATAAGAGTAGAAATCAAATTTTATTGGAAAAACTTCCTAATAATAACAACACTTTTTTCAAAAATAGGAAAAAAACTAAAATTTCACTTTTCCAAATTATTATGTATAACAGTTTCCAAACCTTCAGGGATCCTAAAGGGGCCTACCAACTCTCTATTTCTGCTTATGAGCACTGTTTACGGGAGGCCGAATACTTGGCTTACGCACAGCTGTACTCCTCCGGAGGATCCTACATCTTGAGGTTCGCAGGACTCCAAAGGCACCAGTAGCTCCAAATACCTGTTTGCTGTTTTGTAATGGTATTTTAGCAGCTGCTCTCTTAAGTCAATGAATTTGTCTGGCAGAAACCTTCCTCATTATGCCTTTATTTGCATGCATTTGTCTGTGCTTTGTATCAGCCATAAATCTCTTCACAGAAAGATGATGATCACACTTAAGTTTTCGTGAAATATCTAATGTTTTTATACCTTGTCCAAGGCATTGCACTATTTGATGCTTTTTGGCAGCAAAGAGATTCTTTTTTTTCCCCATATTGCTTGAATTCTGTGGCCTGCTTAAACCCTTTTTTGACATACTATGTAATAATATGTCCTTGTGACCAGGGCCTTATGGACTAGATAAGTATTATTACAACATGGCAATCGCACTTGCACAGAGGCTGTGTAGGAGCAATAGCCGCCGGGTGTCAGCTGATTCTGACAGCTGACACCCGGAACTTGATGCCCGGAGCAGTCCTGCTCCATTCCTGGTGCATTAACCCCTGAAATGCTGTGATTGAAGTCATTTCAGGAGAAGGCAGAGGTAAGACAACCCCTCTTACCTTGGATCGGAGACCCTGTGATGTCATTGCGGGGTCTTTATCATTGCCATGGTGACCTGATGTCGTCATGACAACATCCAGGTCACCTGCACCAGTAAGTTAGTTAGATCATGCGCAGTGCATGATCTATCTAACTTGTGTCAGTGCAGCGCAGACAGCCCACATAGCATAGCGATGCTGCTGCATCCTTATGCTATACAAGTGATCAGCCTACAAAAAATGAAAGTCCTATAGTGGGAAAAAGTAAAAAAACTGAAAGAAAGTGAAAAAAAATTGTTAAAATATTTAAAAAAAATTAGAAAGTAATCCAAAAAAAATAAAAATATACTGTACCCATAAATAAATATTGTTCTGAAAAAATGAACAATAAAAGTACACATATTCGGTATCATCGCATCTGGAACATGAACATGGTAAAAAAAAATGTAAAAAAACGAAGCAAAAAACGGTGCTTTATCATCATATCACCAAAAGTGGAATAAAGCATGAAAAAAAAATGGTATCAATGAAAATGTCGTCTTGTCCCGTAAAAAAACAAGCCATCATACAGCTCAATCAGCTAAAAAATAAAAAAGTTATAGCTCTCAGAATAAAGCGAAGCAAAAAAAAAAATGTTTCTATAAAATCGTTTTTATTGTGTAAAAGTGCCAAAACATAAGAAAAAGCTATATAAATGTGGTATCGCTGTAAATGTACTGACCTGAAAAATAAAGCTGCCTTATCAATTTTACCACACGTGGAACGGCATAAAAAAAAACAAAAATTTTTTCCTGAATTGTTGTTTTTTGTTTATTCTGCCTCTCAAAAATCGAAATAAAAAGCGATCAAAAAATGTCACGTGCCCGAAAATGGAATCAAAAAATTGTCAACTTGTCCCGCAAAAAAACAGCTGAAATATGGAAAAATTATAGTTCTCAAAATATGGTGATGCAAAAGCTAGTCTTTGCAAAATAAAAGCGTTTTTTAGTGTGTGACAGCCAAAAACCCCAATATAAATCTGGTATCACTTTAATCGCACCGACCTGAAGAATAAAGTCGTCTAATCACTTATACCACATGACGAATGAAGAAAAAAATAAATAAACCAATTCTTCACCTGCTGCTGATGTGTTCATCCTGCCTCCCAAAGATCACCGTATGGCTCGGCTCACATCTATCCTGCGCTCTGCGCTGAGCGCTTACACCGCGATTTTCGTGTAAATCTCTAAAATACGTGATTCAGATGGAACCCCCAGCAGAAGATTCCCTGCAATGAGGCAAATAGAGGCACAGAGGACGCCGTCTGGCATGTGATCCCACAGTGTCGGTCTTTTCATTAGGCATACATAAAAGTGCCGTCAGCCACATTTTTGTGAACCTCTGAGAAAAAACACTGCTAAATAGAGGCCAGACGCAGTCCAGAGTAACTCTACTGCTTTATTATAGTGAATGGATCCCTCGGGATGGGGTTAGGGCTGTGTTAGGGTTAGGATTAGGGTTATGGTTAGGATTAGAGTTTTTTGAGGTTTAGAGTTGTGTTAGGGTTAGGGTTAGTATTAGGGTTGCGGTTAAGATTAGGGTTAGGGTTGTGTTAGGGTTGTATTAGGGTTGGGGTTAGGGTTGTGTTGGCATTGGGATTTTTTCAAAAGTAAAGAAAAAAAAAGATGACGATATGGTGACTAGTGTTGAGCGCAAGTAATCGCTACTTGAGTTTGAATTGGGTGCTCAGGTATGCACAGAGTATCGCGGGTGCTCAAGTGACATGCTAGAGTTCCCGCCCCTCATGTTTTCAAGGCTGTAATACATCCAAAAAGAACACCTGGGGATTGCCTGCCATACACGACCAATCCCCGCATGGTTTGCTTTTTGGGTGTATAACAATATTAGATAGGGGAAAGGGGAAGTAGGAGAAGTGTGGATATATAGAAATTTTTTAAAATTCATAAGCTTTTTTAAAAAATTTCTATATATCCACACTTCTCCTACTTCCCCTTTCCCCTATCTAATATGACTATTTTGGTGGTGTACACCTGTGGATATAGATCTGATGAGTATAGACCATCTCCTTGACTGGGTGTATAACAACCATGAAACATGCGGGGCGGGGATTTGAGCATGTAACTCCAGCATCCGCGATACTTGGTGCATACCCAAGTACCCGATTCAAAGTCAAGTATCGAGCACTTGCGCTCCAGACTAACGACAACATATTCAATATGATGACCTAATGTTATAAAATTCTGTGTCACACTTCTGGGTTCACTATAACCCTTGATAAAATCCTTGAGAGGTGTAGTTTCCATGACATCCGCTCTCGATTCCAGCCAATTTTGCATTCAAAAAGTCACACAGTGCTTCTTCCCTTCTGAACCCTGCCGTGCACCCAAACAGTGATTTTTCCCCACATATGGGGTATTGGTGTACTCAGGAGAAATTGCACAAAAAATTTTTGGGTCCATTTTCTCCTCTTACCCTTGTGAAAATAAAAAATTTGGGGCTAAAAGATCATTTATGTGGAAAATGTTTGATCTCTTCATTTTCACGGCTCTACGTTATAAACTTATGTGAAGCACCTTGGGGTTCAAGGTGCTCACCACACATCTAGATAAGTTCTTTAAGGGGTCTAGTTTCCAAAATGGGGTAACCTGTGGGGGGTTTCCACAGATTAGGCACATCAGGAGCTCCCCAAACACGACATGACGTCCGCTAATTATTCAAGCATATTTTACATTCAAAAAGTCCAGGGACGAAACATTTCCTGTGTGAAATGTGCGTCAGGTGTGTGGTGGGTGCCTGGACCTCAGACAGATGCTCCCTGGTAAATATGGTCTCTTCTTATGTTCATATTAGGTAGTTTTAGTATGGGTTTTTCTAGTGCAATATACGCGGTTCCACAAGGACACTATTGATATTTATTTACCTGTATTAATTTATTGGTTGTGCTACTCTATCTATATCTGTTCTTTACATGTGGTGAACCATATATGTATTCAACGTTGTTTACTTTGACATGTAATGGTCTATCATATATTTGACATTGTACATCTACCTGTTGGAGCTTTGTGAAAAATATTTTTGTAACTCTTTCTACATTATATAGGTCCAGGTGTCCTACCTATTTTTCTGCGGTGTGTCTTTTTGTTTTTACCTTGTGCATTTTAGTCCTTTATATGTTTCAATAAAGTTTTGGCAATTTTTAACTTAGGCCATGTAGTTAATTCTTGCTTTATTTATATTGGTGTTGTTGATTCTAGACTGGGCCCAAATGATTTATTGGTGTTCACTATCATGAAGTACAATATGTCACGAGAAAACAATCTCAGAATCAGTTGGATCCATTGAAGCGTTCCAGAGTGATTACCTTATAAAGTGACACTGGTCAGCATTGCAAAAATTGGCCTGGTCATTAACGTGCAAACAGCCTTCGGGGATAAAGGGGTTAATAATGTGGAACATCCTTCATAAGTAGTTTTCCTTTAATTGGGCTCACTTGGCAAACTAATTATCATAGGTGTTTGAGATTGTATTCAGTGATGCATACAGCACTGCAACACTATACCAGCCATCAGTTTACTTGAAAAATTAATAAATTACATGTTTATGACACTTAAATCCACTTTGCATAATAATTTGGAACTGTGTATTAGAGGAAAATAATCCACTTTTATGGGTCAGACTTGAACAGCATCTTAAACTTTGGCATAATTGAACATCCATGTATTCCATAGACAGCAATTCATTTGAATAAGTGGCATGTAGCACTATTTTTCACTTCCACAGTGGTTCCTATATAAGGGCTTGCATATGATGAGAATCATAAAATCATAGAATGTTAGATTTGGAAGGTCCCTCCAGGGTCATCATGTCCCACCCCCTGCTCAATGCAGGATTCACTAAACCATCTCAGTCAGTTGTCTGTCCAGCCTCAGTTTGAAGACTTACATTGAAGAAGAATTCACCACCTCTCGTGACAGCCTGTTCCACTCATTGATCACCCTCACTTGAAAAACATTTTTTCTAATATCTAATCTGTATCTTCTCCCTTTTAGTTTCATCCCATTGCTTCTCGTGTTTCCATGTGCAAATGAGAATAAGGATGATCCCTCTACACTGTGACATCCCTTCAGATATTTGTAGACAGCTATTAAGTCTCATCTTAGTCTTATTTTTTGCAAGCTAAACATTCCTAGATCCTTTAACCGTTACTCGTAGGACATACTTTGCAGTCCCATCACCACCCTGATAGCTCTTCTCAGAACTTGATTCAATTTTTTGGTCTTTTTTAAAATGTGGTGCGCAGAACTGGACACCCTATTCCAGATGAGGTCTGACCAAAGATTTGACACATGACTTGGAGAGACACAGGTGGATGGATATAATCATGGCTGTGTTCACATCTGCACTGTGCTTCCCATTTTTCTGTTCCATCATAGAAACAGAAAAAAAAATCAAGAGAGGGATTGATGCATCACATGGCGGACATCAACTATGGAGTCCACTAGGTTTACGACATGGTATTTGTCATTAGAATTAGCTGCAGCAGTCATGTGGGTAGATGACACACAGTTCGATGCAGGAAAGTACAGCAACTGACAGCGGATCATATTCAGAATGGGAACAGCAAAAGATCAATTTGTTGAGCATGACTTTTTTTTAGAATATTCCAAGCTGCAGTTTTTGCATAGTTTCTATTTACTGTACATCCCAGCTTTCCTGTCTGTGTGAGCGTCTCATAAATGCAATGAATTCTTATGACATTCTTTAAACCTGGACATTCTTTAAATCATTTCCTGTCTTCATTGTTTCATAATCTTTTTGTGACCAGATATTTTCTGCACAGATTTTTCTATCTTTCGTCTCTGCCTTAAGGCCCCGTCACACTAAGCGATGCAGCAGCGATCCCGACAACGATACGACCTGTCAGGGATCGTTGCTGCGTCGCTAATACATCGCTGGTGAGCTGTCAAACAGGTAGGCTCACCAACGATCAGGGGAGCAGCGACATCGTGGAAAGGATCTTTCCACGATGTCCTGCTCTCGGTTACCAGCCTGCTCCTGAAGCAGGAGCAGGCTCGTAACCATGATATACAGCGGGTTACTAAGTGCGTGTGTGCCCCTAGTAACCCGATGTTTACCATGGATACCACTCTGCTACGGTGCGCGGGAGGTTACCGTTCACCTTAGCAAAGTCGCATCCATGATAAACATCGGGTTACTAGGGGCACACGCGCACTTAGTAACCCGATATTTATCATGGATATGACTCTGCTAAGGTGAACGGTAACTTCCCGTGCACCGTAACAGAGTGGTATCCATGGTAAACAGCGGGTTACTAAGTACGCGCGTGCCCCTAGTAACCCGATGTTTACCATGGATACCAGCCTGATCGTTGGTCCAGCTGGTCACACACAGCGATGTGTGCTGGCCAGCGGGAGGCCAACGACCAAAAAATGGTCCAGGACACTTTGCAGCGATCAGCGACCTCACAGCAGGGGCCTGATCGCTGCAAAGTGTCACACATAGCGACATCGCTGGTGAGGTCGCTGTTACGTCACCAAAACCGCGACACAGCAGCGATCTCGCTAGTGATCTCGCTATGTGAGACGGGGGCTTTACACTATCTGTCTATCTATCTCTCTTTTTATTGTAGCTTTGTTCTTATTAAACAATTTATATTTTATGTGTAACTAGAGTGAACAAAAAAAAACTGGAAGCCCGATGCTATTCGGTCATTGGGGATGAATCTGACACCTTTAGACTGGATTAATAATTATGTTTAAAACCTATCTGCAAATTTATTTCTACTTTTATCATCATGTATTCTACAAGTAAATGAATTATAAATCCAATTTTTACCCAAAGTGTATATACAGTAGCATGTTCTAAACAAAATTTTAAATTTTATAAATTTTTTATTTATTTCTATACATAAAACTTGTCTCTATTTCCCTACTTTGTCCCAAAAAACTTTTTGTCTTATAGTATATTATTGAGGATTAAACTGTAATTCTATCTTCCTCTAGTACTTTTCTTTTCTTGAAGAGAATTTATAATCAGAAAATGAACTATTTCTTTAATCAGGTTTTTGTGTTAAATACATTTTTTTCTATGTCACAATATGTATAAAAAAACAAAAAAAATCAGAAATCTTGCAATTTTCACACTGGCCTCTGGGCCTATTTTAGACTCTAACTTCTTTTATTTCAGGAAATCTACATGTACATCAGCAGCAATAGACTGACTCAGATAATATTATTTGTATAGACTCATTCAATGAGGGAGTGAAGAGGTCGTTGTAAAGGGACATGGAGCAGGGTCAGATGTGACATCACCTATTGTGATTGGTGGATCCTGTGTTATCTGCTGTATTCAGAGGTGTTACCTGTTGTTGTAATCATGCAACTGACGATAATGAACCTGCTGAAAACTAATTTTGAAAGGACAGGAAGTATGAGTCTAAAATAGCCACAATGACCAATTTTAAAATTGCAAGATTACTAATTTTCTGTTTTTTAAGATCAAGATTACCATGTAAAAGAAAATGCCAAAAGTTAAAAAAAGAATACATGTAACACAACAACCTGATTTAAAAAATAGGTCATTTTCTGATGTCGCATTCCCTTTAAGTCAGTAGCACTAATGAAGTGGTTGGGGAGGAGTAAGTGTCATAGAAAAAAGTGAAACACTTTATAAATGAATAAAAGAGAAATGAAGTTTCACTCCTAAAAGTATTCACAAATGTACAGTTATGTACTAAATACAAGACAGTGGGTAAAACTACCACTGAAAATACTTAGGCGTGTTGTTGGATAATAAACTCCCCTTCAGTGACCAGCGTTAGGCAGCTGCTGCCAAGGTAAATACAATCATAGGATGCATTAAAGGAGTTGTCCTCTACTAAGACAACCCTTATCGATCTGAATGTTTGCCCCTGTGAAAATAAAAAAGCTTATACTCACCTCCCGTGGCGGCGCCATTCCAGAAGAGTTGTCGGGCTCATGGGAGGTTTTTATGACACATGAGCCCTGCACCCATTCAGTGCTGGAGTCACGGTCCCCACCAGACATATACTGTACATAATCAAAAAGAAGTGAGAGCTGCGGCTGGCCGCTCACTTCATCTTGATTACGTATATTTCTGGCGGGAACAGTGACGCCAGCACTGAATGGGTGCCGGACTCATGTGTCATAAAAACCTCCCATAAGCCCCAGGAACATGAGTGCCAACACTGCTGGAACGGCGCCAGCACGGGAGGTGAGTATAAGCTTTTTTATTTTCATTCAGATCAAGAAGGGTTTGTCCTAGTAGTGGACAAGCCCTTTAAAAGAGGCATAGATGCTCATGGCCAGAGCATAGTTTTGCCTTTATTCAACTCACTAATGTGGCCACACATAGAATACTTGGTACAATTTTGGTCTCCAGCGTATAAGAAGGACATAACTGAATTTGAGTGGAGAGACCAAGGTTATTAAGGGAATGGGTGGACTGCAATACCAAGACAGGTTATCAGACTTGGGGTTATTCAGTTTGGAAAAACAGATGCTTAGGGGTGATCTTATTACAATGTACAAATATATGAGGGGGCAGTACAAAGACCTTTTTGCATCTAAGCCTGCAGTAATAACAAGGGGGCATCCTCAACGTCTAGAAGAAAGAAGGCTTATTCATCATCAAAGATGTAGATTGATGACAAAGGGGCATCCTCTAATTCCAGAGGAAAGAAGGTTTAATCTTCATCACAGGCATATATTCATTACAGCAAAAGCAGTGAAACTATGGAACAAAAAGCTACAATATGTTATAATGGTCAATTCACTAAACAAGTTAAAGCATGGCCTGGATGCCTTTATTGATAAATATAAAATTACAGGTTATGGGCACAAGACTGACTGCGTGATGGGGTGTTGATACAGCAAACTAGTCTGATTGCCTAAGTGGAGTCGGGTAGGATTTTTTCCCCTAATATGGGGCAACTAGCATTGGCCTCATGAGGTTTTTGCCTTTCTCTGGATCAACATGTAAGGTTATAGGTTGAGCTCTATGAATTTATGTCTTTTCAACCATAAAATTATGAAACTATGAAACAAAGGAACTGATGACGATCATCTGACTTCATTTGTCTAGTGCTGCACCAGCTTTAGTATTTATTAAAATATAAAAATTAGAAAATGTGTTTGAATTTAGAACATTTCTATAGAAGGTCCTACTGAACTGACCATTTGGTCATTTTTAGAGAGTAAATTTGTTACATTATACTATAGTTACAACCTCTTGAATCTAAACATAATCATCAAATCTTTTATGCCAGAATTTGAAAGATTGTTAATGTTTGCTTAATTAAGCGTTGTGCAGAAATTTAGCAACTCTTGCCGGCTTTTAATGCCGGGTTTAAGCAACTCTGCCAAATTGGGTGGAGCCAGTACAGGGTGTGGCTACACCCATCTGTCAAATTCTGTGAAAGTGTCTGTGTTTTTTTAAGCCAGAAATGCTACTCCAGTCCCTGACTAACTGACTAGAGTAGCATTTCTGGCTAGGCGCAACAGAGGTGCACTCCGAATTCATTAATTGACGTTCGCTTCTTAATGAATTTTGTGCATGGTACTATAGTAATCTCTTCATTAAGACTGGTGTATGAAATATCACATTAATAAATCAGAAACAATGGCTACTAGTGATGTGTGAACATGCTCGGTTAAGGGGTTAACTGAGCACGCTCGGGTGCTTACCGAGTAGTTTCAGCGTGCTTGTACAATATGTTCAAGTCGCCGCGGCTGCATGTCTCACGGTTGTAAAACAGCCGCAACACATGCAGGGATTGCCTAACAAACAGGCAATCCCTGTCTAACAGCCGCAAAACATGCAGCCGCGGCGACTCTAACATATTGTACAAGCATGCTGAAGCTATCAGGTAAGCACATGAGCGTGCTCGGTTAACCCCTTAACTGAGCACCTTCGCTCATCACTAATGGCTACTTTTTATCTCCTTAAGTAAACTGTAGAAAAAAGCTTGTAAGCACTTTGCCGATAAATTTATACACATCTATCATATGAGTCTACATGCAGTATGTACATTTATCATTCTTCTTATCTGTTGTTGCAAAGCTATAAAGTAATTTTCAGAGTAAATTATTTGAAATTACCCCAGTTAGTGTATAGAAATAGATGGAATCACTTAATTTACATATTTGATGGCATAGTCTATATGTTACAATATGGATTTTTTTTTTAAATCAATAATTACATGTGTCCAATATTTTAATATAATATGTTACCAGGGAATAGGATGCTCATACATACAGATACATTTTCTCAGCAGTTAGCTACACTACAGTACATATGTGTTGACTACAACATACATATAAATAACCTTAATCCTTATTCCTTTGTATTGTTATACCACAAAAAGAAGCCTTCAAATCTACGTTTATAAAAATTGCCTCCAGAGTTTAGTGACTTAGCAGACATTGCTGATGAAACTCCTCTCCAGGTTTCAGTGCTTTTCCACTTTGCTAGCTGAACATACTGTCTGTGATAGAATTTGCAATTACAGTGCTTCGGTAAGGGAAGACAACAACAAATAGGGCTGAGTGAATCTGTCCCAACTCATTTAGAAACAGGTGGTCACCCCATGTGCCAACCAGTTCATTTGAAGTTGGAGTTTTATGGCACATTAAAGGAACCATTTTGGATGGGTAACAGGTGCCTTTTGGACTAAAGGAAGACAAAATGTATTGTGTGTTTACTTGTTTATGCTAGTGAGTCAGCAAAGGATGGATAGTGATAATAGATGTACAGTATATGAAGTATTTGCTATACCCAACGAATAATCAACTTCATAGTAAACCACCATTATGAAAATTCATAAGGACAGAGCCTGGAATGATTTCAGTTGATATAAAAAGTAGTAGTTTTTACCAAACTTTAGTTTATGGATTATCTTCTAATATATGCCTGCTCAGAGATGAAGAGCATACCAGCAGGTGTCATGTCTGGCACCTCACATACAGTAAACATGGCTCCAACAGAAAGGTCCAGCTGTGAGATACATCATCATCTATAGTAACATTGCTGGAACCCATGACACAGTTATACAAGTGGCACCTTACTTCACTACAACCTCTAGGAATAATGCTAAAACAAGGGTGTGTTAATCTGACATTTAAGAAAACCTCGTCTGTGTGCCCTTCTTCTGTTATGTGATAAACCTGCCACCCAGAGGACGAAACAGAGAGCAGCAGGTGGATTGTCTAATCCCCGTCAGCTTTCACAAAGACACACGTGAAAGCGGATTAACATGGAACCAGACTGTGGTGGTCACTTCTAATCAGGCGCTCTGTGCCTTCTTACCTCACACCTCGCCACTGTAAGGCCAAGGCATAGTGCTGCATTACTAAAGGAACTCAATCTCAAAGATTTTCTCAAAAAAATTCTGTTTCTAAAGTTATGATAACAAATATCAACTTCTTCAAGGATCTTTAACAGCTTAACTGTCTTTGAGATACTTATCACATCTATTATGCACAATTTGTATTCAATTTTAGATCTTGCAAAGCCAGATAAGATGACATACAGTAGTGTACTCTAAAGTCATATACTATAATATCCAAATTCTTTGGGCAACACACATTCATGTGACAGGTTCTCAAAAATGTGTTCAGTCAATAGTTTTGGACTCTCAATTATGGTATCTCTGTGATCAACTGAGAGACAGTCAAATGAAGAGATAAGTGGATCTTTTGAAATTCGAATTCGTAGACTTTGAATAAATTTGTGTTAATTTCAAGAAAGTTTGAAATTGCTTGGAAAATACACCAGGGGGAGAGGAGAGAGAGGACCCTGTTAATCGAAAGAGCTTACACTCTACTGAAGAGGCTTACCCAGTAACTCTGGAGACTGAAAGCGCCTGTGCTGTGTAAGGGTGTGACAGGGGCCACTCATGCGCTTCATGCCTTCTTAATAAAATGACTACGCTTTCCTTTAGTAATGTGGATATTGCTATTGACTGTACATATAGTTTGATGTAAGATTTTATGATTATTAACGCTGTGAATGATTTAAATGTATTTTATTGATATTGACATGTTCTAGTATTGCATTGTATTACATGATTAGATAGGGACAGTGTAAGAATAAGATGTTAACACATTAGATATAGGAAGTTCGGTGCATGAGGGTTGTGACTGATGTTAAGTAGTGAAGGGTGAAGTTTGCCCAGCAACCAAAGGAGCCAGTTGGTTATTAGTCCAGCTAAAAGTGGAAGGGGATTGGGCCAGAGAAAAGCAACGGTCTTCCTGTTTTTTTTTGTCAGTCAGTTTTAGAGATAGAAAGAGTGGAGTAGTATAGTTGTAACATTAATATAGTGCTGGAGAGAGATCTAAGGAAAGGCAGAATATGCCAGTGAGCCACACAGTACGAAGAAGCACACTGCTTGGGGAAAATAGAATGCGAACAGTCGCCATAATGTACAGCGGTATCTCAAGAAAAATCTGGGGCCTTTGGCCCGAATCAGGTATGGACACGAGTACCTTTTTCATCTCCCAGCAAGGGGAGCTGGATGCAGAACAAGAACAGGAAAGTGGACCAGGAAGCAAGGGGATTGTAGAGCCGGAAAGAGCATCTCAGAGGCCAGAGGAGCCAGGAATGAAAAGGAGAGCTCAGGCTGCAAAAATGAACACGTGCTCTACCGAAACTGCCATGGATTCTATGTTGTTGAGTAAAGTTGGGCTGTTAAAAAAGAATATGGAGCATGTCCTTGAATGTGTGGTGGCTTACAGATCCGGTACCATGAGACCAGCAGTGGCAAGCATGAGTGTTATCCAATACACCCATACCACACAACAGACTGGACATTATCATCTTTTCTTTGTGGGAAGCCAGTGTATAAGAGAAAAGCAGCCCCTCTCCACAACTACGACCCTGAGCCTCTCACAACTGTAAAAACTGTGCTTCACTGGCAACCTCTGATCTGTGATGGCCTAGGTGCTGACCACCACTGTACAAGGTATGATAATAATTTATAAGTAGTGTTGAGCCACCCCCGTAGTGTTCGAGTTTGGTTCGGTTCGTCGAACACCCGTGTGTTCGTCGAACTGTTCGTCGAACACCTTCGAACACCGTTAAAACCAATGGCAGGCAAACAAAAACACATAGAAACACATAGAAAACACCTTCAAAGGTGTCCAAAAGCTGACAAACTGCCAGAAGACACAACTAACACATGGAAAAGTGACAAGTACATATAGTCATGCAAAAAGAAAAGAGGTGGAGGAGTAAAAGCAGGGGGAGACACAGATATAGGCATGTCATGCCCTTCTAAAATCCAAAAAGTGAGAAGCCGACACGTTCAGTCCGCTCGTGCCCGTGCCACCTCCGTGTCGCCGGGTTTGTGCCAGAGCCGCGGTGAACCCTGACGGCCAGCCCCCCTCTCCCAATACTGGTGCCTGTCCGCTGGTGGGTCGAGCGAGCCCCCCTGTGGTGGAGGCAGCTCTAAGCTTTTTAATTTAAATTGTCTCTCTAATTTGAATGAATACACTTTAAATCCATTTACAAGGATCTATTGGAGGGCAAGTCTCATGCCAGCAGCCGCGTAATTCCAGCTCCAGTAGCGTCCACTAAAGCTGCTGCAGTTAAAAAGCTTTTATAAGGATCGAGCTCGGCTGTCCACCGCAAGGCATCCTACTGCGAGTCCCAGCCCCTATGCCTTGGGGTGCCTCCTGATGCTCTTCACTGAGTATCCCGTGGTATCCTTTGAAAAAATTAAGTGTCCAAACTACAGGTGGTGTAGCTTGCTTAACAGCCGGGATAATCCGCTGACTAGCAGACACTGCTACTAGGCACAAAGTATTTCCTGGGCTAGATGCAGTTAAAAATTTGTAATTAGATACTCTCGTTGGATGCTGAGAAAGCATTCCATAGAGTCTCCTGGCACGCCATATATGATTCTCTTAAAAAGCTTGGGGTAGGGGTCTAGGGGACCCTTTTATAGCCAAAATCACGTCCCTGTATCACAATACGTCACCTAGGCTGAAGATAAATGGAACTGTAGCACCCTGAGGGCTCGGTTGCTACAGAAGTATTGCACCTCACCCAGAGGTGTGATATCTCACTCTCAGGTAAGGATGGAGTGTGGATCAGGACCCGACACCTGCATGCATTACACCACATTGCCGTGGGGCAGGGCGACCAATATGCCTCTGAGATGGGCACGACAGTCCCTGTCCCTGGCTGGAGTGGGGGGAGGGAACACTGAGGAAGGGGAACCCTGTAGTGCAGGAGCAGGGAGGAAGCAGTTCCTGGGTGCATTGAGAAGGGAGTATAAAAGGTGGGCACCATCTTAGTTCAGTGCAGAGAAGTCTGAGCAGAAGTGGCAGGGAGCAGGGGCTCTGCATGAGCTCTGCTCCGGAGGCGGGCCTTGTAACAGAGGCCCAGGCCTGGAAGAGGGAGAAGGAAGGAAGAGGAGCGGAGAAGGCTCCAGGAACGAGGAATGAAGGGATCCCAGGGGTGCGGACGGGCGAGTCGCCACTAGTGTTGAGCCACCCCCGTAGTGTTCGAGTTCGGTTCGGTTCGTCGAACACCCGTGTGTTCGCCGTACTGTTCGTCGAACTGTTCGTCGAACACCTTCGAACACCGTTAAAACCAATGGCAGGCAAACAAAAACACATAGAAACACATAGAAAACACCTTCAAAGGTGTCCAAAAGCTGACAAACTGCTCAGAAGACACAACTAACACATGGAAAAGTGACAAGTACATATAGTCATGCAAAAAGAAAAGAGGTGGAGGAGTAAAAGGAGGGGGAGACACAGATATAGGCATGTCATGCCCTTCTAAAATCCAAAAAGTGAGAAGCCGACACGTTCAGTCCGCTCCTGCCCGTGCCACCTCCGTGTCGCCGGGTTTGTGCCAGAGCCGCGGTGAACCCTGACGGCCAGCCCCCCTCTCCCAATACTGGTGCCTGTCCGCTGGTGGGTCGAGAGAGCCCCCCTGTGGTGGAGGCAGATCTAAGCTTTTTAATTTAAATTGTCTCTCTAATTTGAATGAATACACTTTAAATCCATTTACTAGGATCTATTGGAGGGCAAGTCTCATGCCAGCAGCCGCGTAATTCCAGCTTCAGTAGCGTTCACTAAAGCTGCTGCAGTTAAAAAGCTTTTATAAGGATCGAGCTCGGCTGTCCACCGCAAGGCATCCTACTGCCAGTCCCAGCCCCTATGCCTTGGGGTGCCTCCTGATGCTCTTCACTGAGTATCCCGTGGTCCCGAAGCATTTCCTTTGAAAAAATTAAGTGTCCAAACTACAGGTGGTGTAGCTTGCTTAACAGCCGGGATAATCCGCTGACTAGCAGACACTGCTACTAGGCACAAAGTATTTCCTGGGCTAGATGCAGTTAAAAATTTGTAATTAGATACTCTCGTTGGATGCTGAGAAAGCATTCCATAGAGTCTCCTGGCACGCCATATATGATTCTCTTAAAAAGCTTGGGGTAGGGGTCTAGGGGACCCTTTTATAGCCAAAATCACGGCCCTGTATCACAATACGTCACCTAGGCTGAAGATAAATGGAACTGTAGCACCCTGAGGGCTCGGTTGCTACAGAGGTATTGCACCTCACCCAGAGGTGTGATATCTCACTCTCAGGTAAGGATGGAGTGTGGATCAGGACCCGACACCTGCATGCATTACACCACATTGCCGTGGGGCAGGGCGACCAATATTCCTCTGAGATGGGCACGACAGTCCCTGTCCCTGACTGGAGTGGGGGGAGGGAACACTGAGGAAGGGGAACCCTGTAGTTCAGGAGCAGGGAGGAAGCAGTTCCTGGGTGCATTGAGAAGGGAGTATAAAAGGTGGGCACCATCTTAGTTCAGTGCAGAGAAGTCTGAGCAGAAGTGGCAGGGAGCAGGGGCTCTGCATGAGCTCTGCTCCGGAGGCGGGCCTAGTAACAGAGGCCCAGGCCTGGAAGAGGGAGAAGGAAGGAAGAGGAGCGGAGAAGGCTCCAGGAATGAGGAATGAAGGGATCCCAGGGATGCGGACGGGCGAGTCGCCACCGCACGCCCGAATCCACCTGCGTGGAGGGGTCAGGCCAAAGGGGGAGACCGGTCCCCGAAACTAGTGGAGACAGGAAACGACCCTCAGCTAGAAACCGGAGGCTGTGACATTTTTTGTGGCGCAGCCCCTCGCTACACCCGCTAGGAAGGCACCACATAGGGTCAGGGAAACTGGCGCCAAGTTTACCAAGAGGAGGCCCGAGGCAGCCGGACAGAAGGGTTGGTAAGAAATGCCAGACAAAGGACACACAAAGGGGGTCCTGTTAAGCGCTCCAAAGTTATCTGGGAGTTGTCTGAGCCCCTCACCTGGTGAGCACAGTACAACGTGGGCAGCCGTTACCTGCAGACATGGTCTGGATAATAAGAACTGTGAGTAAAGGCCCTGGACTGCATCACTGACTCCGTGTCGTTACTGCTGCTGCCCTGCACCATCACCCCCATCCTCCGCATACACTGCCCTGATGCTATACTCCTCCCGTGGGGAGTTATGCTACGCTCTGCTGCACCCACAACACCAGCCTCAGCGGTCTGCCCTGCAGCGGCGGTTCACTCTGACCGCAATCCACGGGTGGCGTAGTCGCACATTTAAACATCAAAACCACATAAATAGTTCCGCCACTGGTTTGACCACCCTGAGCCACGGAACCGGGTCGCCGCCACGAAGACTACAACCACCAGCATCCACCAAAAAGGGTCCGGCTCCGGGTGTCCCAAGGCCCAGGGGGTGCATCAGAACATTTTCATCACCTTTCACAATCACCAATGGGACAAGGCAGGGATGTCCTCTGTCCCCTCTCTTATACATCCTAGTGACGGAGCACCTGCTCTCATCAATTCGCCATAACCCCAATATTAGGTGGATTGAGGTGGGAGGCACCGAGTACAAGTGCTCTCTATTTGCTGATGATGTCCTAGTATATATCACTCAATCACATATATCCATCCATGCTGTTATGGCTGAAATAGATCACTTTGTTACATGGTCAAATTTTAAAATCAATGCAGCGAAGTCTGAGGCCCTCGATGTCTCCCTCCCCAAATCCATATAGGATTCCATCCAGTCCAACTTTCCCTTTGCCTGGCCCTCACAGGGTATCAAATACTTAGGAATTCCTATTCATAGAGACCTCTCCCATCTATGTTATCTTAATTTTGGGCCCTTTATTGAACAGCTCCATACAGACCACGGTTGGCAAGTTAGAACTGTAAGATTCACTACGTGAAACACTGGTGTTTTGTGGAAAAGCACATGTACACTGTGTTCCAAATTATTATGCAAAAAGTGTTTAGGAGTGATAAGGGAAGAATTTGTTTGTTTGTCAGTTAAACTCATTGATGGTGATGTGTGTCAGGGCTCTTTATATCACTGTAAGCAATTGCAGACACCTGTGCTAATTAGTTTGGCAGGTGTGTCCAATGAAAGGCAAGACTACTTAAGAAGGCTGTCTCACATTATTAAGCAGCCTACATTTTCTGCCAAAATGGGAAAGAAAAAGGATGTGTCGGCTGCTGAGAAGCAACAAATTGTGGAGTGTTTAGGTCAAGGCATGACTACAATCAACATTGTGCGATGATCAGGATGAAGTGTCTTGGCAATCAAGAAGTATGGAACTGATTCACAGTACACACGTGTGCGTGCTGATAAGGGCAAATTGAGGACTCTTTCCTACAGGCAATTACGTCAGGTTAAAAGAGCAGCGGCAAAAAAGCCTTGACATAGCAGCAGACAAGTTTTTGAAGCTGCTGGTGCCTCCAACGTCCCCCGAACAACAAGATGCAGGGTCCTTCAGAGGTTTGCAGCTGTGCATACGCCATCCTGTCGACCTCCTCTATCCACTTCACACAAGCAGAAACGGCTCCAGTGGGCTAAACATTACATGAAGACTGATTTCAAAACTGTTTTGTTCACGGATGAGTGCCGTGCAGCGCTCGATGGTCCAGATGGATGGAGTGGAGGATGGCTGGTTGATGGACACCCCACGCAAACACGGCTACAGCGCCAACAAGGAGGAGGTGGAGTAATGTTTTGGGCTGGAATCATGGGGAGAGAGATTCTCGGCCCCTTTAGGATCGAGACGAGACGAGACGAGACGAGAGGGACGAGAGAGTTCAGAAGCTCCTTTCGAACAAGGGGTCCTATGTGAAAATGTAACATCACCTAGAATAAAGTTTTGAGTTGAAAACTGTTTGATTTCAGTTTCTAATAACCTGCTAATGCTTATAATTTCAAAAATGACATTTTTTTTGGTCTTTATTAAAATGAAAAGGTTGATCGAAAAGTTTGGGGGATCTAAGAGTGTGGCAACCCAGTAGTCATGATTACTTCGAATTCTGACAATATGAAGGTCATGTTGCAGGTAGTGCAGCAAGAAGGCACTTATGTGTCTTGCGCATCTCGGAGCCCCAAAATTATTTTCCGGGCTAGATGCAGCTAAAAATTATTATTAATTTTAAATCTGGTGGAGCTTAGTATAGATGGCCCAATAGGATCAGTGCTGCACACTGCTACAAAGCCCAAATTATTTTCCAGCCAAGATACAGATAAACATGATTAGTAATTTTAAATCTGGTGGAGCTTATTATAGATGGCCTAATAGAATCAGTGCTGCACACTGCGACAAAGCCCAAATTATTTTCCAGCCAAGATACAGATAAACATGATTAGTAATTTGAAAGCTTAAAACAGTTGGTAGGGTGATTTTAACCAATCATCAAGCTTTTACTCTCCCCAGGATAACACAGGGGTAGAAAAGTCGTTTCGGATCCATGATTTGTTCATCTTTATGAACGTGAGTCTGTCTACATTATCAGTGGAGAGCCGCGTGCGCTTATCTGTCAGCACACCACCAGCAGCGCTGAACACACGTTCAGACAGAACGCTGGCTGCGGGGCATGACAAGATCTCCAAGGCGTAAGTGGCTAGCTCCGGCCATTTATCCAGATTGGAAGCCCAAAAAGAGCAAGGGTCCAGTGACACAGTCATGGCTTCAATGTTTACTTGGAGATACTCCTGTACCATCGTCTCTAGGCGTTGACTATGTGTCAGACTTCTTGTCTCCTGTGGCCTTGCAAAGGATGGGCTAAAAAAGTGGTGAAATGATTCCGCAAAATTGATGTTACCAGCAGATACTGTGGTTCTGTTACGGTTTGAGTGCTGAACACTTGACGGTCCCACGGTTGGCAAGTTGGAACTGTGAGATTCACTACGTGCACCACTGGTGCTTTGTGGAAAAGCACATGTAAGATTCTGCAACAGTCTCTGCTGATAATCCTGCATGCGTGCATCCCTTTCTATGGCAGGAATAATTTCGGCAAATTTACTTTTGTACCGGGGATCTAACAGTGTGGCAACCCAGTAGTCAGGATTATTTCTAATTCTCACAATTCGAGGGTCATGTTGCAGGTAGTGCAGCAAGAAGGCACTCATGTGTGTTGCGCATCCAGGAGCACCAAGTCCCTGTTGTGTTAGTGGCGAGGTAACAATCATGCTTCCTTCCTCTGTCCTCTCCCCCCAACCTCGCACAACAGAAATGTGATCAAGGTCTCCCTCATCTGATGAGTCTTCCATCAGTTCGTCCTCCACTTCTTCCGGGGCTCCTGCACCTTCCTCACTAGTTTGGCTGCTACCATGCGCCCTGGTAAAACCATCTCCCCCACCCTCACATGCCTGCCGCCTTGGTGCTGCCGACCGTCTGGACCTTGCAGATGTTAGCCCTTCCGCATACAACTCCTCCTCCTCTACTTCCTCCACCTCCTCTTGTGCCACCACCTGACTCCGAATTCTGTTTAACATGTGCTCCAGCATGTAAATCACCGGAATAGTCATGCTGATAATGGCATCGTCAGCACTAAACATCTTGGTCGCCATTTCAAAACTGTGCAGAAGGGTGCATAGGTCCCTGATCTGAGACCACTCCTCCAGCGTGATTTGCCCCACCTCTGGATCTCGTTGGCCCAGGCTATACGTCAGAACGTATTGCACCAGGGCTTCTTGGTGCTGCCACAGTCGCTGCAACATGTGCAGAGTTGAATTCCACCGGGTAGGCACATCGCATTTTAGCCGGTGAAGTGGCAGGCCCAACGACTTCTGTAGAGATTTAAGTCGCTGAGCTGCGGGATGCGAACGGCGGAAGTGAGCACACAGCGACCGTGCCCTCTGCAGAAGGCCATCTTGTCTGGGATAGTGGACTAAAAATTGCTGGACAACCAGGTTCAACACGTGAGCCATACAAGGCACGTGTGTGACATTGCCCCGGCGAAGTGCCGCACCCAGGTTTGCAGCATTGTCGCACACGGCCTTCCCTGGTTTCAGGTCCAGTGGAGTCAACCATTCATGAAATTGGTTCTCCAGAGCTGACCACAACTCCTCAGCTGTGTGACTCACATTTCCCAGACATTTCAAAGTAAAAACCGCTTGATGACGTTGAGCCCTACTGCCAGCATAGTAAGGAGGTGTGCAGGATCCCTTCTGCGCAGTTAGAAAGCTTGTGGCATGACCAGACAGGCTTTGGGTGCAGGTGGAAGACCGAGAGGAGGTTGAGGAGGCAGAAGCAGTGGAGGAACTTTGACATAAAGAGGATTGACACACAACTCGTGGGGACGGCAAGACTTGGACAGCAGCCCCTTGTCCTGCTGTCACCATAGTTACCCAGTGCCCAGTCAGCGACATGTAATGCCCCTGTCCATGCCTACTCGTCCAAGTGTCTGTGGTGAAATGCACCCTGTGACACACAGAGTTTCTCAAAGAAGCGGTGATGTTGTGTGCGACATGCTGGTGTAGCGCAGGCACACCTTTCTTTGAGAAGTAGTGCTGACTGGGCATCTGGTACTGGGGCACTGCGACGGACATAAGGTCTCAAAAATCCTCTGTGTCCACCAGGCGGAAAGGCAGCATTTCTGTAGCCAAGAGCTTGCAGATGGTGAAATTCAACCTCTTAGCTTTCTCATGGCTAGGAGGAAATGGTCTTTTACTTGTCCACATCTGAGGGACCGAGGGCTGGCTATTGTGCTTAGACGGGGTTGATAAGGGTGTCCCCGGCAAACTGCCGGTCTGTGAGGAAGATGCAGGTGGACATGTTAGGTTGCCTTGATCCAAAGGTGGTGCTATCGATGTCGGACAGCGCTCAACACCAGCTGGTGTTACCACCTCCAAAGAAAATTATGACCTGCCAATCACGCTGGCTGTTGCGGGTAAAGAGGTGGCAGGTCTGCGCCCCAAAACAGGTGTGACTGCTGTCCCCCCAGTCACAGAGGATGAAGAGGCCGTGGATGCACAAGATATGGCAGACGGTGGTTGGCCCGGCCGGCTAGGCCGCATTGTAGCACACTGAGCTTCCCACTGCAACTTATGCTTCATGTCCATGTGCCGGTTCATGCATGAAGTACTCAAACTATGTATTTTTTGGCCTCTACTTAGCTTTTGCTGACAAATGTTACAGATAACACGAGTTGGGTCATCTTTATCGATCTGAAAAAATGCCCAGGCTATGCAAGGCTTAGCACCCATGCGACCTGAAGAGCCACCACGACTTGTGGTGAGAGGCAGAGTTGTGTTTGAGGATGCAGTTGTTGACGTGCTTCCAGTACTACGTCTCTGTCCAGGAAGGCGCAACCTGACCTCGTCGTCACTAGCATCTTCCTCCACCTCCTCTGCTGACCTCATCTCTTGGCTGACTGTGGGTTGACAGTAAGTGGGATCTCCAACCTCATCATCATCATCCTGTGCGTTATCACACCCGTCGTCCTCAGAGCCAACCTGTTCCTGCCCTGACAAAAAACTAAAGTTGTCGCTCCAATCAGGTATTTGAGTCTTATCATCGTCTTCCTCATTGTCTCCACCAACAGGAGTTACAGTTTGGGAATGAGGGTCTACATTATGGTCAGAACCTTCTGCGTCTGGTCCTGGATCCGACTCATAAAGATTCTGGGCATCAGTGCAGATCATTTCCTCGTCTGGATTCACAGAAGCGCTGGAGTCGACCTCTGATTCCCAGGCTATAGTATGAGTAAACAGCTCTGCAGACTCAACCATCTGTTCTACCTCATACTCAGACGGGCAGCTGGAGATTTGGGAGCTGTGAGGAAGCAAGTGCGATTGGGGTGACACCTTTGAGGACTGGAGTATTTGTGATGTTGAAGTTGATGTGGAGGAGAGCCCACTTAAAGGAGCACTTGATATCCGTTGAAGCACCTGCTGTTTTTGTGCCTCATCTGGAATTTGTAGCGATTGGCATGGCCGTAAGAAAGGGATCTTATCACATTGTCCGCTAAAAGAAGTAGACATTTTAGTTTGGCTGGAAGATGGTCTTTCTTCTGCAGATGTTACTGATGCTTTAACACCTACCCCACGGACACAACCTTTTTTCCCCTTCCCAACACGCCTATTCCCCTTTCCACCAGCAGCAGGCCTTTTTCCACTCATTTTGGTGGTTAACTAATTCACAACTCTGGAGTTGTTTGCACAAAAAAACAATGGATGGGAACCGAGCAGAGCTGAGTGGCCAAACTGTGGCATTAGGCCAAAACTATTGGCTGGGTTAGATGCAGAAAAAAATTATATTCGATTTGCAACCTGATGGAGGTCAGTATAGATGGACTAATAAAACAAGTCCCACACACAGCTAGAAGCCCAAATATTTTTTCAGAGGTAGATGCAGAAAAAAAATATATTCAGTTTGCAACCTGATGGAGGTCAGTATAGATGGACTAATAGAGAAAGTCCCACACACTGCTAGAAGGCCAAATATTTTTTCAGAGCTAGTTGCAGACAAAAAATTATTTTGAATTTGCAACCTGATGGAGGTCAGAATAGGTGGACTAATAGAACAAGTCCCACACACTGCTAGAAGGCCAAATATTTTTTCAGAGCTAGATGCAGAAAAAAATTATATTCAGTTTGCAACCTGATGGAGGTCAGTATAGATGGACTAATAGAACAAGTCCCACACACAGCTAGAAGCTCAAATATTTTTTCAGAGGTAGATGCAGAAAAAAATTATATTCAGTTTGCAACCTGATGGAGGTCTGTATAGATGGATTAATAGAACAAGTCCCACACACAGCTAGAAGCCCAATATTTTTTCAGAGGTAGATGCAGAAAAAAAATTATCTTTAATTTGCAACCTGATGGAGGTCAGTATAGATGGACTAATAGAGAAAGTCCCACACACTGCTAAAAGGCCAAATATTTTTTCAGAGCTAGATGCAGAAAAAAATTATATTCAGTTTGCAACCTGATGGAGGTCAGTATAGATGGACTAATAGAACAAGTCCCACACACAGCTAGAAGCCCAAATATTTTTTCAGTGGTAGATGCAGATAAAAATTATTTTTAATTTGCAACCTGATGGAGGTCAGTATAGATGGACTAATAGAGAAAGTCCCACACACTGCTAGAAGGCCAAATATTTTTTCAGAGCTAGATGCAGATAAAAATTATTTTTAATTTGCAACCTGATGGAGGTCAGTATAGATGGACTAATAGAGAAAGTCCCACACACTGCTAAATGGCCAAATATTTTTTCAGAGCTAGATGCAGATAAAAATTATTTTTAATTTGCAACCTGATGGAGGTCAGTATAGATGGACTAATAGAGAAAGTCCCACACACTGCTAGAAGGCCAAATATTTTTTCAGAGCTAGATGCAGAAAAAAATTATATTCAGTTTGCAACCTGAGGAGGTCAGTATAGATGGACTAATAGAACAAGTCCCACACACAGCTAGAAGCCCAAATATTTTTTCAGAGGTAGATGCAGATAAAAATTATATTTAATTTGCAACCTGATGGAAGTCAGTATAGATGGACTAATAGAGAAAGTCCCACACACTACTAGAAGGCCAAATATTTTTTCAGAGCTAGATGCAGAAAAAAATTATATTCAGTTTGCAACCTGATGGAGGTCAGTATAGATGGACTAATAGAACAAGTCCCACACACAGCTAGAAGCCCAAATATTTTTTCAGAGGTAGATGCAGATAAAAATTGTTTTAAATTTGCAACCTGATGGAGGTCAGTATAGAAGGACTAATAGAGAAAGTCCCACACACTGCTAAAAGGCCAAATATTTTTTCAGAGCTAGATGCAGATTAAAATTATTTTTAATTTGCAACCTGATGGAGGTCAGTATAGATGGACTAATAGAGAAAGTCCCACACACTGCTAGAAGGCCAAATATTTTTTCAGAGCTAGATGCAGAAAAAAATTATATTCAGTTTGCAACCTGATGGAGGTCTGTATAGATGGATTAATAGAACAAGTCCCACACACAGCTAGAAGCCCAATATTTTTTCAGAGGTAGATGCAGAAAAAAAATATATTCAGTTTGCAACCTGATGGAGGTCTGTATAGATGGATTAATAGAACAAGTCCCACACACAGCTAGAAGCCCAATATTTTTTCAGAGGTAGATGCAGAAAAAAAATATATTCAGTTTGCAAACTGATGGAGGTCAGAATAGATGGACTAATAGAGAAAGTCCCACACACTGCTAGAAGGCCAAATATTTTTTCAGAGCTAGATGCAGAAAAAAATTATATTCAGTTTGCAACCTGATGGAGGTCAGTATAGATGGACTAATAGAACAAGTCCCACACACAGCTAGAAGCCCAAATATTTTTTCAGAGGTAGATGCAGATAAAAATTATTTTTAATTTGCAACCTGATGGAGGTCAGTATAGATGGACTAATAGACCAAGTCCCACACACTGCTAGAAGGCCAAATATTTTTTCAGAGCTAGATGCAGATAAAAATTATTTTTAATTTGCAACCTGATGGAGGTCAGTATAGATGGACTAATAGAGAAAGTCCCACACACTGCTAGAAGGCCAAATATTTTTTCAGAGCTAGATGCAGAAAAAAATTATATTCAGTTTGCAACCTGATGGAGGTCAGTATAGATGGACTAATAGAACAAGTCCCACACACTGCTAGAAGCCCAAATATTTTTTCAGAGCTAGATGCAGAAAAAAATTATATTCAATTTGCAACCTGATGGAGGTCAGTATAGATGGACTAATAGAATGATGCTATGCCCAAAAGATTTTACTTCACTAGGTGCAGTAAAAAAATTGGTATTCTATACACAGGTGGTATATCTTGCAACACAGATAGGCTACTCCACTGACTAACACACTCTGCAATAGGCCAAAAAGGATTAGCTTTGCTAGATTCAGCCAAATGCTGTGAAAAAAACTTGCACAGCACTGGCACAGACCTGCCTGGCAAAAACTGATAGGAACTGATGTAACCTAGTCTTGAAAACGACTCCAATTACAATTATTCTTTACTCCCACAATCTATCTATTTAAGAGCACAGACCTGCCTGATAAAAGTCGTAGGAAATGCTGTAACCTAGTCCTTAAAAGGACTGCAATCGCAACTATTCCCTACTCCCAAGCTATCTGTAGATTTGTGCGAAAATTGGCTTGAAATTAGCAAGGTATAGTGCACACAGCAACAGCGGTGCCGTCTAACACGCAGCTGCAGCAGTGAGAAAATGGTGGCGACGGGGAAAATGGCTTGGTCTTATAGGGCAAGGACATGTGACATACACTGCCAATGACACATGCCCTTGCTTGTGTGAAAAACAGCAGTTCGCTCCGTGTGTGCGCTGCTGATAGGCTGACAGACTGCACCTCCCCACTGCAAATGCGGGAAAGAGAAAAAAAATGGAGATCTTCATTATTCCTGCAGAGATCCATCCCCTGCCCCTCCTCCCACCCCGCTGTACACTCAAACTGCGTATTAACATTAATTTTCATCATTACTGAGAAAAAATCCAGTTATGATTTTGGTGCACGAACAGTTATCGAACATAACCTCGAAGAGCCGAATTTTTCTTAAATCGTTCGTGTTCGCCGAATGGCTAGAACGGCGCCCAAAACAGCTCGAATTTGAGATTGGCGAACAGTTCGAGTAGAACAACACTCATCTCTAGTCGCCACCGCACGCCCGAATCCACCTGCGTGGAGGGGTCAGGCCAAAGGGGGAGACCGGTCCCCGACACTAGTGGAGGCAGGAAACGACCCTCAGCTAGAAACCGGAGGCTGTGACATTTTATGTGGCGCAGCCCCTCGCTACACCCGCTAGGAAGGCACCACATAGGGTCAGGGAAACTTGCGCCAAGTTTACCAAGAGGAGGCCCGAGGCAGCCGGACAGAAGGGTTGGTAAGAAAGGCCAGACAAAGGACACACAAAGGGGGTCCTGTGAAGCGCTCCAAAGTTATCTGGGAGTTGTCTGAGCCCCTCACCTGGTGAGCACAGTACGACGTGGGCAGCCGTTACCTGCAGACGTGGTCTGGATAATAAGAACTGTGAGAAAAGGCCCTGGACTGCATCACTGACTCCGTGTCGTTACTGCTGCTGCCCTGCACCATCACCCCCATCCTCCGCATACACTGCCCTGAGGCTATACTCCTCCCGTGGGGAGTTATGCTACGCTCTGCTGCACCCACAACACCAGCCTCAGCGGTCTGCCCTGCAGCGGCGGTTCACTCTGACCGCAATCCACGGGTGGCGTAGTCGGACATTTAAACATCAAAACCACATAAATAGTTCCGCCAC
The DNA here is from genome assembly GCF_046119375.1 of Phyllobates terribilis. Lineage (NCBI taxonomy): Eukaryota > Metazoa > Chordata > Amphibia > Anura > Dendrobatidae > Phyllobates > Phyllobates terribilis. Next base: position 231,093,142 of record NW_027362763.1, read on the forward strand.
TGGTTTGACCACCCTGAGCCACGGAACCGGGTCGCCGCCACGAAGACTACAACCACCAGCATCCACCAAAAAGGGTCCGGCTCCGGGTGTCCCAAGGTCCAGGGGGTGCATCAGAACATTTTCATCACCTTTCACAATCACCAATGGGACAAGGCAGGGATGTCCTCTGTCCCCTCTCTTATACATCCTAGTGACGGAGCACCTGCTCTCATCAATTCGCCATAACCCCAATATTAGGTGGATTGAGGTGGGAGGCACCGAGTACAAGTGCTCTCTATTTGCTGATGATGTCCTAGTATATATCACTCAATCACATATATCCATCCATGCTGTTATGGCTGAAATAGATCACTTTATTACATGGTCAAATTTTAAAATCAATGCAGCGAAGTCTGAGGCCCTCGATGTCTCCCTCCCCAAATCCATATAGGATTCCATCCAGTCCAACTTTCCCTTTGCCTGGCCCTCACAGGGTATCAAATACTTAGGAATTCCTATTCATAGAGACCTCTCCCATCTATGTTATCTTAATTTTGGGCCCTTTATTGAACAACTCCATACAGACCACGGTTGGCAAGTTAGAACTGTAAGATTCACTACGTGAAACACTGGTGTTTTGTGGAAAAGCACATGTACACTGTGTTCCAAATTATTATGCAAAAAGTGTGTAGGAGTGATAAGGGAAGAATTTGTTTGTTTGTCAGTTAAACTCATTGATGGTGATGTGTGTCAGGGCTCTTTATATCACTGTAAGCAATTGCAGACACCTGTGCTAATTAGTTTGGCAGGTGTGTCCAATGAAAGGCAAGACTACTTAAGAAGGCTGTCTCACATTATTAAGCAGCCTACATTTTCTGCCAAAATGGGAAAGAAAAAGTATGTGTCGGCTGCTGAGAAGCAACAAATTGTGGAGTGTTTAGGTCAAGGCATGACTACAATCAACATTGTGCGATGATCAGGATGAAGTGTCTTGGCAATCAAGAAGTATGTAGCTGATTCATAGTACACACGTGTGCGTGCTGATAAGGGCAAATTGAGGACTCTTTCCTACAGGCAATTACGTCAGGTTAAAAGAGCAGCGGCAAAAAAGCCTTGTCATAGCAGCAGACAAGTTTTTGAAGCTGCTGGTGCCTCCAACGTCCCCCGAACAACAAGATGCAGGGTCCTTCAGAGGTTTGCAGCTGTGCATACGCCATCCTGTCGACCTCCTCTATCCACTTCACACAAGCAGAAACGGCTCCAGTGGGCCAAACATTACATGAAGACTGATTTTAAAACTGTTTTGTTCACGGATGAGTGCCGTGCAGCGCTCGATGGTCCAGATGGATGGAGTGGAGGATGGCTGGTTGATGGACACCCCACGCAAACACGGCTACAGCGCCAACAAGGAGGAGGTGGAGTAATGTTTTGGGCTGGAATCATGGGGAGAGAGATTGTCGGCCCCTTTAGGATCCCTGAAGGCGCTAAAGATGAACTCCATAATGTATGTGGATTTTCTCAAACAGCACTTCCTGCCATGGTTCAAGAAGAAGAACCGTGTATTTCACAGCAAGATCATTTTTTTGCATGATAATGCCCCGTCTCATGCTGCACATAAAACATCTGCATCTCTGGCTGATATGGGCATAAAAGAGGACAAACTTATGGTGTGACCCCCATGCTCCCCTGACCTTTACCCCATTCAGAACCTCTGGAGCATCATCAAAAGGAGTGTCTATGATGGCGGGAGGCAGTTCACATCTAAGCAACAGCTCTGGGAGGGTATTCTGTCCTCATGCAAAACAATTGAAGCAGAAACCATCCAAAACCTGACAAAATCAATGGACGAGAGAGTTCAGAAGCTCCTTTCGAACAAGGGGTCCTATGTGAAAATGTAACATCACCTAGAATAAAGTTTTGAGTTGAAAACTGTTTGATTTCAGTTTCTAATAACCTGCTAATGTTTATAATATCAAAAATGACCATTTTTTTGGTCTTTATTAAAATGAAAAGGTTGATCGAAAAGTTTGGGGGATCTAAGAGTGTGGCAACCCTTTAGTCATGATTACTTCGAATTCTGACAATATGAGGGTCATGTTGCAGGTAGTGCAGCAAGAAGGCACTTATGTGTCTTGCGCATCTCGGAGCCCCAAAATTATTTTCCGGGCTAGATGCAGCTAAAAATTGTTATTAATTTTAAATCTGGTGGAGCTTAGTGTAGATGGCCTAATAGGATCAGTGCTGCACACTGCTACAAAGCCCAAATTATTTTCCAGTCAAGATATAGATAAACATGATTAGTAATTTTAAATCTGGTGGAGCTTATTATAGATGGCCTAATAGAATCAGTGCTGCACACTGCTACAAAGCCCAAATTATTTTCCAGCCAAGATACAGATAAACATGATTAGTAATTTGAAAGCTTAAAACGGTTGGTAGGGTGATTTTAACCAATCATCAAGCTTTTACTCTCCCCAGGATGACACAGGGGTAGAAAAGTCGTTTCGGATCCATGATTTGTTCATCTTTATGAACATGAGTCTGTCTACATTATCAGTGGAGAGCCGCGTGCGCTTATCTGTCAGCACACCACCAGCAGCGCTGAACACACGTTCAGACAGAACGCTGGCTGTGGGGCATGACAAGATCTCCAAGGCGTAAGTGGCTAGCTCCGGCCATTCATCCAGATTGGAAGCCCAAAAAGAGCAAGGGTCCAGTGACACAGTCATGGCTTCAATGTTTACTTGGAGATACTCCTGTACCATCGTCTCTAGGCGTTGACTATGTGTCAGACTTCTTGTCTTCTGTGGCCTTGCAAAGGATGGGCTAAAAAAGTGGTGAAATGATTCCGCAAAATTGATGTTACCAGCAGATACTGTGGTTCTGTTACGGTTTGAGTGCTGAACACTTGACGGTCCCACGGTTGGCAAGTTGGAACTGTGAGATTCACTACGTGCACCACTGGTGTTTTGTGGAAAAGCACATGTAAGATTACTGCATGCGTGCATCCCTTTCTATGGCAGGAATAATTTCTGCAAATTTACTTTTGTACCAGGGATCTAACAGTGTGGCAACCCAGTAGTCAGGATTATTTCTAATTCTCACAATTCGAGGGTCATGTTGCAGGTAGTGCAGCAAGAAGGCACTCATGTGTGTTGCGCATCCAGGAGCACCAAGTCCCTGTTGTGCTGGTGGCGAGGTAACAATCATGCTTCCTTCCTCTGTCCTCTCCCCCCAACCTCGCACAACAGAAATGTGATCAAGGTCTCCCTCATCTGATGAGTCTTCCATCAGTTCATCCTCCACTTCTTCCTGGGCTCCTGCACCTTCCTCACTAGTTTGGCTGCTACCATGCGCCCTGGTAAAACGATCTCCCCCACCCTCACATGCCTGCCGCCTTGGTGCTGCCGACCGTCTGGACCTTGCAGATGTTAGCCCTTCCGCATACAACTCCTCCTCCTCTACTTCCTCCACCTCCTCTTGTGCCACCACCTGACTCCGAATTCTGTTTAACATGTGCTCCAGCATGTAAATCACCGGAATAGTCATGCTGATAATGGCATCGTCAGCACTAAACATCTTCGTCGCCATTTCAAAACTGTGCAGAAGGGTGCATAGGTCCCTGATCTGAGACCACTCCTCCAGCGTGATTTGCCCCACCTCTGGATCTCGTTGGCCCAGGCTATACGTCAGAACGTATTGCACCAGGGCTTGTCGGTGCTGCCACAGTCGCTGCAACATGTGCAGAGTTGAATTCCACTGAGTAGGCACATCGCATTTTAGCCGGTGAAGTGGCAGGCCCAACGACTTCTGTAGAGATGTAAGTCGCTGAGCTGCGGGATGCGAACGGCGGAAGTGAGCACACAGCGACCGTGCCCTCTGCAAAAGGCCATCTAGTCTGGGATAGTGGGCTAAAAATTGCTGGACAACCAGGTTCAACACGTGAGCCATACAAGGCACGTGTGTGACATTGCCCCGGCGAAGGGCCGCACCCAGGTTTGCAGCATTGTCGCACACGGCCTTCCCTGGTTTCAGGTCCAGTGGAGACAACCATTCATGAAATTGGTTCTCCAGAGCTGACCACAACTCCTCAGCTGTGTGACTCACATTTCCCAGACATTTCGAAGTAAAAACCGCCTGATGACGTTGAGCCCTACTGCCAGCATAGTAAGGAGGTGTGCAGGATCCCTTCTGTGCATTTAGAAAGCTTGTGGCATGGCCAGACAGGCTTTGGGTGCAGGTGGAAGACCGAGAGGAGGTTGAGGAGGCAGAAGCAGTGGAGGAACTTTGACATAAAGAGGATTGACGCACAATTCGTGGGGACGGCAAGACTTGGACAGCAGCCCCTTGTCCTGCTGTCACCATAGTTACCCAGTGCCAAGTCAGCGACATGTAACGCCCCTGTCCATGCCTACTCGTCCAAGTGTCTGTGGTGAAATGCACCCTGTCACACACAGAGTTTCTCAAAGAAGCGGTGATGTTGTGTGCGACATGCTGGTGGAGCGCAGGCACACCTTTCTTTGAGAAGTAGTGCCGACTGGGCATCTGGTACTGGGGCACTGCGACGGACATAAGGTCTCGAAAATCCTCTGTGTCCACCAGGCGGAAAGGCAGCATTTCTGTAGCCAAGAGCTTGCAGATGGTGAAATTCAACCTCTTAGCTTTCTCATGGCTAGGAGGAAATGGTCTTTTACTTGTCCACATCTGAGGGACCGAGGGCTGGCTATTGTGCTTAGACAGGGTTGATAAGGGTGTCCCCGGCAAACTGCCGGTCTTTGAGGAAGATGCAGGCGGACATGTTAGGTTGCCTTGATCCAAAGGTGGTGCTATCGATGTCGGACAGCGCTCAACACCAGCTGGTGTTACCACCTCCAAAGAAAATGATGACCTGCCAATCACGCTGGCTGTTGCGGGTAAAGAGGTGGCAGGTCTGCGTCCCAAAACAGGTGTGACTGCTGTCCCCCCAGTCACAGAGGATGAAGAGGCCGCGGATGCACCAGATATGGCAGACGGTGGTTGGCCCGGCCGGCTAGGCCGCATTGTAGCACACTGAGCTTCCCACTGCAACTTATGCTTCATGTCCATGTGCCGGTTCATGCATGAAGTACTCAAACTATGTATTTTTTTGGCCTCTACTTAGCTTTTGCTGACAAATGTTACAGATAACACGAGTTGGGTCATCTTTATCGATCTGAAAAAATGCCCAGGCTATGCAAGGCTTAGCACCCATGCGACCTGAAGAGCCACCACGACTTGTGGTGAGAGGCAGAGTTGTGTTTGAGGATGCAGTTGTTGACGTGCTTCCAGTACTACGTCTCTGTCCAGGAAGGCGCAACCTGACCTCGTCGTCACTAGCATCTTCCTCCACCTCCTCTGCTGACCTCATCTCTTGGCTGACTGTGGGTTGAAAGTAAGTGGGATCTCCAACCTCATCATCATCACCCTGTGCGTTATCACACCCGTCGTCCTCAGAGCCAACCTGTTCCTGCCCTGACAAAAAACTAAAGTTGTCGCTCCAATCAGGTATTTGAGTCTCATCATCGTCTTCCTCATTGTCTCCACCAACAGGAGTTACAGTTTGGGAATGAGGGTCTACATTATGGTCAGAACCTTCTGCGTCTGGTCCTGGATCCGACTCATAAAGATTCTGGGCATCAGTGCAGATCATTTCCTCGTCTGGATTCACAGAAGCGCTGGAGTCGACCTCTGATTCCCAGGCTATAGTATGAGTAAACAGCTCTGCAGACTCAACCATCTGTTCTACCTCATACTCAGACGGGCAGCTGGAGATTTGGGAGCTGTGAGGAAGCAAGTGCGATTGGGGTGACACCTTTGAGGACTGGAGTATTTGTGATGTTGAAGTTGATGTGGAGGAGAGCCCACTTAAAGGAGCACTTGATATCCATTGAAGCACCTGCTGTTTTTGTGCCTCATCTGGAATTTGTAGCGATTGGCGTGGCCGTAAGAAAGGGATCTTATCACATTGTCCGCTAAAAGAAGTAGACATTTTAGTTTGGCTGGAAGATGGTCTTTCTTCTGCAGATGTTACTGTTGCTTTAACACCTACCCCACGGACACAACCTTTTTTCCCCTTCCCAACACGCCTATTCCCCTTTCCACCAGCAGAAGGCCTTTTTCCACTCATTCTGGTGGTTAACTAATTCACAACTCTGGAGTTGTTTGCACAAAAAAACAGTGGATGGGAACCGAGCAGAGCTGAGTGGCCAAACTGTGGTATTAGGCCAAAACTATTTCCTGGGTTAGATGCAGAAAAAAATTATATTCAATTTGCAACCTGATGGAGGTCAGTATAGATGGACTAATAGAACAAGTCCCACACACAGCTAGAAGCCCAAATATTTTTTCAGAGGTAGATGCAGAAAAAAATTGTATTCAGTTTGCAACCTGATGGAGGTCAGTATAGATGGACTAATAGAACAAGTCCTACACACAGCTAGAAGCCCAAATATTTTTTCAGAGGTAGATGCAGAAAAAAAATATATTCAGTTTGCAACCTGATGGAGGTCAGTATAGATGGACTAATAGAGAAAGTCCCACACACTGCTAGAAGGCCAAATATTTTTTCAGAGCTAGATGCAGACAAAAAAATATTTTTAATTTGCAACCTGATGGAGGTCAGTATAGATGGACTAATAGAGAAAGTCCCACACACTGCTAGAAGGCCAAATATTTTTTCAGAGCTAGATGCAGATATAAATTATTTTTAATTTGCAACCTGATGGAGGTCAATATAGATGGACTAATAGAGAAAGTCCCACACACTGCTAGAAGGCCAAATATTTTTTCAGAGCTAGATGCAGAAAAAAATTATATTCAGTTTGCAACCTGATGGAGGTCAGTATAGATGGACTAATAGAACAAGTCCCACACACAGCTAGAAGGCCAAATATTTTTTCAGAGGTAGATGCAGATAAAAATTATTTTTAATTTGCAGCCTGATGGAGGTCAGTATAGATGGACTAATAGAGAAAGTCCCACACACTGCTAGAAGGCCAAATATTTTTTCAGAGCTAGATGCAGACAAAAAATTATTTTGAATTTGCAACCTGATGGAGGTCAGTATAGATGGACTAATAGAGAAAGTCCCACACACTGCTAGAAGGCCAAATATTTTTTCAGAGCTAGATGCATACAAAAAATTATTTTTAATTTGCAACCTGATGGAGGTCAGTATAGATGGACTAATAGAGAAAGTCCCACACACTGCTAGAAGGCCAAATATTTTTTCAGAGCTAGATGCAGAAAAAAATTATATTCAGTTTGAAACCTGATGTAGGTCAGTATAGATGGACTAATAGAACAAGTCCCACACACAGCTAGAAGCCCAAATATTTTTTCAGAGGTAGATGCAGATAAAAATTATTTTTAATTTGCAACCTGAAGGAGGTCAGTATAGATGGACTAATAGAGAAAGTCCCACACACTGCTAGAAGGCCAAATATTTTTTCAGAGCTAGATGCAGACAAAAAATTATTTTGAATTTGCAGCGTGATGGAGGTCAGTATAGATGGACTAATAGAGAAAGTCCCACACACTGCTAGAAGCCCAATATTTTTTCAGAGGTAGATGCAGAAAAAAAATATATTCAGTTTGCAACCTGATGCAGGTCAGTATAGATGGACTAATAGAGAAAGTCTCACACACTGCTAGAAGGCCAAATATTTTTTCAGAGCTAGATGCAGAAAAAAATTATATTCAGTTTGCAACCTGATGGAGGTCAGTAGCGATAGACTAATAGAACAAGTCCCACACACAGCTAGAAGCCCAAATATTTTTTCAGAGGTAGATGCAGAAAAAAATTATATTCAGTTTGCAACCTGATGGAGGTCTGTATAGATGGATTAATAGAACAAGTCCCACACACAGCTAGAAGCCCAAATATTTTTTCAGAAGTAGATGCAGAAAAAAATTATATTCAGTTTGCAACCTGATGGTGGTCTGTATAGATGGATTAATAGAACAAGTCCCACACACAGCTAGAAGCCCAATATTTTTTCAGAGGTAGATGCAGAAAAAAAATATATTCACTTTGCAACCTCATGGAGGTCAGTATAGATGGACTAATAGAGAAAGCCCCACACACTGCTAGAAGGCCAAATATTTTTTCAGAGCTAGATGCAGACAAAAAATTATTTTTAATTTTCAACCTGATGGAGGTCAGTATAGATGGACTAATAGAGAAAGTCCCACACACTGCTAGAAGGCCAAATATTTTTTCAGAGCTAGATGCAGATATAAATTATTTTTAATTTGCAACCTGATGGAAGTCAGTATAGATGGACTAATAGAGAAAGTCCCACACACTGCTAGAAGGCCAAATATTTTTTCAGAGCTACATGCAGAAAAAAATTATATTCAGTTTGCAACCTGATGGAGGTCAGTATAGATGGACTAATAGAACAAGTCCCACACACAGCTAGAAGGCCAAATATTTTTTCAGAGGTAGATGCAGATAAAAATTATTTTGAATTTGCAACCTGATGGAGGTCAGTATAGATGGACTAATAGAGAAAGTCCCACACACTGCTAGAAGGCCAAATATTTTTTCAGAGCTAGATGCAGACAAAAAATTATTTTTAATTTGAAACCTGATGGAGGTCAGTATAGATGGACTAATAGAGAAAGTCCCACACACTGCTAGAAGGCCAAATATTTTTTCAGAGCTAGATGCAGAAAAAAATTATATTCAGTTTGCAACCTGATGGAGGTCAGTATAGATGGACTAATAGAACAAGTACCACACACAGCTAGAAGCCCAAATATTTTTTCAGAGGTAGATGCAGATAAAAATTATTTTTAATTTGCAACCTGATGGAGGTCAGTATAGATGGACTAATAGAGAAAGTCCCACACACTGCTAGAAGGCCAAATATTTTTTCAGAGCTAGATGCAGACAAAAAATTATTTTGAATTTGCAGCGTGATGGAGGTCAGTATAGATGGACTAATAGAGAAAGTCGCACACACTGCTAGAAGCCCAATATTTTTTCAGAGGTAGATGCAGAAAAAAAATATATTCAGTTTGCAACCTGATGGAGGTCTGTATAGAGGGATTAATAGAACAAGTCCCACACACAGCTAGAAGCCCAAATATTTTTTCAGAAGTAGATGCAGTATAGATGGACTAAAAGAGAAAGTCCCACACACTGCTAGAAGGCCAAATATTTTTTCAGAGCTAGATGCAGATAAAAATTATTTTTAATTTGCAACCTGATGCAGGCCAGTATAGATGGACTAATAGAGAAAGTCCCACACACTGCTAGAAGGCCAAATATTTTTTCAGAGCTAGATGTAGAAAAAAATTATATTCAGTTTGCAACCTGATGGAGGTCATTATAGATGGACTAATAGAACAAGTCCCACACACAGCTAGAAGCCCAAATATTTTTTCAAAGGTAGATGCAGAAAAAAAGTATATTCAGTTTGCAACCTGATGGAGGTCTGTATAGATGGATTAATAGAACAAGTCCCACACACAGCTAGAAGCCCAATATTTTTTCAGAGGTAGATGCAGAAAAAAAATATATTCACTTTGCAACCTGATGGAGGTCAGTATAGATGGACTAATAGAGAAAGTCCCACACACTGCTAGAAGGCCAAATATTTTTTCAGAGCTAGATGCAGACAAAAAATTATTTTTAATTTGCAACCTGATGGAGGTCAGTATAGATGGACTAATAGAGAAAGTCCCACACACTGCTAGAAGGCCAAATATTTTTTCAGAGCTAGATGCAGACAAAAAATTATTTTGAATTTGCAGCGTGATGGAGGTCAGTATAGATGGACTAATAGAACAAGTCCCACACACCGCTAGAAGGCCAAATATTTTTTCAGAGCTAGATGCAGAAAAAAATTATATTCAGTTTGCAACCTGATGGAGGTCAGTATAGATGGACTAATAGAACAAGTCCCACACACTGCTAGAAGCCCAAATATTTTTTCAGAGCTAGATGCAGAAAAAAATTATATTCAATTTGCAACCTGATGGAGGTCAGTATAGATGGACTAATAGAATGATGCTATGCCCAAAAGATATTACTTCACTAGGTGCAGTAAAAAAATTGGTATTCTATACACAGGTGGTATATCTTGCAACACAGATAGGCTACTCCACTGACTAACACACTCTGCAATAGGCCAAAAAGGATTAGCTTTGCTAGATTCAGCCAAATGCTGTGAAAAAAACTTGCACAGCACTGGCACAGACCTGCCTGGCAAAAACTGATAGGAACTGATGTAACCTAGTCCTGAAAAGGACTGCAATTACAATTAGTCTTTACTCCCACAATCTATCTATTTAAGAGCACAGACCTGCCTGATAAAAGTCGTAGGAAATGCTGTAACCTAGTCCTTAAAAGGACTGCAATCACAACTATTCCCTACTCCCAAGCTATCTGTAGATTTCTGCGAAAATTGGCTTGAAATTAACAAGGTATAGCGCACACAGCAACAGCGGTGCCGTCTAACACGCAGCTGCAGCAGTGAGAAAATGGTGGCGACGGGGAAAATGGCTTGGTCTTATAGGGCAAGGACATGTGACATACACTGCCAATGACACATGCCCTTGCTTGTGTGAAAAAAAGCACTTCGCTCCGTGTGTGCGCTGCTGATAGGCTGACAGATTGCACCTCCCCACTGTAAATGCGGGAAAGAGAAAAAAAAATGGAGATCTTCATTATTCCTGCAGAGATCCATCCCCTGTCCCTCCCCCCACCCCGCTGTACACTCAAACAGCGTATTAACATTAATTTTCATCATTACTGAGAAAAAATCCAGTTATGATTTTGGTGCACGAACAGTTATCGAGCATAACCTCGAACAGCCGAATTTTTCTCAAATCGTTCGTGTTCGCCGAACGGCTCGAACACCGCCCAAAACAGCTCGAATTTGAGATTGGCGAACAGTTCGAGTCGAACAACGCTCATCTCTATTAAAGAGTAGTGCATCTGCCACCATATTTGACAATACAAACTGAATACATTCTTTAATAGATTTATTAGACCTGATGATGCTCATGTACTTATTTTAAAAATCCATGTCAGAATGCATAGACTTAGATGAGTATTCAATGCTTTCAGCTAGAGATGGACATATAAAGTGCTCCATGTAATATCTGGCATGAAAAGCTTTAAAATGGATCATACAACCATGGATGAATGACATGGATTTAAAAAGTAAGTAAACCAGCCTCATCAGGTCTCATGCTCCCTGCAACCTAACATGTCCGCCTGCATCTTCCTCATAGACCGGAAGTTTGCCGGGGACACCCTTATCAACCCCGTCTAAGCACAATAGCCAGCCCTCGGTCCCTCAGATGTGGACAAGTAAAAGACCATTTCCTCCTAGCCATGAGAAAGCTAAGAGGTTGAATTTCACCATCTGCAAGCTCTTGGCTACAGAAATGCTGCCTTTCCGCCTGGTGGACACAGAGGATTTTCGAGACCTTATGTCCGTCGCAGTGCCCCAGTACCAGATGCCCAGTCGGCACTACTTCTCAAAGAAAGGTGTGCCTGCGCTCCACCAGCATGTTGCACACAATATCACCGGTTCTTTGAGAAACTCTGTGTGTGACAGGGTGAATTTCACCACAGACACTTGGACGAGTAGGCATGGACAGGGGCTGCTGTCCAAGTCTTTCCGTCCCCACGAGTTGTGCGTCAATCCTCTTTATGTCAAAGTTCCTCCACTGCTTCTGCCTCCTCAACCTCCTCTCGGTCTTCCACCTGCACCCAAAGCCTGTCTGGTCATGCCACAAGCTTTCTAACTGCGCAGAAGGGATCCTGCACACCTCCTTACTATGCTGGCAGTAGGGCTCAACGTCATCAGGCGGTTTTTACATTGAAATGTCTGGGAAATGTGAGTCACACAGCTGAGGAGTTGTGGTCAGCTCTGGTGAACCAATTTAATGAATGGTTGTCTCCACTGGACCTGAAACCAGGGAAGGCCGTGTGCGACAATGCTGCAAACCTGGGTGCGGCCCTTCGCCGGGGCAAATCACACTGGAGGAGTGGTCTCAGATCAGGGACCTATGCACCCTTCTGCACAGTTTTGAAATGGCGACGAAGATGTTTAGTGCTGACGATGCCATTATCAGCATGACTATTCCGGTGATTTACATGCTGGAGCACATGTTAAACAGAATTCGGAGTCAGGTGGTGGCACAAGAGGAGGTGGAGGAAGTAGAGGAGGAGGAGTTGTATGCGGAAGGGCTAACATCTGCAAGGTCCAGACGGTCGGCAGCACCAAGGCGGCAGCCATGTGAGGGTGGGGGAGATGGTTTTACCAGGGCGCATGGTAGCAGCCAAACTAGTGAGGAAGGTGCAGGAGCCCAGGAAGAAGTGGAGGACGAACTGATGGAAGACTCATCAGATGAAGGAGACCTTGATCACATTTCTGTTGTGCAAGGTTGGGGGGAGAGGACAGAGGAAGGAAGCATGATTGTTACCTCGCCACCAACACAACAGGGACTTGGTGCTCCTGGATGCGCAACACACATGAGTGCCTTCGTGCTGCACTACCTGCAACATGACCCTCGAATTGTGAGAATTAGAAATAATCCTGACTACTGGGTTGCCACACTGTTAGATCCCCGGTACAAAAGTAAATTTGCAGAAATTATTCCTGCCATAGAAAGGGATGCAAGCATGCAGGAGTATCAGCAGAGACTGTTGCAGAATCTTACATGTGCTTTTCCACAAAATACCAGTGGTTCACGTAGTGAATCTCGCAGTTCCAACTTGCCAACCGTGGGACCGTCAAGTGTTCAGCACTCAAACCGTAACAGAACCACAGTATCTGCTGGTAACATCAATTTTGCGGAATCATTTCACCACTTTTTTAGCCCATCCTTTGCAAGGCCACAGGAGACAAGAAGTCTGACACATAGTCAACGCCTAGAGACGATGGTACAGGAGTATCTCCAAGTAAACATTGAAGCCATGACTGTGTCACTGGACCCTTGCTCTTTTTGGGCTTCCAATCTGGATAAATGGCCGGAGCTAGCCACTTACGCCTTGGAGATCTTGTCATGCCCCGCAGCCAGCGTTCTGTCTGAACGTGTGTTCAGCGCTGCTGGTGGTGTGCTGACAGATAAGCGCACGCGGCTCTCCACTGATAATGTAGACAGACTCACGTTCATAAAGATGAACAAATCATGGATCCGAAACGACTTTTCTACCCCTGTGTCATCCTGGGGAGAGTAAAAGCTTGATGATTGGTTAAAATCACCCTACCAACCGTTTTAAGCTTTCAAATTACTAATCATGTTTATCTGTATCTTGGCTGGAAAATAATTTGGGCTTTGTAGCAGTGTGCAGCACTGATTCTATTAGGCCATCTATAATAAGCTCCACCAGATTTAAAATTACTAATCATGTTTATCTGTATCTTGACTGGAAAATAATTTGGGCTTTGTAGCAGTGTGCAGCACTGATCCTATTAGGCCATCTATACTAAAGCTTCACCAGATTTAAAATTAATAATAATTTTTAGCTGCATCTAGCCCAGAAAATAATTTTGGGGCTCAGAGATGCGCAAGACACATAAGTGCCTTCTTGCTGCACTACCTGTAGCATGACCCTCATATTGTCAGAATTCGAAGTAATCATGACTACTGGGTTGCCACACTCTTAGATCCCCCAAAATTTTCGATCAACCTTTTCATTTTAATAAAGACCAAAAAAATGGTCATTTTTGAAATTATAAGCATTAGCAGGTTGTTAGAAACTGAAATCAAACAGTTTTCAACTCAAAACTTTATTCTAGGTGATGTTACATTTTCACATAGGACCCCTTGTTCGAAAGGAGCTTCTGAACTCTCTCGTGCATTGAATTTGTCAGGTTTTGGATGGTTTCTGCTTCAATTGTTTTGCATGAGGACAGAATACCCTCCCAGAGCTGTTGCTTAGATGTGAACTGCCTCCCGCCATCATAGACACTCCTTTTAATGTTGCTCCAAAGGTTCTGAATGGGGTAGAGGTCAGGGGAGCATGGGGGTCACACCATAAGTTTGTCCCCTTTTATGCCCATATCAGCCAGAGATGCAGATGTTTTATGTGCAGCATGAGATGGTGCATTATCATGCAAAAAAATGATCTTGCTGTGAAATACACGGTTCTTCTTCTTTAACCATGGCAGGAAGTGCTGTTTGAGAAAATCCACATACATTATGGAGTTCATCTTTAGCGCCTTCAGGGATCCTAAAGGGGCCGACAATCTCTCTCCCCATGATTCCAGCCCAAAACATTACTCCACCTCCTCCTTGTTGGCGCTGTAGCCGTGTTTGCGTGGGGTGTCCATCAACCAGCCATCCTCCACTCCATCCATCTGGACCATCGAGCGCTGCACGGCACTCATCCGTGAACAAAACAGTTTTGAAATCAGTCTTCATGTAATGTTTGGCCCACTGGAGCCGTTTCTGCTTGTGTGAAGTGGCTAGAGGAGGTCGACAGAATGGCGTATGCACAGCTGCAAACCTCTGAAGGACCCTGCATCTTGTTGTTCGGGGGACGTTGGAGGCACCAGCAGCTTCAAAAACTTGTCTGCTGCTATGACAAGGCTTTTATGCCGCTGCTCTTTCAACCTGACGTAATTGCCTGTAGGAAAGAGTCCTCAATTTGCCCTTATCAGCACGCACACGTGTGTACTGTGAATCAGCTACATACTTCTTGATTGCCAAGACACTTCATCCTGATCATCACACAATGTTGATTGTAGTCATGCCTTGACCTAAACACTCCACAATTTGTTGCTTCTCAGCAGCCGACACATCCTTTTTCTTTCTCATTTTGGCAGAAAATGTAGGCTGCTTAATAATGTGAGACAGCCTTCTTAAGTAGTCTTGCCTTTCATTGGACACACCTGCCAAACTAATTAGCACAGGTGTCTGCAATTGCTTACAGTGATATAAAGAGCCCTGACACACATCACCATCAATGAGTTTAACTGACAAACAAACAAATTCTTCCCTTATCACTCCTAAACACTTTTTGCATAATCATTTGGAACACAGTGTACATGTGCTTTTCCACAAAACACCAGTGTTTCACGTAGTGAATCTTACAGTTCTAACTTGCCAACCGTGGTCTGTATGGAGTTGTTCAATAAAGGGCCCAAAATTAAGATAACATAGATGGGAGAGGTCTCTATGAATAGGAATTCCTAAGTATTTGATACCCTGTGAGGGCCAGGCAAAGGGAAAGTTGGACTGGATGGAATCCTATATGGATTTGGGGAGGGAGACATCGAGGGCCTCAGACTTCGCTGCATTGATTTTAAAATTTGACCATGTAACAAAGTGATCTATTTCAGCCATAACAGCATGGATGGATATATGTGATTGAGTGATATATACTAGGACATCATCAGCAAATAGAGAGCACTTGTACTCGGTGCCTCCCACCTCAATCCACCTAATATTGGGGTTATGGCGAATTGATGAGAGCAGGTGCTCCGTCACTAGGATGTATAAGAGAGGGGACAGAGAACATCCCTGCCTTGTCCCATTGGTGATTGTGAAAGGTGATGAAAATGTTCTGACGCGCCCCCTGGGCCTTGGGACACCCGGAGCCGGACCCTTTTTGGTGGATGCTGGTGGTTGTAGTCTCCGTGGCGGCGACCCGGTTCCGTGGCTCAGGGCGGTCAAACCAGTGGCGGAACTATTTATGTGGTTTTGATGTTTAAATGTCCGACTACGCCACCCGTGGATTGCGGTCAGAGTGAACCGCCGCTCCAGGGCAGACCGCTGAGGCTGGTGTTGTGGGTGCAGCAGAGCGTAGCATAACTCCCCACGGGAGGAGTATAGCCTCAGGGCAGTGTATGCGGAGGATGGGGGTGATGGTGCAGGGCAGCAGCAGTAACGACACGGAGTCAGTGATGCAGTCCAGGGCCTTTACTCACAGTTCTTATTATCCAGACCACGTCTGCAGGTAACGGCTGCCCACGTCGTACTGTGCTCACCAGGTGAGGGGCTCAGACAACTCCCAGATAACTTTGGAGCGCTTCACAGGACCCCCTTTGTGTGTCCTTTGTCTGGCCTTTCTTACCAACACTTCTGTCCGGCTGCCTCGGGCCTCCTCTTGGTAAACTTGGCGCCAGTTTCCCTGACCCTATGTGGTGCCTTCCTAGCGGGTGTAGCGAGGGGCTGCGCCACATAAAATGTCACAGCCTCCTGTTTCTAGCTGAGGGTCGTTTCCTGCCTCCACTAGTTTCGGGGACCGGTCTCCCCCTTTGGCCTGACCCCTCCACGCAGGTGGATTCGGGCGTGCGGTGGCGACTCGCCCGTCCGCACCCCTGGGATCCCTTCGTTCCTCGTTCCTGGAGCCTTCTCCGCTCCTCTTCCTTCCTTCTCCCTCTTCCAGGCCTGGGCCTCTGTTACTAGGCCCGCCTCCGGAGCAGAGCTCATGCAGAGCCCCTGCTCCCTGCCACTTCTGCTCAGACTTCTCTGCACTGAACTAAGATGGTGCCCACCTTTTATACTCCCTTCTCAATGCACCCAGGAACTGCTTCCTCCCTGCTCCTGCACTACAGGGTTCCCCTTCCTCAGTGTTCCCTCCCCTCACTCCAGCCAGGGACAGGGACTGTCGTGCCCATCTCAGGGGCATATTGGTCGCCCTGCCCCACGGCAATGTGGTGTAATGCATGCAGGTGTTGGGTCCTGATCCACACTACATCCTTACCTGAGAGTGAGATATTACACCTCTGGGTGAGGTGCAATACCTCTGTAGCAACCGAGCCCTCAGGGTGCTACAGTTCCATTTATCTTCAACCTAGATGACGTATTGCGATACAGGGCCGTGATTTTGGCTATAAAAGGGTCCCCTAGACCCCTACCCCAAGCTTTTTAAGAGAATCATATATGGCGTGCCAGGAGACTCTATGGAATGCTTTCTCAGCATCCAACGAGAGTATCTAATTACAAATTTTTAACTGCATCTAGCCCAGGAAATACTTTGTGCCTAGTAGCAGTGTCTGCTAGTCAGCGGATTATCCCGGCTGTTAAGCAAGCTACACCACCTGTAGTTTGGACACTTAATTTTTTCAAAGGAAATGCTTCGGGACCACGGGATACTCAGTGAAGAGCATCAGGAGGCACCCCAAGGCATAGGGGCTGGGACTGGCAGTAGGATGCCTTGCGGTGGACAGCCGAGCTTGATCCTTATAAAAGCTTTTTAACTGCAGCAGCTTTAGTGGACGCTACTGGAGCTGGAATTACGCGGCTGCTGGCATGAGACTTGCCCTCCAATAGATCCTTGTAAATGGATTTAAAGTGTATTCATTCAAATTAGAGAGACAATTTAAATTAAAAAGCTTAGAGCTGCCTCCACCACAGGGGGGCTCGCTCGACCCACCAGCGGACAGGCACCAGTATTGGGAGAGGGGGGCTGGCCATCAGGGTTCACCGCGGCTCTGGCACAAACCCGGCGACGCGGAGGTGGCACGGGCAGGAGCGGACTGAACGTGTCGGCTTCTCACTTTTTGGATTTTAGAAGGGCATGACATGCCTATATCTGTGTCTCCCCCTCCTTTTACTCCTCCACCTCTTTTCTTTTCGCATGACTATATGTACTTGTCACTTTTCCATGTGTTAGTTGTGTCTTCTGAGCAGTTTGTCAGCTTTTGGACACCTTTGAACGTGTTTTCTATGTGTTTCTATGTGTTTTTGTTTGCCTGCCATTGGTTTTAATGGTGTTCGAAGGTGTTCGATGAACAGTTCGACGAACAGTTCGGCGAACACACGGGTGTTCGACGAACCGAACCGAACTCGAACACTACGGGGGTGGCTCAACACTACTCTTTAACCTTTCAAAGTACGGTATAGATATAAAATTAGAAGAGAAATGAAACTATTCTGGAACAGAAGTATGGCACTTGTACTGATTTATGTATTAGTGATGTTAATTTATAGATTTATATGAACGGTAACTGATTTCCATATTTCTGCCTATGTTTATTATTACAGTCTTTTCAGACAGTTTGATCTTGGACCAGGTTATTATATAATACAGAACTGACAACTATTCTTTTTTAATGGAGATAATTATCATCTTCTATATGAAAAAAAAGAGGTGCAGTATCTTGTCTTAATGTCCTAATAATGTTACTATAGTGGACACAAAAAAGGAGCACTACTTTTATGGGGGGCACCAAGGTGCCGATATTTCTATATATGGCAAAAATTATGGTGTGGGATACTAAGGGGGAAACCATATTCTGCAGAGACGAGTCATAGCTACAAAAAGTCATCTGTGACAGGTGGAAAAGAAAAGGAAAAGTGAAATTCTACAATCAGTGAAGACGTCACATATAAGTCACTGGATGTAAATACAATTTATTTACTTACATCTTTTACTTATGGCTGAGCTCACCTCAAAGACTTGTTTTACATGAGCTGCTGTGTGCTGATTCTCGTCTTTACTGCAAGAAGATAAACATTGATAGAAGACAAAAGAAACCACGTTCCAGACTTTTTTTTCAATATATTGACATTTTAACTACATCATTGTTTTTTGTGACTTAACATAGCATTTAGCAACATTTTGCATCTTTTCAAAGGAGTCTCCAGATTACTTATACTTCACTGCTATCCTACAGTTAACCGTCTCCTTGGTATAAGTCGCAATTTGCATGCATTACTGCTATTAACCATTTTCCTGCTGGAAGATACCAGACTTCATTTACTCCTCTATCATTTCTGTGATTTAACTGCATTTACTTGCTGAAAGATAACGGATTGCATATAAATCTTTGTTTTCCTGTGATTAACTGCAACTCAGCTGGAAGATATCAGTTTCCTATACAGTTACTATTCCCAGTATTAGGAAATCACAGATTATAATGGAAGTGTATACTAAATAAACAATTTCACATAGAAAATACACCTAACATTTATGTTTATTGGTATCACTAAAAATGCTAATGTAACTTACCCTCAAAAAAAAAAAAAAACACCAGAAATAGCTAAAAAGGCTGTAAAGTATTTTCAGCCCAAAAAGAGATTATCATAAAGTGGGGAAGGGGCAATGCCCTTAGCTGAACCCTAATCTGTCCCTACCTCACAGCGGAGGTTGGCACCCTCTTGAATGCAAATGGTGCCCCGCTCCTTGTCGGCTCACTCTAAAAGACCCTATAAGTCCCCAATTAGGTGAGAGTGATGGGAGTCAATTATTAGTGTAAGGGGACGAAAGAGGGTAATCACCATTCAATCCCCAAGACAAATGGGCCACCACCACTATACCTGCAGTGTACAGGTGTGGTGAATCTAAAAATAGGAAATTATTGGGTACTCATTTCCTAACGGTCAATTATCTTAATGGCCCAGATACTCAAGGGGATATCAATCATCAGACAATCAATAATACTGTATATAAATCTCAATCTGACTGTAAATACAATAATATGGTATATAAATCTCAATCTGGCAGTAAATACAGAAAAAATATATAGGTATTAATAACAAAAATGATCGCAGGAAATATTCTTGCATCCTTCACCAAACCATAACATAGATGTCACTTTGTAGCAGTATATACAATGTTCAAGCACAATAAGCATAAAAAGATTCATTAGTCAGCAAGAAAGTCAAGAGATATAGTATGGAGGTGTCCTTGGACCCTCCTATTCATAGTTACAAGATCAGAAATGCAAAGAGACTAGTGTTGAGCCACCCCCGTAGTGTTCGAGTTCGGTTTGGTTCGTCGAACACCCGTGTGTTCGCCGAACTGTTCGTCGAACTGTTCGTCGAACACCTTCGAACACCGTTAAAACCAATGGCAGGCAAACAAAAACACATAGAAACACATAGAAAACACCTTCAAAGGTGTCCAAAAGCTGACAAACTGCTCAGAAGACACAACTAACACATGGAAAAGTGACAAGTACATATAGTCATGCGAAAAGAAAAGAGGTGGAGGAGTAAAAGGAGAGGGAGACACAGATATAGGCATGTCATGCCCTTCTAAAATCCAAAAAGTGAGAAGCCGACACGGCCAGTCCGTTCCTGCCTGTGCCACCTCTGTGTCGCAGGGTTTGTGCCAGAGCCGCGGTGGACCCTGACGGCCAGCCCCCCTATCCCAATACTGGTGCCTGTCCGCCGGTGGGTCGAGGCCCCCCACGGTGGGGGGGGGAGTAACATCTGCAGAAGAAAGACCATCTTCCAGCCAAACTAAGATGTCGACTTCTTTTCGTGGACAATGTGATACGATCCCATTCTTACGGACACGCCCATCGCTACAAATTCTAGAAGAGGCACAAAAACAGCAAGTGCTTCAACGGATATCAAGTGCTCCTTCAAGTGGGCTCTCCATCACCTCAATTTCAACATCACAAATACTCCAGTCCTCAGAGGTGTCACCCCAATCGCACTTGCTTCCTCACAGCTCCCAAGTCTCCAGCTGCCTGTCTGAGTATGGGGTAACACAGATGGCTGAGTCTGCCCAGCTGTTTACTCATACTATAGCCTGGGAAACGGAGGTCTGCTCCAGAGCTTCTGTTAATCCAGATGAGGAAATGATCTGATCCAATGCCCAGAATCTTTATAAGTTGGATCCAGGACCAGATGAAGAAGGTTCTGAGCATAATGTAGACCCTTGTTCCCAAACTGTAACTCCTGTTCGTGGAGACAATGATGAAGACGATGATGAGACTCAAATACCTGATTGGAGCGACAACTTGACTTTTCGGTCAGGGCAGGAAGAGGTTGGCTCTGAGGGCGACGGGTGTGATAACACACAGGGTGATGATGACGAGGTTGGAGATCCCACTTACTGTCAACCCACAGTCAGACAGTCGATGAGGTCAGCAGAGGAGGTGGAGGAGGATGTGACTAGCCCTGGGGATGGGGATGACTCGGTACCCGGGCATTTGCCTGGCCTTGGGGATGTTGCGGTGGTCGGCTCCCTGGCCCGTACCCTGGGGTCTCTCTTTAAAAGGGTGGATAATTGTTAATTTTATAAGAGTTCATGACGCCACCTGTGGTATCTGGTGACAAGCACCAGCGCTGCAGCAGTCCACTGAGGCCGGTGATAAGGCAGCTCGATGGTATAGCTCCCCACAGGTGGAGCTAGGTCTCAGGGCAGCGTATGCAGGGGGAATGCAGGACAGGCGAGACCCAGCTGGGTCAGAACAAGAACGGGAACGGACACGGTAGTCACTTCAGTACCTTTTACTGGTGGAAATTCAGGCACATCCCGGAGCACTGTAGGGTGAAGGGTGCATATCAGGATCTTCCCCAATGAGCGGGTGTAGGGCCTCCTGTTTCTTGCCTCTGCGTAGTAAGTTTCTGACCTGCCTGGAGCTAGGCCTAACTTTGTCTCTGTCCTGCGCTGGCTGACCTTGTGGTAGGGCCTTCTCTTGGAGTTCACGCTCCCAGTATGCGAGGCCTAAGCGTCTCCTGGCTCTGTTACATATCAGCACCTTAGCGATCCTGGGACTTGTAGTTCTCCAGGGATTCCGGTTATGCCTTACTGGGTCATAGAGATACCGGTAAGCTCGGATCCTGTGTCCGGTAAATGCTTCGGGGTGAGCTGGTTAAGCTCCTCTGCCCCTTATGTACTAACTCGCAACTCGCCTTCAGCCTACTCGGGCCCTCACTAGGTTATACACACTAACGGCAGCTTGCAGCGCTTCACTGATCTTACGGCACCGGCACACCTTAAGCTCTATCTGGGCTCCCTGAATCTAGCAAGCAGGAGCCTCGTGCTCCACTGCTGAACTATTAACTGCGTTCTCTAGACTAGACTGAGCTCCACTGCAGACTGACCTCTCTTAGGCTTCTCTACTGCAGGAACTCTTCAGAGGAACTGAACTGCCTAGCTCCACCTTCCCTATTTATATCCCTAACGGGCTCCCTCTGCTGGTCTGAGGTGTAAGGTGGAGATGTGTGAATGTTTATGGGGGCCTCTTGTGGAGGATTCCATCAATGCACTCTTGTAGGATCTGTGATACCAAGCTCAGCGGGGCATCACAGATGCAATTGACGACGAGGTTAGGTTGCGCCTTCCTGAACAGAGACGGAGTACTGGAAGCACGTCAACAACTGCATCCTCAACCACAACTCTGCCTCTGACCACAAGTCGTAGTGGCTCTTCAGGTCACATGGGCTCTAAGCCTTGCATAGCCTGGGCATTTATTCAGATCGATAAGGATGACCCAACTCGTGTTATCTGTAATATTTGTCAGCAAAAGCTAAATAGAGGCCACAAAATACATAGTTTGAGTACTTCATGCATGTACCGTCACATGGATATGAAGCATAAGTTGCAGTGGGAAGCTCACTGTGCTACAATGCGGCCTAGCCGGCTGGGCCAACCACCGTCTGCCCCATCTTGTGCATCCGCAGCCTCTTCATCCTCTGTGACTGGGGGGACAGCAGTCACACATGTTTTTGAACGCAGACCTGCCACCTCTTTACCCGCAACAGCCAGTGTGATTGGCAGGTCGTCAGTTCATTGGGAAGTGGAAACACCTGCTAGTGTTGAGCGCTCTCCGACATCGAGAGCACCACCTTTGGATCAAGGCAACCTAACATGTCCGCCTGCATCTTCCTCACAGACCGGCAGTTGCTGGGGACACCCTACTCAACACCGTCTAAGCACAACAGCCAGCCCTCAGTCCCTCAGATGTGGAAAAGTAAAAGATCATTTCCTCCTAGCCATGAGAAAGCTAAGAGGTTGAATTTCACCATCTGCAAGCTGTTGGCTACAGAAATGCTGCCTTTCCACCTGGAGGACACAGAGGATTTTCAAGACCTTATGTCCGTCACAGTGCCCCAGTACCAGATGCCCAGTCGGCACTACTTCTCAAAGAAAGGTGTGCCTGCGCTCCACTAGCATGTCGCACACAACATCACCGCTTATTTGAGAAACTCTGTGTGTGACAGGGTGCACTTCACCACAGACACTTGGACGAGAAGGCATGGACAGGGGCGTTACATGTCGCTGACTGGGCACTGGGTAACTATGGTGACAGCAGGACAAGGGGCTGCTGTCCAAGTCTTACCGTCCCCATGAGTTGTGTGTTAATCCTCTTTATCTCGAACTTCCTCCACTGCTTCTGCCTCCTCAACCTCCTCTCGGTCCTCCACCTGCACCCAAAGCCTGTCTGGTAATGCCACCTGCTTTCTAACTGCGCAGAAGGAATCCTGCACACCTCCTTACTATGCTGGCAGCAGGGCTCAACGCATCAGTGTTTACTTTGAAATGTCTGGGAAATGTGAGTCACACAGCTGAGGAGTTTTGGTCAGCTCTGGAGACCCAGTTTCATGAATGGTTGTCTCCACTGGACCTGCAACCAGGGAAGGCCATGTGCGACAATGCTGCAAACCTGGGTGCGGCACTTCGCCGGGGCAATGTCACACACGTGCCTTGTATGGCTCACGTGTTGAACCTGGTTGTCCAGCAATTTTTAGCCCACTATCCCGGACTAGATGGCCTTCTGCAGAGTGCACGGTCGCTGTGTGCTCACTTCCGCCGTTCGCATCCCGCAGTTCAACGACTTACATCTCTACAGAAGTCGTTGGGCCTGCCAGTTCACCGGCTGAAATGCGATGTGCCGACACGGTGGAATTCAACTCTGCACATGTTGCAGCAACTGTGGCAGCACCGACAAGCCCTGGTGCAATACGTTCTGACGTATAGCCTGGGCCAACGAGATCCAGAGGTGGGGCAAATCACGCTGGAGGAGTGGTCTCAGATCAGGGACCTATGCACCCTTCTGCACAGTCTTGAAATGGCGATGAAGATGTTTAGTGCTGACGATGCCATTATCAGCATGACTATTACGGTGATTTACATGCTGGAGCACATGTTAAACAGAATTCGGAGTCAGGTGGTGGGACAAGAGGAGGTGGAGGAAGTAGAGGAGGAGTCGTATGCGGAAGGGATAACATCTCCAAGGTCCAGACGGTTGGCAGCACCAAGGCGGCAGGCATGGGAGGGTGGGGGAGAGGGATTAACCAGGGCGCATGGTAGCAGCCAAACTGTTGAGGAAGGTGCAGGAGCCGAGGAAGAAGTGGAGGACGAACTGGCAATGGGCATGGAAGACTCATCAGATGAGGGAGACCTTGATCACATTTCTGGTGTGCAAGGTTGGAGGGAGAGGGCAGAGGAAGGAAGCATGATTCTTACCTCGCTACCAACACAACAAGGACTTGGTCCTTCTGGATGCGCAAGACACATGAGTGCCTTCTTGCTGCACTACCTGCAACATGACCCCCGGATTGTCAGAATTCGAAGTAATCCCGACTACTGGGTTGCCACACTCTTAGATCCCCGGTACAAAAGTATATTTGCCGAAATAATTCCTGCCATAAAAAGGTATTGACGAATGCAGGAGTATCTGTTGCAGAATCTTACATGTGCTTTTCCACAAAACACCAGTGGTGCACGTAGTGAATCTCACAGTTCTAACTTGCCAACGGTGGGACTGTCGAGTCTTCATCACTCAAACAGTAACAGTAACACAGTATCTGCTGGTAACAGCAATTTTGTGGAATCGTTTCTCCACTTTTTTAGACCATCCTTTGCAAGGCCACAGGAGACAAGAAGTCTGACACATAGTCAATGCCTAGAGAGGATGGTACAGGAGAATCTCCAAGTGAACATCGAAGCCATGACTGTGTCACTGGACCCTTGCTCATTTTGGTATTCCAATCTTGAAAAATCGCCGGAGCTCGCCACTCACGCCTTGGAGATCTTGTCATGCCATGCAGCCAGCGTTCTCTCTGAACGTGTGTTCAGCGCTGCTGGTGGTGTGCTGACAGATAAGCGCACGCGGCTGTCCACTGAGAATGTAGACAGACTCACGTTCATAAAGATGATCAAATCATGGATTCGCAAGGACATTTCTACCCCTGTGTCATCCTTGGGAGACTAAAAGCTTGGGGATTTGGTAAAATCACCTCACCAACCGTTTTAAGCAACAGTGGGGCAATTGATGCCACTTAACCCTAGAA
Organism: Phyllobates terribilis; assembly: GCF_046119375.1. Classification (NCBI taxonomy): domain Eukaryota; kingdom Metazoa; phylum Chordata; class Amphibia; order Anura; family Dendrobatidae; genus Phyllobates; species Phyllobates terribilis. The sequence continues at coordinate 231,118,090 of NW_027362763.1, forward strand.
CGCATGACCATAAAAATCTACACTCTCACATACCTGGGGCCCTTTAGGCCCGTGTGCAAATAACATGGAATAACTCAAACTCAAATGACAAACAACTATATGTTATGCACACGCCCGGGCTAAGCGGCGTGTGCGTGTGATTGGTAGTGATTCCACTGGACCGTGCCGGAGAGTGAATGCCTGGAGGGGCGTGACTAAGTATTCACCCGATCCGACCAGGGTCGCACGACGGCATACGACGCCAGTGCACCAAGGAGGAACCGAGCAGAGGGACCAGGTGCTACTCCAGGACAGACCCCGGACACGGCTGTTGACCCACACAGGGGAATACAGGAACAGGCTGGTAGGCTGGCACACAGACTGGTGGGTATAGGCAGGCACGACTGGTATGCAGGCAGGCGGGTATGCAGGCAGGGGGGTAAAGGCAAGCACAGCTAGAGTGCAAACAGGGAGGCACTAGCAGGTAGGAACACAGGCGGGATAGGACCCAGTACACACCGGGACTCAGGAACAATACAGGCAGAGGGTTACAGGCAAGCACAGTTAGAGTGCAGACAAGGCTGAGCAGGGAGGACAGGGCTCTGTTCACACGGAACAGACAGGAAGGGAAAGACAGAGCCAGATACTCACACAGTACTTGCAGAGACAACAAGCAGGAGTTAGGTACGAGTTCAGACTCTGCAGAAAAAGGAAGGGAACGGACATAGAGGCAAAAACAGGTAAAGGACAGGAGAGAGTTCAGACTGGAACTGAGTGAACGGAGGAGACCGACACTGCAGAGGGATACAGGAGCGGGTCTGGGAATACGGCCCCCAGAGAGGCGGAACGAACAGGCAAGGAGCGTGTTCAGACAGGACAGACCAGACGCAGGAGCGGGTCTAGGAAATCGGCCACTAGAAGGCGGAACGAACAGGCAAGGAGCGTGTTCAGACAGGACAGACCAGACACAGGAGCGGGTCTAGGAAATCGGCCACTAGAAGGCGAGAGGAACAGGCTAGGAGCGAGTTCAGACAGGACAAACCAGACACAGGAGCGGGTCTAGGAAATCGGCCACTAGAAGGCGAGAGGAACAGGCTAGGAGCGAGTTCAGACAGGACAGACAAGAGAACACAGAAAGGACTCAGTTCAGACACGGGAGCTGATACCGCAAAGCAGGAGACATACAGGACACAGTTCAGACACGGGAGCTGATACCGCAAAACAGGAGACATACAGGACTCAGTTCAGACACGGGAACTGATACAAAAAGCAGGAGACAAGAGACGGGACCTGGCACCTTCAGAGTGCAAGCACACACTGAAGGAAACACTATGCTCAGGCCGGGATAGAAGGGAGCTGCTGAGCTATATACCAAGTGACAGACAGCAATAGGCTGAGGACGCACAAGGGGTGTGACCCACAGCAGGTACAAAAGGCAGGAAGTGATCGGGCGCCGCCCTTAAGCAGCAGAAACAGACACAAACAGACAGCATGGAGGGAAGCCAGAGAGACATTCTGGACAGGAGATCAAGTGCGCCCTCTTGCACAGTGGGAGATGGACCACCATGCAAGGACGCCGCCAGGTATGTTACACTATATACATGAAGAATACCTAGAGTTTCAAAATTCTAACTAAAGCAATCTTGCAGAAAATAGAAAACAATTAACTGGGCGGGCCTGCAAGGCCACAGGTATGCGTTCTAGGGTTAAGTGGTGTCTGTGCCACAATTTTGGGAGTCCCCTTGCTGTGTCTTACGTGATGTTGGCATCGTCAATTCCAGGTGGGTTGGGTCGCACCCCCCCCTTTTAACTGTAAGAAACTACATACACTATGGCTTGGGGTAACACAGATGGTTGAGTCTGAAGAGCTGTTTACTCAGAGGTCTGCTCCAAATCTTCAGTGTCTGCTAGTCAGCGTAGAATTTTTAACTGCATCTAGCCTAGGCAATACTTTGGGCGTAGTAGCCCAGCTGCGAAGCAAGCTGCACCGCCTGTGTATCTAATAAGAATTTTTAAATTAATCTAGCCTAGGCAGACTGTGGGGACCCCCAACCAAACCCAGATGCTCAGCCCCCCTACCGCCCCCCTTTCATGGACAACCCAATAATGTAACTCTTACAACTGGATGGGTGAGGATCGGTCACAGCTTTATTAACTCTTTATACTCATTCCATTAGAAAGGCATTTTATTTCTAAAATAATTCAGCTTGTTGCAGCATGCCCTGGGTCCCCACTCCGGCAAGTTGGCCAACAAGTGTAACTCTCCAACATGTCCTTTCTATTTCCAGGCCACGGAGGATCCAGCGTATTCGTATGCAGGACTCTGACCCCCACCCATCACTCTTAACGCTTGTTCCACTCCGTCCTGGAGTCCTGACAGGAATATGTCCAGTCCAATATCTATTAAGTGAACACCGTCGGGCCGTATGAGGCCTGCTTTATCTCCTTCCAGTTGTCGGTGTCGTATCACTACACCGCCTCTGTCTCTTCTAAATTTTGCCATCCGAATATTTATTACCCGCCTTGTCCATTCGATGGCCGTGATGTCTCACGCACCTTGCCATACCGCTATTGGCACAATCTCTGACCATACTATAGCTAATTTTGTGAAAAATTCTCTGAAGTGCTCAGTGTCTAGTTTCATTATTGCCATTAGTTATGCGCTCTTGTGATGACCTAGGTTGTTTCCCCCGGCCTGTATAACTAAGATGACCGGACCTCTTGCCTCTCTCCCTATCTTGATTACCTCCATTAGTACCTGTGGCCATAGCAGGCCTCTAATACCTCTCCAGTTGAAATATGTGTTATGAAACTCTAATTTCCTCCCGCCTGGGCGGACTTTCGCCCTTTTTTGTGCCCAATATATATACGAGTGGCCTATCACTCACATTGTTGGCTTAGCGTCACCTGTAAAAGAAACAAACCACGTTAGGATAACAAGTCCGGTCTTATGTATCTCGCCAAACACGTGGATCGCCATCTCCCTATCCTCTGAACTTCCGTTTCTGACAGTCCTGCTCTTGCTGCTTCCGTGGCCGCACCTATGCGGAATGGATGTGTCCCGTAATCTTTGGGGTGGTTCCCTGCCGATGTTATGCATTTATTAAATATAGCTTGGAACAGGTATCTTGATAATGGCGTTCCATCAATGTGTGATACGAAGAAATTACTTTGTGATCTGATGGTTAGATATGTTTTTACTATTGTTACCCGACTCAGTGTACCGTTTGTGGGTTGTAGAAGTACCCAAGTACCCCTGCCCGCTGGAACCGTTTTCGATTGGTGTATGCGTACACGTATTGCATTATTGGCTATGACTACTTCCTGGTGTAATAAGCGTCCACTGGTGGTAATTTTGGATTGAGGGACTAATTTGCTTATACATAGCGCCCCGAAGAAGGCGATCACAAAAGCAGTAGACATTAGTGTTGCTTCAAATTGTGAGTGTCATGTTAATGGTGTTAGGGATAAGATGTGAGAAATCAGTTTTAGTGACACGGGACGGGACGTCTACATTCCTGACTTGGCTGACCCCTTTTCCACCCTTTTATGGATTGTCTGATGATGAATCTTTGTCACATCTCCCCAATTCAGTAGTTGGAAGTGAAATGCTACTCCGGTCAGACACCGCTGCGCTGACGCCCCTGATATGCCCCTCATCATTAGCTGGTGGAGAAATTCTATGGTGACTTGTGATCTGGCTTGTTCACATTGGTCAACCCGTCTGCCTGCTACTAGTCGTGTCCAATCTTCCCATGCCTTACCGTATGCTTGCCACGTTGACGGGGCAACTGACGCTCTGATTAATGGCATCAACTATTCGCCACTAGGTCCCATAGGGAGGGTGGGCAACTGTTGCCCGATGGGTGGGCGTTGTGGAAGAGCTCTGTGAAAATCTGCCAATTGAATTGTTATAAAGCGTTAGCATCAGCTTTATACCCCTCAGCATAGTGGCTAGCGCGGACCCATACATTGTGTTTTAGGCACAGGAATACTAGCCTGCGTAGTAGGCCTAGCACTGGGAGAGACGATGATGCCATCTTATTAATGCAGTGCGCTAGGCTGGTGTTTTGTGTTATGAAGCGTATATTTTTGTTAGCCAGGCGCGCGCCCCATATTTCTATTGCTACCACTATTGGGAAAAATTATTTTCAGGGCTAGATGCAGCTAAAAATTATTATTAATTTCAAAGCTGGTGGAGCTTGGTATAGATGGCCTAATACAATGAGTCCCACACACTGCTAGAAGCCAAATATAATTTCAGAGGAAGATGCAGATAAAAATTATTTTTAATTTGCAACCTGATGGAGGTCAGTATAGATGGACTAATAGAGAAAGTCCCACACACTGCTAGAAGGCCAAATATTTTTTCAGAGCTAGATGCAGATAAAAATTATATTCAATTTGCAACCTGATGGAGGTCAGTATAGATGGACTAATAGAGAAAGTCCCACACACTGCTAGAAGGCCAAATATTTTTTCAGAGCTAGATGCAGTAAAAATTATATTCAATTTGCAACCTGATGGAGGTCAGTATAGATGGACTAATAGAACAAGTCCCACACACAGCTAGAAGCCCAAATATTTTTTCAGAGGTACTGTAGATGCAGATAAAAATTATTTTTAATTTGCAACCTGATGGAGGTCAGTATAGATGGACTAATACAACAAGTCCCACACACAGCTAGAAGCCCAATATTTTTTCAGAGCTAGATGCAGACAAAAAATTATTTTGAATTTGCAACCTGATGGAGGTCAGTATAGATGGACTAATAGAGAAAGTCCCACACACTACTAGAAGGCCCAATATTTTTTCAGAGGTAGATACAGAAAAAAATATATTCAGTTTGCAACCTGATGGAGGTCAGTATAGATGGACTAATACAAGTCCCACACACAGCTAGAAGCCCAATATTTTTTCAGAGGTAGATGCAGAAAAAAATATATTCAGTTTGCAACCTGATGGAGGTCTGTATAGATGGATTAATAGAACAAGTCCCACACACAGCTAGAAGCCCAATATTTTTTCAGAGGTAGATGCAGAAAAAAATATATTCAGTTTGCAACCTGATGGAGGTCAGTATAGATGGACTAATACAACAAGTCCCACACACAGCTAGAAGCCCAATATTTTTTCAGAGGTAGATGCAGAAAAAAATATATTCAGTTTGCAACCTGATGGAGGTCCGTATAGATGGATTAATAGAGCAAGTCCCACACACAGCTAGAAGCCCAATATTTTTTCAGAGGTAGATGCAGAAAAAAATATATTCAGTTTGCAACCTGATGGAGGTCAGTATAGATGGACTAATACAACAAGTCCCACACACAGCTAGAAGCCCAATATTTTTTCAGAGCTAGATGCAGACAAAAAATTATTTTGAATTTGCAACCTGATGGAGGTCAGTATAGATGGACTAATAGAGAAAGTCCCACACACTGCTAGAAGGCCACATATTTTTTCAGAGGTAGATGCAGAAAAAAATATAGTCAGTTTGCAACCTGATGGAGGTCTGTATAGATGGATTAATAGAACAAGTCCCACACACAGCTAGAAGCCCAAATATTTTTTCAGAGGTAGATGCAGATAAAAATTATTTTTAATTTGCAACCTGATGGAGGTCAGTATAGATGGACTAATAGAGAAAGTCCAACACACTGCTAGAAGGCCAAATATTTTTTAAGAGCTAGATGCAGATAAAAATTATATTCAATTTGCAACCTGATGGAGGTCAGTATAGATGGACTAATAGAACAAGTCCCACACACAGCTAGAAGCCCAAATATTTTTTCAGAGGTACTGTAGATGCAGATAAAAATTATTTTTATTTTGCAACCTGATGGAGGTCAGTATAGATGGACTAATACAACAAGTCCCACACACAGCTAGAAGCCCAATATTTTTTCAGAGCTAGATGCAGACAAAAAATTATTTTGAATTTGCAACCTGATGGATGTCAGTATAGATGGACTAATAGAGAAAGTCCCACACACTGCTAGAAGGCCAAATATTTTTTCAGAGCTATGTGCAGAAAAAAATTATATTCAGTTTGCAACCTGATGGAGGTCAGTATAGATGGACTAATAGAGAAAGTCCCACACACTGCTAGAAGGCCACATATTTTTTCAGAGGTAGATGCAGAAAAAAATATATTCAGTTTGCAACCTGATGGAGGTCTGCATAGATGGATTAATAGAACAAGTCCCACACACAGCTAGAAGCCCAATATTTTTTGAGAGGTAGATGCAGAAAAAAATATATTCAGTTTGCAACCTGATGGAGGTCAGTATAGATGGACTAATACAACAAGTCCCACACACAGCTAGAAGCCCAATATTTTTTCAGAGGTAGATGCAGAAAAAAATATATTCAGTTTGCAACCTGATGGAGGTCTGTATAGATGGATTAATAGAACAAGTCCCACACACAGCTAGAAGCCCAATATTTTTTCAGAGGTAGATGCAGAAAAAAATATATTCAGTTTGCAACCTGATGGAGGTCAGTATAGATGGACTAATACAACAAGTCCCACACACAGCTAGAAGCCCAATATTTTTTCAGAGCTAGATGCAGACAAAAAATTATTTTGAATTTGCAACCTGATGGAGGTCAGTATAGATGGACTAATAGAGAAAGTCCCACACACTGCTAGAAGGCCACATATTTTTTCAGAGGTAGATGCAGAAAAAAATATATTCAGTTTGCAACCTGATGGAGGTCTGTATAGATGGATTAATAGAACAAGTCCCACACACAGCTAGAAGCCCAAATATTTTTTCAGAGGTAGATGCAGATAAAAATTATTTTTAATTTGCAACCTAATGGAGGTCAGTATAGATGGACTAATAGAACAAGTCCCACACACAGCTAGAAGCCCAAATATTTTTTCAGTGGTACTGTAGATGCAGATAAAAATTATTTTTAATTTGCAACCTGATGGAGGTCAGTATAGATGGACTAATACAACAAGTCCCACACACAGCTAGAAGCCCAATATTTTTTCAGAGCTAGATGCAGACAAAAAATTATTTTGAATTTGCAACCTGATGGAGGTCAGTATAGATGGACTAATAGAGAAAGTCCCACACACTGCTAGAAGGCCAAATATTTTTTCAGAGCTAGGTGCAGAAAAAAATTATATTCAGTTTGCAACCTGATGGAGGTCAGTATAGATGGACTAATAGAGAAAGTCCCACACACTGCTAGAAGGCCACATATTTTTTCAGAGGTAGATGCAGAAAAAAATATATTCAGTTTGCAACCTGATGGAGGTCTGCATAGATGGATTAATAGAACAAGTCCCACACACAGCTAGAAGCCCAATATTTTTTCAGAGGTAGATGCAGAAAAAAATATATTCAGTTTGCAACCTGATGGAGGTCAGTATAGATGGACTAATACAACAAGTCCCACACACAGCTAGAAGCCCAATATTTTTTCAGAGGTAGATGCAGAAAAAAATATATTCAGTTTGCAACCTGATGGAGGTCTGTATAGATGGATTAATAGAACAAGTCCCACACACAGCTAGAAGCCCAATATTTTTTCAGAGGTAGATGCAGAAAAAAATATATTCAGTTTGCAACCTGATGGAGGTCAGCATAGATGGACTAATACAACAAGTCCCACACACAGCTAGAAGCCCAATATTTTTTCAGAGCTAGATGCAGACAAAAAATTATTTTGAATTTGCAACCTGATGGAGGTCAGTATAGATGGACTAATAGAGAAAGTCCCACACACTGCTAGAAGGCCACATATTTTTTCAGAGGTAGATGCAGAAAAAAATATATTCAGTTTGCAACCTGATGGAGGTCTGTATAGATGGATTAATAGAACAAGTCCCACACACAGCTAGAAGCCCAAATATTTTTTCAGAGGTAGATGCAGATAAAAATTATTTTTAATTTGCAACCTAATGGAGGTCAGTATAGATGGACTAATAGAGAAAGTCCCACACACTGCTAGAAGGCCAAATATTTTTTCAGAGCTAGATGCAGATAAAAATTATATTCAATTTGCAACCTGATGGAGGTCAGTATAGATGGACTAATAGAACAAGTCCCACACACAGCTAGAAGCCCAAATATTTTTTCAGTGGTACTGTAGATGCAGATAAAAATTATTTTTAATTTGCAACCTGATGGAGGTCAGTATAGATGGACTAATACAACAAGTCCCACACACAGCTAGAAGCCCAATATTTTTTCAGAGCTAGATGCAGACAAAAAATTATTTTGAATTTGCAACCTGATGGAGGTCAGTATAGATGGACTAATAGAGAAAGTCCCACACACTGCTAGAAGGCCAAATATTTTTTCAGAGCTAGGTGCAGAAAAAAATTATATTCAGTTTGCAACCTGATGGAGGTCAGTATAGATGGACTAATAGAGAAAGTCCCACACACTGCTAGAAGGCCACATATTTTTTCAGAGGTAGGTGCTGAAAAAAATATATTCAGTTTGCAACCTGATGGAGGTCTGTATAGATGGATTAATAGAACAAGTCCCACACACAGCTAGAAGCCCAATATTTTTTCAGAGGTAGATGCAGAAAAAAATATATTCAGTTTGCAACCTGATAGAGGTCAGTATAGATGGACTAATACAACAAGTCCCACACACTGCTAGAAGCCCAATATTTTTTCAGAGGTAGATGCAGAAAAAAATATATTCAGTTTGCAACCTGATGGAGGTCTGTATAGATGGATTAATAGAACAAGTCCCACACACAGCTAGAAGCCCAAATATTTTTTCAGAGGTAGATGCAGATAAAAATTATTTTTAATTTTCAACCTGATGGAGGTCAGTATAGATGGACTAATAGAGAAAGTCCCACACACTGCTAGAAGGCCAAATATTTTTTCAGAGCTAGACGCAGATAAAAATTATATTCAATTTGCAACCTGATGGAGGTCAGTATAGATGGACTAATAGAACAAGTCCCACACATAGCTAGAAGCCCAAATATTTTTTCAGAGGTACTGTAGATGCAGATAAAAATTATTTTTAATTTGCAACCTGATGGAGGTCAGTATAGATGGACTAATACAACAAGTCCCACACACAGCTAGAAGCCCAATATTTTTTCAGAGCTAGATGCAGAAAAAAATATATTCAGTTTGCAACCTGATGGAGGTCTGTATAGATGGATTAATAGAACAAGTCCCACACACAGCTAGAAGCCCAATATTTTTTCAGAGGTAGATGCAGAAAAAAACATATTCAGTTTGCAACCTGATGGAGGTCAGTATAGATGGACTAATACAACAAGTCCCACACACAGCTAGAAGCCCAATATTTTTTCAGAGCTAGATGCAGAAAAAAATTATATTCAATTTGCAACCTGATGGAGGTCTGTATAGATGGTCTAATAGAATGATGCTATGCCCAAAAGATTTTACTTCACTAGGTGCAGTAAAAAAATTGGTATTCTATACACAGGTGGTATATCTTGCAACACAGATAGGCTACTCCACTGACTAACACACTCTGCAATAGGCCAAAAAGGATTAGCTTTGCTAGATTCAGCCAAATGCTGTGAAAAAAACTTGCACAGCACTGGCACAGACCTGCCTGGCAAAAACTGATAGGAACTGATGTAGCCTAGTCCTGAAAAGGACTCCAATTACAATTAGTCTTTACTCCCACAACCTATCTATTTAAGAGCACAGACCTGCCTGATAAAAGTCATAGGAAATGCTGTAACCTAGTCCTTAAAAGGACTGCAATCACAACTATTCCCTACTCCCAAGCTATCTGTAGATTTGTGTGAAAATTGGCTTGAAATTAACAAGGTATAGCGCACACAGCAACAGCGGTGCCGTCTAACACGCAGCTGCAGCAGTGAGAAAATGGTGGCGATGGGGAAAATGGCTTGGTCTTATAGGGCAAGGACATGTGACATACACTGCCAATGACACATGCCCTTGCTTGTGTGAAAAAAAGCACTTCGCTCCGTGTGTGCGCTGCTGATAGGCTGACAGATTGCACCTCCCCACTGTAAATGCGGGAAAGAGAAAAAAAAAATGGAGATCTTCATTGTTCCTGCAGAGATCCATCCCCTGCCCCTCCCCCCACCCCGCTGTACACTAAAACTGCGTATTAACATTAATTTTCATCATTACTGAGAAAAAATCCAGTTATGATTTTGGTGCACGAACAGTTATCGAACATAACCTCGAACAGCCGAATTTTTCTCAAATTGTTCGTGTTCGCCGAACGACTCGAACACCGCCCAAAACAGCTCGAATTTGAGATTGGCGAACAGTTCGAGTAGAACAACGCTCATCTCTAAAAGAGACCAACCCCACAACTACACCGCTAAGTTCAAGTACAGATGCAGGTATGTATCGCTCATTGCGGGCGCGTTTCTCCTGCTAATCGGCTCATCAGGAGTCACATACCCTATAAATTCAGATAATACAATATGAATGCTTAATAAGAGAGACTTAGCTTAGGTGAATCTTGTTGGTATTCTCATTAAGGTGACTCTTACAAGTTGTAAGTAGATGTGGCAGTGGAGATAGTGATAAAGGGCTCAGTGCAAACAGGGAGATAATGCCCCATTCACATGAGGTTTATGCCAAATGGCAACCACTCGCACTGACCCCCACCTGCATGTATATCAAGAGCCAAACTGGTCATCCTTCCTAATATATCCTGTGGGTAATTCTTTACCTGTGCGGTCACATGATACCAGGTAATTGTTCACCTGTGTGGTCACATGATACCAGGCCCAAGTGTGGTCACATGATATCAGTGGCAAATGTGTTTCAGCTAGACCGCATGCACCTCCCGTGGCCCACCTCCTCCTGGCCATTGGCAGCGCAGACACATATGTCATCACTGATGTGCTCCATGCAAGGAGAATGCCCGTCAGTGGTGTGAATAGAGCAGGGCGGGAATGCAAATGCGCATCCTCAAAGGTGGGTGGTATGCCTGCCAAAAAAAGCCTCCCAAATCCTGAACAGCAGACAGGGCAGATGCACATCGCACATACAGGAGCTAGGGTCAGCCATTGTACACAGACCAATCTAAATAAAGATCCATAGGATGTCCTATATAGGATCATCACAATCTCTGTATAGGAACGAATACATGGCAAAACGACCATTAAAACTCCATCTGTCCAATCAATGCAGCATTGAAGTATCAAAAATGTAGATAGGCACATTAATTCTATAAATTGAGATGGTCAAGTACTCAAATACCCAATATGAAGCTATATTTTACATACATATTGAAGTGAGTAACTATAATACGGAGAATATGAGTATGGCACTTATACTAGACATCTTAGGTCAACCCGATCCATAGTACAAGTAAGGACCCAGAATTAAACCATGTGTCCCAAAAAGGAATATATCCATGTAGGACAGGAAGGGAAGGGATATGTATATTTAATGAGGGTAAAGAAAGAAGGGGGGGGAGCGGAGGAAGAAAGAGGGGAAAAAAAAGGGAGGAAGAAAAGTTGAAAAGGGGGGGTACTCTCCCTCACCCCTATGTCCAGAAAATAAGGATGTATCACTCTGTAACCAATACCTAGCAGGGTTAAAAGGCAAAATGGCAGGGACATTATCCGATTTGGGTCAAAGACATCGGGCTGAATGGCACATCAAGAGGTGCATTCGCAGAGAGGCTGGAAACTCAAAGCAACCAAAATGCAGTTGATCATTCAAGCCCTGAGGTTTAATGATATTCATCCTATAAATCCACTCGGCCTCCTTCTGGAGAATTTTTTGGTCCCAGTTACCACTTCTCCTGGATGGGACGACCACTTCCATTACACTAAATGTAAAACACTCCAAGTTACCTCCATGTGCTTACCTCACATGTTTGGAGATGGAGGTGTCCCGGGCATTAAGAATATCCCCAATGTGGTCTCCCACCCTCCTCCTGAATTCCCGTTTCGTCGTTCCCACATAGTCGAGTGGGCAGGAGCATTTGAAAAGATATATTACATCAGTTGGCGTCTTCGTAAAAGAGCCAGAAATTTTGACATATTTGCAGAATTTACATTTACCTCACCTAAATGTACCCTTGCTCCTGTTCTCTAACCATGTGGGTAATTTCTTGGGAGGGATGTAAAAACTGTGGACCAGTTGATCTCTGATCGATCTCCCCCTACTAAAAGTGATAGCTGTATGGACAAGTATTAGATTGTTCAGTCCAGGATCGTCTCTCAGAATGGCCCAATGGTGTTCCAGGACCATCCTCACTTCCCCTGCCCAGTCGTCAAAGGTCCTAATGACTCGTATAGTGGGGTTAGTATTCTCTCTATTTTTGAGTCTCAACAAACTAGTTCTCTCACACGATGCTGCAAATTTAAATTACTCACTGAGGGTCTTCACAGGATAGCCCCTATCCACAAATCTCCTCCGGAGATCCCTGGTTTGATCATAGAACCTTGGGAGTGATGTACAATTCCTCCTAACACAGAGATATTGGCCCTTGGGTATACCATGTTTGAGGGCCAAGGGATGGTGGCTATCCCATTTAAGGAGATCATTGGTACTAGTTGGTTTGCTAAACGTTTCAGTTGTTAAAGTACCCAAGCCATCCTTGCCTATTCGCAAATCCAAGAAATTAATTGTGCAGGGGTAAATCTCAGAGGTAAATATAAGCCCAATTGAATTTATGTTTAACTCTTCAACGAAGCTGCGAAAAGATGCAGTGTCACCAGACCATAAAATGAGAATGTCGTCAATGTAGCGCCCCCAGAAAAGTATCTGGGGGGCACCACCATGATGTCAATCCTTCCCTGAAAATAACGGTGTCCTCCCACCAGCCCAGGAGCAAATTTGCATACGTGGGTCACACAGGCTCCCCATCTCGGTGCGCCTGAGCTGGTGTATTTTTTCGGTGAAATTATTCTCAGTGTTAGCTGCTCTACTTGCCTGATGTCCTGAATACGCTACTGTCTAGATCTTCACTGATCTACGTGTTGTCCATTAAGATCTTCTCTGCTTCAACATTGCCTTCAACCCATGCTGCTTACCCAGACCTATGGCTTAGAAAATCGACCTCGCCATGTGAGTTCTTAACAAATTTTCAAGTCACATGTAAAGTTTGATAAAACCATGAAGCAAAGAACTGTCAGATCCCTGCTCCACCAGTCCTCCTATGTAAAATAAAAGGACATGCAAAGACCTTCAGGTCATATGACATTCTAAGGCTAAGAGCTAAGGACTATGGGGGGATCATACTATGTGTTTGAGGCAAGGATGGTGCATCATATTGTGTGGGTAGGGACAGTGGACATTATAATGTGTTTCATAATGTGCAAGGGGCATTACAATGTGCGGGGAATGAGGAGTGTGCGGGCATTATACTATGTGGGGATTGTGGGTGTGTCATGCTGTGGGCTACACTGTGGGCATCATGCTATGTGTGGGGGTCATTGTGGGCTACACATTACATATGGGTACCACTGTGAAAATTGTACTATGTGTGAGTTCACTATATTATTTGAGGGTGGTTTCTGTGTGCATCACATTGTGGAGGGGGACGACGACATCATATTGTGTGTGAGACCCCGGAAAGTGATATTACATTGTGTGCACTATAGAATATCCCTCTTTTCTAACTGTCAAAGTTGTAAGGTATGATATAAGTTAGGAACAGTATTGTAGTATTCATTAAATATGTGGTGTAAATTTGTGCCCATAGTTTGGAGATATGTTAATTTTCTCCATTCTGAGAATAATGCGATTTGCCCTCGTTGAATGAAAGTCTATGCGGACCTCTGAGACAATCATTAATTTAAAGGGTTTGTCCACTACTTGTACAATCCCTTTTCAATCACTGTTTCCCCCAAGTAAAATAGCAGCTATACTTATCCCCAATATGAGTGCCGTTCCATCGGTGTCGGCATTGTTTTCCCGGAGCTCGCTTAACTTTTTTATGTCATGAGATTCCTTTGGCTAATCAGCGGCCACTTCACTGTCCTCTCCTTCAGACCTAACTGACATTTGAAGCAAGTAAGAGCTGCGGCTGCTCTTTCACTTCCTTGGGATTAGTTATAATCGAGGACTAAAATGCTCAAGTACTCAGTACTTAAAATGAGCAAGTTGGATGCTCGGACAAGTTTGACTCGAGTACCAAGTATAATGGAAGTCAATGGGAAACTCGAGCATTTTTCTGGAAGACCCAAACAGGAGGGCTGGTGAGGCAGGAAAATTGCTGAAATGGATGGAAACTGCATTCAAGTAGAATGGGAACAGCATGGGGAAGAAGTCTGGACACATCTCTGACTCCCAGGTCGCTGGGAACAATATTATCAGAGTACTCCATTTTTACGGACCGACAAGAAAACAAACAAAACAGAAGATAAAATGGATTTTACAAGAAAAAAATGCTATGAAACATTCTTTCTTGTATAATTATATTTATATAAGGCAAAATGAAAAAGAAAAAAAAGTCTTCTCCACCTCTTACGCTGCGTGCTCACGATCAGTAATAATTTGTTGTGGCATTACAGTGATTGGCTGGCGGCATAGCGTCATCGGGTCTATATCAGACCTGGTGCCGCCATGCTCGTCAAAGTCATTCTGGAATCAGACAGTGTAGGGAGAGGTGCTGCTGAGTCAGGGAGAGAGCTGCTTGTGTATTAGGTAGTGTAGGGAGAAAAAACGTACATTACACATATCCATCTTAACAAGCAGTCCTTTTGAGGACTAACTAATCCATCTGCAGAGATATCAGGCAGGCAGTGTATATAGGCAGACAGGCAGGGTATATAGCAGACTGCAGTGCATATAGCACAAGAGGCTCCATTCCAATTCTGCCTTCTGATGCTGTTAGAGATTTCTATACAAAGGCCCAGGTCTCAGGGGCCAGGAATACCTTTCTTGAATCTTAATCCTCATTATTTGCTTAAAAATCAATCCAGAGAACACCGTTTTTCTGCGCCATTTGCATGTGTAGGGAGAGGTGCTGCGGCGTCAGGGAGAGATTTGCTTGTGTATTAGGTAGTGTAGAAAAACCGTACATTGCACATATCCATCTTAACAAACAGTCCTTTTGAGGACTAACTAATCCATCTGCAGAGATAGCAGGCAGGCAGTATATATAGGCAGGCAAGCAGGGTATATAGCAGACTGCAGTGCATATAGCACAAGAGGCTCCATTCTAATTCTGTCTTCTGCTGCTGTTAGATATTTCTATACAAAAGCCCAGGTCTCAGGGGCAAGGAATACTTTTCTTTGGATCTTAATCCTCATTATTTGCTTAAAAAGCAATCCAGAGAACACCGTTTTTCTGCGCCATTTGCTTGCTGGCACTGCAGAATACAGCCAGGTCCTTTCCATATTACAGCACTAGAAATCCAGCTATTTAAAACTGTATTTTCTCCATCAAACGGATCACATATACGTTGTCAGAAAATAGTGCCATTTCAGGCCTCCATTAAAAATTTCCTTTAGTGTGTCAGTGAAGCAATTCACAGCAGTTTGCTGTTCAAACTACTTACCTACAGGCCAGCTATTTGAAACTCTGTTTTCTCCATCACACGGATCACATATAAGTTCACTCCAAACTCAGTCATTTGTAGTGAGCGTGGAAGATACTGTCCTCCATTTAAAATGGGCAAGGCACGTGGCAAGGGACGGGGAACTGGACATGATGGTAATGGTGCATGCAGAGGCCGAGGACAAGGCCGTGGGCAAGCTGAAATTGTGCCACAACAAACACCCACATCTTCTCGCCTGACTTTCCTGTCCCAATTTCTAGGGGACCGCAGCACACCACTATTGAACCCAGAGCAGTGTCAAAAGGTTGTTGATTGGATAGCGGATAATGCTTCCAGTCACTTAGCCACCACCACCACCCTGTCTTCCACACAGTCAAGTCTCAGTAGCCGTGAGTCTGGACAGCATATTCCTCACCCTGATCCTCCTTCCTCCCACCATGCCGATTACCCAGAGACAACTGATCCCACACTTGAATACTCTGAAGAGCTGTTCACATTTCCATTTATAGAATCGGGCCTCACGTCCGGTCCACTTGAAGCGGGGCAAGAGAAGATCGCGTGTAGTGATGCCCAAATATTTGAACAGCCACGGTCACACGAAGGCGACGGTGGGAAAGTGTCACAAGAGGTGGACGATCATGAGACACAATTGCCAGAAAGTCAGAAGGAGGACCAGGGTGCAAAAGTGGAAGACGAGGTGGTGGATGATATAGTAACTGACCCAACCAGGCAGGAGGACATGCAGAGCGAGGACAGCCGCACACAGGGGGAGGGAGGCAGAGCACCCCAACAGGCAGGAAGAAGCAGTGTAGTGGCCGCAGACAGAAGGCAGGCAACCGTTCCTCATAACACCAACATGAAGGAAGTTGCCAATACAACTGTTAGGTTGTAAAAAACAACCGAGTCTGGTTGTTTTTTAAAGACTCTGCCGATAACCCCAAAAAGGCCATTTACACCACCTGCCAGGCCACCATCAGCAGGGGTGGCAAACCAACCAGCCTGACCACCACCAGCATAATCAGGCACATGGCAGCAAAGCATCCGACTATGTGGGCCGAACCCCAGGGTCCAGGAACAGTGTCTGAAGGTGGCACCATTGCTTCTTCAGCTGTTGTGCATGCAAGCCAATCCCCTGTCCATGGTGCATGCGAAGATGCCTTCTGCCCTGCACCTGTTGTTGCACACTCTCAAGTAGCAGCATCAGGAAGCACGTCTATGTCCTTGTCCCAGCGCAGCGTTCAGTTGTCCATACCCCAGTCCTTGGAATGCAAGTGCAAATATACAGCCAACGCCACAAAGGCAACACTACTAAATTCTCACATTTCTCGAAATGTTGCCTTTTAGGCTCGTGGAGACGGAAGCATTCCTCAACCTGATGGCGGCGGCTGTCCCTCGGTACTTGGTCCCCAGCCGCCACTATTTCTCCCGGTGTGTAGTTCCCGCATTACACAAGCATGTGTTCCAAAACATTAGCCGTGCTCTCAACAACGAAGTTATCGGGAAAGTCCACCTAACCACGGACACGTGGACAAGTGCTTGTGGGCAGGGACGGTACATCTCGCTGACGTCACACTGGGTTAACATAGTGGAAGCCAGGACCCAGTCGGACCTGGGGACAGAACACATCCTCCTGACACCAAGGATTGCAGGCCCTAGGTCAATCAGGGTTGCCCCCACGGTCTACAGCTCCTCAGCCTCCTCCTCCTCTTCAGCCTCCATCTCTGAAATGACCACATCAGTCACAAGCTGGAAGGACTGCAGCACTGCCTCTGCCAAGCGGCAACAGGCTGTGCTGAAGCTAATATGCTTAGGTGACAAACCGCACAATGCTGAAGAGTTGTGGACCACTGTGAAAGAGCAGGCAGATCTGTGGCTCACACCGCTGAAGCTACAGCCAGGCATGGTCATGTGTGACAATGGACGGAACCTAGTGGCGGCTCTGAGGGGAGGCGAGCTCACACACGTACCATGCCTGGCCCATGTGCTTAACCTCGTGGTTCAGCGGTTTCTCAAATCCTACCTGGAGCTGCCGGATCTGGTTTTTAAAGTACGCCACCTGTGTGCCCATTTTAGAAAGTCAGCTACAGCTTCCTCCGCCCTTGCCGTGTTTTAGCAGCGTTTGCAGCTTCCGGCTCACAGACTGGTGTGTGATATCTCCATTAGTTGTAACTCTACTCTGCAGACGTTGGGAAGGATTTGTGAGCAGAAGAGGGCAGTTGTTGAGTACCAGCATCAACAAGGCCGTCGGTATTCAGTTCAGACTCCACATATAAGACCTCAGAAGTGGACATGGATGTCATACATATGTACCATCCTCCAAAACTTTGAGGACTCCACCAAGATGGTGAGCGGCAATGACGCCATAATTAGCATCACCATCCCGCTTCTCTGTCTTCTAAAACGCTCTCTGCTCACAATCAAAGAGGATGCATTGCAGGCGGAGCACGATGAGATGGAGCAAGGAAAAATACAGGGTGATTACACACAGCCAATCCTCATCTCATCCCAACATGGATTGGGTGACAATGAGGAAGAGGAGGAGGAGGAAGGACAGGAGCTGGTTTCATGCACTATAGACGGTACTACCTGCACAGCTGTCATACCGTCTGTTCAGCGTGGATGGCCAAGGGACAGAGAGGAGGAGGAGAAGGAGAAGGAGGAAAGCATGGTCAGTCATCATCTTGGTGAGGACAAGGAAGTCTTGCCTGTTAGCAGTCTGGCACGCATGGCTGAGTTTATGTTACGCTGCCTTTCCCATGACCCTCGCGTTCTCAAAATTTTGGGTGACAGTCATTACTGGTTGGTGACACTTCTAGACCCACACTACAAGGAGAACTTTATATCTCTTATTCCTGAGGCGGACAGGTCTACAAAAATGGGGCTGTACCAGAAGGCCCTTGTTGCGGAACTATTAAAAAAATTCCCATCTGAAAACGCTGGCAGAAGAGGGCACACTTCATTGGACAACCAAGGAGTACAGGCGAGAGAGACACAACTTCAATCCAGCAGAGGCAGGGGAACATTGTCAAAGTTCTGGGAGAGTTTTCTCAGGCCCTCCTATCGCACAGTCCCTGAGGCGCGGGGTACTCTCACAAGGAGTGCAAAGTTTTGGAACATGCTGAGGGAGTACCTTGCCGACCGTACCAACGTCCTCCGTGATTCCTCTGTGCCTTATAATTATTGGGTATCCAAGCTGGATACGTGGAATGAACTGGCTCTCTATGCCTTGGAGGTCCTGGCCTGCCCTGCCACCAGCGTTTTATCAGAGCGGGTTTTTAGTGCCGCTGGTGGAATTATAACTGATAAGCGCATCTGCCTGTCAACTGAAAATGCTGACAGGCTGACTCTTATAAAAATGAACAAGAGCTGGATTGGGCCAGACTTCTCAACACCACCGAATGATAACAGGGTAACAAACTGAAATCCAGTGTCTTTTCTTGAGAAGTATATTCCCATACACCTTTTCACACCCACACATGGGTATATGCTTCCTGATTTTGGCTATTTGCTCTTGTCCTCCTCCTTCTCTTCATCCTCCACCACCATATCACCAGGGTGACTGTGATCTGTGATGCAACACCCACATAATTTTTTTAAAGGGTGTTTATGATGCACGTAAAAAAATAAATGTGCACAGTGCCTCCAAATTTTTGGCAGCCCTTGCATTCACTGCATAGGATAACGCTATGGGAGACTCTCTCCTTTCTAATGGGAATTTGTCGTTACTGTGGCCCTGCTCTATGTCTCTTTAAATTGTTAGTGTGGTTTTTCCTAAAATTGGTCAGCCGTTGGACTCACTGCATATCCTATAACTGTATAGCAGACCCTCTCCTTTCTAATGGGAACATGTCGTACCTTGTTACTGTGGCCCTGCTCTAAGTGTCTTTAAATTCTTAGTGGGGTTTTTCCTAAAATTGGTCAGCCGTTGGACTCACTGCATACCATATAACTGTATAGCAGACCCTCTCCTTTCTAATGGAAACATGTCGTACTTGTTACTGTGGCCCTGCTCTGTGTGTCTTTAAATTCTTAGTGGGGTTTTTCCTAAAATTGTTTAGCCATTGGACTCACTGCATACCCTATAACTGTATAGCAGACCCTCTCCTTTCTAATGGGAACATGTCATACATTGTTACTGTGGCCCTGCTCTATGTGTCTTTAAATTCCTAATGGAGTTTTTCACAAATTTTGGCAGCCCTTGCAGTCAGAGCATGGGCATTACCACTATGGGAGACCGCTCCTTTATAATGGGAAAAATTTTTTTACTGAGACCCTCCTCTATGTCTCTTCAAAGGGGTATTGGGTTGCATCCAAATTTTCGGCAGCCCTTACAGTCACTGGATACGCAATAACAGTATAGGAGACCAACTTATTAATAATGGGAACAACAAAGCATAGCCAGCTCATGGCTCTCTAAAAATAGCGAGGGCCAACTGCTGGCCTTTTAAGAATAGTAAGGGCCGTCTGATGTCCCTATAAAAATAGGCTTTATGACTTTCAAAGTCTCTCCACCATAAATAAAACAGGATGTGTCTGATGATGTGTCACACACCACATTGCCAGATAAGGTTGTAGAATGTTATAATGACATTTCCCGGTGAATGCATTTGTCCTAAAAAATAACGTAAAAAAAACAAAACAAAAGGATCTTTCTTAAGTATATAAAACAGCATCACCAATTTAACCTCAATGTAATCACATTGTTCAGCTCCTGCATCTCCTTCTCCATCTCCAAAATGACCACATCAGTCATAAGCTGACAGCACTGCAGCACTGCCTTGGCCAAGCGGCAACAGGCTGTGCTGAAGATAACATGCTTAATGCTTAATTGACATACCGCCCAGCGCTGCAGAGTTGTTGAAAGCTCTAACACAGCAGCCTGATCTGTGGCTCTCACCGCTGAACATACAGCCAGGCATGGTCGTGTGTGACAATGGGCGGAACCTGGTGACGGAGAAATGACAGCCGGAGTAGATATGGTTTCCCTCTATGCCAGTCCTTTCACAGAGCTAAATACAACTCTCAGCAAAAAAGTTGTGGACTGGCTCTGTACCGCCCCTGGCCACATTCACCTGTCCACGTGTTTGTGGCTAGACGGTACTACCCAGTAAGTGCACTGGGGAGGGCACATGTAATGTTGTGGAACCCGTGCTTGTGGAAGGCGAAGACGATACCAGGAGAAATAGTGGCGGCTGGGGACCGAGTATGGACACCTGGCCGCCACTGGCATGAGGTAGTGAAAAGCTTCCGCCCCCACGAGCCTAAAAGGCCACATTTCAAGTGCAAGCAGCTCTCAAAAATTTGGCAGTATAGTATTGCGGCCTGTGGGTGGGTGGGTGGCTGGCTGCATACTTGCGCTTGCATTCCAGGGAATGGGGTAGGGACAACTGAACGCTGCACTGGGACAAGGACGTGGACGATGATTGTTGCAAGTCTGCAACGATAGGTGCATGGCGGGAGGCATCTTTGCAGGCGACAAGGATCACTTATGATGGGCACACTTTTAGGCAGTGACATGGGAGTCAGAAATGCTTCCAGAGGTCTTCCCCATGCTGTTCCCATGTCTTTGCAGCACTGTATGCATGTGTCTGATGTTGTGTCACACACCACATGGCCAGATAAGGCTGTAAAATATTTAAATGACATTTCTCAGTCTCAGTCTACCACCCTACACGTGCCCTCCATTCTGCCAGTGACTTAAAACTAAAATCCTCCATAATCCGAACTTCCCACTCCCGTCTCCAAGATTTCTCGCGTGCTGCGCCAATTCTTTGGAATGCACTACCCAGGACAATTCGATTAATTTCCAATACCCACAGTTTCAAGCGGACCCTAAAAACCCATTTTTTAGACTGGCGTATCGCCTCCACACACTGCCTGTCCATCCCAGTTGTCCGTCCCAGTTTTCCCCCATATTAAAATCTTCTTCAATTTCAGGTTCATACCAACCATGTACTTAATAGCCTCGGTCAGGACTGTACACATACTGGCAGGTGACCAGTCCATGTATTATTTATCCTATTTAGTATATTAAGGCTGCATTATACAATATACTGTATGTACATTCTACCTTTTGTGTCTCCCCCATTTCCTCATAGACTCTAAGCTTGCGAGCAGGGCCCTCACTCCTTTTGATATGAGATATACTTATTTTGTATTGTCTGTATAAGTCCCCCTTAAAATTTGTAAAGTGCTGCGGAATATGTTTGCGCTATAAAAATAAACATTATTATTATTATTATTATTATTTCCCAGTGAATGCATTTGTCTTTGTTGAAAGCAATGCAAAAGTGCAAAAACGCATCAAAATTGCTACATGTGAACATAGCCCAAGATATGGAGTAGTATTTTTGGCTTTGGTTATTTATTTTGCCTTATATACAAGTAATTTCCCTGGAAAGGATGATCCTTAATATATTTCCCAGGAAAATCCATTTTGGTTTTGTTTTTGTATGTTTTATTGTGAGTCCGTAAAAGTGGCGTAGTACTCTGACAACGTTGTTGACAGCAGTGACCTGGGAGTCAGAAATGCTTCCAGGGGTCCTCCCCATGCTGTTCCCATGTCATTTGAGCACTGTTCCCATCGATTTGGGCAATTTTTAGGCCCTCTGCAGACCGCCGAGGGGAGCCACCTGAAAAATGCTCGAGTTTCCCATAGACTTACATTGGGCTCGTTGCTCGGGTCGAGCAACGAGTACCTGAGCATTTTAGTGCTTGCTCATCACTAGTGTCTATCAGACACCCCCATTACTAACCCGGTAATAAAAACACACACTCAGAAAAAAACACTTCATTTTAATTAAGACTCCCCCACAGTATCCCTCGTTCTCTAATTTATTAAAAAAAAATCCCTTGCAGATCCAAATAAAGCCAAAGAATGTGAACTAGTCCAGAAAAGGACACCTGAAAGACATAAAAAGACAGAAATGAAGACAATAGACAGTCCCTTGTTCACCAATTTGTTGCCAAGCAGCTCCGATGTAGTCCTTGTTCCTCGAATCTGTCTCTGGAGTCTGTGAATAGCAGTAAAGTGACCGCTATTCACAGGCGCTGGGTAGTAACTACAATGCTCATCAGAGAAGCCGGGTCGCATTTCACTTGATAAAGATTATATGCTAGGGATAGCAGGTACAAAGTCTTATGTACGTTTCCTTTACAACTTGAAGCATTTCCCACACAGTTTCCTGTCTCAGAAGTTTACTCCAGGACTCTCTATGTTTCCACTGTTTCTCCCTACTTTGCCACAACCCAGCCTTAACACTACAGTCCTGATTAACAAGTGTCCTTTACTTGTTCTGCGGTTCCACATCCTGTTTTACCTCTAAGGCCACGGCCCCACTATCAGCATTTGGTCAGTATTCGGTCAGCATTTTTTCTCATGAGTGGGAGCCAAAACCAGGAGTGGGTGATAAATGCATAGTTGGTGCACTTGTTTCTACTCTACCTTTTCTCTGATTGTTCCTCACTTGGTTTTGGCCCCCACTCCTGAGAAAATATACTGACCGAATACTGACCAAATACTGATAGTGGGGCCGTGGCCTAAGCTGTCAGTAAAGCGGCTAATGCTGACGCTGTGGAACTACCGTCCGGGACACTCTACTCATCCCACATACTCAGTTCTGTATAGGCTCCTTATCTTTTAGTGCTATAAGCTCAGGGTCTCGTGACTAGACGTCCTAGGACATGTTTCCAGAAGGCCACTCTGTCTCTTGGTCACTTGTTATCCGGATCTTGCTATCAATTCTCTTCGGTCTCCTTTCACTTAAGGCACTAGCAGCACTGCTCACCTTGGACCTTTATGTCCACTTAGTACTACGCACTCCAGGCCCTATCTGACAGGAAATTTTCACTTTTCCTTTAACTCTGTCCGTCCCACTCTGGGCAAGTTTCAAACATTAACTCGAACTATCTGTCATGCAAGGTGTGGGAAAGACTTAGTGCAACACAAAGTGAAGAGGGAAAGGGAGCCCAGACTCTAGGGAAAGGGGGGAAGTGGAGATCTCCTAGGTTGATCTAGCGTCACCCTGTCTCCCCTAACATCCATGCATTGGCTCTTCACCAATCGCCGGGCACGTACCTCGCCCTCTCTTTCCCTGGCATATGGCTAAGACTAGGGAAGGGATGAGATGAGCACTAGTCGATCTCCACTAAACACTATAGAGAACAGGGGTGGACAAACAGGAGGAAATTGCTTAGCTTTAGACAAACTCCAGACAAATGGGCGCACGTCTTCAATCTCCAGAGAGGACGAAGTACTTCTCTTGCTAAAGCTTTCACAAGTAGTAATGAATATCGCCGGCACCTCCCTCTGAAACACAGCAGCTATTTATACACCCAGGCAGGGTGTTAGTTAGCCAGAGGGAGGTAGCCATTGGGTCCTAGAGACAGCCTCTAAAAAGATGTTTGTAATGCCAAACGTAGAGATCTCCTGCAACCAACTGCTGGGTGACTGTCACCTCTGACACACCCGTGACACTATCCCTATGGTCAAACTACACATATTACTAAAACACATCACAATTCACATTATATCACATCATATAACATTATATATTACATTTCACATTATACCACATAACAGTAAACTTGTTTCTTCAGAGAGAACCGGGAACAGCATGTTGATATCATTACAAGTATGCGCAAGTGCTTTATATAACTTCTTCATATAAATTTGTGGTCATTTTTGGACTTATTCATATCTGTATTTTAGGTATTTGTATTTTGTGATTAGGCAAGGTGGGATGCAGCTCCATATTGGGCTGATTTGTTAATGTATTGTTCCATTTGGCCTTTTTAAGTGTTCTTAAATTGTAATGTTTGGCTTGTATTAGTAACAATAAAATTCAATATTTTTAGGTGATCCCTTTTGTGTGGCATGCTTCTTTTTTGTGTTTCTATCTCTAGTTATAACCTTTTAGAACTATATTTAATTGTTAGACTTCACCCCAGGCATGAAGCAGAAGCAGTTGGATTTTTTTAACCAGGGGTCACCATGCAATCCCCTAGGTGAGCCATACCATATTTTTTTATCTTATCCACCTCTAATTGGGATACTCTATTTTGTGCACTTTTTCCCTCCACAGATTTTTTCGTTAATTGTTAGACTTGGTACACTCAGCACACTGGGAAATTATGGTGGTGCCAGGAGGTCAGTATCCAAGATGTATAAATTAGGAGACAATAGCATATTTTTCCAAGCGATTTAAAGAATTTACTAAAAAATAAAAAATTATAATATTTCTTCAAAATCTGAAAATTTTCTCCCTGGCCTTTGTCAAGCAAAATTACACCAAAATGTCTTATAGTTCATAATATGTATAATTGATAATAATGTTATATATGGATATGCTACAATATTTGTCTCAGTGTCGATGTAATCACTATAAAAACATAGTATGAAGGGTTTCTCTGTAAGGAGAAAAAGGAGACCAGCGGCTCCGATCTAAGAGTAGCTGTTAAGGATAACAGAATCAATTCACCAAGTGTTTTGCTCACCTGGTATCCAGTATATTGAGGCTTCAATTGAAATCTTATGTCATAGGAAAATGTGGGGGATCCAGTAATAGATTTTTATATTTCACGGGTATGCAGCAAACGATGGATAATTAGGTGAGATTTGAATGGTTTTCCTAAGGCAACATCAAGGATCACAGGTATCCAACTGAAAAATCAATGTGACGCTTCCCAAAAAAAGCTTTCAGATGTTTTCATCATATACAGTATATGAAAATAATTTTTTATTCTAGGCAATCAATAAAGCACAACATGCTTCGGCTAATTTTTCACAATAGCCTTCTTCAGGTGTAAAAAATAAAATCAAGAGCACAAAAAAAACATGGTCAACACACACACAAAAAAAAAAACTTTTGGATGGGTGTGGTTGTAGCAATTGTCTTTCTATGAAAAACCACTCCTACTAAACTTGATTGCCTTTATAATGGAAGAACTGTTGTTGTGTGTTGACCATGATTTTTTTGTGCTCTTGATTTTATATTTTACTACCTGAAGAAGGCTATTGTGAAAAATTAGCTGAAACGCGTTGTGCTTTATTGATTGCCTAGAATAAAAAATTATTTTCATATACAGTGCAGACCAAAAGTTTGTACGCACCTTCTCATTTAAAGATTTTTCTGTATTTTCATGACTTTGAAAATTGTACATTCACACTGAAGGCATCAAAACTATGAATTAACACATGTGGAATTATATACTTAACAAAAAGTGTGAAACAACTGAAAATATGTCTTATATTCTAGGTTCTTCAGAGTAGCCACTTTTTGCTTTGATGACTGCTTTGCACATTTTATTAGCCGTATATCTGTGCAGTCTGTAAGGAAAGTTGCAGTAATAAATGCAAAAAACCTAAAGAGATGAACTGGAATGAGTTGCAGCATTGTAAGGACATGTTCACACTGACCACTAAACAGACAAAACCTAAGATAAAAACATAATAAGAAAATACCATGCAGTAAATGAAATAACAGCAATAGTGCATGAAAATAACATAGGATGCTTAGTTAACATAATTTTTGATCAAAAAAATGTAAAAGCCATCCCACCACATCACGGTGACCTTATGCAGGACGGTCCTAACCTCTAGCATTAAAACCTTTCCATATGTCAAGTGACGTATATATGGATAAGGACTGAAAAGGACTGAAACCCAGCTTGTGGACATGCAGCCATAGGGAGCTATATAAACGTAATGTCCAGCTCAAAGAAAAGGCAGGCCACAGTTTTATATATACTGGGTGCAAACAGACTGAAATAAGTGATGAACTGCAGTGAATAAATAAACATTTACTTACTGCAGGGTATTTGCTTATTATGTTTTTATCTTGGGTTTTGTCCGTTTAGTTGCTAGTGTGGACATGCGCTTACAAGCTGCATGCACACCAACTTAAATTTCAGTTCATCTCTCATTATCTCTCATTAATGAGCTCCAACCCCATCAGTACCTTTAATTGACCACAATTTGCCTACACTGTTTATATGCTAAAATCTGCCATCGGGGTGGTGGTGGGGGCAAATAGCCAGAGCTCATGAAAATTGAGCACTACATAGCTGAATATTATCACTGAGAGGAGTAACAGAGTTTGAGCAGATAAAAGTGTTTAATCAAATCTACAGTAAGAAGCCCAGAAAGTGACCCTGTGCCACCAGAATTAGGGTTTACTGCCCCTAATTATGCCATTTAATCATTTGTAGACAAAGTAAAAGAACCACACACCTAAAGTCACTTGGAGATGCTTTGAATAGGATTTATTGTCAGTATTTCATACACATTGGTTACATGTGGTAAGCACAGTATTACGTTAACATTTCGGGTCATCAAAACCCTTCATCAGATGTATAATCTGTGTTCAATGCATATAGGTCAAGGGGTTCTAGACTGCGGTGAGGGATTTCCCCAAACAGAGACAACCAGGATCCAGCTATATCAATGCCTGCGGTGTGTGCTAACCATTTACCATGGTAAAAATAACCCTTTAAAGGGGTATTCCCATCTCTAAGATCCTATCCCAATATGTAGTAGGTTGAATAATAATATTAGCAAACACCTTCAATTAGAAATGTAGTATAGTCCCACTGATTTGCTATATCACTTACCCCATGTGTACAGCATTACAGTAGCTTAGCTACCCATAGTTATGACAACTAATAGCTAAGTAACTAACTCACTAGATGAGTAGTCATAACCATGGGTACCTAAGCTACTACAATGCCCTGAACATCGGGACAGCGAATCAGAAGAGCTATTCTACATTTCTAATTGGAGGTATCTGCTAATATTTTTATTATTACACTTACTACATATTGGGATAGGATCTTTGAGATGGGAATACGCCTTTAATGCTATATTTTTCTAATGGTGATTCATTATCGCATGCATATTTCTACAGACTAGTTCAAGAAGTCTGTAATTATTGCATAATTATTTATTTTCCTACTATTATGAGTATAATTTTTAGTGGAAATCATAAAAGTAGCAGCTGTAGTAGTGATGGTAACAGTAGCAGTAGTGGTGATGATACTACTAGCAAACTTGAACAATAGTGATATTACCTTGTACAAAACAAAGGCTCTTCCCAGAAGATACTATAATGTATCAAATCTTCTGTGGAGAGAATGCTGAAATGTATGCATTGCTACAGTCTGACTGGTAATACGTGCTAATCTATTCTAAGAAAAGAGAAAGCTTCTCATGGGAACATTTGTATAGGTTTAGTTTAGATCAGAGTGCAGGTGGCTGTACAAAGCAGTTGCTAAAGGGCTATGTGTTTATACAGTTGCTGTTGGGGAACGGAATTGATTGGTTATATAACTATTAAAATAAACAACCACGCTTTTATCTTTTGTGACTATTGTGTTTTAAGAGATTTAAAAGTGGTTTTAATTAGACTTGATTTATTCATTGTTTTATTCCGTTCTCACCCACATAAAAACATACTCTTCTTCTGTTTACACAGAGCTACTTGAATAGATCTCAGGCAGCTAAAATAAGATTTGGGAGGAAATTTGAAATTGTCTTAATGAATTTACTCTTTGATGTGGTCAGGTAGATAAAGTCAAGTGAACTGGGAATAATTATACACATTGTAGAAATAAACTTAGTCCTATACTGCATTGGAACGTATGGTCAATATTAGCATATATAATAGTGCATACATGACTACACTTATGATGAATAAAATTGGTGCAGAATGAAATGATAGAAAAAATCACTGTAGATTATGAATTTAAAAATATTATCTAGAGCAGTTTACATGAGCATCCTTATTTAAACATTACACTTGCATGTTAGTTTCTACCATTGGAATACATTTTTTTTTAGGTGTCTAGATATTCTTTTTACATTCTTGTCCTGTATCCCCTCTGGTGTTCTTTTTAAAATGTTCACCTAATGTGTTGTACAGTACATGGAAGGTGGAGTGATTTGTGCTATTATGTAGGCGTGCTAATAAGAAGCAGCACTAGAAGTGGCCTACTAGGGAATAATAAACACGAGAGTGCTCCATAACAAGCATGTAAAAGAAATATTTAGACACGGAAGCTTTCTTTTATTATTCAAATTAAAAATTATATTTTCCAAGAACAGAGACATTTAATAATGAGACAGCCCCTCTTTTTATTTTAGCACCCTCAAGACACTCAAGTAAAGTTCTAACATACCATATAAAGTTATAATAATTATTATAATAATTATTATTGACATTTAGATGCTCCAAGAATAATGAATAGAAATTAGTGAATAAATTAGAGTGGAATTAAATTCTAGTCGAATTTTACAAAAATTTGCAATTACCTAAAGATTAAACAAAATAGTGAACATTGGCCACCATTTTTCTGAACCATAACAATCACAAAAAGGGTAAAAAATGAAAGATAATCCAAAGACTCACCTCATCACTCACCTCTCCAGTCCCTGTGCATTTCACTGCCACCCATCTGGAACTTGCCGCATCTCAGAAGAAAGAAGTTGTGTGAGCAGCAATCTATCATCTTGAGACTGTAGGAGTCTCAGGATGGTGCTTTGTGGAATAGACATGCACTGAGGGTGGGAGTTAGGTAGCTGTGGGACTGATACAGCTCTGTATCTTCTGAAATGTAGTCTAGAATCAAGAGAGCTGGCAGGAAGTTCAGAATGTAAACAATAATAAACCACACAAATGGCCACAGGAGGGTAAAGAAGAGCTAAAATTGAAATAAAAGATAACCTAGTGGTTTGGGGACTCATTACAGGGACAGCAAAATTGTTTTTATTATTTTTCTTGTGCCCAAATAACCCGTATAAAAAAATTAAAGGTTTTTTCAATCTTCATTAAAATATAGATCCATACAAGCAGCAGGAACAAATCATCACTTATTCTATTCAGTCTCTTCACTGTGCTTTTGTAGTTCCTACTTTTAATAAAGATAAAATAATGTTTCAATATTTTTAATGAATGGTTGACTTTTGCTATATACTTGTATTCCTAAATGTTCCCTCTGTTTTCATGCATTTGTCTTGTGCTTGGGCGAGCTGTATGAATAGCAATAGCCTAAAAGTATTCATCTGTAATTTATTGTGTTTATAATAACCAGCACAGAAATTAGCTGCTATATTCAGTATTCTTTTTTGTTTGTTTTTCTTTTTGGATCATTGAGTATACTAACATTAGGATATTATTAGATATAAGCTCATCAATCTGTTGAGTACGAGTCAAATTTTTGGAAATTTATTGTTTCAAGCAAACTCGAACATTTTGAGATTCGATTGCAGTTCACAAGATAAAAAAACTTGCCCGGCACTATTTTCCACATTGCCGAAGCATCAGAAAGAGACCTAATGTCAGTTTGCATTGCCAAGCAGGCTCCCCAATAATGCCCTGCAGCTATCACATCTAGCAGATTATCATACAATTTACAGTGGTGGTCACTACCTGGTCCATCTATCACAGATCACTCATTCCCAGTGGAGCACAGTTTGTATGGCAGAAAAAGAGACTCTTCTGTAGTGTGTAAGATCTTATAGTCAGCTAGGTCCTGTTGCTTGTCTGTAGATTGTAAGCTTTTGTGGTCAGCGAGGTCCTCTGTCTTGTCTGTAGAGTGTAAGCTCTTATAATCAGTGGGGTGTAAGATGGCAGCTGGACAAGTCCTGGATGGAGCATATGTGTCACCGAGGTGCCTAGCCTCAGTGATGTAAAACTCGGAGAGAAGGCTCCAGCACTGATAGTGCTGAGCGGTTTATTTAATGGGTCCGGATTTTGTTTCCGGGTTTTAGGAGGACTAGGAGAGCTGGGTGGGAATGGCTGCTCCCATATCTTCAATCTAGCTCTGGCAGCAGATATAACAGGGAAGCTAAGCTGCTTCATAGTTACTTTCCCCTCATATGATGGTTGATTTTAATCAGCAATCATGTGCCTCTAACAGCCATGGGTGGAGCTCAGCTCCAACTTGTTAACTCCTGCTGTCAATTTCTGACAGAAACATGTAACATGCGCCGGCAGGGGTGCATGTCATTCCACGTGCTCATTTATGCGCCAGTGAGGTGATTGTGGGGTGCTGATGGGTTGTCATGACAGCTGGGGGTCTGCTGATGCCTGTCTTTACGATCCTTCTATGATAGCCAACGTTTAGCTGTCATTCTTAGTAGATCGTGATTTTCTCTACACATAGTAGTGTTATATCAACAAATAAAAAAACATAATATATCAAATCACAACCCTTTTGCCTATTAGGAATAAAAAATAAAAAAAAATAGAAATACACATATTTGCTATCACTATGTTCATAAAAGTCTGATCTTTCAATATATAAAATAAATTAATCAGATCTGAAAACGGCGTAACTAGATAAAAAATCAAAACGTACAATTACATTTTTTAGACCCATGCAACTTTGAAATAAAATGCAATAAGAGGTGATTAAAACATTGTATCTACTCCAAAATGGTATCAGTAAAAACATCACACAAAAAATAGACTGAAAAATGAAAAAAAGTTAACGGGTCTTGAAAAATGGTGATGCAAGCAAATTTTTTTTTTTCTTACAAATTTCCAAATTGTTTTTCACCACCTAAATAAAGAAAAACGATACATGCTTAGTATCTATGTATTTGTACTGACCAGGAGAATCGTATTACCCAGTCAGTTTTACCATATCGTGAACATGGTAAATAAAAAACTCAGAAAACCATTGTGGAATTGCACTTTTTTTTGCAATTTCAGCACATTTTTAATTTTTTTTCTGCTTTACAGTGCATCACATGATAAAATGATTGATGTCATTCAAAAGTACAACTCGTCCTACAAAAAACAAGCCCTCATATGGTAACGTGGATGGAAAAAATAAAGCAGTTAAGGCTCTTGGAAGACAGGGAGGAAAAAATTAAAGCGAAAAAAGGGAAGATCACAAAGCCATGAAGAGGTTATGCCAGTGAACGCCTGTTTATCTTCTTTTGTGGAAAGTGTCATGGAGTTTTTGGTGTACTAAACCTTCCTGTGTGACCAAGACATTTCATGCCTGTGTGTACCTCAACTGTTCCCAAGAGTGAGTGGATCCTTACAGGGGTCATCTCTCTTGTAGAGTGTAAGCTCTTATAGTCAGTAGGGTCCTCTCTCTTGTCTGAGAGTGTAAGCTCTTATGGCCAGCCTGGTTCTCTCTTTCTCCTCTCCCCTGCGTGGATGTTCTGATCAATTACAAGCATTCCAGTATTGACATTCACTTTAATTTATTTGCCGAAAATCAAATTTTGGGGAAAATTCGGTGAAGTCGGCTAATTTGAATTTCAAAAGATCTGTTCATCTCTAGTAATTATACCAAAGTATGATCATTCAAGTGTCCACATTGCGGTCTTGACATCTGAAATCTTTCAGTTTTTCTGAACTGAACATCGATCACAAATTATTTATGGTGATATATTAGATACAGTAAAGCTATGGGGATGCAGGTGTTGTGGCCATAATATGGATGCTAAGAAAAGTCCATACAGTACGCAGTGTACCTGTACAACAGAAAACTTGTATCTCTCTCTTGGTCCTAGGTCCATGTACATCAAAATAAACTAAAAAGCACACTTTTAAGTATAGTAAAAATATTACATAATAAAAAATACGATGTGTTGCCATATCTGTTAGCACCTGCACAGCGCAGGTACAGTTGAAACCAGAAGTTTACATACACTTTATAAAAAGACACATATGCATGTTTTTCTCAATATCTGACATGAAATCATATTAAACCTTTCCCATTTTAAGTCAATTAGGATTGAAATCATTTTTAAGATTTGCCAAATGCCAGAATAATGAGAGAGAGAGAATGTTTTATCAGGGCTAAATTTTTTTTGCTCTTAATCCTGATTATTTGCTTAAAAAGCAATACAGTGCACCATTTTATAGCTCCATTTGCTTGCTAGCAGACTACAGACAGATATTTTTTATTTTATTCGCATTGCTGTATTGTGGAAGCAGAGAAACTTGTCCATCATAAGACGTGATCTGATATTACTGCGGTGATAATCGTGACATTTTTTTGCAGCATGCCAAATATTACACTCCAGTTAAAGTCTTCCAGTTGTGTGTTGTTCAACCTATACACACTTGGTAACTGACCATTACCACATCTATAAGGCCACTGCCCAAAACCGTGGTCATCAGACGTGATACCATATTACTGCGGTAATAATCGTGACATTTTTTGGAGCCTGCCAAATTTTACACTCCAGTTAAAGACTGCCAGTTGTGTGTTGTTCAACCTATTCACACTTGGTAACTGACCAATACCACATCTATAAGGCCACTGCCCAAAACCGTGGTTATCAGATGTGATCCAATATTACTGAGGTAATAATCGTAACATTTTTAGAGTGTGCCAAACTTTACACTCCAGTTAAAATGGGCAAGGCGCGTGGCAAGGGATGGGGAAGAGGACGTAATGCTAATAGTGCACACAGAAGCCGAAGCCATGGGCAAGATGAAACTGTGCCTGCTGAGGGAGCACAACAAACACCCACATCATGTCGAAATACCTTCCTGTCCCAATTTCTAGGGGGCCGTGGAACACCACTCTTGAAGCCAGAGCAGTGTGAAAAGGTTGTTGGCTGGATAGCAGATAATGCTTCCAGTCAGTTGCCACCACCACCACCCTGTCTTCCACACGGTCCAGTCTCAGTAGCCATGAGTCTGGACCACATATTCCTCACCCTAATTCTCCTTCCTCCCATCATGCCGAGTGCCCAGAGACTAGTGATTCCATACTTAGATACTCCAAAGAGCTGTTCACTTTCCCATTTATAGATTCGGGCCTCCCGTCCGGCCAGCTTCAAGCGGGGCAAGAGGAGATCGCATGTAGGGTTGCCCAGATATTTAAACAGCCACTGTCACATGAAGGGAAACTGCAATTACTGTCGCAATAGGTGGATGATGATGACGAGACATAATTGCCAGCAAGTCAGGAGGAGGCCCAGGGTGCGTATGTGGAAGACGAGGAGGTGGATGAAGTCACTGACCCAACCTAGCAAGATGACATGCATAGCGAGGACAAAAGCACAGAGGGCGAGGGAGGTGTAGCACCACAACAGGCAGGAACAAGCAGTGGGGTGGTCACAGACACAAAGCAGGCAACTGTTCCCCGAAACACGAATACGAGGGAAGTTACAAGTCCAAATGTTAGGTCTTCCAGAGTCTGACTCTTTTTTAAAGACTGTCCAGATAACCCCAAAAAGTCCATTTGCAACATCTGCCATGACAGCAAAACTACCAACCTGACCACCACCAGCATGCTCAGGCACATGAGAGCAAAGCACCCGTCTAGGTGGGCTGAACGGCTGGGTTCACAATCAGCGTCTGCCAGTTCCACAGTTGTGCGTATACGTCAATCCCCTGTCCATGACACAGGTAAAGATGCCTCCCGCCCTGCACCTGTCATTGCACACTCGCAACCACCACCATCAGCAACCACATCCATGTCCTTGTCTCAGTGCAGAATTCAGTTGTCCCTACCCCAGTCCTTGGAACGCAAGTGCAAATATGCAGTCAACCACCCACAGTCCATAGCACTAAACTGCCACATTTCTAGACTGAAGAAGAGATTGAGACTTAACTAGGGGTGTTCACATTGCCCTAAATGAGGGCCTAACACCACCAAAGTGGTATCAATTTCACAAGAGTAGAAGTATTGCAAAGGAGGCCAAAACCAGTTCCTCTACCACCAACCCAATAGATGGAGACCCAATCATGATTCTCCACATTTCAAAAAATTAGTGGCAGACACTAGCAATGTCCAATCAATTTCACTACAGTAGAAATAGTGTAAATAAGACCCACACTTCTTCCAGTACAGCCAACCCAGGATATGGAGACCTAACCAGGCGTGTTCACATTGCCCTAAATGAGGGCCTAACACCACCGAAGTGGCATCAATTTCACTAGAGTATAAGTATTGCAAAGGAGGCCAAAACCAGTTCCTCTACAGCCAACCCAATAGATGGAGACACAATCATAATTCTCCACATTTCAAAAAATTAGTGGCAGACACTAGCAATGTCTAATCAATTTCACTACAGTAGAAATAGTGTAATAGTGTAATAGTGTACCTCTTCCAGTACAGCCAACTAAGGAGATGGAGACCTAAC
This sequence comes from Phyllobates terribilis, assembly GCF_046119375.1. Classification (NCBI taxonomy): domain Eukaryota; kingdom Metazoa; phylum Chordata; class Amphibia; order Anura; family Dendrobatidae; genus Phyllobates; species Phyllobates terribilis. The sequence continues at coordinate 231,152,655 of NW_027362763.1, forward strand.
CAGGAGTGTTCACATTGCCCTAAATGAGGACCTAACACTATCGTAGTGGCATCAATGTCATCAGACTACAAGTAGTTTAATGCAGACCCAAACCTGTCCCACTACAGCCAACCCAATGAATGGAGACAAAATCAGAATTATCCTCATTTCCCAAAATTAGGGCCTAAAACCTGCAGCAGCAGCAGCAGCAAGAGCAGACACAGAAGCCATATCACAGACTGCAATTTCAAGAGATTAATGCAGCACACTCAAAACGACAACATCGCCTACTCTGTACAGTCTGCAATTGGGGTGCAAAAGTCCTTGGAGATCCATGACTTGTTCATCTTGATGAAAGTTAGGCAGTCTACAGTTTCAGGGGACAGCCGGGTTCACTTATCTGTCAAGACACTACTAGCAGCGCTGAAGACACGTTCAGAGAGAACGCTGGCTGCCAGGCATGATAAAACCTCGGAGGTGTGAGAGGCGAGCTCAGGCCATTCATCCATTTTTGAAGACCAAAATGTAAAAGGGTCAAAATACTCCCTGATTGTATTCATATTAAGCTCTAGTTACTCCTCCACCATCCTCTTCAGTCGTTCACCATGTGTCAGACTTGTACTCAGTTGTGCTGGTGCATGAGCTGGTGCAAAAAATGTGTGAAAGGACTCCCAGAAATTGCTTCTACCACTTACTCTGCTACTGCTAATGTTTTGGCGTTGACGAAATGACGTGCCGGAGGTTGAAAGCTGCTATGTACACTGTGTGCCTCACTGTTATCTTGGGGAAAACCTCAATTAAGGTTGCTTAAAAGCTTGTTTTGATACTCCAACATAAGCGGGTCCCTTTCCATGGTGGGAAGCATCTGGCAAAATTGAGTCTTATAACGTGGATTTAACAGAGGAGCAACCCAGTAGTCGGCATTATTTCGAATCCTAACTATACGGGGATCATGTTGCAGATAGTGCATCAAGAAGGCACTCATATGACGGGCTCTTTCAGGAGGTCCAAAGTTAGGCTGTATTGTGGGCTGCGTAACACTGATACTTACTTCCTCCATCCCCTCCTGCCAAACACGTTCAAACGAGAGGGCATGATTATCCTCTTCATCCTCTGACAGCGGCTCGCCCATCACCTCTTCCTCCTCCATTAGTTCCTCGGCGCTTGCACCTTCACTAACAGTTTGCCTGGTATCACCAAACCCCCTAGATCGCTGTAATTCACCATCACTTGGCATCCGCCTGTGTGACGACAGTATGCAAATTTGAGACACTGGTATCCCTTTCCACATACTCCTCTTCTTCTGGGGCCACCACCTCCTGATGCAGGTTATTCAAAGTTTGCTCCAGCATGTATATGACTGGAATAGTGATGCTGATGACGGCATCGTCAGCACTAACTAGTTTAGTAGCCATTTCAAAACTGTGCAGAAGGGTGCAGAGGTCCTTAATCTGTTCCCACTCCGGAAACGTGATATGCCCCAAGTCCGTACTGCTTTGCCCCAAGCTATACGTCATGACATACTGCGTCATAGCTCGTTGGTACTGGCACAGTCGCTACAACATGTGTAGAGTGGAATTTCACCTCGTCAGGCAGATAGCAGATCAACCTGTTAACTGGCGTGTACAAAGACCTCTGTATCGATGCAAGTCGATGACATGAGAGGAGCGAATGGCGGAAGTGAGCATACAGTTCCGTACTTTGTGAAGCAGCTCATCCAGGACAGGATAGTGGCGGAGAAAGTGCTCTACCACCAGGTTGAGGGCGTGAGCCATGTAAGGCACATGTGTGAGCTTGCCTCGACCTAGGGCCGCTAACAGGTTTGCACCGTTATCGCACACGGCCTTCCCTGGCTCTAGGTTCAGTGGAGACAGCCATTTCTCAAACTGAGCCTGAAGAGCTGCCCACAACTCTTCACCTGTATGACTGCGATCTCCAAGGCATATTAATTTGAAGACTGCCTGATTACGGTGAGCTATGACTGCGCAGTACAGAGGTGGTGTGTATTCGCTCCGCACCCTTTGAACGCGTGTCTCATTAAGGCAGAGGTTGAGTGCGCAAGTGGAGGCCCTAGAGGAGGTGTAGGACGCAGAAGCAGCAGACGAAGTGGAAAATACAAAGGTTTCTTCTGCAAGCCTTAGGGATTCCAAGATTTGTGGAGCAGCCCCTTCCCCGCCTGCCCCACAGCCACCAGAGTTACCCAGTGCCCAGTCAGCGACATGTAACGCCCTTGGCCATGCTTACTCGTCCAGGTGTCTGTGTTGAAATGCACCCTGGCACACATAGATTTAGACAAGGAGCGAGTGATGTTGTCTGCAACATGCTGGTGTAGCGCAGGCACAGCTTTCTTAGAGAAGTAATGGCGACTGGGTAACTGGTACAGGGCGACTGCGACGGAGATCAGTTTTCGGAAACCGTCTGTATCTACCAGGCGGAAAGGCAGCATTTCCGTGGCCAACAGATTGGAGATGGTGGAGTTGAATATCTTAGCTTTGTCACGCGTAGGATGAAACAATCTTTTACGTGACCACAACTGGGGGACCGAGGGCTGGCTAAGGTGCAGAGAGAGGGCAGAGTATGGTGAACCGGAAAAACTGGTGGAGCGTGAGTGAGGTGCAGATGTTATGGTGGATTGAGAAACATGCGGTGTGCTCAGTGAAACAAACACAGCAGGCGTGTCCGCTTCCGTTACAGCTGACGGGTTGTCACTCAGCCTGACTGGAGCGGGTAAAGAACCTGAGTTTCTACGGTGGGAGACCAGAGTGACAATACTTGGCACGGTAACAGAGGAGGAGGAAGAAGCAGCGGATGCATTTGATGGGGCAGTTGATGGTTGTTGAGGTGCTCTGGTCCGCATTTCAGCTCGGTAAGATTCCCAGCGTAAAGAATGTTGTTTGAGCATGTGAACGTTCATGCATGTAGTACTCAAATTATTGCAGTTTTTCCCTCTACTGAGTTTTTTATCGCAAAGTTTGCAGATAACATGAGTTGGCTCATCCTTTGCAGTGACAAAAAAGGTCCATGCTAGGCAACCCTTGCTGCAGACCCATGACCGCTGCTGGCCACAGCCACGGTTGTGGCTAAGGATGCAGTGCTCCTCATGCTTGCATCACTCCGTGTCTGCACCATAGGGTGAAATGTAACCTCCTTGTCTTCCTCCTCCACCTCCTCAGATGAGCTACTCGGCTGCGTGACTCTGGGTTCACACCAAGCATGTTCTTCAACCTCGTCATCATTAGAGATGAGCGTTGTTCTACTCGAGCTGTTCGCCAATCTCAAATTCGAGCTGTTTTGGGCGGTGTTCGAGCCGGTCGGCGAACACGAACAATTTGAGAAAAATTCGGCTGTTCAAGGTTATGTTCGATAACTGTTCGTGCACCAAAATCATAACTGGATTTTTTCTCAGTAATGATGAAAATTAATGTTAATACGCAGTTTGAGTGTACAGCGGGGCGGGGGGAGGGGCAGGGGATGGATCTCTGCAGGAACAATGAAGATCTCCATTTTTTTTTCTCTTTCCCGCATTTGCAGTGGGGAGGTGCAATCTGTCAGCCTATCAGCAGCGCACACACGGAGCGAAGTGCTTTTTTTCACACAAGCAAGGGCATGTGTGATTGGCAGTGTATGTCACATGTCCTTGCCCTATAAGACCAAGCCATTTTCCCCGTCGCCACCATTTTCTCACTGCTGCAGCTGCGTGTTAGACGGCACCGCTGTTGCTGTGTGCGCTATACCTTGTTAATTTCAAGCCAATTTTCGCACAAATATACAGATAGCTTGGGAGTAGGGAATAGTTGTGATTGCAGTCCTTTTAAGGACTAGGTTACAGCATTTCCTACGACTTTTATCAGGCAGGTCTGTGCTCTTAAATAGATAGATTGTGGGAGTAAAGACTAATTGTAATTGGAGTCCTTTTCAGGACTAGGTTACATCAGTTCCTATCAGTTTTTGCCAGGCAGGTCTGTGCCAGTGCTGTGCAAGTTTTTTTCACAGCATTTGGCTGAATCTAGCAAAGCTAATCCTTTTTGGCCTATTGCAGAGTGTGTTAGTCAGTGGAGTAGCCTATCTATGTTGCAAGATATACCACCTGTGTATAGAATACCAATTTTTTTACTGCACCTAGTGAAGTAAAATCTTTTGGGCATAGCATCATTCTATTAGTCCATCTATACTGACCTCCATCAGGTTGCAAACTGAATATAATTTTTTTCTGCATCTAGCTCTGAAAAAATATTTGGGCTTCTAGCAGTGTGTGGGACTTGGTCTATTAGTCCATCTATACTGACCTCCATCAGGTTGCAAATTAAAAATAATTTTTTTCTTCATTTAGCTCTGAAAAAATATTTGGGCTTCTAGCAGTGTGTGGGACTTGTTCTATTAGTCCTTCTATACTGACCTCCAGCAGGTTGCAAATTGAATATAATTTTTTTCTGCATCTAGCTCTGAAAAAATATTTGGGCTTCTAGCGGTGTGTAGGACTTGGTCTATTAGTCCATCTATACTGACCTCCATCAGGTTGCAAATTAAAAATAATTTTTTTCTGCATCTAGCTCTGAAAAAATATTTGGGCTTCTAGCAGTGTGTGGGACTTGGTCTATTAGTCCATCTATACTGACCTCCATCAGGTTGCAAATTAAAAATAATTTTTTTCTTCATTTATCTCTGAAAAAATATTTGGGCTTCTAGCAGCGTGTGGGACTTGTTCTATTAGTCCATCTATACTGACCTCCATCAGGTTGCAAATTAAAAATAATTTTTTTCTGCATCTAGCTCTGAAAAAATATTTGGGCTTCTAGCAGTGTGTGGGACTTGGTCTATTAGTCCATCTATACTGACCTCCATCAGGTTGCAAATTAAAAATAATTTTTTTCTGCATCTAGCTCTGAAAAAATATTTGGGCTTCTAGCAGTGTGTGGGACTTGGTCTATTAGTCCATCTATACTGACCTCCATCAGGTTGCAAATTGAATAAAAAAATTTTCTCCATCTAGCTCTGAAAAAATATTTGGGCTTCTAGCGGTGTGTGGGACTTGGTCTATTAGTCCATCTATACTGACCTCCATCAGGTTGCAAAATTAAAAATAATTTTTTTCTGCATCTAGCTCTGAAAAAATATTTGGGCTTCTAGCAGTGTGTGGGAGTGGTCTATTAGTCCATCTATACTGACCTCCATCAGGTTGCAAATTAAAAATAATTTTTTTCTTCATTTAGCTCTGAAAAAATATTTGGGCTTCTAGCAGTGTGTGGGACTTTTTCTATTAGTCCTTCTATACTGACGTCCAGCAGGTTGCAAATTGAATATAATTTTTTTCTGCATCTAGCTCTGAAAAAATATTTGGGCTTCTAGCGGTGTGTGGGACTTGGTCTATTAGTCCATCTATACTGACCTCCATCAGGTTGCAAATTCAAAATAATTTTTTTCTGCATCTAACCCAGCCAATAGTTTTGGCCTAATACCACAGTTTGGCCACTCAGCTCTGCTCGGTTACCATCCATTGTTTTTTTGTGCAAACAACTCCAGAGTTGTGAATTAGTTAACCACCAAAATGAGTGGAAAAAGGCCTGCTGCTGGTGGAAAGGGGAATAGGCGTGTTGGGAAGGGGAAAAAAGGTTGTGTCCGTGGGGTAGGTGCAGAAGAAAGACCATCTTCCAGCCAAACTAAAATGTCTACTTCTTTTAGCGGACAATGTGATAACATCCCTTTCTTACAGCCACGCCAATCGCTACAAATTCCAGATGAGGCACAAAAACAGCAGGTGCTTCAACGGATATCAAGTGCTCCTTTAAGTGGGCTCTCCTCCACATCAACTTCAACATCACAAATACTCCAGTCCTCAAAGGTGTCACCCAAATCGCACTTGCTTCCTCACAGCTCCCAAATCTCCAGCTGCCCGTCTGAGTATGAGGTAGAACAGATGGTTGAGTCTGCAGAGCTGTTTACTCATACTATAGCCTGGGAATCAGAGGTCGACTCCAGCGCTTCTGTGAATCCAGACGAGGAAATGATCTGCACTGATGCCCAGAATCTTTATGAGTCGGATCCAGGACCAGACGCAGAAGGTTCTGACCATAATGTAGACCCTCATTCCCAAACTGTAACTCCTGTTGGTGGAGACAATGAGGAAGACGATGATAAGACTCAAATACCTGATTGGAGCGACAACTTTAGTTTTTTGTCAGGGCAGGAACAGGTTGGCTCTGAGGACGACGGGTGTGATAACGCACAGGGTGATGATGATGAGGTTGGAGATCCCACTTACTGTCAACCCACAGTCAGCCAAGAGATGAGGTCAGCAGAGGAGGTGGAGGAAGATGCTAGTGACGACGAGGTCAGGTTGCGCCTTCCTGGACAGAGACGTAGTACTGGAAGCACGTCAACAACTGCATCCTCAAACACAACTCTGCCTCTCACCACAAGTCGTGGTGGCTCTTCAGGTCGCATGGGTGCTAAGCCTTGCATAGCCTGGGCATTTTTTCAGATCGATAAAGATGACCCAACTCGTGTTATCTGTAACATTTGTCAGCAAAAGCTAAGTAGAGGCCAAAAAATACATAGTTTGAGTACTTCATGCATGAACCGGCACATGGACATGAAGCATAAGTTGCAGTGGGAAGCTCAGTGTGCTACAATGCGGTCTAGCCGGCCGGGCCAACCACCGTCTGCCATATCTTGTGCATCCGCGGCCTCTTCATCCTCTGTGACTGGGGGGACAGCAGTCACACCTGTTTTGGGGCGCAGACCTGCCACCTCTTTACCCGCAACAGCCAGCGTGATTGGCAGGTCATCATTTTCTTTGGAGGTGGTAACACCAGCTGGTCTTGAGCGCTGTCCGACATCGATAGCACCACCTTTGGATCAAGGCAACCTAACATGTCCGCCTGCATCTTCCTCACAGACCGGCAGTTTGCCGGGGACACCCTTATCAACCCCGTCTAAGCACAATAGCCAGCCCTCGGTCCCTCAGATGTGGACAAGTAAAAGACCATTTCCTCCTAGCCATGAGAAAGCTAAGAGGTTGAATTTCACCATCTGCAAGCTCTTGGCTACAGAAATGCTGCCTTTCCGCCTGGTGGACACAGAGGATTTTCGAGACCTTATGTCCGTCGCAGTGCCCCAGTACCAGATGCCCAGTCGGCACTACTTCTCAAAGAAAGGTGTGCCTGCGCTCCACCAGCATGTCGCACACAACATCACCGCTTCTTTGAGAAACTCTGTGTGTGACAGGGTGCATTTCACCACAGACACTTGGACGAGTAGGCATGGACAGGGGCGTTACATGTCGCTGACTGGGCACTGGGTAACTATGGTGACAGCAGGACAAGGGGCTGCTGTCCAAGTCTTGCCGTCCCCACGAGTTGTGCGTCAATCCTCTTTAAGTCATTTTTCCTCCACTGCTTCTGCCTCCTCAACCTCCTCTCGGTCTTCCACCTGCACCCAAAGCCTGTCTGGTCATGCCACAAGCTTTCTAACTGCGCAGAAGGGATCCTGCACACCTCCTTACTATGCTGGCAGTAGGGCTCAACGTCATCAGGCGGTTTTTACATTGAAATGTCTGGGAAATGTGAGTCACACAGCTGAGGAGTTGTGGTCAGCTCTGGAGAACCAATTTCATGAATGGTTGTCTCCACTGGACCTGAAACCAGGGAAGGCCGTGTGCGACAATGCTGCAAACCTGGGTGCGGCCCTTCGCCGGGGCAATGTCACACACGTGCCTTGTATGGCTCACGTGTTGAACCTGGTTGTCCAGCAATTTTTAGCCCACTATCCCAGACTAGATGGCCTTCTGCAGAGGGCACGGTCGCTGTGTGCTCACTTCCGCCGTTCGCATCCCGCAGCTCAGCGACTTACATCTCTACAGAAGTCGTTGGGCCTGCCACTTCACCGGCTAAAATGCGATGTGCCTACCCGGTGGAATTCAACTCTGCACATGTTGCAGCGACTGTGGCAGCACCGACAAGCCCTGGTGCAATACGTTCTGACGTATAGCCTGGGCCAACGAGATTCAGAGGTGGGGCAAATCACGCTGGACGAGTGGTCTCAGATCAGGGACCTATGCACCCTTCTGCACAGTTTTGAAATGGCGACGAAGATGTTTAGTGCTGACGATGCCATTATCAGCATGACTATTCCGGTGATTTACATGCTGGAGCACATGTTAAACAGAATTCGGAGTCAGGTGGTGGCACAAGAGGAGGTGGAGGAAGTAGAGGAGGAGGAGTTGTATGCGGAAGGGCTAACATCTGCAAGGTCCAGACGGTCGGCAGCACCAGGGCGGCAGGCATGTGAGGGTGGGGGAGATGATTTTACCAGGGCGCATGGTAGCAGCCAAACTAGTGAGGAAGGTGCAGGAGCCCAGGAAGAAGTGGAGGACGAACTGATGGAAGACTCATCAGATGAGGGAGACCTTCATCACATTTCTGTTGTGCGAGGTTGGGGGGAGAGGACAGAGGAAGGAAGCATGATTGTTACCTCGCCACCAACACAACAGGGACTTGGTGCTCCTGGATGCGCAACACACATGAGTGCCTTCTTGCTGCACTACCTGCAACATGACCCTCGAATTGTGAGAATTAGAAATAATCCTGACTACTGGGTTGCCACACTGTTAGATCCCCGGTACAAAAGTAAATTTGCAGAAATTATTCCTGCCATAGAAAGGGATGCACGCATGCAGGAGTATCAGCAGAGACTGTTGCAGAATCTTACATGTGCTTTTCCACAAAATACCAGTGGTGCACGTAGTGAATCTCACAGTTCCAACTTGCCAACCGTGGGACCGTCAAGTGTTCAGCACTCAAACCGTAACAGAACCACAGTATCTGCTGGTAACATCAATTTTGCGGAATCATTTCACCACTGTTTTAGCCCATCCTTTGCAAGGCCACAGGAGACAAGAAGTCTGACACATAGTCAACGCCTAGAGACGATGGTACAGGAGTATCTCCAAGTAAACATTGAAGCCACGACTGTGTCACTGGACCCTTGCTCTTTTTGGGCTTCCAATCTGGATAAATGGCCGGAGCTAGCCACTTACGCCTTGGAGATCTTGTCATGCCCCGCAGCCAGCGTTCTGTCTGAACGTGTGTTCAGCGCTGCTGGTGGTGTGCTGACAGATAAGCGCACGCGGCTCTCCACTGATAATGTAGACAGACTCACGTTCATAAAGATGAACAAATCATGGATCCGAAACTACTTTTCTACCCCTGTGTCATCCTGGGGAGAGTAAAAGCTTGATGATTGGTTAAAATCACCCTACCAACCGTTTTAAGCTTTCAAATTACTAATCATGTTTATCTGTATCTTGACTGGAAAATAATTTGGGCTTTGTAGCAGTGTGCAGCACTGATCCTATTAGGCCATCTATAATAAGCTTCACCAGATTTAAAATTAAAAATAATTTTTAGCTGCATCTAGCCCGGAAAATAATTTTGGGGCTCCGAGATGCGCAAGACACATAAGTGCCTTCTTGCTGCACTACCTGCAGCATGACCCTCATATTGTCAGAATTCGAAGTAATCATGACTACTGGGTTGCCACACTCTTAGATCCCCCAAACTTTTCGATCAACATTTTCATTTTAATAAAGACCAAAAAAATGGTCATTTTTGAAATTATAAGCATTAGCAGGTTGTTAGAAACTGAAATCAAACAGTTTTCAACTCAAAACTTTATTCTAGGTGATGTTACATTTTCACATAGGACCCCTTGCTCGAAAGGAGCTTCTGAACTCTCTCGTCCATTGAATTTGTCAGGTTTTGGATGGTTTCTGCTTCAATTGTTTTGCATGAGGACAGAATACCCTCCCAGAGCTGTTGCTTAGATGTGAACTGCCTCCCGCCATCATAGACACTCCTTTTAATGATGCTCCAAAGGTTCTGAATGGGGTAGAGGTCAGGGGAGCATGGGGGTCACACCATAAGTTTGTCCCCTTTTATGCCCATATCAGCCAGAGATGCAGATGTTTTATGTGCAGCATGAGATGGTGCATTATCATGCAGAAAAATGATCTTGCTGTGAAATACACGGTTCTTCTTCTTGAACCATGGCAGGAAGTGCTGTTTGAGAAAATCCACATACATTATGGAGTTCATCTTTAGCGCCTTCAGGGATCCTAAAGGGGCCGACAATCTCTCTCCCCATGATTCCAGCCCAAAACATTACTCCACCTCCTCCTTGTTGGCGCTGTAGCCGTGTTTGCGTGGGGTGTCCATCAACCAGCCATCCTCCACTCCATTCATCTGGACCATCGAGCGCTGCACGGCACTCATCCGTGAACAAAACAGTTTTGAAATCAGTCTTCATGTAATGTTTGGCCCACTGGAGCCGTTTCTGCTTGTGTGAAGTGGATAGAGGAGGTCGACAGGATGGCGTATGCACAGCTGCAAACCTCTGAAGGACCCTGCATCTTGTTGTTCGGGGGACGTTGGAGGCACAAGCAGCTTCAAAAACTTGTCTGCTGCTATGACAAGGCTTTTTTGCCGCTGCTCTTTCAACCTGACGTAATTGCCTGTAGGAAAGAGTCCTCAATTTGCCCTTATCAGCACGCACACGTGTGTACTGTGAATCAGCTACATACTTCTTGATTGCCAAGACACTTCATCCTGATCATCGCACAATGTTGATTGTAGTCATGCCTTGACCTAAACACTCCACAATTTGTTGCTTCTCAGCAGCCGACACATCCTTTTTCTTTCCCATTTTGGCAGAAAATGTAGGCTGCTTAATAATGTGAGAGAGCCTTCTTAAGTAGTCTTGCCTTTCATTGGACACACCTGCCAAACTAATTAGCACAGGTGTCTGCAATTGCTTACAGTGATATAAAGAGCCCTGACACACATCACCATCAATGAGTTTAACTGACAAACAAACAAATTCTTCCCTTATCACTCCTAAACACTTTTTGCATAATAATTTGGAACGTGGTGTACATGTGCTTTTCCACAAAACACCAGTGGTTCACGTAGTGAATCTTACAGTTCTAACTTGCCAACCGTGGTCTGTATGGAATTGTTCAATAAAGGGCCCAAAATTAAGATAACATAGATGGGAGAGGTCTCTATGAATAGGAATTCCTAAGTATTTGATACCCTGTGAGGGCCAGGCAAAGGGAAAGTTGGACTGGATGGAATCCTATATGGATTTAGGGAGGGAGACATCGAGGGCCTCAGACTTCGCTGCATTGATTTTAAAATTTTACCATGTAACAAAGTGATCTATTTCAGCCATAACAGCAGGGATGGATATATGTGATTGAGTGATATATACTAGGACATCATCAGCAAATAGAGAGCACTTGTACTCGGTGCCTCCCACCTCAATCCACCTAATATTGGGGTTATGGCGAATTGATGAGAGCAGGTGCTCCGTCACTAGGATGTATAAGAGAGGGGACAGAGGACATCCCTGCCTTGTCCCATTGGTGATTGTGAAAGGTGATGAAAATGTTCTGACGCACCCCCTGGGCCTTGGGACACCCGGAGCCGGACCCTTTTTGGTGGATGCTGGTGGTTGTAGTCTTCGTGGCGGCGATCCGGTTCCGTGGCTCAGGGCGGTCAAACCAGTGGCGGAACTATTTATGTGGTTTTGATGTTTAAATGTCCGACTACGCCACCAGTGGATTGCGGTCAGAGTGAACCGCCGCTACAGGGCAGACCGCTAAGGCTGGTGTTGTGGGTGCAGCAGAGCGTAGCATAACTCCCCACAGGAGGAGTATAGCCTCAGGGCAGTGTATGCGGAGGATGGGGGTGATGGTGCAGGGCAGCAGCAGTAACGACACGGAGTCAGTGATGCAGTTCAGGGCCTTTACTCACAGTTCTTATTATCCAGACCACGTCTGCAGGTAACGGCTGCCCACGTCGTACTGTGCTCACCAGGTGAGGGGCTCAGACAACTCCCAGATAACTTTGGAGCGCTTCACAGGACCCCCTTTGTGTGTCCTTTGTCTGGCCTTTCTTACCAACACTTCTGTCCGGCTGCCTCGGGCCTCCTCTTGGTAAACTTGGCGCCAGTTTCCCTGACCCTATGTGGTGCCTTCCTAGCGGGTGGAGCAAGGGGCTGCGCCACATAAAATGTCAGAGCCTCCGGTTTCTAGCTGAGGGTCGTTTCCTGCCTCCACTAGTTCGGGGACCGGTCTCCCCCTTTGGCCTGACCCCTCCACGCAGGTGGATTCGGGCGTGCGGTGGCGACTCGCCCGTCCGCACCCCTGGGATCCCTTCATTCCTCGTTCCTGGAGCCTTCTCCGCTCCTCTTCCTTCCTTCTCCCTCTTGCAGGCCTGGGCCTCTGTTACTAGGCCCGCCTCCGGAGCAGAGCTCATACAGAGCCCCTGCTCCCTGCCACTTCTGCTCAGACTTCTCTGCACTGAACTAAGATGGTGCCCACCTTTTATACTCCCTTCTCAATGCACCCAGGAACTGCTTCCTCCCTGCTCCTGCACTGCAGGGTTCCCCTTCCTCAGTGTTCCCTCCCCCCACTCCAGCCAGGGACAGGGACTGTCGTGCCCATCTCAGGGGCATATTGGTCGCCCTGCCCCACAGCAATGTGGTGTAATGCATGCAGGTGTCGGGTCCTGATCCACACTCCATCCTTATCTGAGAGTGAGATATCACACCTCTGGGTGAGGTGCAATACGTCTGTAGCAACCGAGCCCTCGGTGCTACAGTTCCATTTATCTTCAGCCTAGGTGACGTATTGTGATACAGGGCCGTGATTTTGGCTATAAAAGGGTCCCCTAGACCCCTACCCCAAGCTTTTTAAGAGAATCATATATGGCGTGCCAGGAGACTCTATGGAATGCTTTCTCAGCATCCAACGAGAGTATCTACTTACAAATTTTTAACTGCATCTAGCCCAGGAAATACTTTGTGCCTAGTAGCAGTGTCTGCTAGTCAGCGGATTATCCCGGCTGTTAAGCAAGCTACACCACCTGTAGTTTGGACACTTAATTTTTTCAAAGGAAATGCTTCGGGACCACGGGATACTTAGTGAAGAGCATCAGGAGGCACCCCAAGGCATAGGGGCTGGGACTGGCACTAGGATGCCTTGCGGTGGACAGCCGAGCTCGATCCTTATAAAAGCTTTTTAACTGCAGCAGCTTTAGTGGACGCTACTGGAGCTGGAATTACGCGGCTGCTGGCATGAGACTTGCCCTCCAATAGATCCTTGTAAATGGATTTAAAGTGTATTCATTCAAATTAGAGGGACAATTTAAATTAAAAAGCTTAGAGCTGCCTCCACCACAGGGGGGCTCTCTCGACCCACCAGCGGACAGGCACCAGTATTGGGAGAGGGGGGCTGGCCGTCAGGGTTCACCGCGGCTCTGGCACAAACCCGGCGACACGGAGGTGGCACGGGCAGGAGCGGACTGGCCGTCTCGGCTTCTCACTTTTTGGATTTTAGAAGGGCATGACATGCCTATATCTGTGTCTCCCCCTCCTTTTACTCCTCCACCTCTTTTCTTTTCGCATGACTATATGTACTTGTCACTTTTCCATGTGTTAGTTGTGTCTTCTGAGCAGTTTGTCAGCTTTTGGACACCTTTGAAGGTGTTTTCTATGTGTTTCTATGTGTTTTTGTTTGCCTGCCATTGGTTTTAACGGTGTTCGAAGGTGTTCGACGAACAGTTCGACGAACAGTTCGGCGAACACACGGGTGTTCGACGAACCGAACCGAACTCGAACACTACGGGGGTGGCTCAACACTAGTCATCATCCAATGTGTTTTCCCATTCTTCGCCCTCAGAGTGACCCCTATCCTCTTGTTGCCCTGACAGCACAGTACAGTCCGCATAAGCCTCAGGTATCTGAGTTTCATCGGGATCACCTCTCTCCCCTGCAGTTAATATCTGGTGACGATGGCCAGGACCCTACTTCGTCCTGCCCCGAATCCAAGCTAAAAAATTTTGGGCATCGGTGCAGATGCTTTCCTCCCCTTGCCTCTGTGACTGTTTGGAGAACACTTCTGATGCCCATGGTGTAGAATGGGTGAAGAGTTCTACAGACTCGCTCATCTGTGGTTCGCTACAGTCAGTTGGGCAGTTGGCCAGTTGTGACGTAGGGGGAAGCATGGGTAATTGGGGTTCCACCTCTGTGGACTGTACTGCGTGTGATGTTGAGGTAGAGGAAGAAGAGGAGAGGCCACTGGAATCAGAGCTTGCCATCCACTGGAGCACCTGCTCTTTCTCGGCCTTATCAACAAGGCGTATCGCTGTGCGGTTGTCAAAGGAAAGGAGTGCAGTAGGCCGTTCACTAACATAAGTTATCAGTTGTCTTTGGATAGGACCTGTTTGTGTTGTTTCACTAGTGCTTTCACTAACATTACCACGTACCCCACGTACACCTTGGACACAAAGCCTATTCCCCCTTCCACCATGCCTTCTCTTTTTCCCACTCATGTTGGTCAGATCAGTGGTAGGAGCACGCAATTAACAAAAGAAAAATATGTTTTTTTTCCTGTGCAATAGCTCAGCACACACCTGAATTTCAGCGACACTAAATGACAAGGTAAGATATGGCCTGCAGTATAACTTTACTAACAGACAAAAGAAATTTGTTAGTGTGCATGAGGCCGATAAAACCAATGAGATATTCTCCAAACAATTTCAAACTGAGATGTCCCCTGCTGTATTACTTTAGGAACAGAAGAAATTATTTTTTTTTAATGTGGATGAGGCCAGTATGACATAGAATATATGCTCCAAAATATTTCAGACTCAGATCTAGCCAGCTGTATCACTTTACTCAGAGCAAAAAATATTTTTGGGTTACTCTGCATGAGCTCTGCGCCCAGCTAACTTTGACCGCCACTGACGTAGTAGCAGGCTTATAGCACTGTATGACTTTTAGCACAGGAAAAAATATTTTTTGGACTGGGCCTAGTAAGAAAAGTTTGTTTTTTTTTACTGTGAAACAAGGACAAGTTCAACGCCACTAAAATAGGATCTGCCTTTTAGTAGACTGGATCATCTTTGCCACAGTTAAAAACCTTTGGTGGACTCTGCCTGCCAACCAAAAATATATATAGGTTTGAATGTGCGTACAAGCTGAATTTGACCACCACTGACGTAGTAGCTGGCTTATAGCACTGTATGATTTTTGGCACAGGAAAAAATATTTTTGGGGCTGGGCGTAGCAAGAGAAAAAATGTATTTTTTTTACTCTGAAACCACCTGAAGTTCAATTCCAGAAAAAAAGTATCTGACACTAAAAAAAACTTTAGTGCACATGGCTTTCAATGTCACAATAACAACAGAAAAAAACAGATTCTGTGCTCTGCAATAAGAAGCTCTGCAGACTGTGCAGAGCACAATTTCAACCGCACTAAATGAAAAGGTGTACTGCTCTTGCTTGATCACATTAGCAAGTGCAAAAAAAGATTCAAGGTATACTGAGACATGGAGCTCTATACCAGCGGTGCACAGCACTATTGTATGGCATGGGCCCTCTGTTTCTGTCAGAATCTCAGTACTTGCCTAAGAACACCAAAAATGTGCTGCACCAGCGGTTGCAGAGGTTCACAGGCCAGGAATTATCTACACTATCTGACTACCACACAAGCCCCCATCTATCTAGCTAATATCTCTCATTACACAGAACACTGAGCTGCATCTGTCTACACCAGTGACATGGATATAATGGCGCTGAGGGAACATGGCCGCTTTTTATATTGAGAGGACATGTGATTTCTGCAGCCAACTGCAGAAGCCCTTATGTCTGGACAGTGTAGATGCTTCCTGTGCTATGATTGGCTGGTCCCGCTTTCCTCAGTTAAAGTTACTACCCACAGGAAAAAAAAAAACAGTGCGCCGCTGATCTGACCAGTTCTAAGCTCTCCACAGCACCCACACTCACCTGGCACCTGGCACCGCTCATCATACACTTGCACTATGCTAACAAAACTGTTCAAAACGCCCTGGTTGCCCTGTATTCGCGGTCCCACGCAAATTCGTCAGACTTTTTGGATTTTAAGAAAATTTTCTCGCCTTTGCGATCACGAATCCGAATGAGCCATATTCGTGCCGAATTTGAAACTTTAGAACATTCGCCGAACAAATTTGTTCAACACTACCCTCCATAACTCCGGGGGAGGGGGGCGCTGGAAAAATGCTCGAATTTCCCATTGACTTATATTGGGCTCGTTGCTCGGGTCGAGCACCCCAGAATTATAATTTGCTCAACCCGAGCAACGAGCACCCAAGCATTTTAGTTATAACTCATCACTATCCAGGAGCTTTCCCAAGTATACACATTGAACATGCGGCGCAGACATAGTGTGCACACGGGATAACATGATCTACATGAACAAAAGAGATCAAATAGGCTACATGAAGATCTTACTCTGTAGAGAACATTAGGATTGGCAATGGCTGGATTTACAGTCACAGCTTTTGGCCTTCTATCAGACATATATCAATATCTGGACAGCTGAAAATACCTAAACTGAAACTGTGAAATATACATTTTAAAGAGGATTTATACCAAATTGTGGCTGAAAAAAAACTATTGCCAGACTCAGACTGGTGATTTTACTAAATATCAATTATTATCAAAATTGCAGCAGAGCTTCCGTAATACCAGGCGAAAGGACTCGACTTTCTTGCACTGGTATGGTTCAAAGAGCAAGATTTCGCTATGATATACAAGATCTTGCACTTTGCCAGTGAGGAGGGCCAAGGTGGTTGGATCCCACTCTGCATGCCAAGATCCCGCAACCCAGAAGTTCGGACATAAGTTTTGCTAATAATTGGTATTTCATAAAATCACCAGTCTGTGGCTGCCTACTCTTTTCCTAAATAAAAAAGCAGTCACAGACTGGTGTTAGACACTCTTTAAGCAAAGGAAATTTGAGTACTAGAATTTTAAATATGTTAAAATATAAAATTCTCATTATCCATAAAGCTCCAATATAAAAGAAAAGTGTGAGTGAGTTGTAAGATCAATGCCCAATGAGAAGGCAGAATAAGTAAGCATGTTGATTTAAATCACGTGTGTTAAAGCGGATCTGTTACCAGATTTCACAATATAAACTGTATACATTTTTGTTCTATTGGTATCTTAATTGATGAGGAGAATGACTTGAGCTTTTTGCATATTTTAACATACTTCGGAAATTCGGTGCTCCCTTACTTAAAAGGAACCTGTCATCAGGATTTTGCTACCTCCTCTGAGAGCAGTATAATGTAGGAAAGAGACCCTGATCCCAATGATGTATCACTTAGGTTACTGGGTGCAGAAGTTGTGACACAATCAGAGTTTTTAGATGTAGAATGCAGCAGAGCTGAGAAAGCTTCCCCCACCCATACCACAGCTAACCCCGCTCACACAAGGGTCTGTATATACATAGTCTTTTGACAATGAGCTGCTTATCAGTGGAGGGGTCTTGTTTGTCTAGCAGACGCATGAAACCTAGACCAACTGTGATAATATACAGGTGATAAAAATGTCATTGTAAGTAAACAACAGCAAACAGCCTGATAAGTGACACATCTCTCAATTCAATGGTTAATCCCTACCTCATGATATCCTCAGATTACATAGCAAAATCCTGCTGACAGATTCCCTTTAACCACTTCAGGACCAACCATTGACTTTAAAAGTCTGCAGTTACATACTCTACAGTTACATTCTAAGACATCAGTGCATAGTAGCCCAGCGGCACTGAATCATGTAACTGCAGGAGCAAGGAACAGGTGTGGCAGCCTGCTACCACAGGTACCACAGGACCCAAAAGGGTGCATGAACGGACTTTTCCACAAGAGGCCCTCATTACAAAAAAACACCTCCACCCTTCCACCTCATACCACCAGAGAGAGCCTGTTATGAATATATATCTGGAGGGTGGAGTCAGGCAGCTCAGTTCAGTCAGAGAGTTCAGTCAGACAGTGTGCTGACACTTAGACCAGTGAAGAAGCAGCACGTCTGCTGCTGTGTTGAGGGTCCTGAGTGTGGCCGAGGTAAAGAGAGAGGAGAGAGGAGTTAAGGGGGCAGAGGAGCATCACAGGCTCACCCAAAGACACAATCCGGACACCGGGTCCGCGCCTACAGGGTTCTCTACACCCAGTAGGGACAACCGGCATACCAGGAGGCTTCCAAACCCCTGGTCATCCTGAAGCTACCATCAAATACAGGACTAGGAACCACGAAGGCCCCGGCATCCAGGGATAGTGGTTGCCAAAGGAAAGTCCTACTACCAAGTGGTCAGGTGAGAGAGCAACGCAACATAGAAGCCAGGCCAAGTTCCAGGCTGGCTAGAAGCTTAGAGAGAGGGAGACATGGATCAGGAGGCCATATACCCACACACTGGGGAGAGTCCTGAAGTGCACCCTTCCTAGCAAGTACCCTGAACCATACCTGCCGTTACACCAGTAAAGGTACTGAAGCGAATCCCCTGTGTGCGTGTCTGTCATTCCCCCTGACCTGACCGGGCCATCTCTCACCTGCATCCCATCCATCAACACTGCCCCGGGTGGGCCCGCTCTGCCTGTGGGGAGCAGAAACATCCCGGCTGCCATTCCATCACCCCCAGAGGTCTGCAGCAGCGCCGGTAACTATTACCGGAAACCACAGGTGGTGTCACAAAACAAACTGTTAAACAACACTAAAACCTCTTTTTAAAGAGTGACCCCAGGGTACGGGTCCAGGAGCTGACTGCAGTGACAACCCAAGAAGGTACAGGCCCGGGTACCGAGTTTCCCCCATATCCCCCTGGGCGAGGCATCTCTTTCCTGGCATCACGAACAGGATTTCGTGCCCGTTGCCACGGGGTACTGTGTGCCGTAACTGAATTGTGTTTAAACTGTGGTGAACATCGCCGCCATTACCGCGCCGCCGCGCGGGAAGAAGAGGGGCGTAACCGCGGGGACCAGAGAGGTGTGACTGTTGGTAGCGCGCTACACTCAAGCCCCGCCTTGCGCTCTGACGCAACAACAGGAAGCGTCAGGTCCTGGAAGGAGACCGTGATCTGCGGAGCTGCGGCCTACCTGGTAAAAGTAAAGAAGGTAGGCTACGGTTTACTAGGGGGGCGCAACCATGGCTGACGACCAGCAAGACGCCGGAGCACCGGTTAACACTCCCGATGCTCAACTTTCTCTCAGTGCTGCTCAGGCCAGAGCGGTCACCCCACCAGCAGGGGTCGTGACTCCAGTGATACCCATGGCCCTGCCGTACATTCCCGGAGCGAAATGGCTTCCCCAATATGACGGCAAACCAGAAACCCTGTCTGGGTTCAAAAGGAAGATATGCGGTGTATTGGACATGTAATCATTGACTGGTAAACAGAGAGCCGCTGTTGTGCTTGGACAATTGACTGGTGCCGCAGAGCGGGAAGTTGACACCTGGCCAGTCGCAGACCAGGAATCAGTATCCATTATATTTAAGAGACTGCAAACTGTGTTTGAAAACCGCAATGAGACAGATCTTCGGATGAGGTTCTATCATGGTACCAAGAAACCTGAGGACAGTATCCGGGACTATGCCTGGCATCTACAAGAGGCATTGCAGGCCCTGAAAAAGGTTAGTCCAGCCAGAATACATGATGAGAGCAAAATGCTGACAGAACAATTCATCCGGGGGTTGAGGTCCCAGGAGGAGAGCAGAACAGTACGGTGGTGGGCCTTAGATCATCCAAATGCCACCTTTGACACCCTGAAGGTCATGGCTATTAAGGGCCTTCAGCCCCTGGAAACAACAGATACTGCTATCCAGCGTTACCAGGGTGGGGCCACCCCAATGGCTACAGCACTCACTGCCCCTTCATTAGCGGCTGAGACAAAAGTGCAAACAGCGCCCCCTAGCGAGCTGGACAGCCTGCGCTCTGAAGTGCGTCAGCTAAGTAAAACCCTGACCGCTGTCCTGAGCGCCCTGCAGCTACAGACGGAGCCCGAGCTGGATGGAAGGATCCTACTCGCCGACAGTCCTGAGGATGTTCCCTGGATAAGGAGAAGAAGGAGGACAACGCCACCCCGTGGGAGGACCAACGACCAACGTCACCCTCCAGGAGAACTCACCTGCTACAGTTGCCACAAGGCAGGCAACACCACATGGATCTGTCCTTTAAATGGGCAATACCCAAATGATTTAAAGTAAATGTATAAATCGCACAGTGCAAAAATAATAATAAATAATAAAGGGTATTTAGTTAACATAATTTTGATCAAAATAATGTAAAAGCTGTCACGCCACGTCACGGCATCCCTTGTGGGACAGTCCTAACTCTAATATTAAAAACCTTACCATTTGTCAAGTGACATACATATGGACAAGGACAGAGAGGCTGGATCCCTGGTGCAAGCATAAAACCGAGGCAGGATCAGCGTCCCAGCCCAGACAAAGGGCGGCCTCACCCTTTTATATGCACTCAAGCATACTAACTGCAAAGAAAAAACCTGAAGGTGTGAACTGGAACATAAATTGATGTGCATGCAAAATGTAAATGCATGTTCACACAAGGCCATTAGACAAAGAGAAACCAAAGACAAGAAAAATACCCAAATGATTTAAAGTAAATGTATAAATCGCACAGTGCAAAAATAATAATAAATAATAAAGGGTATTTAGTTAACATAATTTTGATCAAAATAATGGCAGGCCACACCGCATGGATCTGTCCTTTAAATGAGCAAACCCTGGGGCCAAGGGCCGACACCCAGGAGTAGATCAACCAGGCCCATCAAGCTGGTACAACCGGTTTGTAGAAGGAAGGCCTTTCCTGTCCATCGTGCTGGATGGCATAGCAACACCTGCACTACTGGACACCAGCTCACAGGTAACCATCATACCTGATGTACTCTACAAAAGGTACTGTTCCATAGACAAACTCCACCCGCCAGCCCCAAATCTATCTGTGTATGCCTCCAATGGCCTTCCTCTTAACCTGGTAGGGGTTAAAGACGTGACAGTGAAGGTGGGGAGAGTGGAACTAAAGGACCAAGGACAGATTGTCATATAATCTAACCTTGGTGATACAAATCTGTATATGATACTAGGTACAAATATTGTTGGTAACTGGGAGAAGTGTTGTTTTTACTCCAACATATTGCTGACACTGCCAAACCAGGGCAGAGGAAGGTGCTCCAGAAGGAAATTCGCGCCCTCCTGTACCAGCAGCAGGTAAAGCTATCAGGTGGTGAGATTGGTAATGTAAGGGTGACGGACCCGATACCCATTGTGATTCCCCCAATGAGTGAAATGCTGATTTGGTGTAGGGCAGCAAAAAGTCTCAAGGGACAGAACTACCAGGGGGTAGTAGAGCCCATCAACTCAGAACACAGACCTACACTCCTAACTGCTAGAGGGGTAGTTGATGTGCGCAATGGGAGGGTACCCGTACGTCTCCTAAATTGTGGGGAGGAGGAAGTTAAATTGCCACGATACTCCACTGCTGCCAGCCTGTGTACTGTGAATAATTATGCCATACACACAGTGGAATCCTTGACCCCACCGGATACAGTGGATGACAATGACTCCGAAGCTCAGCTGGAGGAATGGTGTCAACAGCTCCATGTTGGGACTGACGCCACTCCTGTCCATCAGAAACACGGTGTTTACAGAGTGGTTCAAGAATATGAGCAGGTGTTTAGTAAACACCCACTTGCTTTTTGAAGGGTTAAAGGGGTACAACACCACATACCCACCGGTAACCATCCACTCATTAAGGAGCGTTACAGACCCATACCACCAGCACATTACCAAAAAGCCAAAGAAATGTTGCATGACATGAAAAAGGCAGGGGTAGTAAGGGATAGCTGTAGCCCCTGGGCAGCTCCCCTGGTCCTGGTCAGAAAGAAGGACTGTAGCATGAGGATGTGTGTAGATTACAGACAAATTAATCGGATAACACATAAAGATGCATACCCTTTGCCCTGTATAGAGGAATCCCTGGCTGCACTAAAATCTGCCAATTATTTCTCTACATTGGGTCTCACTAGCGGGCACTGGCAAGTCTCTGTTGCTGAAGAAGACCGGGAGAAGACAGCCTTCACCACCCCAATGGGATTATGCGAGTTCAACAGCATGCCATTTGGACTCTGCACCGCACCCGGAACGTTCCAGAGGTTGATGGAGTGTTGCTTGGGACACTGGAACTTTGAGACAGTGCTGCTATACCTAGATGATGTTATCGTGTACTCGAGGACGTATGAAGACCATCTGAAGCACCTGGTGGAGGTATTTGAGGCATTGTCCCAGTATGGGATGAAACTAAAACCTTCTAAGTGTCACCTGCTCAAGCAGAAGGTTCAGTACCTGGGACACATGGTCAGCTCAGAGGGAGTAGCACCAGACCCGGAGAAGGTCACTGCCATCCAGAAGTGGCCTGAACCAAGGAACATCAAAGAAGTACGTCAATTTCTGGGACTGGTTGGGTACTACAGGAGGTTCATTAAGGGCTATACCAAAACGGCAGCACCTTTACAAGATCTCCTAGTAGGACAGTCCAAAAGAGGTAAAAGTCCCCCATTCCAGTGGGGCAAAGAGCAGACTGAGTCCTTTGCATCAATGAAGGAAGTCCTAACCGGTGAGGAAATCCTGGCTTACCCCCACTACAGCCAACCTTTCCTGTTGTACACTGATGCCAGCAATGAGGGACTGGGAGCTGTGTGGTCCCAGAAACAAAACGGCAGAGAAAAGGTAATCGCCTATGCCAGTAGGAAGCTTCACCCTACTGAGAGGAACCCGGAGAATTACAGTTCCTTCAAGCTGGAGTTCCTGGCCTTGGTCTGGGCTATCACTGAAAGATTCAAGCATTACCTTGCCTCAGCTAAATTCACAGCCTTTACCGACAATAACTCCTTGACACACCTGGAGACAGCCAGGTTGGGAGCCATGGAACAGCGTTGGGTGGCCAAATTGTCGAATTACCAGTTCACAATCAAGTACCGGGCAGGTCACAAGAACACCAATGCTGATGCCCTGTCAAGAATGCCCCACCAGTCGGACACCGAGGATGAAGTGGATGACCTAGAAGAAATTGAATTACCTGCTTTCCACAGAAGCGGAATGGTCCACGAGCAACACGCCTCCAGAAGATGTCATGGTAAGACGCTAAATCCTTTACCTCATCACAGTTGGAAGGAGACCCAGGACAGTGACCCGGTTGTCAGCTTCATCAAAGGACTGATAACCCAAGAAGATTCTCACCTGGAGAATATTCTCCTCCACAAGCCAAACACCTGTGGAATGAGAGAAGCCGGCTATTCATCTACAGAGAAAAGCTGTGCAGAAGGTATGTCAACCCCAGAACACATGAAATGGTGTGGCAGATTGTTGTACCCAGGACAGATATCCAGATGGTGTTAGAGGCCTACCACGACCAAGCAGGTCACTTTGGCTGGAAGAAGCTGGAAACCCTTGCTGAAGGACCGATTCTATTGGGTTGGAATGAGGAGTTCCATAAAAAGGTGGTGCCGGAATTGTGGGCCCTGTAGCCTCAGAAGGAAAGACTACGGCAGCCAGAAAGCACCTTTGCAGTCCATCAAGACAACCCAACCCCTGGAGATTGTCGCTCTGGATCACGTCAAACTGTCGCCCAGCAGATCAGGCTATTCCTATGCCCTGACCATGGTGGATCACTATTCCCGGTTCCTGGTGGTAGCCCCT
Source organism: Phyllobates terribilis (assembly GCF_046119375.1). NCBI lineage: Eukaryota > Metazoa > Chordata > Amphibia > Anura > Dendrobatidae > Phyllobates > Phyllobates terribilis. The sequence goes on from NW_027362763.1 coordinate 231,176,223, forward strand.
GTCAAGGATCTGACAGCAGAAACTGCAGCAAGAACATTTCAAGCCTATTTCTGCAGACCCCATGGATATCCGGACAAGGTGCTAACAGATCAAGGCCCTGCTTTTGAACCTGAGCTATTAAAGTAATTCTGCCACCTGTATGGATGCAAGAAGATCCGGACTACGCCATATCATCCGCAAACCAACGGTATGTGCGAGAAAATGAATAACATCATTATAGACCTGCTAAAAACCCTACCTCTGGAAGAGAGGAACCAGTGGCCAGACAAGCTACCTGACCTAGTGGACCTGTATAACCACATACCTATGAGTTCTACTAATTGTACCCCAGCGTGCCTCATGAGAGCAAGACCTGGAAAATTACCCATGGACCCAGAGCTCGGAGTGGTAGAGCTCCGGGTCCATGGCAAGAGTGGCAAGACCTGCTGCAGATACGTCCACTGAAGATTGGGACACAAGTCGGCAAGAGCTGTACAGGAAAGTACAGGCCTGTGTCGAAGACAGTCTAAACAAGGTCAGGGAAATACAAAAAGATCAGTATAACAAGAACGCACCAGCAGAACCCTTGGCACCCGGAGAGATAGTGCTAAAGCGGAAAAGAAGAGATCACAAGCTCGATGATTAGTTTGAAAGAGAGCCCTACACAGTGTTGAATTCTAAATTTGACAACACCAAAACCTGCCTGATGAGCAAGGATGGAGGTAAAACAACTGCAACAGTCTCAAGAGACCACTTGAACTTGTGCCTAGGTCTACTGAAGACACAGGAGGAAGAAGCACCTCTTGTAATACCGGAGAAAACCAAGGAGGACGTAGTTCATACTGTCCTAGGAGACTTCCCCGCGGACTGGCCTCAACTCGACGGAGCAGTTATCATACCAGTGATACACTTCTGTCAACCACCGGCAGAGCCTCCACCACAAGAAGAACCTGTGAGCGCTCTAGAAGAACCTGCTCAGGAACAGGAAGAGTCCCCAGTAAACAGTGTACTTGCCAGTACCATAGAGAGATTGAGGCAGTTTTATAATCTACCAGCACGTACACCTGATAGGTTAACAGAGAGTGAATGCACAGACACCAGTAGCCCCCCAGTGCTACGAAGGTCCACACGCAGCATACAAGGCCAAATCCCTGCCAGGTATAGGGAATAAGTACAAAATGCCTATATTGTAAATGTTACCCAGTTGGGTATTGCCTACTGTTATTTATGGTGTGAACTGAAAATAATGTGTTCATTTAGTTACCCATAAGGGTATAAAGACTTGTAGGCTGAGGACTGTGAGCAGCCAAAAACTGTCCATTGTAAATAGTCGCACTTATCAAAGTGCCCCCTTATTTGTTTCATAAAAAGACGACAGAACAAAAACCCGTTTGGCGTGACCGAAGAAGTGGTCCAACACCTGGATCACTTATGCCCTGTAGCCACGCCCAGGGCCTACGTTGAGGGTTTTCAGGCGGGTCCCTCATGCTCCTTATGTTACACCTTCGTCAGTGAAATGGACACCTGGTGACGGGACTTACTGTAACATTGTTATTGTTGTTGTAATTACTATTGTTACTTTTTGTTACCTGTTTAAAATGCTTCAGTCCAGGAGTACTGAATTGTACTAGGGGGGAATATGGCACCCTGCTACCACAGGTACAACAAGACCCAAAAGGGTGCATGGATGGACTTCTCCACAAGAGGCCCTCATTACAAACAAACACCTCCACCCTTCCACCTCATACCACCAGAGGGAGCCTGTTAGGGATATATATATGGAGGGTGGAGTCAGGCAGCTCAGTTCAGTTAGAGAGTTCAGACAGTGTGCTGGCACTTAGACCAGTGAAGAAGCAGCATGTCTGCTGTGTTGAGGGCCCTGAGTGTGGCCGAGGTAAAGAGAGAGGAGAGAGGAGTTAAGGGGGCAGAAGAGCATCACAGGCTCACCCCAAGACACAATCCGGACACCCGGTCTGCGCCTACATGGTTCTCTACACACAGTAGGGACAACAGGCATACCAGGAGGCTTCCAGACCCCTGGTCATCCTGAAGCTACCATCAAATACAGGATTAGGAACTACGAAGGCCCCAGCGTCCAGGGATAGTGGTTGCCAAAGGAAAGTGCTACTACCAAGCGGTCAGGTGAGAGAGCAGCGCAACATAGAAGCCAGGCCAAGTTCCAGGCTGGCCAGAAGCTTAGAGAGAGGGAGACACGGATCAGGAGGCCTTATACCCGCTCACTGGGGAGAGTCCTGAAGTGCACCCTAGTGTTGAGCCACACCCGTAGTGTTCGGGTTCGGTTTGGTTCGTCGAACACCGGGATGTTCGAGGAACTGTTCGTCGAACTGTTCGTCGAACACCTTAGAACACCGTCGAACACCGCTAAAACCAATGGCAGGCAAACAAAAACACATAGAAACACATAGAAAACACCTTCAAAGGTGTCCAAAAGCTGACAAACTGCTCAGAAGACGCTCTCTTTAAAAAAGCCGGCCGGCAATTCAGCAGCGGCATACACCGGTACCCGACAATTTAGACAAGAAGGAATAGAGCATCACACATAGATTAGATAGATAGAAACATGTCAGTCACACATATAAGAAGCACAGTGACAGTGTTGCTTACTGTACTTGTCATTTAGTGTAAAGGATTTATTAAAAAAAATAATAGTGTTTTCGTGCTCCGTCTCTTTAAAAAAGCCGGCCGGCAATTCAGCAGCGGTACCCGACAATTTATAACAGAAAGAATAGAGCATCACACATAGATAGATATAAACATGCCAATCACATATATAATAAGTACAGTGACAGTGTTGGTTACTGTACTTGTCATTTAGTGTAAAGGATTTATTTAAAAAAATAATAGTGTTTTCATGCACCGTCTCTTTAAAAAAGCCGGCCGGCAATTCAGCCTCGGTACCCGACAATTTAGAACAGAAAGAATAGAGCATCACACATAGATTAGATAGATAGAAACATGTCAGTCACATATATAAGAAGTACAGTGATAGTGTTGATCACTGTACTTGTCATTTAGTGTTAAAATAAAGGATTTATTAAAAAAAAAATTGGCGTGGGGTTCCCCGTAATTTTAGTCTCTAGCGGAGGTTAAGCAGACAGCTGGGGCAGATGTTTGAAGCCTGGGAAGGGGGTAATACCCACGGAGCTTCCCAGGCTACTAATATCTGCCCCCAGCTGAATACCTAGCCTTTACTAGCTATTAAAATGGGGGACCCCCCCAAAAAAATGACGTGGGGTCCCCCCTATTTAAATAGCTAGCAAAGGCTAAGCAGACAGCTGGGGGCTGATATTAATAGCCCATGAAGGGTGCCATGAATATTGGCCCCCTCCCAGGCTAGAAACACCAGCCGTCAGCTGTCCCAGAAATGGCGCATCCGTAGGATGCGCCAAATCTGGCACTTAGCCTCGCTCTTCCCACTGACCTGTAGCGGTGGCAGTGGGGTAATAGGGCTGGGGTTGATGTCAGCTTATAATGCCAGTTGACATCAAGCCCAGGTTAGTAATGGAGAGGTGTCTATAAGACACCCCCATTACTAACCCCATAGTCAAAGTTAAAAGAAAACACAAACACCCAGAATAAAGTCCTTTAATTGAAATAAAGACACAATTCTTTATTGTTCTAAATTAAACCATACTTACCGTCACGCCCATTCCAGCTGAAGCCAACGATCTCCTGCAATAAAAGTAAAATAATAAACCAACATCATCCTTACCTTTCCATGGTTCCCTCGACAGCTTCAGCTCTGCTACATCGAGATGACAGGCTGCACCGCAGCAGAACGCTGCCATCCAGCCTGTCATCCCGCAGACACTGAGAAGCGCAGGCATGCTTGCGCTCCTCAGTGTCTGGCTGTGACGGCATAAAGATGAGCCGAGGTCATGTCCAATGAGCTCGGCTCACCTCATGCACGTCACTGACAGTGTGGGAGAATTCTCACGCTGAAGCGCTGAGTGCAGGAGAATTTTCCCACGCTGTCAGTGACGTGCATGAGGCTGATATTTAAATTTGGCGCACAAATCGGTGATTGGTCGCGGGCAGCGTCCGCGACCAATCAGCACAGTAGTGTTTAACTTTGGCGGCAAGATCAGTGATTGGTCGCGGTCAAGACGGCGACCAATCACCGATTTGTGCGGCACATTTAAATAGCGGCCGCGACCAATTGGATGTCAGCGCCGCTCCCCGGTCCTCCCTTCACGCCCTAGCCGCATGGATGTCAGCGGCGCTGCCTGTGCGGATACTTCCGCTGCGAGAACCCGGGACATGAGCGGGCGCTCGGAGCAGAAGTATCCCGACCCGCAGCGCCGCTCCCCGGTCCTCCCTTCACACCCTAGCCGCTGATGTCCCCACAGTATCCGCATAGTGTTACAAAGGTCCGGATTTTTGTGTTAAAAATCGCTGATTGGTCGCTGGCGCTGCCCGCGACCAATCACCGATTTGGGCGCCAAATTTAAATATCGGCCGCGACCAATCACCCATCTTGGCTCCACATTTAAACACCGCTGTACTGATTGGTCGAGGACGCTATTTAAATGTGGCGCCAAAATCGGTGATTGGTTGCGCCCAGCGTCGGCGACCAATCAGCACAGCGGTGTTTAAATGTGGAGCCAAGATCAGTGATTGGTTGCGGCCGATATTTAAATTTGGCGCCCAAATCGGTGATTGGTCGCGGGCAGCGCCAGCGACCAATCAGCGATTTTTAACACAAATGTCCGGATCTTTGTAACACCATGTGGATACTGTGGGGAGATCAGCGGCTAGGGTGTCAAGGGAGGACCGGGGAGCGGAGCTGCGGGTCGGGATACATCTGCTGCGAGCAGTCGCTCATCTCCCGGCTTCTCACAGCGGAAGTATCCGACCAGGCAGCGGCGCTCCCCGGTCCTCACCAATACGATTCGCTGATTGGTCGCGCTCTCCGCACGCGACCAATCAGTGATCTTGGCGCTAAAGTTAAACACCGCTCTGCTGATTGGTCGCGGAAACTGCCCGCGACCAATCACCGATTTGGGCGCCACATTTAAATAGCGGCCGCAACCAATCAGTGAGATTGGCGCCAAATTTAAACAACGCTTTGCTGATTGGTCGCGGTCTCCAGCCGCGACCAATCAGCGAGATTGGTGCCAAATTTAAACCCCACTCTGCTAATTGGTCGCGGATGCCGGCCGCGACTAATCAGCATTATTGGCGCCAAATTTAAACACCGCTCTGCTGATTGATCGCGGTCGCCGTCCGCAACCAATCAGCAGTATTGGCGGCAAATTTAAACCCTGCTCGGCTGATTGGTCACGGTTGCCGGCCGCGACCAATCAGCAGTATTGGCGCCAAATTTAAACCCCGCTCTGCTGATGGGTCACGGTTGCCGGCCGCGACCAATCAGCGATTTTGGCGCCAAATTGAAACACCGCTCTGCTGATTGGTCGCGGCCGGCGATTTCGACCAATCAGCATTATTGGCGCCAAATTTAAACCCTGCTCTGCTGATTGGTCGCGACCGCCGGCTGCGACTAATCAACATTGTTGCCGCCAAATTTAAACACCGCCCTGCTGAATGGTCGCGGTCGTGACCAATCACCGTTATTGGCGCAAAATTTAAACCCCGCTCTGCTGATTAGTCGCAACTGCCGGCCGTGACCAATCAGCGATATAGTCGCCAAATCTCAACACCGCTTCGCTGATTGGTCACGGTTGCTGGCCGCAACCAGTCAGCGATTTTGGCGCCAAATTTAAACACCGCTCTGCTGATTGCGCCGGGTCTGCCGCATACATATTCTAGAATACCCGATGCGTTAGAATCGGGCCACCATCTAGTTTCATGAAATAATTTAAAAAAAAATTGACGTGGGGCTTTGCACTATATTTGTGTCCAGCCAGGTACAGCAGGCAGGAACGGGCTGCCCCCAACCACCAGCTGCCTATTTGTACCTGGTTGGACACAACAATATAGGGAAGCCCTTTTTTTCTTAATTATTTCATGAATTTCATGAAATAATTTAAAAAAAAAATACGTGGGGCTTCGCCCTATTTTTGTGTCCAGCCAGGTACAACTAGGCAGCTGGGGGCTGGATTCTGCAGCGCAGGGAGGCCCAAGCTTTCTGGGTCCCCCCCGCTGCAAATTGCAGTCCGCAGCCACCCCGGAAAATGGCGCGTTCATAGAAGCGCCATCTTCTGGCGCTATACCCAACTCATCCAGGGCCCTGGTGCGGTGGCTCACTGGGTAATAAAGGGGTTAGGGCCAGCTTGGCATTATCAGCTGGCCCTAAGCCCGAAATTCATGAGTTCACGCCAATATTAGACATGACCGCCATGAATTTCTAGTAAAGTATTTAAAAAAAACACAACACCCAGAATAAAGTCCTTTAATTGAAATAAACACACAATTCCTTATTGTTCTAAGTTAAACCATACTTACCGTCACGTCCATTCCAGCTGAAGCCAATGTCTTCTGCAATAAAAGTAAAATAATAAAGCAACCTCATCCTTACCTTTCCATGGTTCCCACGACAGCTTCAGCTCTGCTACATGGAGATGACAGGCTGGACCGCAGCAGAACGCTGCCATCCAGCCTGTCATCCCGCAGACACTGAGAAGGGCAGGCATGCTTGCGCTCCTCAGTGTCTCGCTGTGACGGCATAAAGATGAGACGAGTTCATGTCCAATGATCTCAGCTCACCTCATGCACGTCACTGACAGCGTGGGAAAATTCTCCTGCACTCAGCGCTACAGCGTGAGAATTCTCCCAAGCTGTCAGTGACGTGCATGAGGTGAGCTGAGATCATTGGACATGAATGAGCTCACCTCATGCACGTCACTGACAGCGTGGGAAAATTCTCACGCTGTAGCGCTGAGGGTAGGAGAATTCTCCCACGCTGTCAGTGACGTGCATGAGGTGAGCTGAGTTCATTGGACATGAACTCGTCTCATCTTTATGCCGTCACAGAGAGACACTGAGGAGCGCAAGCATGCCTGCGCTTCTCAGTGTCCGCGGCATGGCAAGCTGGATGGCAGCGTTCTGCTGCGGTCCAGCCTGTCATCTCGATGTAGCAGAGCTGAAGCTGTCGTGGGAACCATGGAAAGGTAAGGATGATGTTGCTTTATTATTTTACTTTTATTGCAGGAGATCGTTGGCTTCAGCTGGAATGGGCGTGGTGGTAAGTATGGTTTAATTTAGAACAATAAAGGAATGTGTCTTTATTTCAATTAAAGGAGTTTATTCTGGGTGTTTGTGTTTTCTTTTAACTTTGACTATGGGATTAGTAATGGGGGTGTCTTATAGACGCCTCTCCATTACTAACCTGGGCTTGATGTCAGCTGGCATTATAAGCTGACATCAACCCCAGCCCTATTACCCCACTGCCACCGCTACAGGGCAGTGGGAAGAGCGAGGCTAAGTGCCAGAATTAGCGCATCCTATGGATGCGCCAGTTCTGGGGCGGCTGACAGCTGGTGTTTCTAGCCTGGGAGGGGGCCAATATTCATGGCACCCTTCCTGGGCTATAAATATCAGCCCCCAGCTGTCTGCCTAGCCTTTGCTAGCTATTAAAATAGGGGGGACCCCACGTCATTTTTTTTGGGGGGGTCCCCCATTTTAATAGCTAGTAAAGGCTAGGTATTCAGCTGGGGGCTGATATTAGTAGCCTGGGAAGCTCCATGGGTATTACCCCCCTCCCAGGCTTCAAACATCTGCCCCAGCCGTCTGCTTAACCTCCGCTAGAGCCTAAAATTATGGGGACCCCCAAGCCAATTTTTTTTTAAATAAATCCTTTATTTTAACACTAAATGACAAGTACAGTAAGCAACACTGTCACTGTACTTCATATATATGTGACTGACATGTTTATATCTATCTAATCTATGTGTGATTCTCTATTCCTTCTATTCTAAATTGTCGGGTACCAATGCTGAATTGCCGGCCGGCTTTTTTAAAGAGAAAGTGCATGAAAACACTATTATTTTTTTTAATAAATCCTTTACACTAAATGACAAGTACAGTAAGCAACACTGTCACTGTACTTCATATATGTGACTGACATGTTTCTATCTATCTAATCTATGTGTGATTCTCTATTCTTTCTATTCTAAATTGTCGGGTACCGCTGCTGAATTGCCGGCCGGCTTTTTTAAAGAGACGGTGCATGAAAACACTATTATTTTTTTTGATAAATCCTTTACACTAAATGACAAGTACAGTAAGCAACACTGTCACTGTACTTCGTATATATGTGGCTGACTTGTTTCTGTCTATCTAATCTATGTGTGATGCTGTATTCTTTCTGTTCTAAATTGTCGGGTACCGGTCTATGCCGCTGCTGAATTGCCGCTTTTCATGTTTCACTGTTGGCACTGTTCCCATCGATTTGGGCAATCACTGTAATGCCACAACCACCATGGCTGTGGCATTACAGTGAGTGGCAGGCAATCCCTGCATGATTGGTGCTCAAAATAGCGCCAGACATGCAGGACACGCTTTTGGTGCACGAACAGTTATTGAACATAAGCTCGAACAGCCGAATTTTTTGCAAATCGTTCGGGTTCGTCGAACAACTCGAACACCGCCCAAAACAGCTCGAATTTGAGATTGGCGAACAGTTCTAGTCGAACACCGCTCATCTCTAGTGCACCCTTCCTAGCAAGTACCAGGGACCATACCTGCCGTTACACCAGTAAAGGTACAGAAGCGAATCCCCTGTGTGCGTGTCCGTCATTGCCCCTAACCCGACCGGGCCATCTCTCACCTGCATCCCATCCATCAACACTGCCCCGGGGGTGGCCCCGCTCCGCCTGTGGGGAGCAGAAACATCCCGGCTGCCATTCCATTACCCCCGGAGGTCTGCAGCAGCGCCGGTAACTATTACTGGAAACCACAGGTGGCGTCACGAAACAAACTGTTAAACAACACTGAAACCCCTTTTTAAAGAGTGACCCCGGGGTACGGGCCTGGGAGCCGACTGCCCGTGACATCCCAAGAAGGTACAGACCTGGGTACCGAGTTTCTCCCATATCACCCTGGGGAAGTCACAGGCTGACAGAAACAGCCAGAGTCCCCATAGAGAAGGCAGAGCTAAACAACTGCTGACACTGAATATGCAGTAATAGGAAGTGCTGATGGCACCTCCTCATTCATGTACAGCAATCATGTGATTGCGTTAATCTCCCATTTAAGACAGGCTCACATGTTCTCAATAGAGTTTAATTCAGGTGAGGAAGGGGAAATATCATTATTCTTTCAGGTCTTTAAGTCAATCCAATCAGTGGAGACTTTCATACATGCGATGGAGCAGTCTCCTGCATAAAAATCATGGTTTTCTTGAAAGATACAGATTTTTTTCTGTACCCCTGCTTGAAGAAATCGTTTTCTAAAAACTTGCAGTAGGTGTGGGAGTTGATTTTGAATCCATCTTCTTCTCAAAAAGGTCCAACTCTTCTTTAATAATACAAGCCCATAGAAGTACCCCACCTCCACCTTACTGGAGTCTGAGTCAAAATGGAGGTCTTAGACCATTACTAATCCAGATCCATCTGCTCCATCAAAAGTCACTTGCATCTTCAAATATTTCTTGGCCCAGTCTTGACGTCTCAACTTTCAGTCGTTCCTTTGCTTGGCCATGTGTCTAAGCACTGAACACTGTGTACTTCTGGTCATTCAACGAGGACAATTATCTCCTGGTCTCTTATTTTTTCTCAACTCAACAGTTTTTTGCGATCTTGATGACTATTTGCAACAAAACTTGTAATGTTTTAACAGAGCTGCATCCCTCAATGTCTCTTCGGCTGCTTGTGAAATCTCACACTGCTCAGTACAAGCTGCAGCTGTCAGTCAGGTTGCGTGGGCAGACATTAAAAATACTTGAATTCATGAGCTCATTCACTTTTTAGGTGGACTCAAAATGCTTTTAGTAATATCAGAATTACACAGCCATTCTAACATTGATTTTCAAAGTAGGTATACAGGCCTCATCAGGTCTAAGAAATCTATATAATACTGTATGAAATTTCTATTGTGAAATCTGGTGACTGACAAATCCGATTTAAATAAAAAGTTGTAAATTAACTGCTATCAATGTTCAGCACTTTAGTAAGAATAAGTTCATAAGTGGCAGAGCTATTGATTAGACATATATTGATATTTGAAAATATCACAGAAAAAACAGCTATACTTACCAATACCTGATAACTATACCAATGCACTACAGGATGCAGCAGGCCAGCATAATAAATGGTAGAAGCAGTGCAGGTGCAAAATGCTGATGAAACAACCACTCATGCACTATCATTCATGGAGGGGTGACTTCCTAGTATTATAAATGCACACTGATAAGGCTTGTATATGGCATGGCCTTTACTGTTTATCATGGGGGGCTTACTACATCCTGTATTGTGACCAGTGCCATATACGATGGTCATTATGTGTCTACCAGGATGTGTATGGAAACATAATGAACCCACTGGAAAGCGTTGTAATCATAGCTACAGCTGTGGTTACAATGCAAATTAAAAGTAAGGGTGGACTGGGTCAAGCTTTTTGACCAAGTCAGATTTAAGAAAACCAGACCTGGGTTTTTACTTTTGGAGAGATCTATAGAAAGGTAGTGGGATGGATCTCTCCCTCCATTACGGCTTTTGCAAGTGGCCCATGGCCACGATAAACATTTAATCCTGCAGGTAAGGGTTGGTTGTGTCAGTTGTTGTTTTCAAGTGCAGCAGAGTTGAAGGTTCTGTGTATGCCTGGCTGTGTGAGATTAAAAACAGACCAGAGCCAGAGACTTGGGAAGAGCCGTTACTGCACCCAGGATTCCTACGGTGGTGCAGGCACCCACGGCAACGGACTATATACAAACCTTCCCGGTTGCGATCTGGATGATGAAGGTTTGGAACTTTAATTTGTTAAGTTTAGAAAATAAACACTATGTTTTTGAACTTACCTGGGTCACTACCTTGCTAATGTACTGGCTTGAAAGCCACTGCCTTACATATGGTGGAGAATGCGGCCAGTGTGAATTGAGGCATACCTCAAAGAAAACTGTATGTCTGTGATCAAGCCTGCAACACTACAACTCCAGCCAACAGATAAGTTGGAGGAGCCCCTGAAGCAGTTGGTCCTCTCCTGTACCCAACAGAAGCAGACTACCAGCCTGTTGGTATAACAGATTGTGGAACTGCGAGAGACACCCCCACTGGCAACCCTGGTCCATCCTGGTCAGTGCTGAGGAAGATGAGCCCACAGGATGACCAGGAAACTTTTATCACCATACTCAAAAGAACACTGGAGCGGAAGAGTCTGTTGACATCCCCGAGGACTGAAGTGGTGATTCCGTTCTTGATGGGAGACACCCAGAAGGCATATTTTGATCTCAGTCAGGATGATGCCCAGGACTATGGGAAACTTAAAGGTGAGATCCTTGCTCGGATAGGGGTTAATAGATACAACGTATTAACGTACCAATGGTCTTTTGTGGAGGCCCGACTCACTAGGCCTTAGGCATATGAATTACTGCATCTAGTATAAAGTGGCTTTAGCCTGAGACCTTGAGCCCAGCCCAGATGATTGAAAGGGTAGTAGTTGACCGGTTGGTGTGAACTCTGCCAGTAACCATACAGCACTGGTGGGGCAAGGGGACCCGGGCAACCTAGATCAGGTGGTCAGCCTGTTCGAACATTATATGGCAATGCAGGACTTGTTACAGGACTCTGCCCCACAGTGGGCATCTCACCGGCTCCAACAAGCCCAGGAGCCTGGAAAAGGGACACGACCCTCTGCTGGGGTCAGTCAGAACTAAGCCCATACTGAGGGGGGTCCTCGAAATGAAGCTAGCAGGAGCCCAATTTCCCCTAAACCGGTCTCGCAGACTTACGGTGCCACCGCTATCAGGTGCAGGTGGTCCCAAGGGCCATGAAATATGTCTGCCAACTTTCCCGACTGCTGAACCCATGGACTGCGGGTTTTCTCACTAGGTATCGATGTATGCCCAGACCATCTGCACCATGGGCCCCGTCGCTACAGTTAGCGAACCCCATCTTTGCTAGGTGCTTGTCAACAGGGAGGCCTGTGACACTCATCCACGGGTCATTGATCCCCTGGAAAAAAACTGCTGGAAGGAGAATCGAGGTCAGCTGTATACACGTTGACCTCCGGGAGTATCTGACAGCAGAGGTTGCCCTGTCCTCTCTATGTGGGGAGATTAAACATGTAGTGGGAGAGGTAAAGACGCTTCCTTACAGGACTATATTGAGAAGCAGCTTGCCCCTGTTCTGGTCCATGTGGGAGGGCAAAGCCAACCTTCCCATGGTAAAGGTCTGTCCGAGCACAAAACCTGAAGTTCCCTAGTGAGGGATACCTGTCGTAGGGGTCACCTTCATAAGAAAAGAGTGTAATCCCGATAGGTTTCCCCTAGAAGTCTTAGCAGGTGACCACATCCATCCCAGAGCTGGAAGTATCTCTGGGTAATTTTGGGACAGCTCATCTCCAGGATCCCACACTGGCCCGAGAATGGTAAAAGGTAATAGAGATAAATGGGATGGCTCAGCAACCTGGGGCAGAGGCGGTGTTTCCTCATATGGAGTTGCCATACCGGTTGACAATATCCGGGGTAAAGTAATAGAACAGAGCCTCAATCATACCACCGGATGGTGTTTGAGTTGACCCATAAACACGTGCTGGGGGGCCACCTAGGAGCTAAAAAGATGCAAGAGTGTATTCTGCAGCATTTCTTTTGGCCCAGGATTTATGCTGAGGTTCAGAGGTTTTGGAGTCTTGCATAGAGTGTCAGATGACCACAGCCACCCCAAGTTTCCATAGTCCACTGATTCCTCTGCCTGTTATATAGTGGGTACGGAAAGTATTCAGACCCCTCTAAATTTTTCACTCTTTGTTTCCATGCAGCCATTTGGTAAATTCAAAAAAGTTCATTTTTTTCTCATTAAAGTACACTCTGCACCCGATCTTGACTGAAAAAAAACAGAAATATAGAAATTTTGGCAAATTTATTAAAAAAGAAAAACTGAAATATCACATGGTCATAAGTATTCAGACCCTTTGCTCAGACACTTATATTTAAGTCACATGCTGTCCATTTTCTTGTGATCCTTCTTGAGATGGTTCTACTCCTTCATTGGAGTCCAGCTGTGTTTAATTAAACTGATAGGACTTGATTTGGAAAGATATACACCTGCCTATATAAGACCTGACAGCTCACAGTGCATGTCAGACCAAATGAGAATCATGAGCTCAAAGGAACTGGCCAAGGAGCTCAGAGACAGAATTGTAGCAAGTCACAGATCTGGCCAAGGTTATCAAAGAATTTCTGCATTACGCAAGGTTCCTAAGAGCACAGTGGCCTCCATAATCCTTAAATGGAAGAAGTTTGGGACCACCAGAAGTCTTCCTAGACCTGGCCATCCAGCCAAACTGAGCAATCGTGGGAGAAGATCCTTGATGAGAGAGGTAAAGAAAAAAAAACAAGATCACTGTGGCTGAGCTCCGGAGATGTAGTAGGGAAATGGGAGAAAGTTCCACAAAGTGAACTATCACTGCAGCCCTCCACCAGTCGGGCCTTTATGGCAGAGTGGCCCGATGGAAGCCTCTCCTCAGTACAAGACATATGAAAGCCCGCATAGAGTTTGCTCAAAAACACGCGAAGGACCCCAAACTATGAGAAATAAGATTCTCTGGTCTGATGAGATGAAGATAAAACTTTTTGGTGATAATTCTAAGCGGTATGTGTGGAGAAAGCCAGGCACTGCTCATCACCTGCCCAATACAATCCCAACAGTGAAACATGGTCGTGGCAGCATCATGCTATGGGGGTGTTTTTCAGCTGCAGGGACAGGACTACTGGTTGCAATTGAAGGAAACATGAATGCGGCCAAGTACAGAGATATCCTGGATGAAAACCTCTTCCAGAGTACTCTGGAGCTCAGACTTGGCTGAAGGTTCACTTTCCACCAAGACAATGACCCTAAGCACACAGCTAAAATAACAAAGGAGTGGCTTCAGAACAACTCTGTCACCATTCTCGACTGGCCCAGCCAGAGCCCTGACCTAAACCCAATTGAGCATTTCTGGAGAGACCTGAAAATGTCTGTCCACCAACATTCACCATCCAACCTGACGGAACTGGAGAGGATCTGCAAGGAAGAATGGCAGAGGATCCCCAAATCCAGGTATGAAAAACTTGTTTCATCATTCCCAAGAAGAATCATGGCTGTACTAGCTCAAAAGGGTGCTTCTACTCAATACTGAGCAAAGGGTCTGAATACTTATGACCATGTGATATTTCAGTTTTCTTTTTTAAATAAATTTGCAAAAATTTCTATATTTCTGTTTTTTTCAATCAAGATGGGGTGCAGTGTGTACTTTAATGAGAAAAAAATAGAACTTTTTAGAATTTACCAAATGGCTGCAATGAAACAAAGAGTGAAAAATTTAAAGGTGTCTGAATACTTTCCGTACCGCTGTAGGTATAGGCTGGCAGGTGAGGTAGATAACAACAGACGCAACATGCATTTCACGTGTTGGATTACAGCTTTCTCAAGGGGCTGTGTGTTCGTGTTACCTGTCAGGACCTTTAAGTTACCTGGGTTATGGATTATGTGACCAGAACTATACACACACTGCAGGGAACGTGATAGATCAGAGTGCTCCAATGGCGCCTGCGCAGTGCAATCACCGCGTCATACACGTGGGTCCAGGCCGTCAGGACAACTGCGCATGCATGGGAACGTGACAAATGTCTGGGCTCCCAGTCATGCGCAGGAGGCCATGAGTCAGCAGGGCACACGCGTGACACCAGCAACACACCTCGCACGCGCACCGCATTCTCATCTGTTTGAATCATATCGATGCGTGAGTGAATGCAGGACCTTAAAAATACACAAAGGGGGAATAATATTCACAGAACTAATCTTACAACATTAACAAGATGCAAAGTCCAGCAAGTATTCCACCCGATGTTTATAATGGTGATTTCAGAGAGGTCATCAAGAATAACACAGATCATAAAAGTACCTATATGAAAATATAAAAAAGCAAGCAGTTAATAGCGACCTTGATTAGCAACAAAAATAAAAAATTTATAAAAACAAATCTACCATGATGGTTATGGGGACTACAAGATATATACACTGTGTTCCAAATTATTATGCAAATAATATTTTCTCAGATTTTCCCAAATTACCTATATGAATTGCAGTCATTGTAATTTTCCAGTCAAATAGCTATTAGAGTACAATTGAAAGGTTTTTGTACAAACTGCCTATGATAACAGTTTATTTTTAAAAAAATAAAACACTCAAACTGCACTCAAAATGCATGTTCCAAATTATTATGCACAGCAGAGTTTTCAAACATTCAAATCTATGTTAAAAAAGTAGTCTCCAAAGATGGGAAGGATTGGGATATGTTACTGCCCTATTTAATGTTTGCAATCTGGGAGGTACCGCTGTTCTCAACGGGGTTCTTTCCATTTGAATTATTATACGGCAGACATCCCAGGGGCCTGCTGAACATTGAAAAAGAGACTTTGGAACAGGAGCCTACCCCCCCATAAAAGCGTAATAGAGCACCTTGCGAGTATGCAGGACTGGATCACGGCTGTAATGCCTATATCTCATGGATACCCAGGCAGCGCAGAGCCGAGCGTACAATTGGAATGCCAAAGTCGAGTCTTCTAATCCCTTTACGACCTTGGGCGTATGAGTACGTCAGAGGTCGCCTCACCCTGTTTGATGCGGGCTACGGCGATAAGCCCGCATCTTTTCCGGCACATGACACCTGACCTGATTAGCTGTCATGTTCCACTAACAGCCGCGGGTGTAATCACAATCTACCCATGGCTGTTAACATGTTAACCCTAGAACGCATGACCATGAAAATGGGTATTTTCAAAAAAGAGTTGTTATACCGAAAATGCCTGTAACATAAAAATAAATGAACAACTGGAAATGACAAAAAAACTATATTCCTGAGGAATACCTAGAGTTTCAAAATTCTAACTAAAGAAATCTTGCAGAAAATAGAAAACAATTAACAGTGCGGGCCTGCGAGGCCCCAGGTATGCATTCTAGGGTTAAATGCCGCTGTCAAACTTCCAGCAATCGGAGTTCATAGCAGATAAGCACTTTTGTTACACATAGCAGGGCTGAAGCCCTGCTATGTGTAACACAGGCGATCATTTGATCGCAGCTTCTAGTCTCCCATGGAGACTATTGAAGCAAGTGAAAAGTGAAAAAATGTTTTTTAAAATATTAAAAAAATTAAAATAAAAAATCAAATCACTCACTTTTGCCTCATTCAAAATAAAACAATTAAAAAAAATCAAAAATACACATATTTGTTATTGCAGCATTCAGAATCACACAATCTATCAATATATAAAAATAATGAATCCAGTAAACGGCGTAACAAGAAAAAAAATCAAAATGCGAGAATTAAGCTTTTTTGGTTGCCGCAACATTGCAATAAAATGCACTAACGGGAGATCAAAACATCGTATCTAAACCAAATAGTATCAATAAAAACATCAGCTCGACGCGCAAAAAATAAGTCTTCACCTAGCCCCAGATCCCAAAAAATGGAGACGCCTCAGGTCTTGGAAAATGGTGCCATTTTTTTTACAAACTTTGGATTCTTTTTTCACCACTTAAATAAAAAAGTCTATACATGTTTGGAATCTGCGAACTCGTAATGACCTGGAGAATCATAATGGTAGGTCAGCTTTAGCATTTAGTGAACATGGTAAAAAAAAATAAAAAACTATTGTGGAATTGCACTTTTTTGCATTTTCTCGTGTAAATTTTTTTGCCCAGTGCAAGATATGGTAAAATCAATGGTTTCGTTCAAAAGTACAACTTGTCCCACAAAAAACAAGCCCTCACGTGGTCATATTGTCTAAAAAATAAAAAGTTATGGCTCTGGGAAGAAGAGGAGCAAAAAACGAAAACTCAAAAACGGAAAAACACAAGGTGGTAAAGGGGTTAAAAAAGGGGATTGGGTATTGGTTTTGGTGCCCACTGCTGAAAGTAAGTTCATGGTCAAGTGTTAACGGCCATATGAAATCCAGTAAAAAGGTGAGGGAGGTGAATTACAGGTTAGATCAGCCCGGGAAGAGGAAGCCCAAGCAACTATATCATGTAAATCTGTAGAAGGCGTGGAAAGGTGGGGAATGTATGGTGACAAATGTGACTCCGGTCATATCTACTTCAGACCCTCCGACACCGGCCCGAGGATAGGTCAGTAATGAGGACAAGATAAGTGATGCTCTCTCTATACAGCAGCGATTGGAGGCTCAGAAATTCAAAAATTAGTGCAGCACAATAAGGACGTATTAACGTAACTGACTGGCCATACATCTGTGATCTGAGTGGTATTGTCACCAAGCCTCAGATAAGGGTGCGAATAAAACCATACCATGTGCCGGAGGCAAGCCATCATGGAGGAGGTTAAAAAATTGCTCCAGCTATGAGTGATAGAGGAATCCAGGAGTGAGTGAGCTAGCCCCATTGTACTGATTCTAAAGCTGGACAGATCGTTACGGTTTTGTAACAATTTCCCGGAAATTGAATGAAGTGTCAAAATTTGACCTTTCTCCAATTTCCTTGATGAGCTGATTGAAAGACTGGGACAGGCCCTGTATTTCATGATGCTCGATCTGACCAAGGGTTACTGGCAGGTGCCTCTGACAGAGTCGGCAAAGAAAAGACTGCCTTTATTACACCGTAGGGTCTGTATCACTATGTCGTCTTGCATTTTGGGTTACATGAGGCCCTGGACACATTTCAGAGACTGATGGACATAGTTTTAAAGCTCCTTCAGAAGTATGAGTCAATGTACGATGATAATATTATCATCTATAGTACCCACTGGCATACCCACTTGTCCCAGGTACAAGCGGTAGTGGATTCACTCAGAGCCATGGGCTCAACGGCGAACCCCAAAAAATGTGCAATTGGTCACGAGAAAGCCCATTACTTGCGGTACGTGATTGCCATGGGATTATGAAACCCCAAATAAACAAAATCAAGGCCATTCAAAACTGGCCCCGACCTCTTACTACAAAGAAGGTAAGAGCCTTCCTCGGCATCATTGGATATTACAGACGATTTATACCTAATTTTTCCCAGGAGATCAGCTCCCTTGACCATTCTCTTAAAGGGAAAAATTTCTGTCATGGTTCGGTGGAACCCTCAGGCGGAGGAAGCATTCCAGTCCATGAAGATGGCATTGTGCGGACAGTCCCTCCTCACCAGCTCCAACTTCAGGAACAGTTTTATCATTCAAACAGATGCCTCTGAAGTAGGAATAGGTGCAGTTCTGTCGCAGGAGGTGCTCGAAGAGGAACATCCAGTCATCACAGCCACAGCTGTGGTTACAACCCAAAGTAAAAGTAAGTGTGGACTGGGTCAAGCTATTTAACTAAGTCAGATTTAGGAAAACCAGACATGGGTTTTTATTTTTGGAGAAATCTGTAGGAAGGTAGTGGGACGGGTTTCTCCCTCCATTATGGCTCTTGCAAGTGGCTCATGTCCATGATTCACATTTAATCCTGCAGGTAAGGGTGGGTTGTGTCAGTTGTTGTTTTCAAGTGCAGCAGAGATCGAGGTTCTGTGTATGCTTGGCTGTGTGAGATTGAACACAGACCAGAGCCAGAGACTTGGATAGAGCACACACCCAGGATTCCTACAGTGGTGCAGGCGCCCATGGCAATGGACTATATATGACCTTTCCTGACTACAATCCGGATGATAAAGGTTTGAAACTTTAATTTGTAAAGTTTAGAAAATAAAGACTTTGTTTTTGAACTTTCCTGGTCACTGCCTTGCTACCATAATGGAATGAAAGTCGTTGCCTTACACCAGGCATTGGTAGGACTGGCTGCATTTTCCTTTGATTGTTTTGTGATTTGATGTCTTTTTCAGTGAAAATGTTAATGTACGGTATTCTGAAGCTGAGGTTGAGCTTTTATGCCAATGTTATAAATGTAGGTTTCAAAGCAATCCAGAAGTGCATGGTTTCAAAGGGAATCTGTCGGTAGGATTAACCATCCTAATTCATCTATATGGACATGCAGGTCATTCAAAGATGAATAAAATGATACCTTGATATCTGCTATCCAATGTCTTATTTCAGACTTATCCATAGTTTTCTTAATATATAAATGAGCTGTTAAGGGCCTGACACAGAGCTCACTGACAATCTGCCTCCAGAGCTTATTTTAAATATAAGGGGTCGTTACCAGTGTGAGACATGTAATGACTGAACATCCGCTCTCCCGATGTCACTGCAGAGCTTTGTGTGATAATAAAGTGCTTGAAGTTGAGCGGACATAATTCTGATACATACATTTCTTTAGCTTTCATCTCACACAGTTAGTGTGCGGGAGGGTCAGTACAGCAGAGCTAACAATACTGAGAGGAAAGCTGCCAGAAGTGTTTTTACTGAGCCAGAGCTCAGTGACGAGAGAAGACTGTCTGTCATTACATGTCTTATCAAGAGGGTCTGCTCTCCTGATCTTACTCCAGACTGTCACTGATTAAAACTTAACTTTTATTCAGTCTCCATCTCACAGGCAACCAGTGTGGGAGAAGCACTGTTAGAGGAGAGCTTCAACAGCAGGTGTGTCTGTAATGAGACAATGTACTGCTGTACTGACCATTACCACAAACTGATGAGATGTGATCTGAAGGTACATTAGTGGTATAAGGTACATCACTACAGCTAAACTGACAGCTCTATGTGAGGATAACTAAAGATGTGTTTGTAGTGAAACAAAGCTCATCTCAGCTGTAATGTGCTAGGTATACTCTGGAGGCAGATTCTCAGGGAGAGCTGTGCCCAGCCCATGGTCCTGAATAGCTCATTTACATACAAGAAACACATGGATTTCTCTAGACTAAAACATCGAATCGCAGATATCAAAGCATCATTTTATTCAGCTTTGTATGACCTACGTGTCCATGTAGACAGATTAGGAAGATTGATCCTGCTGACAGATTCTCTTTAGTGCCACCTTTCTTTATAACATAATTATTTAACATACTATATTCCTTTCTGTCAAGTACATTTTTCTGTACCATTTTGAAACAGTTAATATAAAATAGAAAAAAAGATGGATAGTACTTTAAAGTAATTTCTGCAATGTACTGAGGCTATCTTTCTTTGGAGTGGCATAATTAGAGGCAATTATATCATATTACCGCTTCAGTCTGAATGCCTATGTGTTACATGGTATGTCAAGTAACTTGGCTCAAGGGTTAGACAGTACTTAACCAACTTTTAAATGTCATTGCTCATTCTTGTGAATGTTTTGGAGTTCTATACATTTCATGAGTAATATCAGAGAAATGAGAATATCTATGCTGACTTTCTTTCCAAATGCTAGATTTCACGTTATCCCTTCACTCAGAATATAAACAATAAGCAGTCACAATAGGATTTCGCAAAGCAGTAATTGCGCACTTCCTATTAGCGTGGGTATGTGTAATTTTATATTTGCTGCCTACACTTGTAGATATATAACAAAATGCCAGCGTTGAATCAAAGCAAAATAACATAGGCTGAGAAAAGACAGAATCACATATTATGAATGCAGCTTTTAGCCAAGACATTTCTGAAAAGGTTATTTTCCTGGCACCGCTTGGAGACAATAGAATGCTTTAAATAAGCAGTTTCTATAATGTACTATAATAGCTTTTTAACAAAGATGACTTGTGCCAGTGGCTTTTAGCTTCGTTCTGTACATTTTTCCTTCTTAAGCATTTAGACTGTCGTTATAGAATCTTTACTTCTTATTCTTACAATGTATCTTCCAGAAGTATAATTTAAAAGAAATCACAGGACCAATCAGGCACAGTGTGCTCCTGCATAGGGTCCACCATAGGTCATAAGTAAAAATCTTCAGGTCTCATCATTGGCAAAGTTTTTTTTCACACTCTACAGTCTAAATACAGAGATAATCATACATTGTTTCTAATGTTGTAAATTCCATAATTCCTTGTAAAATTTATTTAATTAGTGTCACAAAAAATGTCAGACTATCCAATGTTTTGAAAAACCAGGCAGTCATGCTAAAATTGCAAGTACAAGTGGATTTATGAAACCTTGCAATATATGTTGTCAGAGAAAAATGCTTCTTTCACCACTTATGAATAGAGTTGAGCCACCCCCGTAGTGTTCGAGTTCGGTTTGGTTCGTCGAACACCCGTATGTTCGCCGAACTGTTCGTCGAACATCTTCGAACACCATTAAAACCAATGGCAGGCAAACAAAAACACATAGAAACACATAGAAACACATAGAAAACACTTCAAATGTGTCCAAAAGCTGACAAACTGCTCAGAAGACACAACTAACACATGGAAAAGTGACAAGTACATATAGTCATGCGAAAAGAAAAGATGTGGACGAGTAAAAGGAGGGGGAGAAACAGATATAGGCATGTCATGCCCTTCTAAAGTCAAGAAAGGCTGGAGTAAAAATCTAAAATCAGCCTACCAACACCCAGACGTCGTGACAAGAAAATTAAAAAAAAGAAATATCTTTAGGCAGAATGGCGGTTCCATTCAAAAGACTTTCCTTACAAGACGTAGTGGTATCCCCGTTGTGAGCTGTGCCAAAATCGGAACCCAATACATTCGGACTAATCCACCATTTGTCATATCCAAGGGGCAGGTCAGTAAACGACAACATCGACGTGGAACCAAGTACAGTAGTATATACCGTACATCCTTTGACAAGGCAATCAGGAGGATCAAGAAGTTGGGAAGGGTCACCCTAATGGCCAAAACAGACATTGATGCGGCATTCCGGTTACTTACTACCTGTGCCTCCGAATAGTGTCCACCTATTGGGCTGCTTCTGGGAAGGAGCTTACTATATAGATCGCTGTTTGCCCATTGGGTGGTCCAGATCCTGCTCACTATTTTAGGCATTTAGTTGCTTCCTCGAATGGGTTGTAATGGACTTTTCTAAGGGGGCACATATTATCCATTACCTCGACAACTTCTTATGCCTGGGCCCAAAAGATTTGCCACAGTGTGAATACACGCGGTAGTCCACCTGTGAGAAGGAGAGAGCTGGAGGGAGAGCGGACACCACAGAGCCGAGGGGTTAGATGGAGAACGGAAGAAGGAAAGAGGGCGAGGGAGGTAAGGGAGTAGAGTGGAAGGCTGACCTGAGCTCCCCCATGTTCCTGCTGGGCGGGGAACAGCCCTGGGAAGAAAAGCCGCTTGTGCATCCCTTTGAGGTTATGGGCGCGAGCGGGCAGAGGGACTACGCTGGAGTGCCAAGCCGACACGGCCAGTTTGTTCCTGCCCGCGCGACCGCCGTGTCGCCGGGTTTGTGCCAGAGCAGCGGTGGACCCTGACGGCCAGCCCCCCTCTCCCAATACTGGTGCCTGTCCGCTGGTGGGTCGAGCCCCCCCGCGGTGGGGGGGGTAACATCTGCAGAAGAAAGACCATCTTCCAGCCAAACTAAGATGTCTACTTCTATTCGTGGACAATGTGATACGATCCCTTTCTTACGGACACGCCAATCGCTACAAATTCCAGATGAGGCACAAAAACAGCAGGTGCTTCAACGGATATCAAGTGCTTCTTCAAGTGGGCTCTCCTCCAACTCAACTTCAACATCACAAATACTCCAGTCCTCAGAGGTGTCACCCCAATCGCACTTGCTTCCTCACAGCTCCCAAGTCTCCAGCTGCCCGTCTGAGTATGGGGTAACACAGATGGTTGAGTCTGCACAGCTGTTTACTTATACTATAGCCTGTGAAACAGAGGTCTGCTCCAGAGCTTCTGTTAATCCAGGCGAGGAAATAATCTGCACTGATGCCCAGAATCTTTATGAGTCGAATCTAGGACCAGATGAAGAAGGTTCTGAGCATAATGTAGACCCTCGTTCCCAAACTGTAACTCCTGTTGGTGGAGACAATGATGAAGACGATGATGAGACTCAAATACCTGATTGGAGCGACAACTTGACTTTTCGGTCAGGGCAGGAAGAGGTTGGCTCTGAGGACGACGGGTGTGAGAACATACAGGGTGATGATGACGAGGTTGGAGATCCGACTTACTGTCAACCCACAGTCAGCCAGTCGATGAGGTCAGCAGAGGAGGTGGAGGAGGATGTGACTAGCCCAGGGGATGGGGATGACTCGGTACCCGGGCCTTTGCCTGGCCTTGGGGAAGTCGCGGTGGTCGGCTCCCGGGCCTGTACCCTGGGTCACTCTTCAAAAGGGTGGATAATTGTTAATTTTATAAGAGTTCGTGACGCCACCTGTGGTATCTGGTGAGAAGCACCAGCGCTGCAGCAGTCCACTGAGGCCGGTGATAAGGCAGCTCGATGGTATAGCTCCCCACAGGTGGAGCTAGGCCTCAGAAAAGCGTATGCAGTGGGAATGCAGGACAGGCGAGACCCAGCTAGGTCAGAGCAAGAACGGGAATGGACATGGTAGTCACTTCAGTACCTTTTACTGGTGGAAATTCAGGCACATTCCGGAGCACTGTAGGGTGAAGGGTGCATATCAGGATCCTCCCCAATGAGCGGGTGTAAGGCCTCCTGTTTCTTGCCTCTGCGTAGTAAGTTTCTGACCTGCCTGGAGCTAGGCCTAACTTTGTCTCTGTCCTGCGCTGGTTAACCTTGTGGTAGGGCCTTGTCTTGGAGTTCACGCTCCCAGTATGCGGGGCCTAAGCATCTCCTGGCTCTGTTACGTATCAGCACCTTAGCGATCCTGGGACTTCTAGTTCTCCAGGGATTCCGGTTATGCCTTACTGGGTCATAGAGATCCCGGTAAGCTCGGATCCGGTGTCCGGTAAATGCTTCGGGGTGAGCTGGTTAAGCTCCTCTGCCCCCTATGTACTAACTCTCCACTCGCCTTCGGCCTACTCGGGCCCTCACTAGGCTATACACACAATGGCAGCTTGCCGCGCTTCACCGATCTTATGGCGCCGGCACACCTTAAGCTCTAACTGGGCTCCCTGAATCTAGCTAGCAGGAGCCTCGTGCTCCACTGCTGAACTATTAACTGAGTTCTCTAGACTAGACTGAGCTCCACTGCAGACTGACCTCTCTTAGGCTTCTCTACTGCAGGAACTCTTCAGAGGAACTGAACTGCCTAGCTCCACCTTCCCTATTTATATCCCTAACGGGCTCCCTCTGCTGGTCTGAGGTGGAAGGTGGAGATGTGTGAATGTTTATGGGGGCCTCTTGTGGAGGATTCCATCAATGCAGTCTTCTAGGATCTGTGATACCAAGCGCAGCTGGGCGTCACAGATGCTATTGACGACGAGGTTAGGTTGCTCCTTCCTGGACAGAGACGGAGTACTGGAAGCACGTCAACAACTGCATCCTCAACCACAACTCTGCCTCTGACCACAAGTTGTAGTGGCTCTTCAGGTCGCCTGGGCTCTAAGCCTTGCATCGCCTGGGCATTTTTTCAGATCGATAAGGATGACCCAACTCGTGTTATCTGTAATATTTGTCACCAAAAGCTAAGTAGAGGCCAAAAAATCCATAGTTTGAGTACTTCATGCATGAACCGTCACATGGATATGAAGCATAAGTTGCAGTGGGAAGCTCACCACCGTCTGCCCCATCTTGTGCATCCGCGGCCTCTTCATCCTCTGTGGTTGGGGGGACAGCAGTCACACATGTTTTTGGACGCAGACCTGCCACCTCTTTACCCGCAACAGCCAGTGTGATTGGCAGGTCATCATTTCATTTGGAAGTGGAAACACCAGCTGGTGTTGAGCGCTCTCTGGCATCGAGAGCACCACCTTCGGATCAAGGCAACCTAACTTTTCCACCTGCATCTTCCTCCCAGACCGGCAGTTTGCCGGGGACACCCTACTCAACCCCGTCTAAGCACAACAGCCAGCCCTCGGTCCCTCAGATGTGGACAAGTAAAAGACCATTTCCTCCTAGCCATGACAAAGCTGAGGTTGAATTTCACCATCTGCAAGCTCTTCCGCCTGGTGGACACAGAGGATTTTCGAGACCTTATGTCCGTCGCAGTGCCCCAGTACCAGATGCCCAGTCGGCACTACTTCTCAAAGAAAGGTGTGCCTGCGCTACACCAGCATGTCGCACACAACATCACCGTTTCTTTGAGAAACTCTGTGTTTGACAGGGTGCATTTCACCACAGACACTTGGACGAGTAGGCATGGACAGGGGCGTTACATGTCGCTGACTGGGCACTGGGTAACTATGGTGACAGCAGGACAAGGGGCTGCTGTCCAAGACTTGCCGTCCCCACGAGTCGTACGTCAATCCTCTTTATCTAGAAGTTCCTCCACTGCTTCTGCCTCCTCAACGTCCTCTCGGTCCTCCACCTGCACCCAAAGCCTGTCTGGTAATGTCACCCGCTTTCTTACTGCACAGAAGGAATCTTGCACACCTCCTTACTATGCTAGCAGCAGGGCTCAATGGCATCAGGCGGTGTTTATTTTGAAATGTCTGGGAAATGTGAGTCACACAACTGAGGAGTTGTGGTCAGCTCTGGAGACCCAGTTTCATGAATGGTTGTCTCCACTGGACCTGCAACCAGGGAAGGCCGTGTACGGCAATGCTTCAAACCTGCGTGCGGACCTTCGCCGGGGCAATGTCACACACGTGCCTTGTATGGCTCACGTGTTGAACCTGGTTGTCCAGCAATTTTTAGCCCACTATCCCGTACTAGATGGCCTTCTGCAGAGGACACGGTCGCTGTGTGCTCACTTCCGCCGTTCGCATCCCGCAGCTCAACGATTTACATCTCTACAGAAGTCGTTGGGCCTGCCAGTTCACCGGCTGAAATGCGATGTGCCTACCTGGTGGAATTCAACTCTGCACATGTTGCAGCGACTGTGGCAGCACCGACAAGCCCTGGTGCAATACGTTCTGACGTATAGCCTGGGCCAACGAGATCCAGAGGTGGGGCAAATCACGCTGCAAGATTGGTCTTAGATCAGGGACCTATGAAGTTGACTCGCCCCCTGGGCCGTGGGGTACCCGGAGCCAGGCCGGTAGGCGCTGGGTGTTGTAGTCACTGTGGCGGTGACCCGGTCCGTGACCCTGGGCGGTCAATCCAAGGGTAATTTGTATGTATGGGTTTTATAATGTCCGACTACGCCACCTATGGAGTGTGGCCAAAGGGGCCGCCGCTGCGGAACAGTCCTCTGAAGCTGGTGGTTTTGCAGCAATGGTATTATTATTCCCCAAAGGAAGAGTGTAGCTTCAGGGCAGTGTGGGTGGATGATGGTGGTTGTAGTGCAGGGAGTCAGTAATGAACACAGAGTCCGTGTGATGCAGTCGCAAGATCTTTACTCACAGTTGTTGCAGTCTAGATTACAGGTACCAGAGCAATCTCCCCCGTCGTGCTGTGCGTACTCAGTGAGGGGCTCAGTCCACCCCCAGATAGCTCCGGAGTACTTAGCAGGACCCCCTTCTGTGTGTCCTTTCTCTGGCCTTCTCCCTGCACCTCACACCCAGTGACACATCTAACCGATATCCTCGGGCCTTGGCGGGCGACGTGTGTTCCGTCCCCTGGGTCCTCTGTGGCTACCTTCTTAGTGAGACTGGTGTGGACTTTGACCTGCAGTACATGAAATGCTGCAGCCTCCGGTTTCTAGTTGAGCCTTGCTGTTTCTCCGCTAGTTGAGGGATCGGTTCCCCTTATCTGGCCTGACCCCTCTACCTCCTGGTAGCAGCGGGCGTACGGGTGGCCTTCTGCGCGGCCCGTACCCCTAGGGTCCCTTCGGTTCCTGGAGCCTTCCTGCTCCCACTCCTCTCTTCTCTCCTTCAGTCCTGGGCCTCCCAGGCTATGCCCACCTCCGGAGCAGAGCTCATGCAGAGTCTCTGCTCCTGTCACTTCTCCTCCTCTGACTGGCTTGCTCTTTCTAAGATGGCTTCTTATTTATACTCTCCCTGTCATGTGCTCCACTAAGCTGCTTTCTCCACCCACACCCACTACATAGGATCCTCCCTCCAGCTAGGGACCTGGGACTGTGCTCTCCCTTAGGAGCAATCTCGCCCTACCCCCACTGCGGGTATGTGTTGGATGCAGGTGTTAGAGTCCCGAGCCATACTCCTTCCTTACCTGAGGGTGAGATACCACACCTCTGGGTGAGATGCAGTACCTTTGTGGCGACTGAACCCTCAGGGGCGCCACACACCCTTCTGCACAGTTTTGAAATGGCGACGAAGATGTTTAGTACTGACGATGCCATTATCAGCATGACTATTCCGGTGATTTACATGCTGGAGCACACATTAAACAGAATTCAGAGTCAGGTGGTGAGACAAGAGGAGGTGGAGGAAGTAGAGGAGGAGTCGTATGTTGAAGGGATAACATCTCCAAGGTCCAGACGGTTGGCAGCACCAAGGCGGCAGGCATGGGAGGGTGGGGGAGAGGGATTAACCAGGGCGCATGGTAGCAGCCAAACTGTTGAGGAAAGAGCAGGAGCCGAGGAAGAAGTGGAGGATGAACTGGCGATGGGCATGGAAGACTCATCAGATGAGGGAGACCTTGATCACATTTCTGTTGTGTGAGGTTGGGGGGAGAGGGCAGAGGAAGGAAGCATGATTCTTAACTCGCTACCAACACAACAAGGACTTGGTCCTCCTGGATGCACAAGACACATGAGTGCCTTCTTGCTGCACTACCTGCAACATGACCCTTGGATTGTCAGAATTCGAAGTAATCCCGACTACTGGGTTGCCACACTCTTAGATCCCCGATACAAAAGTAAATTTGCCGAAATAATTCCTGACATAGAAAGGGATTCACGCATGCAGGAGTATCAGCAGAGGCTGTTGCAGAATCTTACATGTGCTTTTCCACAAAACACCATTAGTGCACGTAGTGAATCTCACAGTTCTAATTTGCAAACCGTGGGACTGTCGAGTCTTCATCACTCAAGCCGTAACAGTAACACAGTATCTGCTGGTAACAGCAATTTTGTGGAATCGTTTCACCACTTTTTTAGACCATCCTTTGCAAGGCCACAGGAGACAAGAAGTCTGACACATAGTCAACGCCTAGAGAGGATGGTACAGGAGTAACTCCAAGTGAACTTCGAAGCCATGACTGTGTCACTGGACCCTTGCTCATTTTGGCATTCCAATCTGGAAAAATGTCCGGAGCTTGCCACTCACGCCTTGGAGATGTTGTCATGCCCCGCAGCCAGCGTTCTCTCTGAAAGTGTGTTCAGCGCTGCTGGTGGTGTGCTGACAGATAAGCACACGCGGCTGTCCAATGAGAATGTAGACAGACTCACGTTCATAAATATGAACAAATCATGGATCCACAAGGACTTTTCTACCCCTGTGTCATCCTGGGGAGACTAAAAGCTTGAGGATTTGGTAAAATCACCTCACCAACTGTTTTAAGCAACTCTGGGTCAATTGATGACACTTAAGTGGTGTCTGTGCCACAATTTTTGGAAAAAATGGAGACTTTTTTTGGAGTCCCCTTGCTGTGTTTTACGTGACGTTGGCATCGTCAATTCCAGGTGGGTTGGGTCGCCCCACCCCTTTTAACTGTAAGAAACTACATACACTATGGCTTGGGGTAACACAGATGGTTGAGTCTGAAGAGCTGTTTACTCAGAGGTCTGCTCAAAAGCTTTAGTGTCTGCTAGTCAGTGTAGAATTTTTAACTGCATCTAGCCTAGGCAATACTTTGGGCGTAGTAGCCCAGCTGCCAAGCAAGCTGCACCGCCTGTGTATCTAATAAGAATTTTTAAATGCATCTAGCCTAGGCAGATTGTGGGTATCTCTAACCAAACCCAGACGCTCAGCCCCCCTACCGCCCCCCTTTCCTTGACAATACAATAATGTAACTCTTACAACTGGATGGGTGAGGATCGTTCACAGCTTTATTAACTCTTTATACTCATTCCAATTAGAAAGGCATTTTATTTCTAAAATAATTCAGCTTGTTGAAGCATGCTCTGGGTCTCCACACCGGCAAGTTGGCCAACAAGTGTATCTCTCCAACATGTCCTTTCTATTTCCAGGCCACGGAGGATCCTGCGTACTCGTATGCAGGACTCTGACCCCCATCCATCACTCTTAACGCTTGTTTCACTCCGTCCTGGAGTCCTGACAGGAATATGTCCAGTCCAATATCCATTAAGTGAACACCGTCGGGCCGTATGAGGCCTGCTTTATCTCCTTCCAGTTGTCGGTGTTGTATCACTACACCGCCTCTGTCTCTTCTAAATTTTGCCATCCGAATATTTATTACCCGCCTTGTCCGTTCGATGGCCGTGATGTCTCACGCACCTTGCCATACCGTTATCAGCACAATCTCTGACCATACTATAGTTAGTTTTGCGAAAAATTCTCTGAAGCGCTCAGTGTCTAGTTTCATTATTGCCATTAGTTATGCGCTCTTGTGATGACCTAGGTCATTTCCCCCGGCCTGTATAACTAAGATGACCGGACCTCTTGCCTCTCTCCCTACCTTGATTACCTCCATTAGTACCTGTGGCCATAGCAGGCCTCTAATACCTCTCCAGTTGAAATATGTGTTATGAAACTCAAATTTCCTCCCGCCTGGGCGGACTTCGCCCTTTTTTCTGCCCAATATATATACGAGTGGCCTATCACCCACACTGTTGGCTTAGCATCACCTGTAAAAGAAACAAACCACGTTAGGATAACAAGTCCGGTCTTAAGGATCGCCATCTCCCTATCCTCTGAACTTCCGTTTCTGACAGTCCTGCTCTTGCTGCTTCCGTGGCCTCACCTATGCGGAATGAGTGTGTCCCGTAATCTTTTGGGTGGTTCCCTGCCGATGTTATGCATTTATTAAATATAGCTTGGAACTGGTATCTTGATAATGGCATTCCAACAATGTGTGATAGGAAATTACTTTGTGATCTGATGGTTATATATGTTTTTACTATTGTTACCAGACTCAGTGTACCGTTTGTGGGTTGTAGAAGTACCCATGTGCCCCTGCCCGCTGGAACCGTTTTCGATTGGCGTATGCGTAGACGTATTGCATTATTGGCTATGACTACGTCCTGGTGTAATAAGCCTCCACTGGTGGTAATTTTGGATTGAGGGACTAATTCGCTTATGCATAGCGCCTCGAAGAAGGCGATCGCAAATGCAGTAGACAGTAGTGTTGCTTCAAATTGTGAGTGTTAATGGTGTTAGGGATATGATGTGAGAAATCAGTTTTAGTGACACGGGACGGGCCAAATACACTCCTGACTTGGCTGACCCCTTTTCCACCCTTTTATGGATAGTCTGATGATGAATCTCTTTGTCACATCTCCCCAATTCAGTAGTTGGAAGTGAAATGCTACTCCGGTCAGACATTGCTGCGCTGATGCCCCTGATATGCCCCTCATCATTAGCTGGTGGAGAAATTCTATGGTGACTTGTAATCTGGCTTGTTCACATTGGTCAACCCATCTGCCTGCTACTAGTCATGTCCACTCTTCCCATGCCTTACCATATGCTTGCCACGTCGACGTGGCAACTGACGCTCTGATTAATGGCATCAACTATTCGCCACTAGATCCCATAGGGAGGGTCGGCAACTGTTGCCCGATGGGTGGGCATTGGGGAGGAGCTCTGTGAAAATCTGCCAATTGAATTGTGATAAAGCGTTAGCAGCAGCTTTAGACCCCTCAGCATAGTGGCTAGCGCGGACCCATACATTGTGTTTTAGGCACAGGAATGCTAGCCGGCGTAGTAGGCCTAGCACTGGGAGAGACGATGATGCCATCTTATTAATGCAGTGTGCTAGGCTGGTGTTTTTTGTTATAAAGCGTATATTTTTGTTAGCCAGGCGTGCGCCCCATATTTTTATTGCTACCACTATTGGGAAGAAAAATTATTTTCCGGGCTAAATGCAGCTAAAAATTATTATTAATTTCAAAGCTGGTGGAGCTTGGTATAGATGGCCTAATAGAATGAGTACCACACACTGCTAATATGCCCAAAATTATTTTCCAGGCAAGATGCAGCTATAAATTATTAGTAATTTGAAAGCTGGTGGAGCTTAGTATAGATGGCCTAATAGAATGAGTACCACACACTGCTAATATGCCCAAAATTATTTTACAGGCAAGATGCAGCTAAAAATTATTATTAATTTGAAAGCTGGTGGAGCTTGGTATAGATGGCCTAATACAATGAGTGCCACACACTGCTACTATGCCCAAAATTATTTTCCAGGCAAGATGCAGCTAAAAATTATTATTAATTTCAAAGCTGGTGGAGCTTGGTAAAGATGGCCTAATACAATGAGTACCACACACTGCTACTATGCCAAAAATTATTTTCCAGGCAAGATGCAGCTAAAAATTATTATTCATTTCAAAGCTGGTGGAGCTTGGTATAGATGGCCTAATACAATGAGTACCACACACTGCTACTATGCCCAAAATTATTTTCCAGGCAAGATGCAGCTAAAAATTATTAGTAATTTGAAAGCTAGTGGAGCTTTGTATAGATGGCCTAATAGAATGAGTAACACACACTGCTAAAATGCCCAAAATTATTTTCCAGGCAAGATGCAGCTAAAAATTATTATTAATTTCAAAGCTGGTGGAGCTTGGTATAGATGGCCAAATACAATGAGTACCACACACTACTACTATGCCCAAAATTTTTTTCCGAGCTAGATGCAGATAAAAAATATTTGTAATTTGCAAGCTGGAGGAGCTTAGTATAGATGGACTAAGAATATGTCCCACACACTGCTACAAGCCCAAAATTATTTTCCGAGCTAGATGCCTATAAAAATTATTACTAATTTGCAAGCTGGTGGAGCTTAGTATAGATGGCCTAATAGAATGATGCTATGCCCAAAAGGTTTTACTTGGCTAGGTACAGTAAAAAAATTGTATTCTATACACAGGTGGTGTAGCTTGCAACACAGATACGCTACTCCACTGACTAACACACACTGCAAGAGGCCAAAAAGGATTTGCTTAGCTAGATTTAGCCAAATGCTGTGAAAAACACTTGCACAGCACTGGCACAGACCTGCCTGGCAAAAAGTCCTAGGAAATGCTGTAAAATAGTCCTCAAAAGGACTACAATTACAATTAGTCCCTACTCCCAACCTATCTATTTCAGAGCACAGACCTGCCTGCTAAAAGTCATAGGAAATGCTGTAACCTAGTCCTCAAAAGGACTGCAATCACAACTATTCCCTACTCCCAAGCTATCTGTATATTTCAGAGAAAATTGGCTTGAAATTAACACTGAAAGCATAGCGCACACAGCAACAGCGGTGCCGTCTAACACACAGCTGCAGCAGTGAGAAAATGGTGGCGACGGGGAAAATGTCTGGGTCTTATAGGGCAAGGACATGTGACATACACTGCCAATGACACATGCCCTTGCTTGTGTGAAAAAAAGCAGTTCGCTCCATGTGTGCGCTGCTGATAGGCTGACAGATTGCACCTCCCCACTGTAAATGCGGGAAAGAGAAAAATAAATGGAGATCTTCATTATTTCTGCAGAGATCCATCCCCTACCCCTCCCCCCGCTGTACACTCAAACTGCGTATTAACATTGATTATCAGCATTACTGTGAAAAAATCCAGTTATGATTTTGGTGCACGAACAGTTATCGAACATAACCTCGAACAGCCAGATTTTTTTCAAATCGTTCGTGTTCGCCGAACGGCTCGAACACCGCTCAAAACAGCTCGAATTTGAGATTGGCGAACAGTTCGAGTCGAACAACGCTCATCTCTACATATGAACCATGTTTCTCCTCACCTGCTACAGTCTGTTTTGCTCAAGACAAGATGGACAGCTCACTGACGTGCAGACCGTTGAAGCCTATGGAGAGTGGAAGGTAAGAGGGCTGAAGGATCAGAGTAAGAGAGAATTAGAGACACACAGAAGTGGTGCTGCTTCTTTCTATTTTATTTTTATCTCACCCCAGTGCTGGAGTCAGAGTTACACTGCTCAGTACAGCTGTATAATATCCTCCATACTGCTGCTGTAGCTGATCACTCTCTACAAAAGACTGTAGAGCAAGAATTCTTCTTGTCTCCATGTATTAAAGGGAACCTGTCACATCATTTGGAGAATGTAAACTGTCCCCAGGTTGTTGTTAGTGATGCAATGTGCATCACTAACATGTTTTTTTCATGTGTAGTTCCCAGCTTCACTGACTATGTGCGCATGCAATCCCAATTGCGTGCACGGCTCTTAGACTGTGACGTGCGCACACAGTCAGTGAAGCTGGGAACTATACACAGCTCCATGGCGCATGAGCGGATTGCCGATGGACAATTCACAAGCACAGCTTCAAAATACACATTGCGCAAGCGTGGATACTGGCATACACACTTCGCTAGCGTGTCTCACACTACATAGTGCGCAAACACGGAATTTGATGGTGAATATTCATGTGACGTCGCTGCAAACCCAGGGGCATAAGTCAAATTGAGTGGGCGGTGACACACCAGACTGAATGCAGTGAAAAATACTCCTATAACTAAACGAGCAACTAAGATATAAGTATATAAAGTGTTTTTTGCAAATCATTATAGCGCAGATTTTCATGAAAAGAGCATATTAGTGATGCGCATTGCATCACTAACAACAACCCGGGGACAGTTTACATGCTCCAAATGAGGTGACAGGTTCCCTTTAAGTTTAAGAGATATCATAGCAACTAATCACACCCACTAGCTTAGGGGCAACTGAAAACTAGAGATGGAGTCTGCAGTGGGAAAAATTACCTAAACATACAGCTACACCTTAAAGGTGTTGTCTCATGAAGACAACTGCTTTTACAACTGAAACCAGACCAACAATCAGCAATCACTGACTGTAGTATACAAGGGCACCTGAGGCTATGTGCCCACGATGCAGAAATGAAGCAGAAAATTTCTGCAGCATTTCTGCATCTCCCTGGCAGAAAAAAACGCATGCAGATTGTGCATGCGTTTTTCCTGCAGAATACATGCGGATCCACATGCGGGTTCACATGCGTTTCCGCATGCAGATTGACAAGCACTTTCCAGGCGATAGCATCACTTGGAAAGTGCTTGACAACTAGGTCACACTGTATAAATCCATGCAAACGGCATGGATTTATACAGTGTGAACCGTAAAAATTAAAACAAATAAAGCTATACTTACCTCTGAGGCCCCAGCGTGGCTGCAGCGCTGCTTCCTGGCTGGTTCCCGGCTGCCGGCATATCGCGAGACAGAGCGGTGAAGGGCCTGCGGTCACATGACTGTAACGTCACCGAAGGTCCTTCAGCGCTGCTGGCATTCAGAGAGAAGACGCCGGACAGGTGAGTATAAACTTTATTTGTTATTTTATTCTTTTTTTACAGGTACAATGGTACCCAGGTCTGGATGAGAGTCTCCTCTCCTCCAGAACTGGGTACCATCCGCACATAGAGATGCATAGAAGCCGCTTGTAAAAATGTACAGTCGCGGTTTCTGTGCGTCTCAATGCAAGTCAATGGCGGGAGTTCCGCTGCACTTCTGCAAAATTAAATGACATGCTGCGGATTTTTGTATGCAGCATAAACGCTGCGGAAAAATCCGCAGCATGTGCATAGAACATGCGGAATCCCCTTGGGGACCATGGGGTGCGGATTACCTAGCGTTTTACAAGCGTTTCCGCTGCGGAAATTCCGCAGCATAAACGCTTGAAAAACGCTACGTGGGCACACAGCCTGAGTCTAACAGATCAAGAACTGCTCTGGCTGTTTTGACTCATTGAGATTGTCCATGAATGAATTAAACACTTTTAAGATGTCAACGTGCCAAATGCAAATGATAAAAAATTGTCCACAAAAATGAGCATTTTCATTGTCTTTTTTCGATTCTACTGTATATCAAAAAGACAAGATTTTGTATTATTAAATGTCGACGAGGCTTATCCATGTAAAATTCCTGAGCTTTTATACTGGTTAAGCAGATCATCACTATTGTGGATCACCATGTTGCTTTCATCTATTTATCAGCTCCTGTGGAAGTGAACACTCCTAATCTATATGTGACTGATTTGATATTATTGTATTAATATCTGCAGGAACGGTTACTTCTGAAATACAGTACTGCTTACCATTATTGGCACCCCTTCATTTTTTTCATAGACTGTATAATACCTTCAGAAATAATTGTAAATGTGCCAAAATTATATCCTCAGGATTTTTTAATTAGTGGTCCAAAGCAATACAACAATAAAAAATTGTTTTTCAACTTCTATGTTGCAATTTCACAGAAAAAAATGAACAGCATGTGCAGCAATAAAGGCACCTCTAATTAATACTCGGTTGCATACCCTTGGCATTGCTAACAGTCCCAAACGCTTCTTGTAGCCATCTATAAGCTTCTTGCACTTCTAAGCTGGAATTTTCTCCCTTTCTTCCTTTACAGTTTGTTCAAGTTTGCAATGGCAGATTTCAATGGGATTGAGGTCAGGACTAATTGCTGGGCATTTTAAAACAGTCCATTTTTTCTTTTTCACTATTCCTGTGTACTTTTGGATGTGTGCTTTGGGTCATTGTCTTGCTGAGGACCAATGATCTTTGACTCTAACCAAGTTTTCTTACACTGGGTAGGACATTTTGCTCTAAAATCTCTTGATAATTCTCTGATTTCATGATTCCTGTGATACGGTCAAGGCCTCCAGTACCAGACACAGCAAAGAAACTCAGGAGCATTATGGATTTTCCACCATGCTTAACTGTTGTTAAGGTGTTCTTTTCCTTGTAAGCTTCATTACGCTGCCAAAAAGCTCTATTTTTGATTCATCTGTCCACAGAACATTTCCCAGAAAAGATTGTGGTTTGTCAAGGTACTCTTTGGCAAAGATCAGTTGTTCTTTTTATTTATTTTATTAAGCAACGGTTTCTTCATTGGCCTTCGCCCATAAAGCTCAGCCTGGTTTAGTGTGCAGCATATGGTACTTGTTGAAACCATGACCCCAGACTGTTCCAGGTTGGCCTTAAAGTCTTTGGATGTTTGATGTGGTGTTTTTTCCACCATTCGCACCAATCTTCGAAGACATCTCTTATCAATTTTCCTTTCCCCCACATCCAGGGATGTTCTTGACGGTTCCATGATTGCAAACGTCTTAATAACATTGCACACTGTTGAAACTGGGATACCAAGGTCTTAGGAGATGGCCTTATATGCTTTAAAAGTCTAGTGTTTGCTAATAATAGCAGTTCTGATGTCCTCAGACAGCTCCTTTGTCTTCACCATTGTGACAAAGGAACAGGGCCTATCATGTGGCTTTCTAAAACATTGAAGTCACCATTCATTGGCTAATTCATATCACATGGGCACCAACATTTAATCACAGATGAATCTATTTTGTGATTTTCCACAGGTAAGTCAAAATGTGTTTCCATACTAAATTAATGTAAAGGGTGCCAATACCAGTGTCACAGCAAGCGTTAGGTTTTTCTATTTTTCCCTATCATTGTTTTTTGTTTTAAATTATTGTTTATCATTTACTCTTTTGTATTTAACACGAGTGCTCTATATAAAAAACTGTTTCACTTGATTTTTTTCAGGAGATATTTCACATTATGTACTTAAACTTCATTGGTGCCAATAATGATGAGCAGGACTGTAATTTTCAAATTTGAGCATAATTTTCTCTATCTATTAATGTAAGCCAAGCCAGCTATCTATTCACAGACTGCAGTTTAGTGGTACTTTCCCCTAAATTGTACAGAGCATAGTTTGACCAGCTGGATGAAATGCCCATAATGTAGTCTTGTAGTCACTTCAGATTTTACCCATGTATTGAAAGTGAAAAATCAATTCAGGATGAGAAAGATGCAGATTTTTCTAATAAGACATATAACAAAGGTTCTTATTTTCTGGTGTACTATTGATTTATGAAAATTACAACAATTACAACAAGACTTACTCTTTAAAGAGACTAGTTGTGTACAAAGTCTAATTGGCAATGCTCCATTAATAAAAGCATTCAAATTAGCTAAATAAATTATATCACTAGTTTCTGGTTATGTTGCAGGCTTGTTAAAGGGGATTTCTCATGTTATTAAATTTCTTTAGTTAGACATCATGAAAATAAACAAGTTTACAATTGCTAATGTCATTCTTCTATCTAATGTCATTCTTCTGCAATGAGAGCTTTTATATTAGTTACATTCCATGAGAAGAGTTAGCTCCTAACATACCAGCCACCTCTGTCCAGTCCATTATTTTCTACACAACAGTTAGCTGCTCACCTCCCCCTTCCTCCCCCTCAGCTCCTGACAAACTGCTGTTATAAATTTTGAAAAATTACAAGCCTCCACCATCGGCAGCTTTCATAGCAGTTCTACTAATCACTGATCTCACTTTCCTGAGCCATATGTTTGTTAAGATGCCCTGTTACCTCCATGTGTAATTATAGTGACAGTGTACACTACAGAACAAACCATTGATAACTGAATGTGTTACAGTAGATCTTGTGCTGAGCTATATAGTTCTACTAATACTACAGTTCTGATGTTCACTAGAACTGTCTCAAGGATGAGAACACACTCCACCAGAAACCAGAAAGTAAGAAGACTGCATAGCTCTGAGCTTTTCAAGAGACATCTTGAGACTAACCCTTTAAAGAGTCAGAACTTGAATTATATGTTAACTACAAACAAAAAGGAGGAGGAGTTATTTACTGAAAATAATATTCAATGATCAAAATGTCTACCAAAAGCTAAAAAGTGACCAGAGTTTAATATATCTTAAGTAAGAACAAGGAGCAGAGATTGCAGACACACCTAGGCTTTAGAGTCTTTCTGCCTCAAATTCTGATAAATAACTATAAGTAATGTGTGATAGTTAAAGAAATTCTGTCACCCAAAACTGACAAAAGCACATAGTTTTGTAGAGGATAACCACTATAAAACTTGTAACTTCTGAGTTCTAATTGCTGCCTTTGTTCTGCAGTAACTGAAGTTTAATTAAATATGTTAATCAGGGTGCTTCATTTGTCTAAGAGGCTCAATGCAGAGTTCAGCCTATGGGTTTTGCATTTCTTCACCTCCCTCATTGGTGGATGACAGTGTTGACTTACCTGAGCTTCCTCTATAGACAGTGCTCATTCCAATCAAGTCAGTGCTGTTTATTCCCAGTGATGGAGATAGAGGCATGCAAAACTAGTGGCTAGAATGGTGCACTGAGTTTCTTGGCCACACCAAGGGTGCACTGACCACAGAACACTAATTATCATTCTTGATTAAACTTCAGTTTCTGCACACTGGAGGCAACAATTAGAAAACTAAAGGTGCAGATTTTATAGAGATTACATCCCCAATAAGGAAATATGCTTAATTTAAACTGTCAGTGTGGACTGATGGACTCCTTTTAAGGTGTGAAATTTGGGCCCAGTTGCAGACATTATCAATAGTGATGGAGTACACTTTGAATTGATGACTGTCACTGACAATGAAAGTGGTATCACTCAGTTGTCAATTTATTTATATATTTCCAAGAGGAATGATAGAGGAACAGTCCCCAAAAATGTGTTAAAACTGACATGCCATGAGTGTGCTCATGAGTATGGGAGTATCAGGCAGAAAGGGGTTACAAGGGGTTACCCTGAAAAAAAATGGCTTGGGATTCCTCTATTTTTAATAACCAGCAAAGGCTAGGCAGACAGCTGAGAAATGGTGCATCCATTATATGTGCCAATTATTGCACTTAGCGTTGGCTTTCCCACTTTCCCTGGTGCGGTGGCAAGTTGGTTAATAGTATTTGAGTTGATGTAATCTTTGCAATAGCAGCTGACATAAAGCCCAGGTGTTAGTAATGGAGAGGCGTCAATAAGACACCCCCATTACTAACCCCATACTGAAAATTACATAAAGACACACAGTCCTTTAATTGAACAAAACACACAGAAAAAAAGGCCTTTATTTGAAAGAAATACTCCCCACCCTCTTTTACCCATTTATAAATGTAAAATTAAAAATAATAAATCTCAGTATTCCTCACCTGTCCGCCGATAATCAATTGGTCCCGCGACGGGCCCAGCTCAGCTACATCTGGATGCTTTGCTGAGCAGTGGCATGATACGATCTCTTAGCCCGGATCCAGGAGATACTGAGCTGAGCGTAAGAACTCAGCTTCAGTGCCGATCACCGACGTCAATAAAGTGACTGGAGTTCATAGCCGATTAACTCCGGTCATCTGACATCACCACTTGCTGCGTGAGAGGGTGTGGAGTGCTTCTTTCAAATAAAGGCATTTTTTCTGTGTGTTTTGTTCAAGTAAAGGACTTTTTCTGTGTGTCTCTTTATTTAATTTTTACTATTGGGTTAGTAATGGGGGTATCTTATAGATGCTTCTCCATTACTAACACCTGGGCTTTACATTAGCTTACATTACAAAGCTTATTTAACTATTAGTAGTGATGGGCGAGCACTAAAATGCTCGGGTGCTCGATGCTCAGTTCAAGCAAATTGGAATACTCGGGTGCTCGACCTGAGCAACGAGCCCAATGTAAGTCTATGGGAAACTCAAGCATTTTTCAGGCGGCTCCCCCCGGCGTTCTGCAGAAAGCCTAAAAATTGGCAAAATCGATGGGAACAGTGCTCGAATGACATGGGAAGAGCATGGGGATGACTCCTGGAAGCATTTCTGACTCCCAGGTCTCTGCTGTCAACAACGTTGTCAGAGGTATTACGCCACTTTCAAGGACAATAAAACATACAAAAATGAAACCCAAAATGGATTTTCCTGGGAAATATGTTAAAGAGCATCCTTTCCAGGGTAATGACTTGTATATAAGGCAAAATAAATAACCAAAAACAAAAATACTCCTCCACACCATGGGCTATGTTCACACATAGAGTTTTTGATGTGTTTTTGCACATTTGCATTGCTTTCAACTCTGACAAATGCATTCACCGGGAAATATCATTTTAACATTTTACAACCTTATCTGGCCATGTGGTGTGTGAGACATGATCGGACACATCCTGTTTCATTTATGAAGGAGGGACTCTGAAAGTCACAAAGCCTATTTTTATAGGGCCATCAGGCAGCCTTTACTATTCTTAAAGGGCCAGCAGTCGGCCCTCGCTATTGTTAGAAAGCCATCAGATGGCTATACTTTGTTCTCATTATTAAAGAGTGGGTCT
Organism: Phyllobates terribilis; assembly: GCF_046119375.1. Classification (NCBI taxonomy): domain Eukaryota; kingdom Metazoa; phylum Chordata; class Amphibia; order Anura; family Dendrobatidae; genus Phyllobates; species Phyllobates terribilis. The sequence goes on from NW_027362763.1 coordinate 231,216,304, forward strand.
CCTATACTGTTATTGCGTATGCAGTGAGCGGCAGGTCTGCCCAAAATTTGGACGCACCCCAATACCCCTTTGAAAATTTGGATGCACCCCAATACCCCAATACCCCTTGGAAGAGACTTAGAGGAGGGCCTCTTGAAAACAATGTTCCCATTATTAGGAACTGGGTCTCCCATACTGTTTGTCTATGCAGTGAATGCAAGGGCTGCCAAAAATTTGGACCTACTCCAATACCCCTTGGAAGAGACGTAGAGGAGGGCCTCCTGAAAGCAATGTTACCATTATTAGGAAGTGGGTCTCCCATAGTGTTGGCCTATGCAGTGAATACAAGGGTTGCCAAAAATTTGGAGGCACTCCAATGCCCCTTGGAAGAGACGTGAAGGTCAGCAGGCCTCCTGAAAACAATGCTTCCATTATTAGGAAGTGGGTCTCCCATTGTGATTGCCTATGCAGGGAATGCAAGGGTTGCCAAAAATTTGGAGGCACTCCAATGCCCCTTGGAAGAGACGTAGAGGGCCTCATGAAAAAATGTTCCCATCATTAGATAGTGAGTCTCCCATAGTGTTGGCCTATGCAGTGAATGCAAGGGCTGCCAAAAATTGGGAGGCCCTCCAATGCCCCTTGGAAGAGACATAGAGGGCCTCATTAAAAAATGTTCCCATTATTAGGAAGTGGGTCTCCCATTGTGTTGGCCTATGCAGTGAATGCAAGGGCTGCCAAAAATTGGAAGGTACTCCAATGCCCCTTGGAAAAGACGTGGAGGAGGGCCTCATAAAAAATTGTTCCCATTAGAAAGGAGCGGGTCTCCTATACTTGTAATGCCCATGCACTAAGTGTATGAGCAGACAAACATTCACCCCTGGGGGGGTATACATGAACATACTGTATTAAAAAATTTTTTTACGGGCATCATAAGCACCCTTTAAAAAAATTATGTGAGTGTTGCATCACGGACCACAGTCACCCTGGTGATATGGTGGTGGAGGATGAAGATGAGGAGAAGGAGGAGGACAAGAGCAAATAGCCAAAATCGGGAAGTGTATACCCATGTGTGGCTGTGAAAAGGTGCATGAAAATACACCTCCCAAAAAAAGACACTGGATTGGAGTTTATGTAACGCTGCTATCATTCGGTGGTGTTGAGAAGTCTGGCCCACTCCAGCCCTTGTTCATTTTTATGAGTCAGCCTGGCAGCATTTTCAGGTGACAGGCAAATGCGATTATCAGTTATAATTCCACCAGCGGCACTAAAAACTCACTCTGATAAAAAGCTAACGGCAGGCAAGGACCTCCAAGGCATAGAGAGCCAGTTCATTCCACGCATCCAGCTTGGACACCCAATAATTATAAGGCACAGAGGAGTCACGGAGGATGTTGGTACGGTCGGCAAGGTACTCACTCAGCATCTTCCCAAACTTTGCACTTCTTGTGAGAGTACCTCACGCCTCACGGCCTGTGTGATGGGAGGGGCTGAGAAAACTCTCCCAGAACTTTGACAGTGTTCCCCTGCCTCTGCTAGATTGGAATTGTGTCTCTCTCGCCAGTACTCCTTAGGTGTCCAGCGAACTGTGACCTCTGCCGCCAGCGTTTCTAGATGCAACAAGGGCTTTCTGGTACTGCCCCATTTTTGTAGACCTGTCCGCCTCAGGAATAAGAGATATAAAGTTCTCCTTGCAGCATGGGTCTAGAAGTGTCACCAACCAGTAATGACGGTCACCCAAAATTTTGAGAATGCAAGGGTCACGGGAAAGCCAGCGGAACATAAACTCAGCCATGCGTGCCAGACTGCTAACAGTCAAGACTTCCGTGTCCTCACCAAGAGGATGACTGACCATGCTCTCTGCCTCCTCCTCCTCCACCTCCTCCTCCTCCCTATCCTCAGGCCATCCACGCTGAACAGACGGCATGAGAGTTGTGCAGGTAGTACCGTCTATAGCGCATGAAACTAGATGATGTTCTTCCTCCTCCTCCTCTTCCTCATTGTCACCCAATCCACGTTAGGATGAGATGAGGCTGGGCTGTGTGTAATCACCCTGTATGTTTCCGTGCTCCATCTCATCATGCTCCACCTGCAATGCATCCTCTTTGATTGTGAGCAGAGAGCGTTTCAGAAGACAGAGAAGCGGGATGGTGACGCTAATTATAGCGTCATCACCGCTCACCATTTTGGTGGAGTCCTCAAAGTTTTGGAGGATAGTACATATGTCTGACATCCATGTCCACTCCTGAGGTCTTATGTGTGGAGTCTGAACTGAATACCAATGGCCTTGTTGATGCTGGTACTCAATTACTGCCCTCTTCTGCTCACAAATCCTTCCCAACATCTGCAGTGTAGAGTTCCAACGCATGGGGACTTCACACACCAGTCGGTGAGCCGGAAGCTGCAAACACTGCAGAAGCAAAGCAAGGGCAGCGGAAACTGTAGCTAACTTTCTAAAATGGCCACACAGGCGGTGTACTTTGACAACCAGATCCGGCAGCTCCGGGTAGGTTTTGAGAAACTGCTTAACCACAAGGTTAAGAACATGGGCCAGGCATGGTACATGTGTGAGCTTGCCTTGTCTCAGAGCCGCCACCAGGTTCTGGCCCTTGTCACACACGACCATGCCTGGCTGTAGGTTCAGCGGTGTGAGCCACAGATCTGCCTAATATTCCTGAGCTGTCCACAACTATTCAGCGTTGTGCGGTTTGTCACCTAAGCATATTAGCTTCAACACAGCCTGTTGCCGCTTGGCCGAGACATTGCTGCAGTGCTTCCTCCTTGCGACTGATGTCATTTCGGAGATGGAGGCTGAAGATGAAGAGGAGGGGGGTGAGGTGCAGGAGCTGTAGACTGTGGGGGCAACCCTGATTGACCTATGGCCCACAATCCTTGGCGTCGGGAGGGCGTGTTTGTCCCAAAGTCTGACTGGGTCCCTGCTTCCTCTATGTTAACCCAGTGTGCCGTCAGCGAGATGTACCGTCCCTGCCTACAAGCACTTGTCCACGTGTCCGTGCTTAGGTGGACTTTCCCTGTAACTGCATTGTTGAGGGCACGGCCAATGTTTTGGGACACTTGCCTGTGTAATGCGGGGACAGCACACTGGGAGAAATAGTGGCGGCTAGGGACCAAGTACCAAGGGATGGCCGCCACCATCAGGTTGCAGAAAGTTTCCATCTCCACGAGCCTAAAAGGCAACATTTCGACCTCAAGCTGTCACGAAATGAGGAAATTTAGTAGTGTGGCCTGTGGGGCTTTGGCTGCGTATTTACGTTTGCTTTCCAAGGACTGGGGTATGGACTATGGACAACTGAACACTGCGCTGGGACAAGGACGTGCTTGCTGATGGTGCTAGTTGAGAATGTACAACGACAGGTGGAGGGCACATGCACTATGGACAGGGGATTGGCTTACATGCACAACAGCGGAAGAAGCAGTGGTGTCACCCACAGACACTGTTCCTGGACCCGAGGTTCCGCCCACAAAGGTGAGTGCTTTGCTGACATGTGCTTGATCATGTTGGTGCTGGTCAGGCTGGTAGTTTTGCTACCCTGCTGATGCTGGCCTGGCAGGTGGTGCATCCGACCTTTTTGCGGTTATCGGCAGAGTCTTTAAAAAACAACCAGACTCAGGAAGACCTAACAGTTGTACTGGCAACTTCCGTTGTGTTAATGTTATGGGGAACGGTTGCTCGCCTTCTGTCTGCGGTCAGCACACTGGTTCTTCCTGCCTGTTCGGGTGCTCTGCCTCCCTCCCCCTGTTTGCTTCTGTCCTCGTTCTGAATGTCCTCCTGCAGGTTGGGTCTGTTACTATATCATCCACCACCTTGTCTTTCACTTCTGCACCCTGGTCCTTTTCCTGACTGTCTGGCAATTGTGTCTCTTCATCGTCTACCTCTTGTGACACTTTCCCACCGTCACCTTCATATGACTGTGGCTGCTCAAATATTTGGGAATCGCTACATGCGATCTCCTCTTGCCCTTCTTCAAGTGGACCAGGTGAGGGGCCCGAATCTATAAATGGAAAAGTGAGCAGCTCTTCAGAGTGTCCAAGTGTGGGATCAGCTGTTTCTGGGCACTCGGCATGGTAGGAGGAAGGAGGATCAGGTTGAGGAATATGCGGTCCAGACTCACGGCTACTGAGACTTTACCATGTGGAAGACAGTGTGGTGGTGGTAGTGGCTGGAAGCATTATCTGCTATCCAACCAATAACATTTTCACATTGCTCTGTGTTCAATAGTAGTGTTCTGCAGTCCTCTATTAATTGGGACAGGAAGGTCGAGTGAGAAGATGTGGGTGTTTCTGGTGCACAATTTCAGCTTGCCCACGGCCTCGGCCCCTGCATGCACCATCACCATCATGTTCAGTTCCCCGTCCCTTGCCACATGCCTTGCCCACTTTAAATGTCTTCCACGCTCACTACAAATGGCTGAATTTGGAACGAACTTATATATGATCCGTGTGATGGACAAACCACAGTTTTAAAAAGCTGGCCTGTAGGTAACTATTTTTAACAGCCAACTGGTGTCAATAACTTCACTGACACACTGAAACAAAATTTTAATGGAGGCCAGAAATGGCAGAATTTTCAGCGCAATTATATGTGATCCGTGTGATGGACCAACCACAGTTTTAAATAGCTGGCCTGTAGGTAACTATTTTTAACAGCGCCTACCTCGTGTCAATAAGTGCACTGACACACTGCAAAAAAATTTCAATGGAGGCCAGAAATGGCAATATTTTCAGTGCAATTATATGTGATCTGTGTGCCGGACAAACCACAGTTTTAAATAGCTGGCCTGTAGGTAACTATTTTTAACAGCGCCTATCTCGTGTCAATAAGTGTACTGACACACTGCAAAAAAATTTCAATGGAGGCCAGAAATGGCAATATTTTCAGTGCAATCATATGTGATCCGTGGGACGGACAAACCACAGTTTTAAATAGCTGGATTTTTAGCACTGTAATATGTAAAGGACCTGGCTGCATTCTGCAGTGCCAACAAGCAAATGGTGCACAAAAACGGTGTTCTCTGAATTGCTTTTTAAGCAAATAATCAGGATTTAAAAAAAATATATATATTCCTGGCCCCTGATACATGGAGCTATTTTTACAAATATCTTTAAAAGCACCAGCAGACAGAACTGTAATGGACCCTCTTGCCATGTGCACTGCAGTCTGCTATATACCCTGCCTGCCTGCCTCGCACTGATATCTCTACAGCTGGATTAGTCCTCAGAAGGACTGTTAGTTGAGATAGATATGTGTCTCTAATATAGTGTGGTATACCTACACTAACTAGAAACAAACAAATCTCTCCCTTGCTCAACAGTACCTGCTGTGTGGCCAGCCAATCACTGTAATGCCACAACCAACATGGCTGCGGCATTACAGTGTGTGGCAGACAATCTCTGCATGTTGATTGGCGCTATAAAGAGTGCCAAACATGCAGGGAGGGGACCCGAGCTCCCGCTGAGCAACCCCAGAAATACTCGGCGAGCGCCGAGCATCTCGAGCAGAGAGATGCTCGGGCGAGCACTGAGCAGTAGCGAGGATTCTTGCTCATCACTAACTATTAGCAAAATATATGAACAGTAAGCTACACACGTAATGCACTAATTATATATCTCAATGACATCTTTCTATCTAGCAATTTTATCTATCTATCCATCTAACTATATCTGAATATAAAGTTGTTTTATTAGTTAGAAAACTAGCAGCTTGAAATGACATAGAGAATTACTGTATGTAAAAGCCGATGTTAAAAATGCATTGCATACAGATTGCATACGCATGTCATACAGATGCTAGGTGAGTGAAAAAATGCATGCTCACATACCACTCGCATGGCATACGGATGCTGGGTGAGACTAGGAGAGAAAGAAAACACATGACACTCCTAACTTTTCTGTCTGAGAATCTCAGCTACTTTTTATATCTAGATGTAAGCATACATTAAGACTAAGGCCATGTTCACATGTTCAGTAGTTGGCCAGTATTTTACATCAGTACTTGCAAGCCAAAATCAGGAGTGGAACAATCAGAGGAAAAGGATAATTGAAACATGTGCACAAGTTCTGCATTTTTCACCCCCTCCGGGTTTTAGCTTACAAATGCTGATGTAAAATACTGATCAAATACTAAACGTGTGAACGTGGAGTAATAGATACAATTGTGCTGAGTGAATGCCACAAAGTCCATTAATGGATTAGGATTTATTTGTCAGATTTACATTACAAACTCTTAAACTTGATACATATACTATATATTCCACTTCCTTTTTAACTAATGAAAATTAACTAGAAGTGAATGAATTCAAGAAGCTAAATGGACACTTTTTCCAATATTCCAACATATTCAAGAAGCAAAATGGCACTTTTTTCACATTTACAATTTCTTGCTCAGTTTGTTCCCTCTCTGTCTCTATGTTCCCTATTGCTAAGGGAGAATAATTATGGGCTGTCATTTTGTATGCACTGATATCAAAATGTTCAACTACTTCCCTCACACGTACATGTTCATTGTAATTATACAGAAGGTTTGCTTTGTGTCTGCTCTGTAATCAGTGGAAATAATGTTCTTTGGGTTATGTAACCTTAGTTGAATTCTAGCAGCCTGACCTAAATTATGAATTCCAACAATAAACTAAGTAGACAAAAATAAAACAATGAAGCAGTATATAAAGTCTAGATGTTATTAATACTAGTGGAGTACCTATCATAGAAGGAGTAGTGGTGAACTTGTCTTGGTTAGCCGATTTCTTTTGACCTTTTTAACCTGGAATTTCCATTCTGCCACAATTGCTACCCTGTCAGCTACATGTTTTCCCTGCTTCAATTGTTAATAAATTAGTATGGGAATAATGTTTTTTTCCAAGTGCTAAGGCTTTGTGACAATTGCACAGTTCCAGATACTTGTGGAACAAATACAACCCATCCAATCCACACAGGTAAAGAAATCAATCCATAGATGTCCATAAATTAAGTCATGCGTAATAATGAGAAACGACACAAAGAAAAAGTATTAAACATATGAAGAAAGAGAGGTGCAAGAAGCCGCGGAAAGTCATGACTCCAGAAGAAATCTATCAATTAGAAAGCAATCCTGCAGCTTGATGAAAAATAGTATCAGCTGATTCATCTTATGGCTTTGAAAGAAGAATTCCAAACCTACAGGGCCCTGTGTGAAAAAGTGATTGCCCCCAAAACCTAATCACTGGCTGGGCCACCCTTATCAGCAACAACAGCAATCAAGTGTTTGCAACAACTGGCAATGAGTCTTTAACAACACCCGGGAGAAATTTTGGCCCACTCATCTTTGCAAAATGGTGTAATTTAGCCATATTGGAGGGTTTCCGAGCAAGAACGGTCTTTCTCAATCGGATTAAGGTCAGTACTTTGACTAGGCCACTCCATGTCATGCATGCCATTTTTGCCCAGTCTCTTTCTTATGATGGAGTCATGAACACTGACCTTAACTGAGGCAAGTGAGGCTTCTGAAGTTCTTTGGATGTTGTTGTGGGGTCTTTTGTGACATCTTGGCTGAGTCGTCGCTATGCTCTTGTTTTCACTATTTGTGGTTCGTTGGAGTCCCAAAGCTTTATACAAAAACTTTATAACCTTTTCCAGACTGATAGAACTCAATTACTTTGTTTGTTCCTGAATTTCTTTTGGATAACAGCATGATGTCTAGCTTCTGAGGATCTTTTGGGCTATATCACTTTGCCAGGCAGGTCCTATTTAAGTGATTTCTTGATTGAGAACAGGTGTGGCAGTAATCAGGTCTGTGTATGGCTAGGGAAATTGAACTCAGCTTCCCAAAGGTGTGATAAACCACAGCTAATTTATGTTTTAAAGTGGAGGGGGGCAATCACTTTTTCACACAGGACTCTGTGTAGCATCCCCGTCTCTGCCTCTTGCCGGGCAGAGACGCCGTTCCCCTCACCACCGTGGTCCCGGTCCGGCATCTTCCTGCTCCCCTCCTGCTGCTGCTGTGGCGTGCACTGCGCGCAGTTTCCCGGGCACTGTGCTTAGGGCGCACAAAGGCTCCCTCCCTCTTAAAGGGGCCGCGCGCACCATCCTAAAGAGTCTCTGGCAAATGGCCGGAGGACTTCCCCTATATAAGTCACCTATCCCAAAATGGAGGTGCCTGTGCAAGGTTGTTGTTTTGTGTGCTAACACTTTCCTCTGCCCTCAGGTCCCGCTGCCTGTCAGCCTTGCCCGCCAGTCTGTCTAACAATCCTGCCCGCCAGTCTGTCTAACAGTCTTGCCCGCCAGTCTGTCTATAAGCTGTGCCCGCCAGCCTGCCTACCCAGAGCACCTGCCAGTTAACTGTCGTGCCCGCCAACCTGCCTTCCCAGAGCACCTGCCAGTTACCTGCCGTGCCCTCCAGCCTGTCACCTTACGGATTTCCAACTCCTTTCATGTATCTCTCCTCAAACCAGTTGTTCTTAATTATTTTTCTGATGATCCAGGTACCACCCCAGCTCCAGTCTCTGCTGAGGACGTCTTTGAGGTAGAGAACATTTTGGCCACCAAGAGGGTAAGAGGAAAGACTTTCTTTCTTGTGGATTGGAAGGGAGAGGTCTTGGGAACCCAGAGAGAACATTCATGCCCCTCATCTTCTTAAAAAACTTCTCCCGGGCCTAAAGAAGAGGGGGCGTAAAGGGGGGCACTGTAGTATCGGCATCTTTGCCTCCTGCCGGGCAGAGATGCCGTTCGTCTCACCGCCGCGGTCCCGGTCCGGTCTGCCAGTTACTTTCCGTGCCCGCCAGCCGTCCTATCCGGAGCACCTGCTAGTTACCTGCCATGCCTGCCAGCCTGTCTACCTGGAGCACCTGCCAGCTACCTGCCGTGCATGCCAGCTTGCCTACCCGGAGTACCTGTTTGGCTATCCGCCGTACCCGCCTGCTTATCTACCTGGATCACCCGCCAGCCTTCCTGCCGTGCTCATCTGCTGTACCCGTCAGTTCCTGTCATCTGACCCATGAGAGTCACCTGCTCTCACACAAGGTCGGTCCCAGAGTGGCACCTGGTTCACCTGCCCGCTCCCTCCCAGGTTCTACGCTGTCTGGTTCCAGACAGTAGAACGCATCCAGCCGTTACAGGTAAGAGAAGTATATGGCGCCGGAGATCGCAGTATGTGTTGACACTGAATGCATGCCGCGAGCTCCGGCACCATAAGTACATACCTGACCCGAAGTAATGTTACCGCGGCACCTCTGTTTTTGCCGAAGTCCGGGGAGGAGTGCGGCATCTGAATCGGTGCATGTTCATAACGCGCTATCCGGCACAATTTTAGTGAAGACACATTGGCGCCGTACAGCATGGTATGGGAACACGCGTACTCTGGTGCCACACTTCTCACTCCTCCCCCGGCCTCCGGGTGAGGGCAGCACATAACAGAATGGGGGCAGAACATAGCAGAATGGGGGCACAAGATGGGGGCTGCAAATAGCAGGATGGGGGATGCACAAAACAGGCTGGGAGTAGCATATAACAGGATTGGGGCAGTACATAACAGGATGGGGGCAGCACATAACAAAAAGGGGTGCTGCACATAACAGGATGGGGGCTGTACATAACAGGATGGGGGCTGCACAAAACAGGATGGGGGCACAGGATGGGGGCTGTACATAGCAGGATGGGGGCTGCATATAACAGGATGGGTGCGGCATGTAACAGGATAGGGGCGGCACGTAACAGGAAGGGGGCAGCAAGTAACAGGATGGGGGCAGCATGCAACAGGATGGGGGAGCATATACCAATAAAAATGCTCGCCACCCGGGCATAGAACGGGTTCAATAGCTGGTATATATATATATATATATATATATATATATACAGTACAGACCAAAAGTTTGGACACACCTTCTCAGTTAAAGATTTTTCTGTATTTTCATCGCTATGAAAATTGTACATTCACACTGAAGGCATCAAAACTATGAATTAACACATGTGGAATTATATACTTAACAAAAAAGTGTGACACAACTGAAAATATGTCTTATATTCTAGGTTCTTCAAAGTAGCCACCTTTTGCTTTGATGACTGCTTTGCACACTCTTGGCATTCTCTTGATGAGCTTCAAGAGGTAGTTACCGGAAATGGTCTTCCAACAATCTTGAAGGAGATGCTTTGCACTTGTTGGCCTTTTTGCCTTTACTCTGCGGTCCAGCTCATCCCAAACCATCTTGGTTGGGTTCAGGTCTGGTGACTGTGGAGGCCAGGCCATCTGGTGTAGCACCCCATCACTGTCCTTCTTGGTCAAATGGCCCTTACACAGCCTGGTGGTGTGTTTTGGGTCATTGTCCTGTTGAAAAATAAATGATGGTCTAACTAAACGCAAACCGGATGGAATAGCATGCCGCTGCAAGATGCTGTGGTAGCCATGCTGGTTCAGTATGTCTCCAATTTTGAATAAATCCCCAACAGTGTCACCAGAAAAGCACCCCCACACCATCACACCTCCTCCTCCATGCTTCACGATGTGAACCAGGCATGTAGAGTCCATCCGTTCACCTTTTCTGCGTCGCACAAAAGACACGGTGGTTGGAACCAAAGATCTCATATTTGGACTCATCAGACCAAAGCACAGATTTCCACTGGTCTAATGTCCATTCCTTGTGTTCTTTAGCCCAACAAGTCTCTTCTGCTTGTTGCCTGTCCTTAGCAGTGGTTTCCTAGCAGCTACGTTACCATGAAGGCCTGCTGCACAAAGTCTCCTCTTATGTTGTAGAGATGTGTCTGCTGCTAGAACTCTGTGTGGCATTGACCTGGTCTATAATCTGCACTGCTGTTAACTTGCCATTTCTGAGGCTGGTGACTCAGATAAAATTATCCTCAGAAGCGGAGGTGACTCTTGGTCTTCCTTTACTGGGGCGGTCCTCATGTGAGCCAGTTTCTTTGTAACGCTTGATGGTTTTTACAACTGCACTTGGGGACACATTCAAAGTTTGCCCAATTTTTCGGACTGACTGACCTTCATTTATTAAAGTAATGATGGCCACTCGTTTTTATTTACTTAACTGCTTTTTTCTTGCCATAATACAAATTCTAACAGTCTATTCAGTAGGATTATCAGCTGTGTATCCACCTGACTTCTGCACAACACAACTGATGGTCCCAACCCCATTTATAAGGCAAGAAATCCCACTTATTAAACCTGACAGGGCACACCTGTGAAGTGAAAACCATTTCCGGTGACTACCTCTTGAAGCTCATCAAGAGAATGCCAAGAGTGTGCAAAGCAGTCATCAAAGCAAAAGGTGGCTACTTGGAAGAACCTAGAATATATGACATATTTTCAGTTGTTTCACACTTTTTTGTTAAGTATATAATTCCACATGTGTTAATTCATAGTTTTGATGCCTTCAGTGTGAATGTACAATTTTCAAAGTCATGAAAATACAGAAAAATCTTTAAATGAGAAGGTGTGCCCAAACTTTTGGTCTGTACTGTATATGCAGTGGGGGAAATAAGTATTTGATCCCTTGCTGTTTTTGTAAGTTTGGCTACTGACAAAGGCATGAACAGTCTATAATTTTAAGGGTAGGTTAATTGAGAGATAGAATATCCAAAAAAATCAAGAAAATCACATTGTATAGATTGAATAAATGTTTTTTCATTTTGCAGTGAGAAATATTTACATTTTTCACTCTTTGTCTCATTGCAGCCTTTTGGTAAATTCTAAAAAGTTCATTTTTTTTCTCATTAAAGTACACTCTGCATCCCATCTTGACTGAAAAAAAACAGAAATGTAGAAAGTTTTGCAAATTTATTAAAAAAATAAAAATTGAAATATCACATGGTCATAAGTATTCAGACCCTTTGCTCAGTATTGAGTAGAAGCATGCTTTTGAGCTAGTACAGCCATGAGTCTTCTTAGAAATGATGCAACTAGTTTTTCACACCTGGATTTGGGGATCCTCTGCCATTCTTCCTTGCAGATCCTCTCCAGTTCTGTCAGGTTGGATGGTGAACGTTGGTGGACAGCCATTTTCAGGTCTCTCCAGAGATTCTCAATTGGGTTTAGGTAAGGGCTCTGGCTGGGCCAGGAAAGAATGGTCACAGAGTTGTTCTGAAGCCACTCCTTTATTTTAGCTGTGGGCTTAGGGTCATTGTTCTGTTGGAAGGTGAACCTTTGGCCAAGTCTGAGGTCCAGAGCACTCTGGAAGAGGTTTTCATCCAGGATGTCTCTGTACTTGGCCGCATTCATGTTTCCTTCAATTGCAACCAGTCATCCTGTCCCTGCAGCTGAAAAACACCCCCATAGCATGATGCTGCCACCACCATGTTTCACTGTTGGGATTGTATTGGGCAGGTGATGAGCAGTGCATGGTTTTCTCCTCACATACCGCTTAGAATTATCACCAAAAAGTTCTATCTTCCTCTCATCAGACCAGAGAATCTTATTTTCTCATAATCTGGGAGTCCTTCATGTGTTTTTGAGCTCCTTGGGCATTTCCTTTGAGCTTATGATTCTCATTTGGTCTGGAATGCACTGTGAGCTGTCAGGTCTTATATAGACAGGTGTGTGCCTTTCCAAATCAAGTCCTATCATTTTAATTAAACACAGCTGGACTCCAACTAAGGAGTAGAACCATCTCAAGGAGGATCACAAGGAAATGGACAGCATGTGACTTAAATATGAGTGTCTGAGCAAAGGGTCTGAATACTTACAGTATGACAATGTGATATTTCAGTTTTTCTTTTTTAATAATTTTGCAAAAATTTCTACATTTCTGTTTCTTTTTTCAGTCAAGATGGGATGCAGAGTGTACTTTAATGAGAAAAAAAGGAACTTTTTAGAATTTACCAAATGGCTTCAATGAAACATTGAGTGAAAAATTTAAAGGGGTCTGAATACTTTACGTACCCACTGTATATATAGCTCCATACTGTGCCTCCACTTAATAAAGCTATGAACCATCCAGCCAACAATTGTATAAACATTAACTCACATCTAAGTCACAGAATCTTGTAACTTCCTGAAAGTTGTCATTGATTTTTCATGCTGATAATTGAAAAGATTTAAAATACCTTAACCCCCTCAGGAGGATGCAACTCTTATGAACTGTTAGGATACCGAAATATTTTACAATTCCCTCCCAGGACAAATGTTGTATCGCCGCTGTAGCCCACTTTTGTTGTTTGACTGCAACAGTGATATACTGCCAAACACATGTTACAATTGGCCTCCTTTGCCTCTGCTAAGCATATTCATGTGGAGGAATGGAATATATAGCACATCACTTGTCTCAGTCACAGCCAGATGATGGTACTTCTGATTTCAACACTGTCGGTTTGAGTCAGTTTTCTACACAGTCCTCCTCTTACGCTTCATAACAGTTAACCTCTTACATAGTAAACATTCAATCAGTTACAACTCTATCTTTGTAGCCCCTTTGTCCCCTAACTCTAGGTATTTTGCAACAACAACAACTCCTTATCCTTTATTGGATGAGATGAACAGTCACCCTTTGACATGACAAGGAAATGGTGGACATGATTCAGATGCCTAGCAGTGTTGCTAGCTCTGTTAGCCATGGTGGTAGTGGCACTCTGAGTCAGGAAATATCTAGAGGTGGGAAAGAGGAGGAAGAGGGGGGCAAGGTGTTCAGCACATTTCCCATATTAATAAAACTGTCAGATGAATCAAAGGTGTTTAATTGAGCTGCCAAGGAAATTAGTTTATCAGAGGAAAATAGCATTTGTTTCGGCGATACATATTCAAGTCATTCGAACCTCCGTGCCTTTGGAAGTGTTTACTGACCAACTACTTGATGATTGGAACATGTCAGAATGCCTATGAATACTGCTTGGTGATGATCGACCACTTTCCCAACTCGGGACTAGATAGCAAAGACTGCAGCCAAGGCCGTTTGTCGGGACTTCATTCGCATATGTGGGTGCTCGAAAAAGATTAATTCTGACCAATGGGCTTCTTCCAGGGACAAGCAAGGTACGAGCTGCATTGTCTGTACAGGATTAATAAATCTTGAACTACACTTTGTCATCCACAGGGGAACGGGACCTGTGGATGCTTCAACTGGACCTTGTTACAAATGTTGCGGACCTTGGAAGAGGACAAGAAGATGAAGTGGCCCAAATTAATTTCTAAATTGGTGTGGGTCTACAACAATTGAGTCCACGCGACTACCAGTTACACCTCCTATATGCTGCTGTTTGGGCGGAGTGGACGACAGATTACTGAACTGAAGCTGGACTTGGAAGGCCCCTGTCAGCGCAGTAGTCAAAATACTTGGATCTGAGAACACCGCACCAACTCCAGACAGTAAGGCGGTTGGTTGAGCAGAAGTTTCGGGAGGTGGAATACTCAGGTTGGCCCCTGATATCGGGCAAACAGCTACAGTCAGGAGACCATGTGCTATTGCAGGCCAAGTGACCCAAAGATAATGTGGACCAACTCTGGAAAACAGTGAGGAAGATTCACCCAGATAATACATTCTATAAGGTCTGGCTCGAGCACCACCCCGAGTGTTACTCCGGAATATGCTTTGGCCCTGTTACTCAGAAGCAGAAGAGCCCACTGAGATGAGGTTCCCAACGGGATTGGCTGAGGCCCCCCAAAGGGAAGTCCTAGGAGAAGAGGGAGGCTGGATTACGGTGATGTTGGGATCACCGGAGTTGCCGATGCCACTCTCGAGTGGGACAGGGAACGAACCAAGGGTCAGCCTACAATCCCTGGTGACTTGGTCTCCAAGTACTCCAGAAGTGACCCTACAGGAAGAACCCCACAGGACCAAGCGTTCCATCGCCCATATTTCCCTCAACCGGTAAGCACAAGACAAATTTATTTGAACACAGATACAGCAGAAAACCAGAGAGTGCGCCCAACTTTTGGCTGAAATTGGATTACCCTTGGGGAAACTGCGAACCATCAAGGATTCCACTCGCCCGAGGACTGGTGAACTAAAGGGGGGAGGAAGGTAAGGAGAAGCGATGGTACCCCTGAAGAGCCCCTGCGTTATGTGGCATTAGTGAGGAAAGACTACATCTACTGGCTGGACAAAACCATGCGGTACCAACCAGCACCAGAAGAGTTGCAGGAAAACCTTTTTCTACCCTCCCTGTTTGTTATCCCCAAACAAGCATAATTTTTGGACCACCTATTATTAAAATGCCATGGCTGTGCCGTGTATACCACCTGTATATAAACACCAGCAGGGCAGGTATCTACTCCTAAAAAGGGATAATTTTGCAACATTTATAAAGCATACAAAGTCTTAGTTCAGTGTGTTATTAAGCAGGATAGCATCTGTTTATCTATATAGCCACATATGTTGAGGTCACATTTCTAAGGCTATGCTTGTGTTAAAGAGCTTCAAAGTGATTCAATACAGTCTTAGGAGACAACAGACTGCCAAACATATTTTTCAGACAATTAAAGTTGTTGTCCAGTCTTCTGTTAAAATTTGCAATCACTTTATGTGACTGCAAACTTCTGAATCCTTATAAAGCATGAACTGCATACTGTCAGGATTCTTTGCTACTGCCAGTGAGAGTGGGTGGTCAAGTGACTGAAAGTGTGCCCTTTACAAACTTCTGGCTACATTCCAACTAGATGTGCTTAGTCTCTCTCAAATCACGTGTATTGAGCGAGGCCGAACACATTTAGTCACTGCTTGGTACTTGCGCTCTGTGCTCCTCGAGTATTTCTGGGATGATCAAGCGGGAGCTCGGGTCCCCTCTCTGCATGTTTGGCACTCTTTAGAGAGCCAATTAACATGCAGGGATTGCCTGCCACTCACTGTAATACCATAGCCATGTTGTTTGTGGCATTACAGTGATTGGCTGGTCGTCTAGCGTCATCAAGTCTATATAAGATCTGGTAACCCTATGCTCGTCATGCTCGTCACAGTGTACCCCTGAAACAGGAAGAGTAAGGAGAGCTGCTGCTGAGTGAGAAACAGAATTGGTGGTTGTTTTAGTGAGGTATTCCACAGCTATATATACATCTAAACTAACAGTCCTTCTGAGTACTAATCCAACTGCATATATTACTGGTGATAGAAGGTGTTAGGCAGGGTTTGTGGACAGTGTATACAGCACAATAGTATCCATTGCACGTGCTGTGCACGTTCTGTCTGCTGCTGATGTTACAGATATCCATAGCCCTTTATATCAGGGCTATTTTTTTTTTGCTCTTTATCCTAATTATTTGCTTATAAAGCAGTGCAGTACTCCATATTTCTACACCATTTGCTTGTTAGCAGAATACAGGCAAATTGTTTTGATTTTATTCACATTTTCCATCATCACACGTGATCCAATATTACTGCGGTAATAATACAGACATTTATTGGAGCATGACAAATATTCCACTCCATTTAAAGTCAGCCAGCTGTGTTTTGTTGAACCTATTCACACTTGGTCGCTGACCAATTCTATACAACAAGGCCACAGCCTGAAACCGTGGTCGTCATACGTGATCTCATATTACTGCGGTTATAATTCAGACATTTTTTGGAGCATGCCAAATATTCCACTCCATTTAAAATGGTAAAGGCACGTGGCAAGGGACGGGGAGGTTTATGTGATGGTGCACGCAGAGACCGAGGCAAGGGGCAAGATGAAACTGTGCCTGATGAGGAAGCACAAAAAACACCCACATCAAGTAGAACTACCTTCTTGTCCCAATTATTAGGGGGCTGCAGAACACCAATCTTGAAGCTAGAGCAGTGTGAAAAGGTTGTGGGTTGGATAGCAGATAATCCAGTCACTTTGCCACCACCACCACTCTGTCTTCCACACGGTCAAGTCTCAGTAGCCGTGAGTCTGAGCCACATATTCCTCATCCTGATCCTCCTCCCTCCCACCGTGCCCGAAGACAAATGATCCCACATTTGGGCAGTCCAAAGAGCTGTTTACTTTTCCATTTATAGATTCGGCCTCTCGTTCCGCCAGCTTCAAGTGGGACAAGAGGCGATCGCATGTAGCGATGCCCAAATATTTGAGCAGCCACGGTCACATGAAGGCGAGGGTGGGAAAGTGCACATACTGTCACAGGAGGTGGATGATGATGAGACACAATTGACAGAAAGTCAGGAGGAGGACCAGGAGGCAGAAGTGGAAAACGAGGTGATGGATGATGAAGTCACTGACAAAACCTGGCAAGGTGACATGAAGAGCGAGGACAGCAGCACATAGGGAGAGGTAGGTGTAGCACCAGAATAGGCAGGAACTAGCAGGGTGGTGGCCACAGACAAAAAGCGGCCAACTGTTCCCCAAAACACCAACACAAAGGAAGTTGCCAGTCCATCTGTTAGGTCTTCCTGAGTCTGGTTCTTTTTTAAAGACTGTCCAGGGAACTCCAAAAAGGCCATTTGCAACATCTGCCAGGCCAACATCACCAGGGGCAGCAAAACTACCAGCCTGACCACCAACAGCATGCTCAGGTACATGACAGCAAAGCACCCAACTAAGTGGGCCGAACGTCAGGGTCCAGAAACAGTGTCTGCGGGTGACACCACTGCCTCTTCCACTGTTGTGCGCGCACGCCAATCCCCTGTCCATGGTGCAGGCCAAGATGCCTCCCGCCCTGCACCTGTTGTTGCACACTTACAACAATCACCGTCAGCGTCCACATCCTTGTCCTAGCACAGCGTTCAGTTGTCCCTACCCCAGTCCTTGGAATGCAAGCATAAATATGCAGCCAATGCCCACAGGCCACACTGCTAAACTCACATTTCTCGAATTCTTGCACTTGAAATGTTGCCGTTTAGGTTCGTAGAGAAGGAATCTTTCTGCAACCTAATAGCCATCCCTCGGTACTCAGTCCCCAACTGCCACAATTTCTCCCGGTGTGCCTTCCCCGCATTACACAAGCACGTGTCCAACAACATTAGCTGTGCCCTCAACAATGCAGTTACTGGGAATGTCCACCTAACCACGGACATGTGGACAAGTGCTTGCGGCCAGGGACGGTACATCTCGCTGACGGCAAACTGGGTTAATATAGTGGAAGCTGGGACCCAGTCAGATCTTGGGACAGAACACATCCTCCCGACGCCGAGGATTGCGCGCCCTGGGTCAATCATGGTTGCCCCCACATTCTACAGCTCCTACAGCTCCTGCACCTCCTCCTTTTTCTTCCGCAGCCTTCTCAGCCTCCATCTCCAAAATAACCACATCAATGGCAAGCTGAAAGCACTGCAGTACTGACTCGGCCAAAAGGCAATAGGCACTGCTGAAGCTAATATTCTTAGGGGACAAATTGCACACCGCTGAAGAGTTGTTGATAGCTGTAACAGAGATGGCAGATCTGTAGCTGTCACCGCTGAACCTACAGCCATGCATGGTCGTGTGTGACAATGGCCGAAACCTGATGGCGGCTCTGAAGCTAGGCAACCTCACACGCGTACCATACCTGGCCCATGTGCTCATCCTAGTGGTTCAGCGGTTTCTCAGAACCTACCCGGATATGCCTGAGCTGCTTGTCAAAGTACGCTATGTGTGTGCCTATTTCAGAAAGTCACCTACAGCTTCCGCTGCCCTCGCCGTACTTCAACAGAATTTGCGGCTTCAAGCTCACCAACTGGTGTGCGATGTCACCACGCATTGGAACTTAACCTTGCAGATGTTGGGAAGTATTTGTGAGGAGCAGAGGGCAGTTGTTGAGTACCAGTTTCAACACGCCTGTCGGCATTCAGGTCAGCATCCGCACATAAGAACTGAGAAGTGGGCATGGAGGTCAGACATCTGTGTCATTGTCCATAACTTTGAGGACTCCACCAAGATGGTGAGCGGCGATGATGCCATTTTAGCGTCACCATCCCGCTTCTCTATCTTCTGAAACGCTTGCTGCTCACAATTAAAGAGGAGACATTGAAAACACAGCATGATGGGATGGAGCAAGGAACCATACAGGGTGATTCCACACAGCCCAGCCTCATCTCATCCCAACATGGATTGGGTGCTAATGGGGAAAAGGCAGAAGATGATGAGGAGGAACAATAATTGGTTTCCTGCGCTACAGATGGTACTACCCACACCACATTCATACCGTCTCTTCAGCGTGGATGTCCTGAGGAAAGGGAGAATGAGGAGGAGGATAAGAAGGGGAGCATGGACAGTCGTCCTCTTGTTTAGGACAGGGAAGACTTGGCTGGTGGCAGTCTGGCACACATGGCTGACTTTATGTTCCACTGGCTTTCCCGTGACCCTCGCATTGTATGCATTTTAGCTGACAGTAATTACTGGTTGGTCACACTTCTAGACCCACGCTACAAGGAGAACTTTCTATCTCTCCTTCCAGTGGCGGAAAGGTCTAGTAAAATGTTGCAATACCAGAAGTCCCTTGTTGCGGTATTATTAAAAAAAATCCCATCTGAAAATGCTGGCGGCAGAGGTCACAGTTCCTTGGATAACCAAGGAATACAGACGAGGGAGACACAAATATGATGCAGCAGAGGCAGGGGAACACTGTCAAAGGTGTGGGACAGTTTTCTCAGACCCTCTTAGTGCCCAGGTCCTGATGCGTGGGGTGTTACGCACATGCCCGGACTGACTGGCGTGAGTGTGGTTAGTGATCCCACTTGACCATGAACCGACGAGTGCTTGGAGGGGCGTGACAAAGTATCAACTCGGTCCGACCAAGGTCGCACGGCGGCTCAGTCGACTCCGTGAACCAGGGAGGAACCGAGCAGAGGGACCAGGTGCTACTCCAGGTCAGACCCCGGTCATAGCTGTTGACCCACACCGAGGAATGCAGGAACAGGCAGGTTAGGCTGGCCTACAGACAGGTGGGTACTGGCAGGCACGGCTGGTATGCAGACAGGTGGGTACTGGCAGGTAGGAACGCAGGCAGGATAGGGACAAGTACAGACTGGGATACAGGAACAGAGCCGCAGGTGCGGTAGACAAGCAAAGCAGAGCAAAACCCGCAGGTGCAGTAGACAAGCAGAGCAGAGCAAAACCTGCAGGTGCGGTAGACAAGCAGAGCAGAGGAAAACCCGCAGATGCAGTAGACAAGCAGAGCAGAGCAAAACCCGCAGATGCGGTAGACAAGCAGAGCAGAGCAAAACCCGCAGGTGCGGTAGACAAGCAGAGCAGAGAAAAACCTGTAGGTGCGGTAGACAAGCAGAGCAGCGCAAAACCCGCAGGTGCGGTAGACAAGCAGAGCAGAACAAAACCCGCAAGTGCGGTAGACAAGCAGAGCAGAACAAAACCCGCAGGTGCGGTAGACAAGCAGAGCAGCGCAAAACCCGCAAATGCGGTAGACAAGTAGAGCAGAGCAAATACACACAAGGTACTTACAATGAAGCAGCGAGTGGACACTAAACTCACAAACAGAAGTACAGAGACAATGAGTTGGAGTTAGGTGCAGGTTCAGACAGTGCAGGAAAAGGGAAGATACGGACATAGAGACAAACAAGTAACGGGCTAGGACACTGTTCAGACAGGAACTGAACCAGGAACAAGATACAGGAACAAGCCTGGGAACTCAGCCCCCAGGGTGGAAGAACAGACTAGAAGTCACAGATACGGTTAACAGGCCTGGGTACACAGCCCGCAGGGTGGCGGAAACAGACTAGATACAGGACAGGACCTGGCAACTCAGTTGCACAGAACACACTGAAAGAAAATGTTGCTCAGGCACCTCCTACTGGGTGGAGGGGGTTTAAGTATCCAGTGACTCACAGCAATAGGCTGGGGACGCATTAGGCCTGTGCACACAGTAACTATACGAAACAGGCAGTAGCCGTGCCGCCGCCCTAAGCAATCAGACAAGAGACATGCACACAGCAGGTACTGGAGCAAAGTGTGCAGCCTGGACAGATAGGTAAGATGGCGGTCTTGCTTTGTGGGAGGTAGTAAGTCATGCCAGCACGCCGCCAGGGATGTGTGAGGGAGAAGTTTTGGAAGAAACTGAAGGACTACTTTGCATGGGCATTATCAGTATTGGAGACCCATTCCTTATCAATGGTAACAATTTTTTTAATGAGGTGTATTGGGGTTTTTCTTAATTTTGAGCAGGCCTTACAGTCACTGCATAGGCATTACCACTATAGGAAACCCACTCCTTAATAATGGGATTTTTTAAAAAATCAGGCCCTCTATGTGTTTTCAAAGGTGTACTGGGTTTTTTCTCAATTTTTGGGAAGGCCTTACAGTCACTGCATATGCTACAACAGTATAGGAGACCCGCTCCTTAATAATGAGAAATTATTTTTTTTAAATTAGGCCCGCTATGTCTCTTCATTGGTGTATTAGGGTTTTTCTCAATTTTGGGCAGGCCTTACAGTCACTGCATTGGCATTACCACTATAGGAGACCCACTCCTTAATAATTGGAAATTATTTTTTTAAATCAGGCCCTCTATGTGTTTTCAAAGGTGTATTGGGTTTTTTCTAAATTTTGGGCAGGCCTTGCAATCACTACATACGCAATAATAGTATAGGAGACCTGCTCCTAAATATTGGGAATTTTTTTTTACTGAGGCCCTCCTCTATTTCTCTTCAAAGGTGTATTGGGGTTTTTCCAAATTTTGGGCAGGCTTTGCAGTCATTACTTATGCAATAACAGTATAGGAGACCCACTCCTTTATAACGTGAACATTTTTTAAACTGAGGCCCTCCTCTATGCCTCTTCAAAGGGGTATTGGGATCTTTCAAAATTTTGATCAGGCCTAGCAGTCACTGCATATGCAATAGCAGTATAGGGAATCCGCTCCTTAATAATGGGAACAACAAAGCATAGCCAGCTGATGGCCCTCTAACAATAGTGAGGGCCGACTACTGTCCTTTTAACAATAGGAAGGGCCGCCTGATGGCCCTATAAAAATAGGCTTTGTGACTTTCAGAGTCCCTCCTTCATAAATGAAACAGAATGTGTCTGATCATGACTCACATACCACATGGGCAGATAAGGTAGTAAAATGTTAAAATGACATTTACCAGTGAAGGTATTTTTCACTGATGAAAGCAATGCCAAAGTGTAAAAATGCATCAAAAAACACTTCTTGTGAACATAGGCCAAGGTATGGAGGAGCATTTTTTGGGGGGGTTATTTATTTTGCCTTATATGCGAGTCATTACCCTAGAAAGAATGTTCCTTAACGTTTTTCCCAGGAAAATCCGTTTTGGTTTCATTTTTGTATGTTTTATTGGGAGTCTGTAAATGTGGCGTAATACTCTGACAACATTCTTCATAGCAGTGACCTGGGAGTCAGAGATGCTTCCAGGGATCTTCCCCATGCTGTTCTCATGTCACTTGAGCATTATTCCCATCGATTAGAGCAATTTTTAGGCCCCCTGTAGACCTCCGGGTGGGGGCCACCGGAAAAATGCTCACGTTTCCCATAGACTTACATTGGGCTCATTTCTCGGGTGGAGCACCCGAGCATTCCAATTTGGTCGACCTGAGCAATGAGCTCCCAAGCATTTTAGTGCTTTCTCATCACTAGTCAGCATGTGACCACATGTATGCAAATCACATACTTGTGGTCACATGACCATCTACTCTCGCCAGTAATAGCAAAGAATCCTGACAGTGTGCAAAGCATAGGGTAACTGCAGACTTTTAGCAGAAGACCAGGCAACTCTTTTGAAGGCATTAAAGTACTTGCCATTTTCTGCAAATCATATTTTTTAAAAATATTTGTCAAACCAGGCTTATTTCAATTTAAAAATATTCCATCATGTACACTAGATTCATGCTTCCTGTTTTGTACAGATGACTTTTCAGCAGTCTCAATATCATCACAGATAGAATTACAATAAAAGCAGTTTATAACAAAGGCTTCACCATTCACAATAGGTGATGTTACAGCTCACATCCTCCCTTTTCCTTCACATTGATCTTTGCCGAGATTAAAGCACCACTCCATCGTTTTTTTTATTGCAGCACTGGAGTGGTGCTTTAAATGTAATTTCCCTGCCCCTGTCTCATACTCACGCTCCCATCAGTCTCCGGCAAAAAGTGACCTTCTGGCAAGTCCAGTGCTTCATGGAGCGTGCGGGAGGTCACTTTTCCATACAGCTCTATGAGAGCCTCGTTCTGTCTCTCATAGAGTTGCATTGAACTCTTGTGACGTAACTTCTGACTTCAGAAGTTATGGGCACAAGATGGCGCCATGGGACTGGAGCAGTATCGGTAAAAGGTTAAGCCGCTGGAAGGTGAGTAGAAGAACAGGGGAAGGGGACTTAAATTTAAGGTGCCACTCCAGCACTGAAACAAATAAACATTGGAGTAGTGCTTTAAAGCATGCTCAGATAATTTTTCTATACAAACATATATGGTCTGAAAGAGCAATTTTGCAAGGAAATTGCTGTTTCCCTGCAATATAATTGATTGTGCATGGAGGTATAAGGTTTTTATGTGTTGATTAGTATTCATCAAAGCTTAAAGGGTTTGTCCGAGACTTTAATATTGATAGCCTATCCTTATGATAGGTCATGAGTGTCTTATTGGCCATGGTGGTATAACTGACACCCCCATCGGTCAGCTTTTCCCAATGTCGATGGCAGCCAGAATTGCTCAGTTACAGATCTTGACAGCACAGCTCCATCAATGGAATAATGGCATTGGCCGGGTACTGCACATCTGCCCCACATTCATTTGAATAGGTAGTAGACATGAAGTACCTGGCCGAAGCCACTATACAGTTGATGGAGCTGTGATGGGCAGCTCTGGAACTGAACATCGGCAGTGGTGCCAGATGTTGCACCCCGGCCAATCAGACATTGATGACATATCCTATGGATAGGCCATCAGTGTTATTGTCCCGGGCAAGCCCTTTAACCACTTAATGACTACCAATATATATTTCTACTGACCTGAGATATCAGAGAATAGCATCCCCAGACAGGTGAAAACTAACGCAAGAAGCTGTCAGCTGTACACTATAGCTGACACAGAGGCTGCATCAGCCACGAAGAGTGTTGGCACCGACCATGGCCATTTGACCCCTTAGATGCTTCTATCAATAGGGACTACAGCATCTAAATGGTTAACAGAGTGTGGGGGCTCCCTCTTTAACCCCATTGGCACCTTAAGATTATGATTGCGTAGTCATGATGTTTGCCATGGCAATTCACGGCCAATAACTGCCTTAGAATCTGCCGGCTATAGTGGCCTGTTCAGAAGTTAGCAACATTTAGGTGGTAAAAATATTTTTTTTCTTTCCTGTCATGTCACTTTGCATTAATTCCTGATATTCACCTGATAGCTTATAAACTACATGACAGCAGTTTGAATATGTTGACTGATGCATTTTTTAAAATGGTATTACTTTTGGGGCTTTTCCAATATATAGACTCCCAAAGTCACTGCAAAACTGAATAGTACCTACAAAAGTACAGTAGGTACGGAAAGTATTCAGACCCCTTTTAATTTTTCACTCTTTGCTTCATTGCAGCCATTTGGTAAATTCTAAAAAGTTCCTTTTTTTCTCATTAAAGTACACTCTGCACCCCAACTTGACTGAAAAAAAACAGAAATGTAGAATTTTTTGCAAATTTATTAAAAAAGAAAAACTGAAATATCACATGGTCATAAGTATTCAGACCCTTTGCTCAGACACTCATATTTAAGTCACATGCTGTCCATTTCCTTGTGATCCTCCTTGAGATGGTTCTACTCCTTAATTGGAGTCCAGTTGTGTTTAATTAGGACTTGATTTGGAAAGGCACACACCTGTCTATATAAGACCTCACAGCTCACAGTGCATGTCAGACCAAATGAGAATCATGAGCTCAAAGGAAATGCCCAAGGAGCTCAGAGACAGAATTGTGGCAAGGCACAGATCTGGCCAAGGTTACAAAAGAATTTCTGCATTACTCAAGATTCCTAAGAGCACAGTGGCCTCCATAATCCTTAAATGGAAGAAGTTTGGGACCACCAGAAGTCTTCCTAGACCTGGCCGTCCAGCCAAACTGTGCAATCGTGGGAGAAGAGCCAGGGTGAGAGAGGATAAGTAGAACCCTAAGATCACTGTGGCTGAGCTCCAGAGATGCAGTAGGGAGATGGGAGAACGTTCCACAAAGTCAACTATCACTGCAGCCCTCCACCAGTTGGGCCTTTTTGGCAGAGTGGCCTGACGGAAGCCTCTAATCATTGCAATACATATGAAAGCCCGCATAGAGTTTGCTCAAAAACACATGAAGGACACCCAGACTATGAGATATAAGATTCTCTGGTCTGATGAGATGAAGATAGAACTTTTTGGTGATAATTCTACATGGTATGTGAGGAGAAAACCAGGCACTGCTCATCGCCTGCCCAATACAATCCCAAAAGTGAAACATGGTGGTGGCAGCATCATGCTATGGGGGTATTTTTCAGTTGCAGGGACAGGACAACATGAATGCGGCCAAGTACAGAGATATCCTGGATGAAAACCTCTTCCAGAGTGCTCTGGACCTCAGACTTGGCCGAAGGTTCACCGTCTAACAAGACAATGACCCTAAGCACACAGCTGAAATAACAAAGGAGTGGCTTCAGAACAACTCTGTGACCATTCTTGACTGGCCCAGAAAGAGCCCTGACCTAAACCCAATTGAACATCTCTGGAGAGACCTGAAAATGACTGTCCACCAATGTTCACCATCCAACCTGACGGAACTGGAGAGGATCTGCAAGGAAGAATGGCAGAGGATCCCCAAATCCAGGTGTGAAAAACTGGTTGCATCATTCCCAAGAAGACTCATGGCTGTACTAGCTCAAAAGGGTGCTTCTACTCAATACCGAGCAAAGGGTCTGAACACTTACATCTGCGTGACAGCGTGGCAAATCAGCGATGTTCGTGGGTGGAGCCAATTTTTTGGCATGAACAAGTCGGAACCCAGAACACGAACACGAATTTGAAATGCCGAACAAATTCGCTCAACACAACATGTGATATTTCAGTTTTTCTTTTTTAATAAATTTGCAAAAATTTCTACATTTCTGTTTTTTTCAGTCAAGATGGTGTGCAGAGTGTACTTTAATGAGAAAAAAAATGAACTTTTTAGAATTTACCAACTGGTTGCAATGAAACAAGGAGTGAAAAATTTAGAAAGAATAGAGCATCACACATAGATTAGATACATAGAAACATGTCAGTCACATATATAATAAGTATAGTTTGTAATTTAGTGTTAAAATAAAGGATTTATTAAAAAAAAAATTGGCGTGGTTGGTTTATTATTTTACTTTTATTGCAGGAGATCGTTGGCTTCAGCTGGAATGGGCGTGACGGTAAGTAGAGTTTAATTTAGAACATTAAAGAATTGTGTCTTTATTTCAATTAAAGGATTTTATTCTGGGTGTTTGTGTTTTTTTTAACTTTCACTATGGGGTTAGTAATGGGGGCGTCTTATAGACGCCTCTCCATTACTAACCTGGGCTTGATGTCAGCTGGCATTAAGCTGACATCAACCCCAGCCCTATTACCCCACTGCCACCACTACAGGGCAGTGTGAAGAGCGAGGCTAAGTGCCAGAATTGGCTCATCCTATGGATGCGCCATTTCTGGGGCAGCTGACGGCTTGTGTTTCTAGCCTGGGAGGGGGCCAATATTCATGGCACCCTTCCTGGGCTATTAATATCAGCCCCTAGCTGTCTGCCTAGCCTTTGCTACCCATTAAAATAGGGGGGACCCCAAGTCATTTTTTTGGGGGGTCCCCCATTTTAATAGCTAGTAAAGGCTAGGTATTCAGCTGGGGGCTGATATTAATAGCCTGGGAAGCTCTGTGGGTATTACTCCCTTCCCAGGCTTCAAACATCTGCCTCAGCCGTCTGCTTAACCTCCGCTAGAGACTAAAATTACGGGGAACCCCACACCAATTTTTTTTTTAATAAATCCTTTATTTTAACACTAAATGACAAGAACAGTAACCAACACTGTCACTGTACTTATTATATATGTGACTGACATGTTTCTATCTATCTAATCTATGTGTGATGCTCTATTCTTTCTGTTCTAAATTGTCGGGTACCGATGTATGCCGCTGATGAATTGCTGGCCGGCTTTTTTAAAGAGACGGGTGCATGAAAATCGGAGGGCACTAGTGTGTTCCAAGTGCCCTGCTATGTTTTTCATGCACCCTCCTATATACCCTACCTGCCTGACATTTAAATGAGCACTATTCCCATCGATTTGAGCAATTTTTGACCTTCTGCAGACCGCCGGGGTGAACAGCCAGAAAAATGCTCGAGTTCCCATAGACTTTCTGTTAGGCACCGCGCACTTGCTGGATCAGAAATGGGTTCTGAATCATCAGTGGATTCTGTGGTCACCCATTCCGGTTCAGCCAGGGCTGATGCTACACAGCATCGCTGTCGGTCCCAGCGCCTAGCCAATGCACGAGAGGTACAAGTGGTAACTCGTGGATTTGTGCCTAGCAACATGAAGCACAGATTGCGGAGAGAGACTAAGCCACCGCAGCCTAAGTCTAAAATGCATCGCACTGAGCATGCCCGTGACATGGCGCACCGTGATTGGTGGTTCAGGAACCAGCTGACCCGGTGACCTGGCACCGCCTGATTGGTCACAGGCAACGTCACCAATGGTGCGACAGTGGGGCAGGGCTTAGTTTTTAAAAGGTCCGCCCACAAACATGGTGGCACGCTCAGATCATTTGAGCTAGTTGTTAGGTTGTGCACGCATCTCTCCAGAGCTACTCTAAGAGCCATATTGAGCGGGTCGGCTCAGTCCGATAGCACGCCGGCTGAGTGTACGAGTACCTGGCGGAAATCACTCCCGCACACTAGCGTCATCTCCTATAGCGTAGCACCTGTACCGCAGACAGGGCTACTGCTCCTCGTCCGGTCACACGTCTCCCTGCGGTTCTTGGAGATAGTGTGAACCGCATTAGCGCCAATCCCCATAGCGTAGCACCTGTATCAAAGACAGGGCTACTGCTGTTCCCACGGTCGCACGTCTCCCTGCGGTTCTTGGAGATTGTGCGAACCGTCTTACCCTTCCGTGTGCTTTAACACGAAGGGCTAAGATTGCTTTTAGGTGCGTCGCCGGTCGCTCTCCCTCCGTGCAGTTAACGGAGATAGAGCATACCGCTATACCCTGTCCGGTGTGAAGTTAACACGGAAGGGTTATCTTTAGTTGGTTGTCTTCCCTTCTCACCCGGGAGGAGTTCAGCAGCAGTCCACCAGGCTGCATCGCGGACCCCGGGGTCGGTTGCGTTCCTATTTAATAAAGTGTTTGCAACCGACCCCCTTAACACTTACATTGGGCTCGTTGCTCGGGTTGAGCACCCGAGTATTTCAATGTGCTCGACCCGAGCTTCGAGCACCCGAGCATTTTAGTGCTCGTTCATCACTACAACTGATGTAAAACAGACACGAGGGAAATGTTATTTATTAATGTTTTTGTGTAGTATGACTATCTGGATTAAAGGGATAATCATTCAAAGTTTGAAAGTTGATAATTTTTCAAAATTTCTGACAAATTTCTTATATTTTTGTAAATAAACAACCATTAACAGTATCATAAAATATAATGTGCCACGAAAGAATATAATCTCAAAATCACTGGGATATGTTGAAACATTCCAGAATTATTACCACATAAAGAGGCACTGGTCATATTTCGAAAAATGTGGCCTCGTCATTAAGGGGTTAATGAACTGGAATAGAAAATTCACAAAGGAAAATGTACTGATAATGGAGTATATATAATTTTATTTTTTCAATCTATTAACATTTTAATCTATACATGCGCAAATTTCACCGACTAATACACTAAAATGACCACCTAATAAACTTCTGTGTTTTTACTTGAACATTCACAAATATGATTCACCATTTACTGACATTGAATAAAATACATTCAAATATTATTTGTTTGTTCAAAGAATTATTTAGTATCGGAACCTTATAAGCCGCGGTATAACAAAAATAGTACACACTTGTTCTTCCTGTTTTAAAATATCCAATAGACACACAAACTACCTGCTTATGCAATCGTCTGCAAAATGCATGGTGAGCATCTTTACTTAATTTACAGTACATCATATAGAAGTGTAAAAAGGTAAAAATTACAAAAGATCCATTTCTCCAGCCTACACAAAAAGGATCTTTAAATGTCAGTAGAAAGAAGTTCAGAGCAAAAGGTAAATAAAAACGACAGTAGAAAATGTATGCACATAAGCGCTTTACCAGTTCTATTCTCAGGGTGAGCACAGCAGGGTCGTTTTTTTTTTCCTGATATGACGGTTGCTGAGTTGGCTTAATCAATAGCCATAGGCTTCTTTGGAGGCATCCACAATTCAATCAGCTGCACAATAAGTTAGAGATTAAAATATTTGTTCTAAGGAAGGTATCAAGTGGTTCATTTCATACCTTTCCTTGATTTGAGGATCACTTCCACTTATTCAGAATATATGGAACTCTAACGTTTGTGACGCTACACATCTTAGAATCTCCATCCCATGTGACTGTATAGATTACATAAACTATCATACAAAGATTCAAATATATTACGCTTATATTTACCGTCATTTTCCATACATTACATAATGAAAAATAGGTGTTTTGTGGGTGAGCTCATTACATATGCAGGTATTTAACCTGTGATATATATTTCTTTAATCTCCTGTGGGAAATACCTATACTTACCAAGGCTTTTGTCTCTGCATATGAACTAAACTATTTCTCTATGTGTATTGTATATCCATTTGGTATTCACTATGATATTGATTCTAAAAGCACACAGATGTATTTATATATAACCAATTTTCATATGTCTAGATATGCATTGACTTTGCCCTATGTATGTGTAAGGTGCTTGAACGAGGTAGTCGTGGCCGAGCTGCTGTTTCTGCACGCTCCGGCACCCTACAGGAAAATCGTGTCCCAGTCCTGGTGTGCTGCTATGTGTTGGGTGCATCACACTTACTTGTGGCCCATAGGTCTCCACTGGCTTCAGGCTTCCATCTTCCAGAACTGCAGCACACAATTCAGGGGACATCGAATGATTTATAACAGTCAAACTTTTATATAACAGTTTACGGTCATTACAATGAGGCACTTAGGATAGGGCATAACAGGTTACATTCTTTCCCACAGGTACCGGACAAAACTTCAGCCCTAGTACTCGGTCTGGGTAGAGCATCCTTCTTGCTAACTCTTCTAGCACTAGGAATTTGTCTCCACCGAAAGAAGTGCACCCAATTCCATTACCTTCTTCCTCTGTGAGTCTGAGTAATAATCTTGTGATTAACATTGTTCTGACTATCAGGCACACAGGCAATCATCCGACCACTCCCACTTCTGTGATAATCAGCTCACTGTCTATAGCTATGTACATACAGAGCCTGGTGTGGGCGGGGTTAGCTTTCTCAGCTCTGCTGCATTGCTAAATCTGAAAACTCCGAATGTGTCAGAACCACTGCAACCAGTAAACTAAGTGATATGTTGTTGGATTCAGCTGCTCTTTGCCTACATCATGCTGCTCTCAGATGAGGTAGACAGATTCCCTTTAAGAAAAACGAAAAATAGCTGGAAAAAGGCATACTCCTATGGAAATAACATAAAATCAACAATTTTTAATTAGAGATTATATAAGAAGAAATCTTAAATATACAAAAAAACTCCAGTTAGAATAAATTAAAAGCCTGCCAAAACAATGTACCAAGGTAAGATGACAATCTATGCTCAAGATAATGGGTGCATAGACCACCTCACAGGAAATATGAACATTTATTTAAAGAAAAAAAAGGAAATAACATATCATCAAGGTACACATGAAACAATACCCATGGTGAATAAATGCCAATCCGATGAATGGGGCAATAGAGGAAATAGTTTAAAAAGTTGAAAAAAGCCTCTGTGAGGGACAGAACAATCTCCACGTGTATCACCAAGTCTTGGCTTTACTCAGGGGGTCATATCTCACACAGAAGAAAGAATGTACTAAGATATTTTGGAGGAGACATTTTTTTACCCCAGTATGTTGCTCCCTGGTTATGACTGGTCAAAGTAAAGCAGAGAAAGAAGTACACACGCCCAGTAAAAAATATCTGGTTATGCTAATATTTCCTAAAATAAAAACACATTATATTCAGCTCTGCAGCCACTATTCAATAATGTGGCTAGCTTAACATTCTCAAATTGGTGAAAGGTCCTCTTTAAGGCCCAAAAGAGGGTCATCTTCAATGGTTTCAATTATCTAGTTTCTTTTATATATGTTATTTCAAAGCATATATGTGCAATTACGCTACACATGAACATGATGGAAAGACAAGCAAATATTTCAAACATGGGTTTACAGTTTTAGGAAAGTGAAGTATTTTATCCACAGTCGTCTTCACAGCATTGGTCATGTAATGTATGTACTATCTGTTCTAGACAGAGGAGAGCTGAACATGAACATCAATTTCCACCCTCATTGTATAAGTCACAGTCTCAGAGACAAACATATTATCTTCTCTCCTCATGAATCTAATGTAGGGCCGTTATTTTGAACAATAGTATACTTATCTCATTTAACAGCAGGATAATTGTTGCCACATTTAAAGAAATGTTCTCCTGAATGTTCCCTTTGTTGTTATAGTAGATGCTGATGGCTTCTACTATAGAAAAGATAAAGATTGTCATAAACACTTTGAACACCATGTGATACTTACATTCCAGATTGTTCTTTTAAATAACCAATACATGCCATAAAATGTGATTGTGGCATTTGCTTTGTATATTGGTTATCATAAAAGAAATGCATTCATTAAATTATCCACAGATGAAAATTTTTTTACCATGAGTTTCTTAAGATACTTTAAAAGAATTTGATGCAACTATAAGAAAATTGGTAAAAAAAAAATACATACACCCAAAGCCAACCTCTACCTTATGGATTTTAAGAAGTTATCCTGAAAAAAACCCACAATAGCTTAATATGTGGTGTATCACTCACACTTGAAAAATATTCTATATAGACACAATGATTGCGACTTCTGTATCATAATGTAATATCACAGAGACCATATGGAAGTATCTATACTAATCAAAAAGGCAGCTTAATAGTATTACTAAAAGCATTATCTCTACTAAAAATAATAGGAAATGTGCCAAACTTGTCTGCGGTTTCATTTACTTTCTCTGTGTAATGTCTCCTGAGTTTCCCTAAGCTTCCCTATTTCCTTCCATATCACATCACATCCCGGTAGTAAGTGTGAGCGCCCTTCCGTTGTTACCTCCCATCTACTTCACATTGTTTGCAATGAGACATATAAGGAGAGATACAACTCTGCTTGAATGAGAATGCATACTATAAAAAGGCATTCAGGGAAGTTTTATGTTGATGCCATGGAGATTGAAAGTTCTAACTGGCAGCAACTAGATATGTACTATTGTAATGGCTACATAAATCTGGTGATAGAACTGCGCTGCTTACTACAGACCTGCCTGAAATCTCCCCTTTATCTGTAAACTCCTCGAACACTTGGTCCACTCTTGTCTAATCTGCTATCTCTCAGATAACGCTCTTCTTGATCCTTTACAATCCGTCTTTTGCTTCTTACTGAAACTGCCCTTATTAAAGTCTCTAATGATCTACTAAAAGCTAAATGTAATGGACAGCACTCCGCACTTATTCTCCTGGATCTCTCTGCTGCATTTGACACTGTGGATCACCAGTTCCTCCTCAGTATGCTCTGCTCTATCTGCATCAAAGAAACTGTGCTCACTTTGTTCTCCTCCTAATTTTCTGACCGCTCCTTCACTTTATCATTTGCCAGCTCTTCTTCCTCTCCTCTTCCCCTCACTGTCAGAATTTGTCAGGGCTCAGTCCTTGGTCCCCTCATCTTCTCTCTATACACTGCCCCATTGAACAAAGCATCAGTAGATTTGGTTTCCAGTACCATCTCTATGCTGATGACACCTAATTATACACCTCTTCTCTTGGGATCATCCCCCCTTTAACATGAAATACCAGGGATTGTCTGCCTTCAATCTCTAACAGTAAGTCCTCCCTCTATTTAAAATTGTATGACTCTAAAACTGAACTTCTCATTTTCCCTCCCTCTACTAACGTACCTATACTTAATATTGCAATTTCTTTGGGTGGTTAAACCATAACTCCCAAAAAGTGAGCTCAGCTTCTTAGGGGTCATATTTGAAACAGAACTTTTCTTTAATCCCTATATCCAATCACTTACTAGCTCTTGTCACCTGCATATGAAAAAACATCTCCAGAATCTGACCTTTTCTCACCTTTGAAACTGCAAAAACTCTCTCTATTGCTCTTATTCATCCTCTTTTGGACTACTGCAACTCTACGACTGGTCTCCCTCTTTCTGAACATTCTCAATCCATCCTAAATGCTGCAGCCAGAATCGTATTTTTGTCTATCCGCTACATTGATGCCTCCACCTTGTGCCAGTCATTGAACTGGTTACCCATCGGCTACAGAGTACAATATAAACTTATCAATCCCACCCACATCCACAGTTCTGCATCACCATACATCTCCTCCCTCATCACTGTCTATCATCATACCCGTGTTCTCCATTCTGCAACTGATCTAAGACATCCTCCCTAATCCGAACTTCGCACTTTCGTCTCCAAGACTTCCCTCTTGCTGCGCCAGTTTTCAGAAATACACAACCCAAGACAATCTGATTATTACCTAGTCCCCATATATTTAAGTGTGCTCTAAAAACACATCTCGTCAGACAGGTCTATCACCTCACTTCACTAATCTAACTGTTCCTTGTTCCTATTTTCTAAATCTTCCTCCGTATCTGCTTCTTCCTATTCATCTGTCTCCACATCCTCCATGCACCCAATAGCTCTTGGTAACTGCACTTAGACAGATACTGACTGGTGACCGAATCATGCAGCTTTATTTGAATACCCCAATTTATTATAGTTATGGCTGGACCATACATGACAAGCACTTTTTACCTTTTGTGTCCCACCTGTTTCCTTATAGATTATAAGCTTGTAAGCAGGGTCTTCACTCCTCCTGTAACTGCTGAATTACTCTATAATGTCTTTATTGTCTGTACATGTCCCCATGTTATTGTAAAGTGCTGCAGAATATGTTGGCGCTATAGAAATAAAATAATAATAATTAAAATAATAAGGAAAGCAGCTTTAAAGTGGCCGTGGGGTACTCGGTAGCCGGGCCGGTCGGTTCTATTGGGGGCAGTCACGGTGACAGTGACCCGGTCCGTGGCCCAGGGTGGTCAATAATTAAAGAAAAAGGGGAAATAAAGTTTTGGGGATAATGTTCGTGACGCCACCCGTGGTATGCGGCTATATGTGGTCGCCGCTGCTGTTCAGATACACTGGGGCTGTTGGTGACACAGCAAAGATGGTTCAGCTCTCCATGGGCAGGTGACGCAGCAATTAAGTGAAGGACACAGCGGGGTGCAGTCTTCAAGTATTTACTCACAGTTATCAAGATGCTCCAGGTTACAGTTGCCGGATTATAACCGCCCACGTCGTCCTGTGTCCATGCCAATTCTCAGATAACTTAAGTGCACTTGAACCAGACCCCTTTCTTATGTACCTTCCCAGGTCGTCTCTCTCTGTGCTGGCTCTCTCTCCTGCCCTGCACCTCACACACAGTGTCCCGAGCCAGTGGCCCCGGGCCTTGTTGGGAGGCGTCCTGTCTGTCCCCTTTGTCCTATAAGGCCACCTTTTCAGCGAATGTGTTTGGATTTTGACTACGGCACGTGAAGATCCTGTAACCTCCGGTTTCCTAGCTGAGTCTCATAGTCCTCCACTAGTCTGGGGCCGGTCCCCTACTGCGGCCTGATCTCTCCACAATCAGCATGAACTCGGGAGCACGGGTGGCATCCCGCACTTGCCGTGCCCCTAGGATCCCTTCTATCTCTATCTCTAGGAGCCCCTCTCACTGCTCCGGTGTTCTCTCCTCGCTTTCCTACTGGGCCTCTTTTACGGGGCCGTACTCCTCCGCGGTCCGCCCTTCCTCTCTCACTCCTAGAACCAGACTAGAACTCCTTCTAGTTGTTTCTACCCTTACTTTTATACTCTTCCTTTTGTGCTCCCCTAAACTACTTCCTCCACCCACCTCCTCTGCTTAGCTCCACCCTCCTGACAGGGACCAGGCCTGTGCTTTCCCTCAGGAGCTATCTGGACCTTCCTTTATGAAGTGGTGTAGTGTTGGATGTGAGTGTTTGGTCCCGGGTAGTGCTCCCACATTACCCGAGAGTGGGGTACCACACCTCTGGCTCAGATGCAGTACCTCTGTGGCAACTGGATCCGCAGGGGTGCCACATTCCCCCGCGTTAAACGCAACACGTCCGCGGGCTGGAACAGAGTAGAAAAACAAGAATTTAAGACATGCAAAATTTTAAAATGCTTTTCCGGATAAAACAGTAAATAAATAACTTTTCTTCCCTTTATGGGAGCCACTTTTTCTTAAATGTTACATATAAAACAATATAAGATCACTTTAAATAACATTTTATCAAACAAGTCCAGCAGGCTATAGTGAGATCCTTATCAGGGTGTCCTTCTCACTGGTGTAAGTGCAATGTGGGGGACCCGTCCACAAAAAAACCCAAAGTAGGCCCTGGGCATAGCTGCAGGGCATAGCTGATCCACTTGTTGGACCACGTGTTCAGCCACGCTAAATGGGTTTTTGTTCAGTGGCCTACAAAACCAACAAGAAGCACCTTAAGAAGTGCTAACTTTTTACAGTATAAGTTTTTAGGTTAATCATCGTCCTTAACCACAAAGTCCTTTTACCTTAACCGGGTACACACAAAACAAACAAAAACTTTTCTTTAAACATACAAGAATTATACCAGTACCCTTCTGGGTAACTATATATAGTTTTCTGATCATTTTAACTCCGTTCAGTGGTCGTGCTCCCTCTGAGGAAACATTTGTCCACCACTGGATGGCCCTGCCGGGTCATCAGCCTCCGATGGCAGGGGTGCATTCTCCTCCTCCACCACCCTACGCACATGTAGGGTGTACCACCCCCGTTCTTCATGGTGACGGGTGTAAGTGACCCTGTCTCCAGGGTACAGATCCCATCCCGGGTGTCCCTGCTGTAGGTGTGACTCTAAGTCACACCGGTTGACGAACAGGTCTGTGGCTGTTTGAGGCTCCCGGATAAAGCCCCAACCTCCTTCCAGGTTGAACTTCACTACGGTGCCCAGCATTCCCACACTTGTGTTGTATTCACAAATCTGCAGCAGCTGACATGGATGGATGGGATCACACAGCACAGGGCTGCAGCAGCTGAATGGATGGGATCACACAGCGCAGACCTGCAGCAGCTGGGATGGATGGGATCACACAGCACAAGGCTGCAGCAGCTGGATGGATGGGATCACACAGCACAGGGCTGCAGCAGCTGGATGGATGGGATCACACAGCCCTCTGCAGGGGGAGGCGACAATCTTCCCCCTCAATCTGATGCAAAGGGGAAGACTGGCACCTTTCAGCCTAAGTGACAGATAACTCTGGTACAGTCTATGCAAGTGGGAGGGGCCTATTTTGGCACAGTTCAGAAGCTATGCCCACAATGAGACACCCCACATATCATTAACTATGCATGTGCTACAGTAATGGCTGCGGTTTATACAGTTATACACAGTCTTTGTGGCACACAGGACCTGGTTAACGGGGTCCGTAAATCCTGTTCGTGATGCCAAAATTGACGCACCCCCTGGGGCTGTGGGGTAGTCGGTAGCTGGGCCGGTCGGTTCTATTGGGGTAGTCAGATTCACTGGGGCTGTTGGTGACTAGTGTTGAGCCACCCCCGTAGTGTTCGGGTTCGGTTCGGTTCGTCGAACACCTTAGAACACCGTCGAACACCGTTAAAACCAATGGCAGGCAAACAAAAACACATAGAAACACATAGAAAACACCTGCAAAGGTGTCCAAAAGCTGACAAACTGCTCAGAAGACACTCTCTTTAAAAAAGCCGGCCGGCAAATTCAGCAGCGGCATACACCGGTACCCGACAATTTAGACAAGAAGGAATAGAGCATCACACATAGATTAGATAGATAGAAACATGTCAGTCACACATATAAGAAGCACAGTGACAGTGTTGGTTACTGCACTTGTCATTTAGTGTAAAGGATTTATTAAAAAAAATATTAGTGTTTTCATGCACCGTCTCTTTAAAAAAGCCGGCCGGCAATTCAGCATCTGTACCCGACAATTTAGAAAAGAAAGAATAGAGCTTCACACATAGATTAGATAGATAGAAACATGTCAGTCACATATATAATAAGTGCAGTGATAGTGTTGCTTACTGTACTTGTCATTTAGTGTAAAGGATTTATTTAAAAAATAATAGTGTTTTCATGCACTGTCTCTTTAAAAAAGCCGGCCGGCAATTCAGCAGCGGTACCCGACAATTTAGAACAGAAAGATAGAGCATCACACATAGATTAGATAGATAGAAACATGTCAGTCACATATATATGAAGTACAGTGATAGTGTTGGTTACTGTACTTGTCATTTAGTATTAAAATAAAGGATTTATTATTAAAAAAAATTGGCGTGGAGTTCCCCTTAATTTTAGGCTCTAGCGGAGGTTAAGCAGACGGCTGGGGCAGATGTTTGAAGCCTGGGAAGGGGGTAATACCCATGGAGCTTCCCAGGCTACTAATATCAGCCCCCAGCTGAATACATAGCCTTTACTAGCTATTAAAATGGGGGACCCCCCAAAAAAAATGACGTGGGGTCCCCCCTAATTTAATAGCTAGAAAAGGCTAGGCAGACAGCTGGGGGCTGATATTAATAGCCCAGGAAGGGAGCCATGAATATTGGCCCCCTCCCAGGCTAGAAACACCAGCCGTCAGCCGCCCCAGAAATGGCGCATTCATAGGATGCGCCAATTCTGGCACTTAGCCTCGCTCTTCCACGCTGCCCTGGTGCGGTGGCAGGGGGTAATAGGGCTGGGGTTGATGTCAGCTTATAATGCCAGCTGACATCAAGCCCAGGTTAGTAATGGAGAGGCGTCTATAAGACACCCCCATTACTAACCCCATAGTCAAAGTTAAAAAAAACACAAACACCCAGAATAAAGTCCTTTAATTGAAATAAAGACACAATCCTTTATTGTTCTAAATTAAACCATACTTACCATCACGCCCATTCCAGCTGAAGCCAACGATCTCCTGCAATAAAAGAAAAATAATAAAGCAACCTCATCCTTACCTTTCCATGGTTCCCACGACAGCTTCAGCTCTGCTACATCGAGATGACAGGCTGGACCGCAGCAGAACGCTGCCATCCAGTCTGTCATCCCGCAGACACTGAGAAGCGCAGGCTTGCTTGCGCTGCTCAGCGTCTCTCTGTGACGACATCCAGAGGAGCCGAGTTCATGTCCAATGAACTCGGCTCACCTCATGCACGTCACTGACAGCGTGGGAAAATTCTCACGCTGAAGCGCTGATTGCAGGAGAATTTTCCCACGCTGTCAGTGACGTGCATGAGGTGAGCCGAGTTCATTGGACATGACCTCGGCTCATCTGGATGCCGTCACAGCGAGACAGTGAGGAGCGCAAGCATGCCTGCGCTTCTCAGTGTCTGCGGGATGACAGACTGGATGGCAGCGTTCTGCTGCGGTCCAGCCAGTCATCTCGATGTAGCAGAGCTGAAGCTGTCGTGGGAACCATGGAAAGGTAAGGATGAGGTTGGTTTATTATTTTTCTTTTATTGCAGGAGATCGTTGGCTTCAGCTGGAATGGGCGTGACGGTAAGTATGGTTTAATTTAGAACAATAAAGAATTGTGTCTTTATTTCAATTAAAGGACTTTATTCTGGGTGTTGTGTTTTTTTTAAATACTTTACTAGAAATTCATGGCGGTCATGTCTAATACTGGCGTGACCCCATGAATTTTGGGCTTGGGGCCAGCTGATAATACCAAGCTGGCCCTAACCCCTTTATTACCCAGTGAGCCACCGCACCAGGGCCCTGGATGAGTTGGGTACAGCGCCAGAAGATGGCGCTTCTATGAACGCGCCATTTTCCGGGGTGGCTGCGGACTGCAATTTGTAGCGGGGGGGGGCCCAGAAAGCTTGGGCCTCCCTGCGCTGCAGATTCCAGCCCCCAGCTGCCTAGTTGTACCTGGCTGGACACAAAAATAGGGCGATCTGGGCCACCCCCGCTGCAAATTGCAGTCCGCAGCCACCCCGGAAAATGGCGCGTTCATAGAAGCGCCATCTTCTGGCGCTGTACCCAACTCATCCAGGGCCCTGATGCGGTGGCTCACTGGGTAATAAAGGGGTTAGGGCCAGCTTGGCATTATCAGCTGGCCCTAAGCCCGAAATTCATGGGGTCACGCCAATATTAGACATGACCACCATGAATTTCTAGGAAAGTATTTAAAAAAAACACAACACCCACAAAAAAGTCCTTTAATTGAAATAAACACACAATTCTTTATTGTTCTAAATTAAACCATACTTACCATCACGCCCATTCCAGCTGAAGCCAACGATCTCCTGAAATAAAAGAAAAATAATAAAGCAACATCATCCTTACCTTTCCATGGTTCCCATGACAGCTTCAGCTCTGCTACATCGAGATGACAGGCTGGACCGCAGCAGAACGCTGCCATCCAGTCTGTCATCCCGCAGACACTGAGAAGCGCAGGCTTGCTTGCGCTCCACAGTGTCTCTCTGTGAGGGCATCCAGATGAGCCGAGTTAATGTCCAATGAACTCGGCTCACCTCATGCACGTCACTGACAGCGTGGGAAAATTCTCCTGCACTCAGCGCTTCAGCGTGGGAGAATTCTCACACTGAAGCGCTGAGTGCAGGAGAATTCTCCCACGCTGTCAGTGACGTGCAGGAGGTGAGCTGAGTTCATTGGACATGAGCTCACCTTATGCACGTCACTGACAGCGTGGGAAAATTCTCCTGCACTCAGCGCTTCAGCGTGGGAGAATTCTCACGCTGAAGCGCTGAGTGCAGGAGAATTCTCCCACGCTGTCAGTGACGTGCAGGAGGTGAGCTGAGTTCATTGGACATGAGCTCACCTTATGCACGTCACTGACAGCGTGGGAGAATTCTCCTGCACTCACCGCTTCAGCGTGAGAATTTTCCCACGCTGTCAGTGACGTGCATGAGGTGAGCCGAGTTCATTGGACATGAACTCGGCTCATCTGGATGTCGTCACAGAGAGACGCTGAGCAGCGCAAGCAAGCCTGCGCTTCTCAGTGTCTGCAGGATGAGAGGCTGGATGGCAGCATTCTGCTGCGGTCCAGCCTGTCATCTCGATGTAGCAGAGCTGAAGCTGTCGTGGGAACCATGGAAAGGTAAGGATGAGGTTGCTTTATTATTTTTCTTTTATTGCAGGAGATCGTTGGCTTCAGCTGGAATGGGCGTGACGGTAAGTATGGTTTAATTTAGAACAATAAAGGATTGTGTCTTTATTTCAATTAAAGGACTTTATTCTGGGTGTTTGTGTTTTTTTTAACTTTGACTATGGGGTTAGTAATGGGGGTGTCTTATAGACGCCTCTCCATTACTAACCTGGGCTTGATGTCAGCTGGCATTATAAGCTGACATCAACCCCAACCCTATTACCCCCTGCCACCGCACCAGGGCAGCGTGGAAGAGCGAGGCTAAGTGCCAGAATTGGCGCATCCTATGAATGCGCCATTTCTGGGGCGGCTGACGGCTGGTGTTTCTAGCCTGGGAGGGGGCCAATATTCATGGCTCCCTTCCTGGGCTATTAATATCAGCCCCCAGCTGTCTGCCTAGCCTTTGCTAGCTATTAAATTAGGGGGGACCCCACGTCATTTTTTTGGGGGGGTCCCCCATTTTAATAGCTAGTAAAGGCTATGTATTCAGCTGGGGGCTGATATTAGTAGCCTGGGAAGCTCCGTGGGTATTACCCCCTTCCCAGGCTTCAAACATCTGCCCCAGCCGTCTGCTTAACCTCCGCTAGAGCCTAAAATTAAGGGGAACCCCACGCCAATTTTTTTAATAATAAATCCTTTATTTTAATACTAAATG
Organism: Phyllobates terribilis; assembly: GCF_046119375.1. Taxonomy (NCBI): domain Eukaryota; kingdom Metazoa; phylum Chordata; class Amphibia; order Anura; family Dendrobatidae; genus Phyllobates; species Phyllobates terribilis. The sequence continues at coordinate 231,257,204 of NW_027362763.1, forward strand.
ACAAGTACAGTAACCAACACTATCACTGTACTTCATATATATGTGACTGACATGTTTCTATCTATCTAATCTATGTGTGAAGCTCTATTCTGTCTGTTCTAAATTGTCGGGTACCGCTGCTGAATTGCCGGCCGGCTTTTTTAAAGAGACGGTGCATGAAAACACTATTATTTTTTTTGATAAATCCTTTACGCTAAATGACAAGTACAGTAAGCAGCACTGTCACTGTACTTCATATATATGTGACTGACATGTTTCTATCTATCTAATCTATGTGTGATTCTCTATTCTTTCTATTCTAAATTGTCGGGTACCGCTGCTGAATTGCCGGCCGGCTTTTTTAAAGAGACGGTGCATGAAAACACTATTATTTTTTTTGATAAATCCTTTACGCTAAATGACAAGTACAGTAAGCAACACTGTCACTGTACTTCGTATATATGTGGCTGACATGTTTATATCTATCTAATCTATGTGTGAAGCTCTATTCTTTCGGTTCTAAATTGTCGGGTACAGGTATATGCCGCTGCTGAATTGCCGGCTTTTCATGTTTCACTGTTGGCACTGTTCCCATCGATTTGGGCAATCACTGTAATGCCACAACCACCATGGCTGTGGCATTACAGTGAGTGGCAGACAATCCCTGCATGATTGGTGCTCTAAATAGCGCCAGACATGCAGGACACGCTTTTGGTGCACGAACAGTTATCGAACATAACCTCGAACAGCCGAATTTTTTGCAAATCGTTCGGGTTCGTCGAACAACTCGAACACCGCCCAAAACAGCTCGAATTTGAGATTGGCGAACAGTTCTAGTCGAACACCGCTCATCTCTATTGGTGACGCAGCAAAAATGGTTCAGCTCTCTATGGGCAGAGCTAAGCCCCAGGGCAGTATATAGGAATTGATGAGGTAGATGTTGGTGGTGTAGTGCAAGACAGGTGACGCAGCAATTACAGTTATCAAGATGCTCTAGGTTACAGTTGCCGGATTATAACCACCCACGTCGTCCTGTGTCCTCCGGGGAAGTGATCCAGCGAACTCTCAGATAACTTAGGTGCACTTGAACCAGACCCCTTTCTTATGTACCTTCCCAGGTCGTCTGTCTCTGCGCTGGCTCTCTCTCTCTCCTGCCCTGCACACAGTGTCTCAAGCCAGTGGCCGCGGGCCTTGTTGTGAGATGTCCTGTCTGTCCCCTTTGTCCTATAAGGCCACCTTTTCAGCAAATGTGTGTTGACTTTTGCTACGGCACATGAAGATCCCGCAACCTCCGGTTTGCTAGCTGAGTCTTGTAGTCCTCCACTAGTCAGGGGCCGGTCCCCTACTGCAGCCTGATCACTCCACAATCAGCGTGAACTCGGGCGCACGGGTGGAATCCCACACTCGCTGTGCCCCTAGGATCCCTTCTATCTCTGGAGCCCCTCTCACTGTTCTCTCCTCACTCTCCTACTGGGCCCTTTTTACTGGACCGTACTCCTCCACAGTCCTCCCTTCCTCTCTCACAATTAGGACCAGACTGAACTCCTTCTAAATGTTTCTATCCTTGCTTTTATACTCTTCCTTTTGTGCTCCCCTAAATTACTTCCTCCACCCACCTCCTCTACTTAATTCCACCCTCCTGACAGGGACCAGGCCTGTGCTCTCCCTCAGGAGCTATCTGGACCTTCCCTTATGAAGTGGTGTAGTGTTGGATCTGAGTGTTTGGTCCCGGGTAGTGCTTCCTCCTTACCTGAGAGTGGGGTACCACACCTATGACTGAGATGCAGTACCTCTGTTGCAACTGGACCCGCAGGGGCGCCACACATTCATCAAGTCCCTGTCGCATCTTCTTGTCCTCACCGCTTGGGCCTCTCATGCTGAGCTGGACTTTCAGCTCTGATGAGCCTTTGAGAGAGTTCTGCACAAGTTCACGCAAGGTCATGATGTCACAACATGCGCCATTACCTTGTGTACACATGCGCAGAACCAGGGGATCTCAGCATGATCAGCGGGGATCAAAAGATGCACTGAGGAGAAGGTGAATGGTGATGGTGAAGATGGTTTTGAGAGATGAGCAATGATGTGAGTATAAGTGTTAATTTAATTTTTTTTAACCTTTTGATGGCCCTTTACTGTTCAGAATGATGGTGGCCGGTGGTTAACATTTTGCTTAGCCTGCATGGAAGTGAATTACAAAAAAAACACACTTTGGCGATTGCACATTTTTTTAAATTTGAGTAGAATTCAATTTTTCTCAAGTTTATTTGTTTAATTCTAATCACTAACACTTCTAGAACCTATTATTTACTATTCTAAATTACATTATAAGATTACAATTTGTCGGCCTTGTAAAAAATGTGTCTGTCCTAGTGGGGTGCACTTGTATATGGCTGAGCAACCTGACTAATCTAATAGTCTGGGCATCATTAATAGGCTGTAAGCCAGACACTGTGCACCACATGTGTGTGACCAGCGCCCTGTACAAGCCTTATCAGTGTGCAATTCTAATACTAGACAACCACCACCTCCATGAATGGTAGTTGTGTGAGTGTTTTTTTTCATCAGTATTTTCCACCTGTGCACTACATATATCTGTGTGACTGATGCCCAATGCAAGCCTTATCCATATGCAATTCTTATTCTAGAAAACACCCCCTCCATGAATTGGTAGGTGTGTGAGTGGTTGTCTCATTAGTATTTTGCACCTGTGTTGCCTCAATCTACATTGAAACAGGCTACTGTATCCTATAGTGCATTATATTTGTGACTTGTGTTGGTAAATATGGCTGCCTTTTGCTATGTTTTTTTCTAATTGAAAGTTGAGCTACAGGGAAAAACTGAATTTATATTCTCCCTGCAGCCGCTCGCTTCCAGTTAAGCATATGTGCAGAGCAGAATGATGGGTGGCAGTGGAGCAGTTACAGCTGTGTGGCAAGTGATGACTGTTGCAGACTCAGCACCGCCCCGATGACTGGAAGCAAGTGACTTCAGGGAGAACATAACTTCATTTTCTATCTGCTGCTGGACATCCATTTAAACTGCCTTATATGTTTAAAATAATATTTACCTGCGGATTATCATTATGTGTACAGATAAATCCTGTTCATTTTTTTTTGCTGACAGCTTCCCTTTAATGTGCTTGAGCAGAAGCTAATGGCATCAAATAATTATAAATAATCATAAATGCAAAAAATAATAAATAATATTGAAATTCTGCTGTCAATTGATTTTACATAATGCTAATTTCTTTCTTTGAATGTGAATTTTGAACTTGGTAAAATGATTTGACCACTTCTAATTACCTTATTAGTGACAAACTATTAGCATTTTATGAACATGTATATAGAAGATGTTCATATTATCAACCCTGGCGTTGCATGCATAGTGTAATCCATTATATGAATTAATAATGATAACCATAATGATTTCAGGTGGCTGGTTTCAGACTGGAACATATTATGGATACCCAGTCTTCCTGCAGGTCTCCTGCAGTTCAATATATTATTATGACGACTACTGCATCCATAATACGACATTAAGACACATGTATTATGGTATTTCAGACATTTTGTTTTGTGATTATAAAAATCTGTCCCATACATCTGAAAGAAGTTGCAAAAAAATACTGTCGTAAAAACTTTGATGAATTAAGCATTATGTTTGGATTTTTTTTATTGCAATGATAATACAATAATAAAATACATTTACTGTATATCAATAAAGGTATAAAAGGCTTTAAAGTGTGAACTCTTTTCTCCCCATTGATTCCTCTGAACTCTATATGTGATGTATAATATGGTATAAATCAGACATGTGATTATATATATATATATATATATATATATATATACACATGTATATATATATATATATATATATATATATATATATATATATATATGGGTGGTCCAAAAGTAGGTGGACAGAAAGTGTAATAAGGTTATGAAGGGGGAGATTTATCAAACACTAAATTGCAGCCGCCTGTCTGGATCATCCTCCAATAAACCATGAATTAGACGTGGACGATAAGCTTTCCACCCAATAGATTTCAGGATTCGCATGATAGAAGCTCGTGAAATTCTCAATTCCAAAGAGGCTCTTCTGGTGGACTGTTTTGGACTTTGAACAAATGTTTCAGCAACAAATTGTTTATTATCTTCTGTACAGACTGTTTTGGGTCGACCAGTTTTTGGAGCATTAAGGATTGAGCCAGTGGCATTGAATTTGTCACGAATGCGGTAAATGGTTTGTCTCTTTGGGGCTTGAGTATCAAAGCTCATCAAGAGTGTGCAAAGCAGTCATCAAAGCAAAAGGTGGCTACTTTGAAGAACCTAGAATATAAGACATATTTTCAGTGTTGTTTCACACTTTTTTGTTAAGTATATAATTCCACATGTGTTAATTCATAGTTTTGATGCCTTCAGTGTGAATGTACAATTTTCATAGTCATGAAAATACAGAAAAATCTTCAAATGAGGTGTGTCCAAACTTTTGGTCTGTACTGTATATATACTGTATTATACATTTGTAGAAAAGATGAATGAAAGGTAAATAGAAATGTATTTATTCTTGTTAGCAGACAAAACCTTAACTTTGCTCCTAGTTAGTAATGTCAGAGGTAACAGTTGTATCATCACAAAAAAAAGTACAGCTTATACATAGGGCAACAGTGCCACATAGTGGACATTATTTTAATTGCATTAGGTTTATTCGTCACAATGGGAAATACATTCACTTTAAAGGAACAACCTGGTAAAAAAAGCATCACTTTATGTTTAGAAATGTTAACTATACATGAAAAGGCTTGTCTATAATTTTCTCATCAGTTATATCAATAACACTAGGGACACTATTTGTGGCCGTTGTCGTGTGCACACGTTCATAGGGTATAAACCTGACAGTATTCACAGTCTGGATAAAAAGCATAGGAATATAACCAGGGTAGAGAATCATTGCAAGGAAACATATACCACATGATATTAATGTTTTATCATAGGCGTCCTGTAGGAAAGCATAGTCTTCTGCGCTTCCATATAGAGTTAAACAAATGGTACACAGATACAGATCAGCCAGACTTAGACCAAAAGCACATGCCTTTGACGTCTGTTTGATGAATACTGACCTATGTGAACTGTATGAACATTGAATCCTATGTCAGGAAAAGCTCTTTTAGGTAGGTGCCCAAATTAGCAAAACAAGAAAATAGCATTATTGACATGATTAATCCTTTCACCCCGAAAGCCTGTTTTCACCTTCCTGACGACCAGGCCAATTTTTAGAATTCTGACCAGTGTTACTTCATGAGGTAATAACTCTGGAACCCTTTAACAGATCATGGTGATTCTCAGACTGTTTCTTCGTGACATATTGTACTTCATGAAAGTGGTAAAATTTCTTTGATATAACTGTCATTTACTTGTGAAAAAATCAAAAATGAGGTGAAAATTTTGAAAATTTTGCAATTTTCAAAATAGTTAAGAAATAACATTTCCCACATGTCTATCAGCACAATTTTGGAAAAATAATTTTTATTTTTTTAGGAAGTTATAAGGGTTAAAAGACCAGTGATTTCTCATTTTTACAACAAAATTTTCAAAACCATTTTTTAGGGACCACATTACATTCGAAGTGACTTTGAGGGGTCTATATTAGAGATGAGCGAACATGTTCGGAAAACGTTCGCCAATTTCAAATTCGACACAAACATTGCACATTCAGATTCGTGCTCGAACCCCTGAACTTTTTTTCTCAAGATCGGCAAAAGTCGATAACGAACCCGAAGATCAGTAGTTTCCCACGCTGTCATCTGCATAACAGCGTGGGAAACAGGGGCTTTGATCTGTGGTAACATAGTTACCTCCGGTCACAGCGCTGCAGGAACACGATGTCAGATGTCAGCATCATCCCGCAGCTGTCACGGTGACCCACGTTAAAAAGTTTACCACGGATGACAGGTGTCGGCTGACTTAAGGGCGAGCACAAGCACAGCTGATAAAAAGATTAGTCTCATTAGCCGGCTCTTGTACAGTTAAAGTAAAAAAAAGTTAAAATGAATGAATAATTTTTAAAATAAAAGTAAAAAACACATTATACTCACCTACACCTACTCGCCGATGGCCTTGTCCCCCGTAAAAAAATAAAAAAACACCATATACTCACCTTAATGCCTAATCCCAAATGCCCATGTCACCTGTAATAAAGAAAAAATAATAAACCGCCATAATCCTCACCTATCCGCCATAGTCCACGTAATCCAGATTGTCCCAAGCAGATCTGGTCATTGATAGAACAGTCACATTAGGAGATGTGACTATGCTATCTGGCAGCCGGCGATACCTGATAGGAGCATCATCATTCCTGCAGTGTATAGCGCTGAGCTGTTGTGAGAGAGGTCACTTGAGTTCATCAGCTGATTAACACCTGTGACCTCACTTATGGCACCAGTGCTGCTTGAGAAAATTCTGTATAACCAGCTACTGGATAGAGCATTCACATCAGTGACTGCTCATGTGACTGTTTTATCAATGATCCAATCGCCGTGGGACAATCTGGATTGTTTCACCAGGTCAGACAGGTGAGTATTATGCTTCTTTATTTTATTTTTGTTACAGGAGATAAGGGCTTCTGTTAATTAGGTAAGTATAATTGTTTTTGGTTAAATAAGAATTTTAAATAAAGGAGTGTGTCATTATTTCAAATAAAGTACTTTATTTTGGGTGTTTGATGTTTTTTAATGGAATGAGGAAGGAAAAAATAAACATTTACATTTTCTTTTCACAAAAATTTTACTTTAGACCCAATTTTTTCTCATTTTCACAAGGGTAACTGTAGAAAATGGACCCCAAAATGTGTTGTGCAATTTACCCATATATGGGAAAAAACACTGTTTTGACGCACAGCAGAGCTCACCATTTGACTTTTTGAATGTAAAATGTACTGGAATAGTTAGCGGGCTTCATGTCGTGTTTGGAGAGCCCCTGATGTGCCTAAACAGTGGAAAATCCCCACAAGTGACACCATTTTGGAAACTAGACCCCTCAGGGAACTTATTTTGATGTATGGTAAACCCCCAGAAGCTTCACAGAAGTTTATAACGTTGAGCCGCGAAAATAAAAAAAAAATTTAGCCCCAAATTTAGCATTTTCACTAGTTTAAAAGGAGAAATTGCACCATAAAATTTGTTGTTCAATTTCTCCTGAGTGCGCAGATACCCAGTATGTGGAGGAAAATTACTTTTTGGGTAGTGTTGATCGAGCACTAAAATGCTCGGGTGCTTGAAGCTCGGGCCGAACTCGCCGTGATGCTCAGGTGCTCGACCCGAGCAACGAGCCCAATATTAGTCTATGGGAGACCCGAGCATTTTTGCGGCGGCACCCCGGCAGTCTGTAGAAAGCCTAAAAAGTGCCCTAAACGATAGTGACAGTGCTCAAATGACATGGGGACAGCATGGGGATCGCCCCAGGAAGCATTTCTGACCCCCAGGTCACTGCTGTCAACAACGTGGTCAGAGGTATTAAGCCACTTTTACGGGCTCACAATAAAACATTCAAAAATGAAAGTGAAACTGCTTTCCTGTGAAATATGTTAAGGAACATACTTTCCAGGGTAAAGACTTGTGTATAAGGTAAAATAAATAACCAAAAACAAAAATACTCCTCCACACCTTGGGCTATGTTCACAAGTAGCATTTTTTTATGCGTTTTTGCACTTTTGTATTGCTTTCAACCGTGACAAATGCATTCACCGGGAAATGTCATTTTAACATTTTACAACCTTATCTGGCCATGTGCTGTGTGACACATGTATACAGTGCTGAAAAGACATGGGGACAGCATGACGAAGACCCCTGAAAGCATCTCTGACACCCAGGTCACTGCCTAAAAGTGTGCCCATCAGAAGTCATTCTTGCCGCATCAGAAGATGCAGAATTGCAAATATCCCCGTGCAAGCTCTTGTCCCAGGGCAGTGTTCAATTGTACCTCCCCCATTCCTTGCTATGCAAGCGCAAATATGCAGCCAACCACCCACCCACCCCCAGGCTGCAATAACATACTGCTTGCTTGCAATTGAAATTTGGCCTTTTAGGCATGTGGAGGCGGAATCTGGCCACCACGTCATGGCTGCATTGGCGGCCTGGTATCCATACTCAGTCCCCAGCAGCCTGGCTGCCGGGTGTCCACACTCGGTCCCCAGCCACCAGGGGGCAGCCGGGTGTCCATAAACGGTCCCCAGCCACCTGGGGGCAGCCGGGTGTCCATAAACGGTCCCCAGACGCCCCTATTTCTCCTGTCAACTTCCCCCCACACATTTTTCTTAGCCCCGCCTGCTTTAGGGCAGCATTGGACGAGCCCCCCAGAGAACCAGACTCCTCCGGTGGGCCCTGGCTTCTCCATCAGGGAAGTTGAGAGTGCCAAGGTGAGGAGCATGATGATGGTGATAGAAGTTAGCATCTGTTTTGTTTTCTTTTAATGCATGTGTAAGTGTGCAGCCTGCCACCCACCCACCCCCAGGCTGCAATGCCATACTGCTAGCTTGCACTTGAAATGGGGCCTTTTAGTTTGGAGGAGGCCGAAGCTGGCCACTACCTCATGGCTGCTTCGGCAGCGAGGTATCCACACTCAGTCCCCAGCTGCCCTTATTTGTCCCGGTGTGCCTTATACATAAGATTAAGCGCATATACCAAAACATTACCTGTGCCCTCCCCAGTGTATTGAGTGGGAAGGACAGCCTATTCCGCTGTAGTGTGTGCATGCCAAACCCCTGTTCATGGTACATGAGAAGATGCCTCCCACCCTGCACCTGTCGTTGCAGACTTGCAACTATCCCCGTTCAAGTCCTTGTCCCAGGGCAGTGTTCAATTGTACCTCTCCCATTCCTTGCCATGCAAGCGCAAGTATGCAGCCTGCCACCCACCCACCCCCAGGCTGCAATACCATACTGCTTGGTTGCACTTGAAATTGGGCCTTTTCGGCATGTGGAGGCAGAATCTGGCCACCACGTCATGGCTGCGTTGGCGGCCTGGAATCCATACTCAGTCCCCAGCCGCCCGGCGGCCGGGTGTCCACACTCGGTCCCCAGCCGCCAGGGGGGCGGCCGGGTGTCCATACTCAGTCCCCAGCCACCCCACGGCCGGGTGTCAACACACGATCCCCAGCCGCCTGAGGGCAGCAGGATGTCCATAAACGGTCCCCTGCTGCCCCTATTTCTCCTTGGAACATCCCCCCACACACTTTTCTTAGCCCGGCTTGCTTTAGGGCAGCATTGGATGAGACCACCAGAGAACCAGACTCTTCCAGTGGGCACTGGCTTCTCCATCAGGGGAGTTGAGAGTGCCAAGGTGAGGACCATGATGATGATGATACAAGTTAGCATCTGCTTTGTTTTCTTGGAATGCAAGCGCATGTATGTAGTAGCGGCTAGGCCTGAGGTGGTCAGCGTTTTGGCGCATATCCTACCTCCTCCGAGGATTGCTGGATGTTTTCCTGCTACTATTCCAGTTCTATGACTCCCGTTAAAACAAAGCTTCAGGTGATAAATGATGGATGAGGGAGTGGCAAAGAAGAAAGAGCAGGAGGAACAGGGACCATTCACATCAATATCTTGCCAGTCAACAACATATGTCTTGTAGGATATGTTTCTGTAACAAAAAGAGTGGTTCGGCTACACAGTTATAGGGCATACAGTGAGTGCAATGCCTACCAAAAATTTTGAGGCACTCCAATGCCCCTTGGAAATGACATGGAGGTCAGAGGGCCTTAACTAAACCATTTTTTCCATTTATAGCAACTGGGTCTCCTGTACACTGTTAGCCTAAGCAGTAAATGGAAGGCTTTCCAAAAATTATGAGGAACTGCAATGCCCCTTGAAACAGACGTGGATTACAGCGTACTAAAAACCTTCTACCAATTATTGGGGAGTGGGTCTCCCTTAGTTTTCGCCTTTGCATTGAAAAGCAAAAGCTGACTAAAATTAGGAGGCAATGCAATGCCCGTTGGAAGAGTCGTGGAGGTTAGAGGTAATTAAAAACAACATTTGAATGCCCCTTGGAAGAGACGTGGAGTTCATAGTGGTTTAACAATACGGTTTTAATGCCCCCTGGAAGAGACGTGGAGGTCACAGTAGCTTAACAAGATGGTTTTAATGCCCCTCGGAAAAGTGGTGGAGGTCGCAGTAGCTTAACAAGACGGTTTTAATGCCCCTCGGAAAAGTGGTGGAGGCCGCAGTAGCTTAACAAGACGATTTTAATGCCTCTCGGAAAAGACGTGGAGGTCCCAGTAGCTTAACAAGACGGTTTGAATGCCCCTTGGAACAGACGTGGAGGTCACAGTAGCTTAACAAGACGCTTTTAATGCCCCTTACAAGAGCCATACAGTACAGCATCTTAAAAATATTATTCCCATTATTGGGGAGTGGGTCTCCCATAGTGTTTGCTTATGCCTTCCAAGCAAAAGCTTCCCAAAATTAAGACGGAGCAACTTGCAATGCCCTTTAAAAGAGCCATGCAGTACAGCATATTACAAACATTATTCCCATTATTGGGTAGTGGGTCTCCCATAGTATTTGCTTATGCCTTCCAAGCAAAAGCTTCCCAAAATTAAGATGGAGCAACTTGCAATGCCCCTTACAAGAGCCATGCAGTACAGCATATTAAAAACATAAGTCCCATTATTGGGGAGTAGATCTCCCATAGTATTTGCTTATGCCTTCCAAGCAAAAGCTTCCAAAAATTAAGACGGAGCAACTTGCAATGCCCCTTACAAGAGCCATGCAGTACAGCATATTGCAAACATTATTCCCATTATTGGGGAGTGGGTCTCCCATAGTATTTGCTTATGCCTTCCAAGCAAAAGCTTCCAAAAATTAGGAGGAAATGCAATGCCCGTTCGAAGACTTGTGGAGGTCCCAGTAGCTTAACAAGACGGTTTAAATGGCCCTTACAAGAGACGTGGAGGTCAGAGTGGTAAAACAAGATGGTTTTAATGCCCCTCAGAAGAGACGTGGAGGTCAGAGTGGTATAGCAAGACGCTTTTAATGCCCCTTACAAGACACGTGGAGGTCAGAGTGGTATAAAAAGACACTTTTAATGCCCCTTACAAGACACGTGGAGGTCAGAGTGGTATAACAAGACGCTTTTAATGCCCCTCAGAAGAGACGTGGAGGTCAGAGAGGTATAACAAGACACTTTTAATGCCCCTTACAAGACACGTGGAGGTCAGAGTGGTATAACAAGATGCTTTTAATGCCCCTTACAAGAGACGTGGAGGTCAGAGTGGTATAACAATACGCTTTTAATGCCCGTCAGAAGAGACATGGAGGTCAGAGTGGTATAACAAGATGCTTTTAATGCCCCTTACAAGAGACGTGGAGGTCAGAGTGGTATAACAAGACGCTTTTAATGCCCGTCAGAAGAGACGTGGAGGTCAGAGTGGTATAACAAGATGCTTTTAATGCCCATCAGAAGAGACGTGGAGGTCAGAGTGGTAAAACAAGACGCTTTTAATGCCTTTTACAAGAGACGTGGAGGTCAGATGGTATAACAAGACGCTTTTAATGTCCCTCAGAAGAGACGTGGAGGTCAGAATGGTATAACAATATGCTTTTAATGCCCCTTACAAGAGACGTGGAGGTCAGAGTGGTATAACAAGACGCTTTTAATGCCCCTCAGAAGAGACGTGGAGGTCAGAGAGGTATAACAAGACGCTTTTAATGCCCGTCAGAAGAGACGTGGAGGTCAGAGAGGTATAACAAGACGCTTTTAATGCCCCTCAGAAGAGACGTGGAGGTCAGAGTGGTACAACATGACGCTTTTAATGCCCCTTAAAAGAGACGTGGATGTCCGAATGGTATAACAAGATGCTTTTAATGCCCCTTACAAGAGATGTGGGGGTCAGAGTGGTATAACAAGATGCTTTTAATGCCCGTCAGAAGAGACGTGGAGGTCAGAGTGGTATAACAAGACGCGTTTAATGCCCCTTACAAGACAAGTGGAGGTCAGAGTGGTATAACAAGATGCTTTTAATGCCCCTCAGAAGAGACGTGGAGGTCAGAGTGGTATAACAAGGCGCTTTTAATGCCCCTTACAAGACACGTGGAGGTCAGAGTGGTATAACAAGAAGCTTTTAATGCCCCTTACAAGAGACGTGGAGGTCAGAGTGGTATAACAAGACGCTTTTAATGCCCGTCAGAAGAGACGTGGAGGTCAGAGAGGTATAACAAGACGCTTTTAATGCCCCTTACAAGACACGTGGAGGTCAGAGTGGTATAACAAGATGCTTTTAATGCCCCTTACAAGAGACGTGGAGGTCAGAGTGGTATAACAAGATGCTTTTAATGCCCGTCAGAAGAGACGTGGAGGTCAGAGTGGTATAACAAGACGCTTTTAATGCCCCTTACAAGAGACGTGGAGGTCAGAGTGGTATAACAAGACGCTTTTAATGCCCGTCAGAAGAGACGTGGAGGTCAGAGAGGTATAACAAGATGCTTTTAATGCCCCTCAGAAGAGACGTGGAGGTCAGAGTGGTAAAACAAGACGCTTTTAATGCCTTTTACAAGAGACGTGGAGGTCAGAGTGGTATAACAAGACGCTATTAATGCCCCTCAGAAGAGACGTGGAGGTCAGAATGGTATAACAATATGCTTTTAATGCCCCTTACAAGAGACGTGGAGGTCAGAGTGGTATAACAAGACGCTTTTAATGCTCCTCAGAAGAGACGTGGAGGTCAGAGTGGTATAACAAGATGCTTATAATGCCCCTCAGAGGAGACGTGGAGGTCAGAGTGGTTTAACAAGACCCTTTTAATGCCCCTTACAAGACACATGGAGGTCAGAGTGGTATAACAAGATGCTTTTAATGCCCCTTACAAGAGACGTGGCGGTCAGAGTGGTATAACAAGACACTTTTAATGCCCCTTACAAGACACGTGGAGGTCAGAGTGGTATAACAAGATGCTTTTAATGCCCCTTACAAGAGACGTGGAGGTTAGAGTGGTATAACAAGATGCTTTTAATGCCCCTTACAAGAGACGTGGAGGTCAGAGTGGTATAACAAGACTCTTTTAATGCCCCTCAGAAGAGACGTGGAGGTCAGAGTGGTATAACAAGATGCTTTTAATGCCCGTCAGAAGAGACGTGGAGGTCAGAGTGGTATAACAAGACGCTTTTAATGCCCCTTACAAGAGAGGTGGAGGTCAGAGTGGTATAACAAGATGCTTTCAATGCCCCTTACAAGAGTCATGGAGGTCAGAGTGGTATAACAAGATGCTTATAATGCCCCTCAGAGGAGACGTGGAGGTCAGAGTGGTATAACAAGACCCTTTTAATGCCCCTTACAAGACACATAGAGGTCAGAGTGGTATAACAAGATGCTTTTAATGCCCCTTACAAGACACGTGGAGGTCAGAGTGGTATAACAAGACGCTTTTAATGCCCCTTACAAGAGACATGGCGGTCAGAGTGGTATAACAAGACACTTTTAATGCCCCTTACAAGACACGTGGAGGTCAGAGTGGTATAACAAGATGCTTTTAATGCCTCTTACAAGAGACGTGGAGGTCAGAGTGGTATAACAAGATGCTTTTAATGCCCCTTACAAGAGACGTGGAGGTCAGAGTGGTATAACAAGACGCTTTTAATGCCCCTCAGAAGAGACGTGGAGGTCAGAGTGGTATAATAAGATGCTTTTAATGCCCCTTACAAGACACGTGGAGCTCAGAGTGGTATAACAAGATGCTTTTAATGCTCCTCAGAAGAGACGTGGAGGTCAGAGTGGTATAACAAGATGCTTTTAATGCCCCTCAGAAGAGACGTGGAGGTCAGAGTTGTATAACAAGACACATTTAATGCCCCTTACAAGAGACGTGGAGGTCAGAGTGGTATAACAAGACGCTTTTAATGCCCCTTACAAGAGACGTGGAGGTCAGAGTGGTATAACAAGATGCTTTTAATGCCCCTTATAAGAGACATGGAGGTCAGAGTGGTATAACAAGACGCTTTTATTGTTCCTCAGAAGAGACTTGGAGGTCAGAGTGGTATAACAAGTTGCTTTTAATGCCCCTCAGAAGAGATGTGGAGATCAGAGTGTTATAACAAGATGCTTTTAATGCCCCTTACAAGAGACGTGGAGGTCAGAGTGGTATAACAAGATGCTTTTAATGCCCCTTACAAGAGATGTGGAGGTCAGAGTGGTATAAAAAGATGCTTTTAAGGCCCCTTACAAGAGACGTGGAGGTCAGAGTGGTATTACAAGACTCTTTTAATGCCCTTTACAAGAGCCATACAGTACAGCATCTTAAAAATATTATTTCCATTATTGGGGAGTGGGTCTCCCATAGTCTTTGCTTATGCCTTCCAAGCGAAAGCTGACAAAAATAAGGATTGAGGACCTTTCAATAATAGCAACACGGACCACGGTCACACTGGTGATATAGTTTTGGTGGAGGCTGAGGATAAGGAGAAGAACATAAAACAGCCGAAATGAGGAAGCATATACCCATGTGTGGGTGTGAAGTGGTGCATGTGAATATACCTCCCGAAATAACACAGTGGATTTGACTTTATGCTACTCTGCTGTCTTTTGGTGGTGATGAGAAGTCTGGCCCAATCCAGCCCTTGTTCATTTTGATAAGGGTCAGCTTGTCAACATTGTCAGTTGATAGGCGAGTGCGCTTATCAGTTATAATTCCCCCAGCGGCAATAAAAACACGCACCGATAGCACGCCAGCGGCAGGGCAGGCCGGGATCTCCAAGGCGTAGAGAGCCAGTTCATTCCAAGTGTCCAGCTTGGATACCCAATAATTAAAAAGCACAGAGGAAACACGGAGGATGCTGGTACGGTCGGCAAGGTACTCCCTCACCATCTTTTGAAACTTTCCACTCCTTGTGAGAGTACCCCGCGCCTCAGGGTCTGCCCGAAGGGAGGGTCTGAGAAAACTGTCCCAGAACGTTGACAGTGTTCCCCTGCCTCTGCTGGATTGGAGTTGCCTCTCTCTCGCTTGTACCCTTTGGTTGGTCAACGAACTGTGACCTCTGCCGCTAGCGTGTTCAGATGGGAATTGTTTTAACAGTTCTGCAGCAAGGGCCCATTTTTGTAGACCTCTCCACCTCAGGAATAAGAGAGTGAAAGTTCTCCTTGTAGCGGGGGTCTACAAGTGTCACCAACCAGTATTGACTGTCACCCAACATTTTAACAACGCGAGGGTCACGGTTAAGGCAGCGTAACATAAAGTCAGCCATGTGTGCCAGACTGGTAACGGGCAAGATTTCCGTGTCCTCACCAAGATGACGACTGACCATGCTCTCCTCCTCCTCCTCCTCCTCCCCCCTGTACTCAGGCCACCCACGCTGAACCGATGGTATGATACTTGTACAGGTACTACCGTCTACAGCGCATGATAACAGCTCCTGTTCTTCCTCCTCCTCCTCCTCCTCTCCATCATTGTCCCCCAATGCACGTTGGGATGAGATGAGGCTGGGCTGTGTGTAATCGCCCACTATGGCTTCTTGATCCATCTCATCATACTCTGGCTGCAATGCGTCCTCTTTAATTCTCTGCAGAGAGCATTGCAAAAGACAGACAAGTGGGATGCTGACACTAATGATGGCGTCATCGCCACTCACCATCTTGGTGGCCTCCTCAAAGTTTGTCAGGATGGTACATATGTCAGACATCCAGGTCCACTCATGAGGTCTTATGTGTGGAGTCTGACCTGAATATCGACGACCTTGTTGCAGCTGGTACTCCACAACTGCTCTCTTCTGCTCACAAATCCTTAGCAACATGTGGAGGGTAGAGTTCCATCCTGTGGGGACATCACACACCAGTCGGTCTGCCGGAAGCTGCAAACGCTGCTGCAACACAGCAAGGGCGGCGGAAGCTGTAGCTGACTTGCGAAAATGAGCTGACAGGCGGCGTACTTTCACGAGCAGATCTGGTAACTCTGGGTATGATTTAAGAAACCGCTGAACCACGAGGTTAAGCACATGAGCCATTCATGGTACGTGTGTGATCTCGCCTTGCCTCAGAGCCGCCACCAGGTTACTGTCATTGTCACACACGACCATGCCTGGATGTAGGTTCAGCGGTCTCAGCCACAGATCTGCCTGCTCTTTCACAGCTGTCCACAATTCACAAGCAGTGTGAGGTTTATCACCTAAGCTTATGAGTTTCAGCACAGCCTGTTGCCGCTTGGCGGAGGCAGTACTGCAGTGCTTCCAGCTTGTAACTGATGTGGTGATATCTGAGATGGAGGCTGAACATGAGGAGGAGGAGGAGGATGCACAAGGGCTGTACACTGTGGGGGCAACTCTGACTGACATAGGGCCCGCAATCCTTGGTGTGGGGAGGATGTGTTCCATCCCAAGGTCCGACTGGGTCCCGGCTTCCACTATGTTTACCCAGTGTGCCGTCTCGGAGATGTACCGTCCCTGGCCACAAGCACTTGTCCACGTGTCCGTTGTCAGGTGGACTCTCCCAGTAACTGCGTTGTTGAGGGCATGGCTGATGTTTTTGGACACGTGATGTGGTGATATCTGAGATGGAGGCTGAACATGAGGAGGAGGAGGATGCACAAGAGCTGTACACTGTGGGGGCAACTCTGACTGACATAGGGCCCTCAATCCTTGGTGTGGGGAGGATGTGTTCCATCCCAAGGTCCGACTGGGTCCTGGCTTCCACTATGTTTACCCAGTGTGCCGTCTCGGAGATGTACCGTCCCTGGCCACAAGCACTTGTCCACGTGTCCGTTGTCAGGTGGACTCTCCCAGTAACTGCGTTGTTGAGGGCATGGCAGATGTTTTGGGACACGTGCTTGTGTAGTGCGGGGGTGGCACAATGGGCAAAATAGTGTCGGCTGGGGACCGAGTACCGAGGGACGGCCACCGCCATAACGTTGCGGAAGGATTCCGTCTCCACCAGCCTAAAAGGCAGCATTTCCAGTGCAAGCAGTCGTGAAATGTGCGAATTTAGGACTGTGGCCTGTTGGGCGTTAGCTGCAAATTTCCGCTTTCATTCAAAGGTCTGGGATATGGACTATTGAACGCTGCGATGGGACGTGGACGTGGACATTGATGCTGTTTCTTGAGAAACTGCCATAACAAGTGAAGACTGAGAGGAGGGGGCATCTTTACATGCAGTATGGACAGGGGATTGCCTTGCACACATAACAGGGGGTTCTATTGCACGCACAACTGCGGAAGAAGCAGTGGTGACACCCGCTGACACAGGTCATGGACCCTGGGTTTCACCCCACAAAGTCGGGTGCTTTGCTGCCATGTGCCTGATCATGCTGGTGGTGGTCAGGCTGGTAGTTTTGTCACCCCTGCTGATGCTGGCATGGCAGGTGGTAAAAATGGCCTTTTTGGGGTTATAAGCAGAGTCTTTAAAAAAATTCCAGACTCTGGAAGACCTACCGCTTGTACTGGCAACATCCCTCGTGTTGGTGTTACGGGGAACGGTTGCCCGCCTTCTGTCTGCGGCCACCACACTGCTTCTTCCTGCCTGTTGGGGTACTCGGCCTCCCTCCCCCTGTGTACTGCTGGCCTCATTCTGCACGTCCTCCTGCCACGTTGGGTCAGTTACTAGATCATCCACCACCTCCTCCTCTTCCACTTGCGCACCACGATGCTCCTCCTCACTTCCTGGCAATTGTGTCTCGTCATCATCCACCTCTTGTGACAAATTGCCAGCATCGACTTCCTGTGTCCATGGCTGTTCAAATATTTGGGCATCGCTGCATGGGATCTCCTCTTCCACCACTTCAAGCATAGCAGGCGAGGGGCACAAATATGGAAATGGACCAGTGAACAGCTCTTCAGAGTGTCCAGGTGTGGGATCAATTGCAGTCTGACGACAATCGGCATGGTGGGAGGAAGGAGCATCAGGGTGAGGAGGAGTATGCAGTCGAGACTCACGGCTACTAAGAGTTGACCGTGTGGAAGACAGACCGGAGGTGGTGGTGCCCAGGTAACTGGAAGTATTATCTGCTATCCAATTAATAACCTGTTCACACTGATCAGTCCGCAATACTGGTGTTGCTCTGTGGTTCCCTAGTAATTCTTTCAAGAAGTGGGAGCGAGAAGATGTGGCTCTTGGTTGTGGCACATTTCCACCTTGGCCATGGCCCCGTCCTCTGCACGCACCATCACCAGATCATCCAGTTCCACGCCCCTTGCCCTTTGTAAAGAAAGTAAAATAGCTTACACTCGCACTATCAATGGAAAAAGGGTAATAAAAAGTAGATTAGAACCGTGGAAGAGGAAAACCACAGTTCTATTTCTCTGGCCTACACCCGACTCTTTTAAACAATCAGAACAATCAGGGAGAAACTATTACTGTTTTTCCTTCGGAAAAAATACCAAAACCTGAATAATAGAGATTTTTTACCGTGGAATGGCAAAACCACAGTTATTGTTTACTGGTGTATACCACACTTTTTAAAATATATAGATTTGCGGCTGAACAGTGAGTGACACACTCAAACTGTTTTGTTTTTAGATACCAAGGGCCCAAAACTGGATACTACAGAGATTTTACCGGTAGAACTGCAAAACCACACTGGGAATTTTCAGGCGTACACCAGACTATTTTCAACAGATATATTTTTGTGTCAGAACACTCAGGAGACACTACTGCTTTTTTTACTGCAAAAAATGCGAAAAGCAGGATAATGGAGATTTTTTACCGTGGAACAGCAAAACCACAGTTTTAATTTACTGGTGTATATACCAGACTTTTTTAAAAATATAGATTTGCGGCTGAACAGTGAGCGACACACTCAAACTGTTTTTTTTTAGATACCAAATGCCCAAAACTGGATACTACAGAGATTTTACCCGTAGAACTGCAAAACCACACTGGGATTTGTCAGGCGTACACCAGACTATTTTCAACAGATATATTTTTGTGTCAGAACACTCAGGAGACACTACTGCTTTTTTTACTGCAAAAAATGCGAAAAGCAGGATAATGGGGATTTTTTACCGTGGAACAGCAAAACCACAGTTTTAATTTACTGGTGTATATACCAGACTTTTTTAAAAATATAGATTTGCGGCTGAACAGTGAGCGACACACTCAAACTGGTTTCTTTTTAGATACCAAAGGCCCAAAACTGGATACTACAGAGATTTTACCCGTGGAACTGCAAAACCACACTTCTGTTTCTGTGGCCTATACCAGACTCTTTTCAACAGATATATTTGTGTCTGAAAAATCAGAGACACCATTTTTTTTGGGGGGGGGCGGGACACCAATAGGTTAATAAGATGGGTATTTGTACAGTGTGTAGGAGGAAAAAAAAAGAGGATTTAGATGAAAAAAAAGGATTTTTACTGGCCCCTGAGACCTGCAGCTAAGTCCAGCAATTTCAGAAACAGGAGCACACAGGACTGTAATGCAGCGTTTGCTGGTATAACCACTGCGACTCCTATACAGCCTGCCTGCCTGCCTGCCTGATATCTGGGATGATATTAGTCCTGAGAAGGACTGTTTGTTTGTTCTGGCAGCCTTTACAGACCCTACACTAACTATTTTGCAGGAAAAATCTCTCCCTAGCTCAGCAGTGCTGTCCCTACACTGTCTGATCCGGAGCGTCTGTGTCCAAGATGGCGGCGCCTGGTTTTAAATACTCGAGGTGACGCTGTGCGGCCAGCCAATCACTGTAATGCCCACAAACAACATGGCTGCGGCTTTACAGTGAATGGCTGGCAATCCCTGCATGTTCATTGGCTCTGTAAAGAGCGCCAAACATGCAGGGCGTAGACCCGAGCTCCGGCCCGAGTAACCCGGAAATGCTCGGTGCTCGCTGAACATCCCGAGTAGCGTGATGCTCGGGCAAGTACCGAGCAGTGTCGAGCATGCTCGCTCAACACTATTTTTGGGTGCACGGCAGGGCTTCGAAGTGAAAGCGTGCCATTTGCCTTTTTGAATGCAAAATTTGCTGGAATAATGGAGAGCCCCTGATGTGCCTAAACAGTGGAAAACCCCCGCAAGTGACACAATTTTAGAAACTACATCCCTCGGGGAACTTATCTAGATGTGCGGTGAGCACTTTGAACACCCAGGTGCTTCACAAAAGTTTACAACGTTGTGCTGTGAAAATAAAAAAAAATCACATTTTCCCCACAAAAATGTTTTTAGCCCCAAATTTTGCAGTTTCACAAGGATAACAGGAGAAAATGGACCCCAAAATTTGTTGTGCAATTTTTCTTGAGTAGGCAGTTACCTCATATGTGGTTGAAAACTACTTTTGAGGCCTAGTGCAAAGCTCACAAGGGAAGAAGTGCCATATTGAGGTTCAGATTTTGCTTGACTGGTTTGAGGGTGCCATGTCACATTGGTAGAGCCTTTGAAGTGCCAGAACAGCCAAACTCCCCATAAGTGACCCCATTTTACAAACTACACCTCTCAATGAATTCATCTAGTGGTTCAGTGATCATTAGTGATGAACGAGCATGCTCACTATTGCTCGGTGCTCGCCCGAGCATCTCACTGCTCGAGATGCTCGGCACTCGCCGAGTATTTCCGGGGTTGCTCGGGTGGGAGCTCGGGTCCCCTCCGTGCATGTTTGGCGCTCTTTAGAGCGCCAAAGAACATGCAGGGATTGTCTGCAACACACTGTAATGCTGCAGCCATGTTGGTTGTGGCATTACAGTGATTGGCAAGCCCCACAGTGTCATCAGGTCTATATCAAACCTGGTGCCGCCATGCTCGTCACAGTCTACTCAGGAATCATGCAGTATAGGGAGAGGTGCTGCTGAGCTAGGGAGAGATTTTCTTGTTTCTTAGTTAGTGTAGGTATACCACCATATATTATTCACATATCCATCTCAACTAACAGTCCTTCTGAGGACTAATCCGGCTGCATAGATATCAGTGCTAGGCAGGCAGTGTATGTGGCAGACATCAGTGCATAAAATAAGAGGGTCCATTCCAGTTCTGTCTGCTGGTGCTTTTACAGATATTTCTAGTAATAGCCCCATGTATCAGGGGCCAGGAATAATTTTTTTTTGGATCTTCATCCTGATTACTTGCTTAAAAAGCAATCCAGAGAACAGCATTTTTCTGCTCCATTTGCTTGTTGGCACTGCAGAATACAGCCAGGTCCTTTCCATATTACAGCTCTAAAAATCCATCTATTTAAAACTGTAGTTTGTTTGTCACATGGATCACATATAAGTGCGCTGAAAATTCTGCCGTTTCTGGCCTCCATTGAAATTTTGATGCAGTATGTCAGCGAACTTATTGACACGAGGTCGCTGTGAAAAATAGTCACCTACATGCCAGCTATTTAAAACTGTGGTTTGTCCATCATACGGATCACATATAAGTCCGATGAAAATTCTGCCATTTCTGGCCTCCATTGAAATGTTGTTGCAGTGTGTCAGCAAAGTTATTGTAACCAGTTCGCTATTAAAAATAGTTACCTACAGGCCAGCTATTTAAAACTGTGATTTATCCATCACACGGATCACATATATGTGCGCTCCAAATTCTGCCATTTCTGGCCTCCATTGAAATTTTGTTGCAGTGTGTCAGTAAAGTTATTGACACGAGGTCGCTGTGAAAAATAGTAACCTACAGGCCAGCTATTTAAAACTGTGGTTTTCCGTCACACATATCACATATCATTGCGATTCAAATCCAGCCATTTGTAGTGAACGTGGAAAATATTGTCCTCCATTTAAAATGGGCAAGTCACGTGGCAAGGGACGGGGAAGTGGACGTGATGGTGATGATACCACAACAAAGTAACAATGAAAAATAGGACCTCATAAGTAATAAGGGGCATACCACTGAACATTAGGTAAGGAAGAGAGGGACCATAAGTGTTTCAAAAACCCCAGAATAAAGCATAGTTAGAACACAATATGTTGACTAAAAAAGGTGAATACTTTATTTGAATATTTAAAAAGACACATATAGTATAAATTTCATGTGTAAACAGACATAACATGGGCATATGAGGCAACAGAGGGTAGATAGAGACACAGTTGGTATCAAATTTACACTGGACCTATAATAGGTCATAGTCCAACCCATACAATCCATTGATCACAAATAAAGGTGTGCAGGAAAAGTTATAGTAACATAAATCATATGACATGGATAAGGTTAAATAAGACATACTTAGTGAAGGTAAAAGGATAACCAGCAGTGCCAGGGGAATACCCGACATGTGTTTCATACTTCCTCAGGGGCAGTGGTGGGGTGTGTGTGGATAAAGGGCTGTCACTAATGTCCGCTGCTGTGCGGCGCCATGCGCCGCTATTGGTCAGTACCCACTTGCTCTTTATAGGTCTCTATCTACCCTTTGTTGCCTCATATGCCCATGTTATGTCTGTTTACACATGCAATTTATACTATATGTGTCTTTTTAAATAATTAAATAAAGTATTCACCTTTTTTAGTCAACATATTGTGTTCCAACTACGCTTTATTCTGGGGTTTTTGAAACACTTATGGTCCCTCTCTTGTTTACGTGATGGTGATGATGGTGCATGCAGAGGATGAAGCTAAGGCCGTCGGCTGGCTGAAATTGTGCCACAACAAACACCCACATCTTCTCGCTCGACCTTCCTGTCCCAATCAATAGGGGACCGCAGAAAAGCACTATTGAACACAGAGCAGTATAAAAAGGTTATTGGTTGGATAGCAGATAACGTTTCTAGTCACTTAGCCACCACCGCCACCCTGTCTTCCACACGGTCAAGTCTCAGTATCCGTGAGTCTGAACCTCATATTCCTCACCCTAATCCTCCTTCCTCCCATGATGCCGAGTGCCTAGAGACAACTGATCCCACACTTGGACACTCTGAAGAGCTGTTCACTTTTCCATTTATAGATTCGGGCCTCTCGCCTGGTCCACTTGAAGCGGGGCAAGAGGAGATCACATGTAGTGATGCCCAAATATTTGAGCAGCCACGGTCACGTGAAGGTGACTGTGGGAAACTGTCACAAGAGGTGGATGATGATGAGACACAATTGCCAGAAAGTCAGGAGGAGGAACAGGGTGTGGAAGAGGAAGACGAGGTGGTGGATGATATAGTATCTGACCCAACCTGACAGGGGGACATACAGAGAGAGGACAGCAGCACACAGGGGGAGGGAGTTGTAGCACCACAACAGGCAGGAAGAATCAGAGTGGTGGCTGCAGACAGAATGCGGGCAACTGCTCCCCGTAACATCAACACTAGAGTTGAGCGGTGTTCGACTCGAACTGTTCGCCAATCTCAAATTAGAGCTGTTTTGGGTGGTGTTCGAGCCGTTCGGCGAACACGAACGATTTGAAAAATATCCGGCTGTTCGAGGTTATGTTTGATAACTGTTCGTGCACCAAAATCATAACTGGATTTTTTCTCAGTAATGCTGAAAATTAATGTTAATACGCAGTTTGAGTGTACAGCGGGGTGGGGGGAGGGGCAGGGGATGGATCTCTGCAGAAATAATGAAGATCTCCATTTTTTTTTCTCTTTCCCGCATTTACAGTGGGGAGGTGCTCTCTGTCAGCCTATCAGCAGAGCACACACGGAGCGAACTGCTTTTTTTCACACAAGCAAGGCCATGTGTCATTGGCAGTGTATGTCACATGTCCTTGCCCTATAAGACCCTGCCATTTTCCACGTAGCCACCATTTTACTCACTGCTGCAGCTGCGTGTTAGACGGCACCGCTGTTGCTGTGTGCGCTATACTTTGAGTGTTCATTTCAAGCCAATTTTCTCTGAAATATACAGATAGCTTGGGAGTAGGGAATAGTTGTGATTGCAGTCCTTTTGAGGACTAGGTTACATCATTTCCTACGACTTTTATCAGGCAGGTCTGTGCTCTTAAATAGATAGGTTGGGAGTAGGGACTAATTGTAATTGCAGTCCTTTTGAGGGCTAGGTTACATCAGTTCCTACCACTTTTTGCCAGGCAGGTCTGTGCCAGTGCTGTGCAAGTTTTTTTCACAGCATTTGGCTAAATCTAGCTAAGCAAATCCTTTTTGGCCTCTTGCAGAGTGTGTTAGTCAGTGGAGTAGCCTATCTGTGTTGCAAGCTACACCACCAGTGTATAGAATACAAGTTTTTTTACTGCACCTAGCCAAGTAAAACCTTTTGGGCATAGCATCATTCTATTAGTCCATCTATACTAACCTCCACCAGGTTGCAAATTAAAAATAATTTTTATCTGCATCTAGCTCTGAAAAAATATTTCGGCTTGTAGCAGTGTGTGGGACTTGTTCTATTAGTCCATCTATACTAACCTCCACCAGGTTGCAAATTAAAAATAATTTTTATCTGCATCTAGCTCTGAAAAAATATTTGGGCTTGTAGCAGTGTGTGGGACTTGTTCTATTAGTTCATCTATACTAACCTCCACCAGGTTGCAAATTAAAAATAATTTTTATCTGCATCTAGCTCTGAAAAAATATTTGGGCTTGTAGCAGTGTGTGGGATTTATTCTATTACTCCATTTATACTAACCTCCACCAGTTTGCAAATTAAAAATAATTTTTATCTGCATCTAGCTCTGAAAAAAAATTGGGGCTTGTAGCAGTGTGTGGGACTTGTTCTATTAGTCCATCTATACTAACCTCCACCAGGTTGCAAATTTAAAATAATTTTTATCTGCATCTAGCTCTGAAAAAAAATTTGGGCTTTTAGCAGTGTGTGGGACTTGTTCTATTAGTCCATCTATACTAACCTCCACCACCTGTGTATGTAATAAAATTGTTTTACTGCATCTAACCCAGCCAATGCTTTTGGGCTAATACCACAGTTTGGCCACTCAGCTCTGCTCATTTCCCATCCATTGTTTTTTGTGCAAACAACTCCAGAGTTGTCAATTAGTTAACCACCAAAATGAGTGGAAAAAGGCCTGCTGCTGGTGGAAAGGGGAATAGGCATGTTGGGAAGGGAAAAAAAGGTTGTGTCCGTGGGGTAGGTGTTAAAGCAACAGTAACATCTGCAGAAGAAAGACCATCTCCCAGCCAAACCAGGGATTGAAGCTTGAAGAGGACAATTTGCATATTCCAGGTGCCTTCTGGGAAAAGCAAAGAGTCTCCTTCAGCTAGAAGATCGTTGGGTACAGCTGGGACCAGCTGCTTGGAAAGCATCGCCAAACCAGGGATTGAAGCTTGAAGAGGACAATTTGCATATTCCAGGTACCTTCTGGGAAAAGTGAAGAGTCTCTTTCAGCTAGAAGATCGTTGGGTACAGCCGGGACCAGCTGCTTGGAAAGCATCGCCAAACCAGGGATTGAAGCTTGAAGAGGACAATTTGCATTTTCCTGGTGCCTTATGGGAAAAGCGAAGAGTCTCCTTCAGCTAGAAAATCGTTGGGTACAGCATCGCCAAACCAGGGATTGAAGCTTGAAATGGACAATTTGCATATTCCAGGTGCCTTCTGGGAAAAGCGAAGAGTCTCCTTCAGCTAGAAGATCGTTGGGTACAGCATCGCCAAACCAGGGATTGAAGCTTGAAGAGGACAATTTGCATATTCCAGGTGCCTTCTGGGAAAAGCGAAGAGTCTCCTTCAGCTAGAAGATCGTTGGGTACAGCTGGGACCAGCTGCTTGGAAAGCATTGCCAAACCAGGGATTGAAGCTTGAAGAGGACAATTTGCATATTCCAGGTGCCTTCTGGGAAAAGCGAAGAGTCTCTTTCAGCTAGAAGATCATTGGGTACAGCCGGGACCAGCTGCTTGGAAAGCATCGCCAAACCAGGGATTGAAGCTTGAAGAGGACAATTTGCATATTCCAGGTGCCTTCTGGGAAAAGCGAAGAGTCTCCTTCAGCTAGAAGATTGTTGGGTACAGCATCGCCAATCCAGGGATTGAAGCTTGAAGAGGACAATTTGCATATTCCAGGTGCCTTCTGGGAAAAGCGAAGAGTCTCCTTCAGCTAGAAGATCGTTGGGTACAGCATCGCCAAACCAGGGATTGAAGCTTGAAGAGGACAATTTGCATATTCCAGGTGCCTTCTGGGAAAAGCGAAGAGTCTCCTTCAGCTAGAAGATCGTTGGGTACAGCTGGGACCAGCTGCTTGGAAAGCATTGCCAAACCAGGGATTGAAGCTTGAAGAGGACAATTTGCATATTCCAGGTGCCTTCTGGGAAAAGCGAAGAGTCTCTTTCAGCTAGAAGATCATTGGGTACAGCCGGGACCAGCTGCTTGGAAAGCATCGCCAAACCAGGGATTGAAGCTTGAAGAGGACAATTTGCATATTCCAGGTGCCTTCTGGGAAAAGCGAAGAGTCTCCTTCAGCTAGAAGATCGTTGGGTACAGCATCGCCAAACCAGGGATTGAAGCTTGAAGAGGACAATTTGCATATTCCCGGTGCCTTCTGGGAAAAGCAAAGAGTCTCCTTCAGCTAGAAGATCGTTGGGAACAACATCACCAAACCAGGGATTGAAGCTTGAAGAGGACAATTTGCATATTCCAGGTGCCTTCTGGGAAAAGCGAAGAGTCTCCTTCAGCTAGAAGATCGTTGGGTACAGCATCGCCAATCCAGGGATTGAAGCTTGAAGAGGACAATTTGCATATTCCAGGTGCCTTCTGGGAAAAGCGAAGAGTCTCCTTCAGCTAGAAGATCGTTGGGTACAGCATCGCCTAACGGCGAGCGAATTTGTTTATCCTAGGGTATCACAAGAAAGAAGACAGACATCAACTCAGCACGGACAAAGAGCAGCATGGCAGATGTGACAGCCTACATGGTGAGCTGCAACATGTGCTACATGTTCACAGATCGACCAGAAGCTGAAACCAACTTCAGCTGCCAGAAGTGTAGACTACTGGCTCTTTTAGAATAAAAGGTGCGGGGACTGGAAGAAAGAATTGCGACATTAAAACTCATCAAGGAAAATGAAGACTTCCTGGACAGAACAGAAGCGTCACTACTGGTCATGGAAAGTGAAGGAAGCGTCAGAGAACCTCCAGAGGTAGACAAGTGGAGGCAAGTGACCAAAAGAAGCAAGAAGACCATGGAGACACCACCAACCACACAACTGAGAAACAGATTCCAAGGACTTGTGGAGGACGAAGATGGCACAGCTAAGGATGAGGCACTACCAGCAAGCAAAAAAGAAAAGAGCACCCAGAAACACCCAGAAGCGACAAGAAAAAGGACAGCCAAGAAGGGAAGAAGAGTGGTGGTGGTGGGAGACTCACTACTGAGAGGAACAGAAGCAGCTATCTGCAGACCGGACATAACCGCAAGAGAAGTATGCTGCCTCCCAGGAGCGAAGATCAAGGATGTTACCGATAGGATACTGAAGCTCATCAGTTCCAAGGATGTCCACCCATTTCTTCTGATACATGTTGGCACCAATGACACGGCAAAGAAGGACCTACCGACAATCTGCAAGGACTTTGAAGCATTGGGGAAGAAAGTAAAAGAACTGGATGCGCAGGTAGTTTTTTCTTCTATCCTTCCAGTAGACGGGCATGGCGTCAGGAGATGGAACAGGATCCTTGATGTGAACAACTGGCTGAGACGACGGTGCAGACAACAAGGATTTGGATTCCTGGACCACGGTGTGAATTATCTCTATGACGGACTCCTTGACAGAGACGGACTACACCTCAACAAACCCGGGAAACACACATTCGCCAGGAGACTCGCAACACTCATCAGGAGGGCGTTGAACTAGAAGAAGAGGGGATGGGAAGAAAAACGCTGGACACGAACATGCAACCAGAGAACATACTAATGAAAGATATGAAGTGCGATAAAGAAGGTCCAAGACAAGATACTTGGAAGGGAGGTAAGAAAATTTCTAATACAATCCACAGGGAGAAGATTGGAACAAAACAAAATTGTGTAAACTGCGTGCTAGCAAATGCCAGAAGCCTGACAAACAAGATGGATGAACTGGAAGCAGAAATATCTACAGGTAACTATGACATAGTGGGAATAACCGAGACATGGTTTGATGAAAGCTATGACTGGGCAGTTAACTTACAGGGTTACAGTCTGTTTAGAAGGGATCGAAGAAATCGGAAAGGGGGTGGAGTCTGTCTATATGTAAAGACGTGTCTAAAGCCTACAATACGGGAGGATGTATGGGAGGGAAATGAGGAGGTCGAGTCCTTATGGGTGGAGATACATGGGGCAAAAAACAATAATAAAATTATCATAGGAGTCTGTTATAAACCACCAAATATAGCAGAAGTCACGGAAAGTCTATTAATGAGACAAATAGACGAAGTAGCAAAAAATAACGAGGTGATTATTATGGGGGACTTCAACTACCCCGATATAGACTGGGAAACCGAAAGCTGTAGATCTCAGAAAGGAAACAGGTTTCTGTCAATTATCAAAGACAATTATTTGTCACAACTTGTGCAGGAACCAACTAGAGGGACGGCCCTTTTAGACTTAATATTAACTAACAGGCCAGACAGAATAACTGAGGTGCAGGTCGGGGGGCACCTGGGAAATATTGACCACAACATTATACAATTCCACATGTGCTTCAGTAGGGTGCCCAGCAAGGGAGTAAAAAAAACCACTGAACTTCAGGAGGGCAAAGTTTGATCAGATAAGAGATGCCCTTCACCTTATAGACTGGGATAGTATCTTTAGTAATAGGAGCACGGATAGAAAATGGGAAATTTTCAAAACAGTCCTACATAGTCACTGTAGAAGGTACTTACCTTATGGAAATAAAAGGGCTAGGAATAGGAGGAAGCCAATGTGGCTAAATAAGGAAGTCAAGAGGGCAATGAAAAACAAAAAAAGGGCTTTTGGTAAACTTAAACAAGAAGGCAGCGGGGAAGCGCTAATATCTTATAGGGAAAAAAACAAAATCTGTAAGATACAAATAAGAATAGCAAAAGAGGAGACAGAGAGACTAATTGCCAAGGAAAGTAAAACGAATCCCAAACTGTTCTTTAACTATATAAACAGTAAAAGGATTAAAACTGATGGAGTTGGCCCATTGAAAAATAACCTGGGTAAAATCAAAGAGGGCGATGAGGGTAAAGCAAACCTACTCAATAGCTTCTTCTCCACTGTTTTCACAAAAGAAAACAATTTATCGGAGGAAATGCCGAGTGATAAAGTAAACCCTCCACTAAATATCACCCACCTAACCCAGGAGGAAGTTCAGAAACGCCTAAATAATATCAAAATAGACAAGTCACCAGGCCCAGATGGCATACACCCCCGGGTACTAAAAGAATTAAGTAATATGATAGACAGACCGCTGTATCTTATATTCAAGCATTCTTTATGGACAGGGACTGTCCCACTAGACTGGCGCCAAGCAAATGTGGTACCAATATTCAAAAAGGGGTCTAAAAGTGACCCTGGGAACTATAGACCAGTAAGCTTAACGTCTGTTGTGGGTAAATTGTTTGAAGGATTTCTTAGAGATGCTATTGTAGAATATCTTAATGATAATAACTGCCTAACTCCATATCAACATGGATTCATGAGGGATCACTCCTGCCAAACAAACCTGATCGCCTTCTACGAGGAGGTGAGCTCACAGCTGGACCGGGGAGAGTCAGTGGATGTTGTATACCTTGACTTCTCCAAAGCGTTTGATACCGTGCCACACAAAAGGTTGGTATATAAAATGAGAATGCTTGGTCTGGGGGATAATGTGTGCAAGTGGGTAAATAACTGGCTGAGTGATAGAAAGCAGGGGGTGGTTATCAATGGAGTAAGCTCAGGGTGTGTCAGGGTTACTAGCAGGGTGCCTCAAGGGTCTGTCTTGGGCCCTATATTATTTAATATATTTATTAATGATCTAGTGGAAGGGTTGCATAGTAAAATAGCAATATTTGCAGATGATACTAAACTTTGTAAAGTAGTTAATACAGATGAGGATAGGGCACAGCTACAGGAGGATTTAGATAAATTGGGGAGTTGGGCCAAAAAATGGCAAATGGGGTTCAATGCCGATAAATGTAAGGTCATGCACATGGGAAAGAAAAACAGCAGTCACCAATACATATTAAATGGGAAACCGTTGGGGAAATCTGACATGGAGAAGGACCTGGGTGTCTTGGTTAATAGCAAATTAAATTGGAGTGCCCAGTGTCAGGCAGCAGCTTCGAAGGCAAATAGAGTCATGGCATGCATCAGAAGAGGAATAGGGGCATATGATGAGAACATTGTTCTTCCTCTGTATAAAGCGCTGGTAAGGCCGCACTTAGAATATTGTGCACAGTTCTGGGCTCCGGTGCTCAGGAAAGACATATTGGAGCTAGAGAGGGTACAAAGGAGGGCGACTAAGGTTATAAAGGGAATGGAGGGACTAGAATACCCAGAGAGGTTGTCAAAATTAGGCCTATTTACGTTGGAAAAGAGAAGGCTTAGGGGAGACCTCATAAACATGTATAAATACATCAGGGGGCAGTACAGAGATCTCTCCCATGACCTGTTTATACCAAGGATGGTGACAAAGACGAGGGGGCACACTATGCGTCTGGAGGAAAGGAGGTTCCTGCACCAGCATAGAAGGGGATTCTTTACGGTCAGAGCCGTGAGACTCTGGAACTCTCTGGGAGAGGAAGTGGTGATGTCCAACTCACTTAATGAGTTCAAGAGAGGCCTGGACGCCTTTCTTGAGAACAATAAAATTACATCTTATGCTTAGTGATAGTTAATTAATCCAGGGATTTAATCTGACTGCCAGATTGGTGTCGGGAAGTGAATTTTTCCTCAATGATGTAAATTGGCCTATACCGCATGTTTTTTTTTTTTGCCTTCCCCTGGATCAACGCTGCGGAATAGCTGCAGTGCACAAGAAATAGGCTGAACTGGATGGACGCTTGTCTTTTTTCGGCCATATAAACTATGTAACTATGTATGTAAGATGTCTACTTCTTTTAGCGGCAATGTGATAAGATCCCTTTCTTACGGCCACGCCAATTGCTACAAATTCCAGATGTGGCACAAAAACAGCAGGTGCTTCAATGGATATCAAGTGCTCCTTTAAGTGGGCTCTCCTCCACCTCAACTTCAACATCACAAATACTCCAGTCCTCAGAGGTGTCACCCCAATCGCACTTGCTTCCTCACAGTTCCCAAGTCTCCAGCTGCCCGTCTGAGTATGTGGTAGAACAGATGGTTGAGTCAGCAGAGCTGTTTACTCATACTATAGCCTGGGAATCAGAGGTCGGCTCCAGAGCTTCTGTGAATCCAGACGAGGAAATGATCTGCACTGATGCCCAGAATCTTTATGAGTCGGATCCAGGAACAGACGCAGAAGGTTCTGACCATAATGTAGACCCTCGTTCCCAAACTGTAACTCCTGTTGGTGGAGACAATGAGGAAGACGATGATGAGACTCAAATACCTGATTGGAGTGACAACTTTAGTTTTTTGTCAGGGCAGGAAGAGGTTGGCTCTGAGGACGACAGGTGTGATAACACACAGGGTGATTATGACGAGGTTGGAGATCCCACTTACTGTCAACCCACAGTCAGCCAGTCGATGAGGTTAGGAGAGGAGGTGGAGGAGGATGCTAGTGACAACGAGGTCAGGTTGCGCCTTCCTGGACAGAGACGTAGTACTGGAAGCACGTCAACAACTGCATCCTCAAACACAACTCTGCCTCTGACCACAAGTCGTGGTGGCTCTTCAGGTCACATGGGTGCTAAGCCTTGCATAGCCTGGGCATTTTTTCAGATCGATAAAGATGATTCAACTCGTGTTATCTGTAACATTTGTCAGCAAAAGCTAAGTAGAGGCCAAAAAATACATAGTTTGAGTACTTCATGCATGAACCGGCACATGGATATGAAGCATAAGTTGCAGTGGGAAGCTGACTGTGCTACAATGCGGCCTAGCCGGCGGGGCCAACCACCGTCTGCCACATCTTGTGCATCCGCGGCCTCTTCATCCTCTGTGACTGGGGGGACAGCAGTCGCACCTGTTTTGGGACGCAGACCTGCCACCTCTTTACCTGCAACAGCCAGCGTGATTGGCAGGTCATCATTTTCTTTGGAGGTGGAAACACCAGCTGGTGTTCAGCTCTGTCCGACATCGATAGCACCACCTTTGGATCAAGGCAACCTAACATGTCCGCCTGCAAATTCCTCACAGACCGGCAGTTTGCTGGGGACACCCTTCTCCACCCCGTCTAAGCACAACAGAGAACCCTCAGTCCCTCAGATGTGGACAAGTAAAAGACCATTTCCTCCTAGCCATGAGAAAGCTAAGAGGTTGAATTTCACCATCTGCAAGCTCTTGGCTACAGAAGTGCTGCCTTTCCGCCTGGTGGACACAGAGGATTTTTGAGACCTTATGTCCGTCGCAGTGCCTCAGTACCAGATGCCCAGTCGACACTACTTCTCAAAGAAAGGTGTGCCTGCGCTCCACCAGCATGTCGCACACAACATCACCGCTTCTTTGAGAAACTCTGTGTGTGACAGGGTGCGTCAATCCTCTTTATCTCAAAGTTCCTCCACTGCTTCTTCCTCCTCAACCTCCACTCGGTCCTCCACCTGCACCCAAAGCCTGTCTGGTCATGCCACAAGCTTTCTAACTGCGCAGAAGGGATCCTGCACACCTCCTTACTATGCTGGCAGCAGGGCTCAACGTCATCAGGTGGTTTTTACTTTGAAATGTCTGGGAAATGTGAGTCACACAGCTGAGGAGTTGTGGTCAGCTCTGGAGAACCAGTTTCATGAATGGTTGTCTCCACTGGACCTGAAACTAGGGAAGGCCATGTGCGACAATGCTGCAAACCTCGGTGCGGCCCTTCGCCGGGGCAATGTCACACATGTGCCTTGTATGGCTCACATGTTGAACCTGGTTGTCCAGCAATTTTTAGCCCACTATCCCGGACTAGATGGCCTTCTGCAGAGGGCACGGTCGCTGTGTGCTCACTTCCGCCATTCGCATCCTGCAGCTCAGCGACTTACATCTCTACAGAAGTCGTTGGGCCTGCCACTTCACCGGCTAAAATGCGATGTGCCTACCCGGTGGAATTCAACTCTGCACATGTTGCAGCGACTGTGGCAGCACCGACGAGCCCTGGTGCAATATGTTCTGAAGTATAGCCTGGGCCAACGAAATCCAGAGGTGGGGAAAATCACGCTGGAGGAGTGGTCTCAGATCAGGGACCTATGCACCCTTCTGCACAGTTTTGAAATGGCGACAAAGATGTTTAGTGCTGACGA
Source organism: Phyllobates terribilis (assembly GCF_046119375.1). Taxonomy (NCBI): domain Eukaryota; kingdom Metazoa; phylum Chordata; class Amphibia; order Anura; family Dendrobatidae; genus Phyllobates; species Phyllobates terribilis. The sequence continues at coordinate 231,290,294 of NW_027362763.1, forward strand.
TGCCATTATCAGCAAGACTATTCCGGTGATTTACATGCTGGAGCACATGTTAAACAGAATTCGGAGTCAGGTGGTGGCACAAGAGGAGGTGGAGGAAGTAGAGGAGGAGGAGTTGTATGCGGAAGGGCTAACATCTGCAAGGTCCAGACGATCGGCAGCACCAAGGCGGAAGGCATGTGAGGGTGGGGGAGATGGTTTTACCAGGGCGCATGGTAGCAGCCAAACTAGTGAGGAAGGTGCAGGAGCCCAGGAAGAGGTGGAGGACAAACTGATGGAAGACTCATCAGATGAGGGAGACCTTGATCACATTTCTGTTGTGCGAGGTTGGGGGGAGAGGGCAGAGGAAGGAAGCATGATTGTTACCTAACCTCCAACACAACAGGGACTTGGTGCTCCTGGATGCACAAGACACATGAGTGCCTTCTTGCTGTACTACCTGCAACATGACCCTCGAATTGTGAGAATTAGAAATAATCCTGACTACTGGCTTGCCACACTGTTAGATCCCCGGTACAAAAGTAAATTTGCAGAAATTATTCCTGCCATAGAAAGGGATGCACGCATGCAGGAGTATCAGCAGAGACTGTTGCAGAATCTTACATGTGCTTTTCCACAAAACACCAGTGGTGCTCGTAGTGAATCTCACAGTTCCAACTTGCCAACCGTGGGACCGTCGACTGTTCAGCACTCAAAACGTAACAGAAACACAGTATCTGCTGGTAACATCAATTTTGCGGAATCATTTCACCACTTTTTTAGCCCATCCTTTGCAAGGCTACAGAAGACAAGAAGTCTGACACATAGTCAACGCCTAGAGATGATGGTACAGGAGTATCTCCAAGTAAACATTGAAGCCATGACTGTGTCACTGTACCCTTGCTCTTTTTGGGCTTCCAATCTGGATAAATGGCCGGAGCTCGCCACTTACGCCTTGGAGATCTTGTCATGCCAAGCAGCCAGCGTTCTGTCTGAACGTGTGTTCAGCGCTGCTGGTGGTGTGCTGACAGATAAGCGCACGCGGCTCTCCACTGATAATGTAGACAGACTCACGTTCATAAAGATGAGCAAATCATGGATCCGAAAGGACTTTTCTACCCCTGTGTCATCCTGGGGAGAGTAAAAGCTTGATGATTTTTTAAAATCACCTCACCAATCTTTTTAAGCTTTCAAATTACTAATCATGTTTATCTGTATCTTGGCTGGAAAATAATTTGGGCCTTGTAGCAGTGTGCAGTACTGATTCTATTAGGCCATCTATACTAAACTCCACCTGATTTAAAATTACTAATCATGTTTATCTGTATCTTGGCTGGAAAATAATTTGGGCCTTGCAGCAGTTTGCAGTACTGATTCTATTAGGCCATCTATACTACACTCCACCAGATTTAAAATTACTAATCATGTTTATCTGTATCTTGGCTGGAAAATAATTTGGGCCTTGTAGCAGTTTGCAGTGCTGATTCTATTAGGCCATCTATACTAAACTCCACCTGATTTAAAATTACTAATCATGTTTATCTGTATCTTGGCTGGAAAATAATTTGGGCCTTGTAGCAGTTTGCAGTACTGATTGTTATGTTCTGCTACCAGAGCTAAGGAAAGAGAGGAGATCTGTCCCTACGATAGAACTCAGCTTAATCCCTACGATGTAACAGGGGACCTGATCCTGCGATCAGACCTGCTAAAGTCCTAAGCTAGTCTGTACGGAGACCTATAGATGTGGGGAAGGAATCCCTACAAGTACTAAGGACTGGGAGGAATATGGGACACCTCCTAACAGAAATAGTAGCAGACAGACGAACAAACAAAATATATAGAACATAGAGGTCAGTAGACCAAGCAAACTAACAGAGCAAGACACAGAGCACAGGCTAGCTAGAAAGTAGATATACAATGAAGTCCAGCAAAGCCAGAAGGGCGGAGCAGGCTAAAATAGGCCAACAAGGTCATGTGACCAGCAAAGGAAAAAAAAACTAAGAGCAAGGTTCTAACAGTACCCCCCCTTCTAAGAGGATCCTCTGGATCCCCTAGGACCAGGCTTATCAGGAAATCTCCTGTGAAACGCTCTGATAAGTCTGGACGCGGAAACATCATCCGACCTCACCCAAGAGTTATCCTCGGGTCCGAAACCTTTCCAGGCCACTAGATACTGCAAACTACCTCTATACAGTCTAGAGTTAAGGATGCGAGAAATTTCATATTCCCCGTCCTCCACCACCGGAGGAACAGAGGCAGAGGCGTCACAATCCGATACAACAGCTTTTTTCAACAGAGAGACATGAAATACCGGATTAATTCTCCAGGAGGTAGGAACCTCCAACCTAACAGCAGATTGGTTGACAACCTGAAGCACCTTAAAGGGCCCTACAAACTTGGGACCCAATTTCTTAGAAGGAATCCTCAACCGCAGATTCCTAGAGGACAACCAAACCATGTCACCAACAGCGAACAAAACCTCCTGTCGTTTCCTATCAAAGTAGTCCTTAGATTTTCTGTTGGCCTCCTGAAGATTACCACGCACATCCGTCCAAACTCTCTCCAAATCACCGGAAAAATTCTCCTCCTCAGGCACGGCAGATCCCAACTTGGAAAACGACCCAAACGACGGATGTCTCCCAGAACAACAAAAAAAAGGCGAACAACCAGCAGAAGAAGATGTATGATTGTTCAGAGCAAATTCAGCAAGTGGCAGAAACTCAGACCACCCCTCTTGATTGTCTGTCACAAAACAACGCAAGAACTGCTCAACATCCTGGTTTTTCCTTTCTGTCTGGCCATTAGATTCAGGATGATATCCGGACGAGAACGATAAATGAACTCCCAACCTGTCACAAAAGGCACGCCAAAAACGAGCCACGAACTGAGGACCCCTATCAGAAACAATGTCAGTAGGAACGCCATGAAGTCTGACAATTTCCTTGACAAAGGCCTTAGCGAGAGTTTTAGCGCAGGGCAGTTTGACAAAGGGAACCAAGTGACACATCTTGCTAAAACGGTCCACGACCACCCAGATGACAGTAAAACCCTCAGAGGGGGGAAGGTCAGTTATAAAGTCCATAGCCAAATGTGTCCAAGGAGCACTGGGAACCTCCAAAGGACAAAGCAACCCCGCAGCAGGAGTATGTGAGGACTTAGATCAAGCACATATAGTACATTGACGCACCCACTTAATGACTTCCTTCTGCCATCCAGGCCACCAAAAACTGCGACCCACCAGTCTCTTGGTCTCAGAGATTCCGGGATGACCTGCCAACCGAGATTCGTGACACTCAACAAACAAATCTCTCCTAAAGGTCCCAGGCACAAACAACCTCCCATGAGGAGTGTTAGAAGGGGCATTCTCCTGTGCTTTAAGAATCTCATTTTCCAAAACGGAGTCCAAAGCAGCTATCACAACACCTTCTTGTAAAATGTTCTCCTCTTTCTCAGCACCGACTATGGGAGAAAAACTGCGAGACAAGGCATCCGCCTTAACATTCTTAGTACCAGGGATGTAAGTAACGGAGAAATTAAACCGCGAGAAAAACAGTGCCCACCTAGCCTGACGGGCATTCAGGCGCTTGGCAGCATCAAGATATATCAGATTTTTATGATCCGTAAGAACCTGAACGGGAAATTCCGCACCTTCCAAGAAGTGGCGCCAGTGTTCAAATGCGAGTTTAATAGCCAATAATTCCCGATTACCAATATCGTAATTCAGTTCAGTCTCCGAAAAATTTTTTGAAAAAAAGGCACAGGGATGTAATCCATCCCCGTTATCCTGAGACAATACTGCGCCAACCCCCACAGAGGAAGCATCAACCTCAACCAAAAACGGCCTAGTAACATCAGGCTGCATAAGGATGGGAGCAGAGGTGAACCTCTCCTTGAGATACACAAAAGCTTCAATGGCCTCAGAAGACCACTGAACAGCATCAGCACCTTTCCTGGTGAGATCAGTCAGAGGTTTGACAATACTAGAAAAATTTTTTATGAATTTTCTGTAGTAATTGGCGAAACCCAAAAACCTCTGTATCGATTTCAAACCAATAGGCCTAGGCCATTCCTGCACAGCCTGAACCTTAACCGGATCCATCTCAAAACCTTTGCTGGAGATAATGTAGCCCAAAAAACTAATTCTCTGTACAGCGAACTCACATTTCTCCAGCTTAGCAAAAAGCGAATTGTCCATTAATAACTGTAATACCTCACGCACGCTCCGCCAATGAGACTCCAGATCCGGCGAATAAATCAAAATGTCATCCAAATACACAACCACATTTTTGCCGATCAAAGGTCTAAGGATGTCATTAATCAGATTCTGAAAAAATGCAGGAGCATTAGTAAGACCAAAAGGCATAACCAGATTCTCAAAATGACCCACAGGAGTGTTAAAAGCAGTCTTCCATTCGTCACCCTCCTTCATGCGCAACAGATTGTATGCCCCCTTAAGGTCAATTTTAGAGAACCACTTGGCCCCCATTAACTGGTTAAACAGATCAGGAATCAATGGCAGTGGGTAAGGATTGCGTACAGTAATTTTGTTAATCTCACGAAAATCCAGACAAGGACGTAAACCGCCGTCCTTTTTTTTTACAAAAAAAAATCCAACCGCCACAGGAGACTTAGAGGGCCTAATGTGACCGGCGGCCAAACTTGTCTGTATGTATTCCTCCAAAGCCTTCCTCTCAGGAATAGTAAGGTTAAATAAACGACTTTTAGGAAGAGTCGCTCCAGGGACAAATTCAATAGAACAATCATAGTCTCTATGGGGAGGCAAAACCTGCGATTCCTTCTCAGAAAAAACTCTCCAAAAATCCTGAATAGGAACAGGCAATTCTCCCCTATCCAAAGCTGCAATACGCCCGTTACAACACTTGTCATAACATTTATGGCTCCAGGATTTAATTTCACTGGTAGACCAATCCAGTACAGGATTGTGAAATTTTAACCAGGGCAATCCCAATATTACTGGAGAAGGCAAGTTATTCAAAACTACCAAATCCAATTTCTCATGGTGAACACCATTAATAGTGAGAGGAAATTCACAGACCTTGAGAGTAATATTCTTCAAAGGGGAACCATCCACAGAAACCACAGCGATGGGGGATGATAAAGGTTCAGGTTTTAAATTGAGTCTTTCCACGAATCCCCCATCAATTACATTCAGAGTAGACCCGTAATCAACAAATACCCGAAATTCCATTAATTTTTTCTGAGCAATCGTGGAAGCAGCTAAAAATATACCCTTGGAATTTAAACAGGCAATACGGGCGTGACTGACCATTTTTTTTTCTTTCTTCATATGAAGCTCACAGCCTTTAATCAAATGACCAGATTTTCCGCAATAGAAACACAAGCCTTCAGAAAATCGACGGTCTTTTTCTTGAGAGCGAGGTGTCACCGATCCAATCTCCATCGGTTCACCACTGTTAGTACACACATTCTCATAACCAGAAACTGACATAGCAGAGGATTTGCTCTCATTAACCCTTGCACGCAGTCTTCTATCCACCCGTATAGCTAATTGCATAGCCTGTTGCAAATCTTCAGGTGTAGGATAAGCAATTAGCAGGTCATTAACCCTTTCACTGAGCCCAGCAAGAAATAGACTTTCAGAGCAGAATCGTTCCACCCTGGTTGAGTAGACCAACGACGGAAATGAGTACAATATTTTTCCACATTACCTGATCCTTGTTTTAAACGTCTCAACTCAGTCTCAGCTGATGCGACACGGTCAGGATCATCATATAATAGTCCCAAAGCAGAAAAAAAACTATCCACTGATCTGAAGCATATATCACTAGGTTGCAAAGAAAAGGCCCACTCCTGAGGCTATTTGCGCAAAAGTGACATTATGAACCCTACGCGCTGGGATTCATCCCCAGAGGACTTAGGTCTCAAACGAAAATACAATAAGCAAGCATTTTTAAATGAAAAAAATTCTCGGTGTTCACCAAAAAATAAATCCGGCAAACATACCTTAGGCTCCAAGAAATGTGCTCCAGGACAGTTACTCACGTGCTGACGGAGCTCGGCCACCTCCAGAGAGAGTCCCTGCAGGCGATGAACCAAATCCTGAACCGACACCATGATGGAACAGAAAAATCTTTCCTTAGAGAATTTGCAGGCTGGACTTACTGTTATGTTCTGCTACCAGAGCTAAGGAAAGAGAGGAGATCTGTCCCTACGATAGAACTCAGCTTAATCCCTACGATGTAACAGGGGACCTGATCCTGCGATCAGACCTGCTAAAGTCCTAAGCTAGTCTGTACGGAGACCTATAGATGTGGGGAAGGAATCCCTACAAGTACTAAGGACTGGGAGGAATATGGGACACCTCCTAACAGAAATAGTAGCAGACAGACGAACAAACAAAATATATAGAACATAGAGGTCAGTAGACCAAGCAAACTAACAGAGCAAGACACAGAGCACAGGCTAGCTAGAAAGTAGATATACAATGAAGTCCAGCAAAGCCAGAAGGGCGGAGCAGGCTAAAATAGGCCAACAAGGTCATGTGACCAGCAAAGGAAAAAAAAACTAAGAGCAAGGTTCTAACACTGATTCTATAAGGCCATCTATACTAAGCTCCACCAGCTTTCAAATTAATAATAATTTTTAGCTGCATCTAGCCCGGAAAATAATTTTGGGGCTCCTAGATGCGCAAGACACATGAGTGCCTTCTTGCTGCACTACCTGCAACATGACCCTCAGATTGTCAGAATTTGAAATAATCCTGACTACTGGGTTGCCACACTCTCAGATCCCCCACACTCTTCGATCAACCTTTTCATTTTAATAAAGAACAAAAAAATGGTCATTTTTGAAATTATAAGCATTAGCAGGTTATTAGAAACTGAAATCAAACAGTTTTCAACTCAAAACTTTATTCTAGGTGATGTTATATTTGCACATAGGACCCCTTGTTCGAAAGGAGCTTCTGAACTCTCTTGTCCATTGAATTTGTCAGGTTTTGGATGGTTTCTGCTTCAATTGTTTTGCATGAGGACAGAATACCCTCCCAGAGCTGTTGCTTAGATGTGAACTGCCTCCCGCCATCATAGACACTCCTTTTGATGATGCTCCAGAGGTTCTCAATGGGGTTGAGGTCAGGGGAGCATGGGGGTCTCACCATAAGTTTGTCACCTATTATGCCCATATCAGCCAGAGATGCAGATGTGTTATGTGCAGCATGAGACGGTGTATTATCTTGCATGAAAATGATCTTGCTGCGGAATACACGGTTCTTCTTCTTGAACCATGGCAGGAAGTGCTGTTTGAGAAACTCCACATACATTATGGAGTTCATCTTTACCCCTTCAGGGATCCTAAAGGGGCCGACAATCTCTCTCCCCATGATTCCAGCCCAAAACATTACTCCACCTCCTCCTTGTTGGCGCCGTAGCCTTGTTTGTATGGGGTGTCCATCAACCAGCCATCCCCCACTCCATCCATCTGGACCATCGAGCGTTGCACGGCACTCATCGGTGAACAAAACAGTTTTGAAGTCAGTCTTCATGTATTGCTTGGCCCACTGGAGCCGTTTCTGCTTGTATACTGTGGATAGATTTGGTCGACAGGATGGCTTACGCACAGCTGCAAACCTCTGAAGGACCCTGCATCTTGTTGTTCAGGGGACGTTGGAGGCACCAGCAGCTTCAAAAACTTGTCTGCTGCTATGACAAGGCTTTTTTGCTGCTGCTCTTTTAAACTGACGTAATTGCCTGTAGGAAAGATTTCCCCTTATCAGCACGCACATGTGTGTACTGTGAATCAGCTACATACTTCTTGATTGTGTGATGATCAGGATGAAGTGTCTTGGCAATGTTGATTGTAGTAATGCCTTGACCTAAACACTCCACAATTTGTTGCTTCTCAGCAGCCGACACATCCTTTTTCTTTCCCATTTTGGCAGAAAATGTAAGCTGCTTAATAATGTGGGACAGCCTTCTTAAGTAGTCTTGCCTTTCATTGGATACACCTGCCAAACTAATTAGCACAGGTGTCTGCAATTGCTTATAGTGATATAAAGAGCCCTGACACACATCACCATCAATGAGTTTAACTGACAAACAAAAAATTCTTACCTTATCACTCCTAAACACTTTTCGCATAATAATTTGGAACACAGTGTACTTGTGCTTTTCCACAAAACACCAGTGGTTCACGTAGTGAATCTTACAGTTCTAACTTGCCAACCGTGGTCTCTATGGAGTTGTTCAATAAAGGGCCCAAAATTAAGATAACATAGATGGGAGAGGACTCTATGAATAGGAATTCCTAAGTATTTGATACCCTGTGAGGGCCAGGCAAAGGGAAAGTTGGACTGGAAGGAATCTTGTATGGATTTGGGGAGGGAGACATCGAAGGCCTCAGACTAAGCTGCATTGATTTTAAAATTTGACCATGTAACAAAGTGATCTATTTCAGCCATAACAGCAGGGATGGATATATGTGATTGAGTGATATATACTAGGACATCATCAGCAAATGCAGAGCACTTGTACTCGGTGCCTCCCACCTCAATCCACCTAATATTGGGGTTATGGCAAATTGATGAGACCAGGTGCTCCGTCACTAGGATGTATAAGAGAGGGGACAGAGGACACCCCTGCCTTGTCCCATTGGTGATTATGAAAGGTGATGAAAATGTTCCATTTATCTTCAGTCTAGGTGACGTATTGTGATACAGGGCCGTGATTTTGGCTATAAACGGGTCCCCTAGACACCTACCCCAAGCTTTTTAAAGAGAATAATATATGGCGTGCCAGGAGACTTTATGGAATGCTTTCTCAGCATCCAACGAGAGTATCTAATTACAAATTTTTAGCTGCATCTAGCCCAGGAAATACTTTGTGCCTAGTAGCAGTGTCTGCTAGTCAGCGGATTATCCCAGCTGTTAAGCAAGCTACACCACCTGTAGTTTGAACACTTAATTTTTTCAAAGGAAATGCTTCGGGCCCCCGGGACATTCAGTGAAGAGCATCGGGAGGCACCCGAAGGCACAGGGGCTGGGACTGGCGGTAGGACGCCTTGCGGTGGACCGCCAAGCTCGATCCTTATAAAAGCTTTTTAACTGCAGCAGCTTTATTGTCGCTACTGGAGCTGGAACTCTTTTTTTATTTAGAAAAATACAAAACACATACAAAACACAAATATAACCACCGATACAAACATGATACAGAAAAACAAAAAACCGCAACAAGACATAGCCCAAATCCTAAATCCCAGAGTCCAGTTAAAATAACATATAACATAGAAAAGTCTCTCATTCTCCAGGAGACCCCCCAGCTAGGGAAGACCTTAACTTGCCTCTCTATACAACAACCCCTATCATTCGCCACATTCATACCTGCACATTCACACCTGACCCCCTAAGAAAACCAAAAGACTGGCCCATCGCCCAAACAAATAAAGATAGGCCACCTGGCCAAAAACGTAATATTTATATTACTATGCACACAATTTTTTTTTTTTTATTATTTATTTATTTATTTTTTTTTTTTTATTTTTATTTTTTTTTTAACTTCCCCCCCCACCACCATTTTTTGAACACCCAAGGTCCCACGATAGTCTGTGGCCTCAACACGCTTTACAAGGTCCCACGAAAGTTTGTGGCCTTTTTCCACACACAAAGGGTCCTTTTTCCCGCATCCCGTAGGACGTCCATATTCTCAAAAACCCCTCCCCCCTCCCCCCCAAAACCCCCCACCCAACCTACACTAAACCCCCCCACGTGCAAAATACACATACATATACATACATATACATACAAGACACATTACTATACATATATATACAATACACAACATAACTATAATAATGTACACCACATAACAATATAACTACTAACCATATATTTACATTTTTCCCAACCATGAACCAAAATCAGACCCAAGTTCAGTGCTTGCAAGCCCTATATTCAGGTTTCCAATACCGTAAAACAAAACTCTACAATGTGAGGGGAGCAACCCACCACCGGGAAACTGGAGACTACAGAGGCTCTCACCCTAATCTAACACACGACACCCTGTCCCTCCCTATTAAAGAAAAAAATAAAATAAAAAATCTGCCCCTACCGCCCTACCAATCTTTCCCTACCTGTCCTTACCTGTCCCTCACTGACCCTCACTAGCAACCTAATACTAACTACCTATCCCTGAAGACTGTCCCTGCCTGTCCCTCCCTGACCCTACACACCTATCTGACCCTACAAATAAATATAAAATATAGAAAGAGACTAACTCACCCTATCACATACACAAGTAACCTAACTCTCCCTAGGGCACAGTAAATGAGAACCCCCTCCATAGAAGGGAAGCCCTCCCTGCACCCAGCCTCTCATACTCCAGCGAGCGCACTTTTGCCAGGTCACCCAGGATGTTCCTAATCACCTCTTCCCGGGGGAGGGCTTTCTGCTGGGTGGACACTAAACACCGTGCGTTCCACGTGTAGAACCTAGTCACTAAGCTAACTAAGAAAACAGTGCCCCGATCTCGGCCTCCAAGGGACCTGAATGCCCCATAGACCCACTCCGCATAGGAAAGGCCTGCCAGCCTGGGCCAGCCAATGGAAGCACCCACCCTACTGTAGACCTCTGTATTAAAGGGACAACGAAGCAGGAAGTGCTCCATGCTTTCAAGCATGCCGCCACACTCCTCGCGGGGACATTCCCGGTCATCAGAGTTCCTGTACTTCAGGTTGTCCCTCACATACAGTCTCCCATGGAAGCAGCGCCAAGCCAAGTCCCAAAACTTCAAGGGGATACGCTTAGAGTTCAATAACCCAAGCCCTACCTCCAAATCCCGGCTTGGGCAATCCTTGAGCGCCAGGGGCTTCTGAAAGTGGGTCAACAGGACCCTATTGTCAAGTAACCTCCTTGACAAGGTCCTGATCTCCCACACTCCCAGACCCCACCGGCGGATCACCTTCAGAACCGGGGTAGCATAAGCCGGAAGATGCCCATGAGGCGTTCGAAGGTCCTTCACCTGCCCTCCTGTCTCCCATTCCTGGAAGAAAGGCCGAAACCACCCTATACAGGAGAATACCCACGGAGGAGCCCTCTCTAACCAGAGGTTGCTAATGTTTGCCTTAATAAAGGTGTTTACAAGGAACACCACTGGGTTGACCATACCCAACCCTCCTAGTCTCCTCGTGCGGTACGTGACCTCCCTCTTGATTAGGTTCAGCCTATTCCCCCATAATAGTTGGAAGAACATGCTGTAGACCCATGTCCAAAGAGGCTCTGGCAAGATGCAGACGCTGCCCAGGTATATTAATAAATGGAGCAAAAACCCTTTGGCCAGGCTAACCCTTTCCCTCAGGGTCAAGGACCAACCCTTCCACTGATCCACCTTCTGGGTGGCGATCTTAAGTCTGCCCTCCCAATTTTGCTGGGGATAGTCCCCCGGGCCGAAACTGATGGCTAAAATTTTTGCTGTGGCCTGAGGCCCTGGAAGGGTGTCTGGGAGATCAAAACTAGGATCTCCCCCTCCCAGCCAGAGACTCTCACACTTATCCCGGTTGATCATGGACCCGGATGCCACCGAGTAGCGCTCAACCTCAGACATGACCCAATCTGCCTCCCCTCTCGAGGATACAAAAAGGGAAACATCATCGGCGTACGCCACTACCCTCAAGGTGGCCTCCGGCTCTGCCTGGTCCATCCCGACTCCCACCAATGGTCCACGCTCCACCCTCCTTAGAAGGGGGTCGATCGCGAACACGTATAACAGTGGGCTCAGAGGACAGCCCTGGCGGACACCAGAATTCACCTCAAAAGGGTGTCCGACCCAACCGTTCACGAGTGGAAAAGTCTCTGCCCCATTGTATAACACTCTCAACCAATCAACAAACCTCCCGGGCAGACCGTACCTCAGAAGGACGGACCAGAGGTACTCATGGTTAACCCGGTCAAAGGCTTTCGCCTGATCTAAGGACAGCAAGTACCCCTTCCAGTGACCTGCCCTGCTCTGCTCCACTGCCTCCCGGACACCGAGCACAGCACTAAATGTACTGTGGCCTGGAACAGAGCAGTGCTGGGCCCCCGAAAGGAGTCGGGGTGCAAATTTCACCAACTGATTAAAAAGCACCTTTGCCAGGACCTTTTGGTCAGTATTGAGAAGCGCTATGGGACGCCAATTCTCAATACGGGACGAGTCTTTACCCTTTGACAGAATAATCAAGGCTGACTTCCTCATTGAACTGGGCAGAGTGTCCGAGGAGAGACACTCATTAAACACCTCAGTCAAGAGGGGGACCAAAGAGTCCCTAAAGGTCTTGTAAAACTCGGATGTTAAGCCATCCGGACCAGGCGACTTTTTGGGCCGAAGCCCATCAATCGCCCGTCTAACTTCCTCTTTCCTGATTGCTTCTGACAAAACATGAAGAGAGGGGTCATCCCCTGGCTCAGGGATGGTTTCAGCCAGGAAAGCCGACATCTAATCCCCATCAAGTTTCCTCCTCCCCAAGAGGTACGAGTAGAAGGATCTGACCACTTCCAGGATCCCTGATTTGGATCTGTTCAGGGACCCCGTACTGTCGATCAGTCCTGTTACCACCTTACAACTCACTGACATCCTGCAGTTCCTGTAAGGGTCGGGCGAGCGGTACCTCCCGAAATCCCTCTCAAAAACCAAGGATGTGTGCCTATCATACTGGCACCCCTTGAGCAAGGTCTTCACCCTGGAGATTTCCTCGTGGTCCCCTCCAGTCGAGACGAGCTGCTCGAGTTTCCTCCCCTGATCCCAATACAGGCGGTACCTGTTCAGGCCCCTGAGGCTCGAGAGCTGACGGAAGAACCTTGCAACCCTTCTTTTGAAGATCTCCCACCACTCAGACTTAGTACTACAGAGACCAAAGAGAGGTACCTGGCTCTGAAGAAATTCCTCAAAGGATTGTCTTACATCCGCTTCTTCCAACAGGGATGAATTCATCTTCCATAGGCCTCTCCCCATCCGGGGGGTCTCTGTAATATTCAAGGAAAAGAAAATGAAACAGTGGTCGGAGAATTCCACCTCAACAGTGGACACTGCAGAAGAGACGGCCTCCTCCTTTAAAAAAAACCTATCTATCCTAGACCTACTGCTACCCCTATGAAAGGTGAAACCCCCGTGACCTGGGGTGTGCCGGATGTGGACATCCACCAGGCAAGCTTCACTTGCTATGCTATTCAGGGCTATGCTATCATAAGCCAGCCGGTCTCCCCTATCACGGGATCTAGTTATAGTGTTAAAATACCCACCGAAGACCACCTGCCGGCTCGTAAAAAGATAGGGCTTGACCTTCAGGAAGAGACATTTACGGTCCCACTTAGACTGCGGGCCATAGATATTAATGAGTCGGAGCTCCTGTCCCCTCATGAAGATGTCAAGAACCAAGCACCTCCCCATTTCTACCTCAATCACCCGTCTGCATTCCACCGAAGCGGCCTTAAAAAGGACCGCTACCCCGCTATACGGCTCGGCCGCAAGAGACCAGTATGAGGGCCCACACCTCCACTCCCTCTTTGCTTTATAAATGGCCCCCATGTCCGTTAGTCTGGTCTCCTGCAAAAATAAAATGTCAGCCTCAACTCGGGTGAAAAAATCAAAGGCCGTAAATCTGGCCGCATCTGACTTTATACTGGCGACATTAATCGACGCCAGAGTCAACGGGGTAGGTTCCGCCATCATGGGTGATTGAGTTAGATGGCCTTCTTTTTCACCGTACCTCCCTTCTTCCTCTCGCTGTATGAGGAGGAGCCCGAGTCACCCCTCCTCTTTAGGGATACCGAGGTGTCCATGCCCGCCCCTCCAGCATCGGACACCTCATTCCCAGCACAGGTTTCCTCGCCTCTGGACCCCGGGCCAGTCCCTCCCCCAGGGGCAACTGAATCCCCCGGGGGACGGACCACGCCGCCTTCTGAAGGCACCTCAGATGTAGTCTCCGGCTCCTTACCCCCGACCTCTGACACAGCAGAGTCATCGAGGGCTTGGAACCGATTGGAGAGGGGGATCAGAGGGGAGTCGGTAAGCCCTTCCGTAGGCACCGTAGCGGTCAGGGGGTGGGGGCTTTATATTTTTTTACCCTTTTCTTGTTCTTTTTCCTCCGACTACTGGTACTTTTGTCACCCCATTTTTTTGGCTGCTCCACCACCTCCTCATCCAGACTTTCATACTGGGAGGAGTTATCAGAAGCAGCCGCCTCCTCCCTCTCCATCCTCCTGATCTCCTCGCTCACCGCCTTCTCCCCCATGGCCTCAGAGGCACCGGCTGCAGCCTCCGGGGAGGGGACAGTCATCACCCCAGTCGCCTGAGGCTTATCCTGCCCCCTGTCCCTTCGGCGCCCCACCTGTTGCCACTGGCGGGCATATGTATTCGCCTCGCCTTTCCTCACTGACCCCTCAGCTCCTCTCCCGCCCCCACCTCCAGTTCCAGCAGAGGATGAACCACTGGGGACCCCCCCACGGCTCTCCCCCGCCTGACCAGAGATGGTGTTGGAAAAGGAACGGGGGCAGCGGCTATACGGGTGACCTAGATCACCACACAGGTGACACCTAATGTCACCACAGGCCACGGCCAGATGACCTACCCCGCCACACAAGGCACATTTCTGCACCTTGCAGCCCGCGCTGAAGTGGCGGGGGTCACCGCACCTGTGGCAGACCTTCGGTTGCCCCTGGTAGAAGATCAGGATCCGGTCTCTCCCCAGGAATGCCGAGGAGGGGATGTGGGTGACAGTACCACCTGAAACCTTCAACTTCATCATGAAGGTCCAGCCCCCTGACCAAATGCCGAACTCGTCCCGGTTCTTTTTAGGGACCTCCGTGACTTCCCCATAGCGAGAAAGCCACGTCATAATATCAATCCCAGAGAGTGACTCGTTATTTGCTAGAACGGTCACCCTCTTTACGCCATTTTGGCGAGACACAACCTGTACAGCAAAGTCTCGCCAGCCGGGCTCTCCCTTCACCAGTTCAAAATTCGACCAGAAAAGCTCTAAGCCCTCTGGCCGAACAAAACTGATGTCAAAGATAGATGTACCAAAAGGATGGATCAGGGCAAAGATGTCAATCGCCCTGAAGTCCATCTTCAGGAGGAGCTCCACGACCTTCGCTCTAGGCGGGCACGCTTCACTGCCCCTCCACTGAAGAGGGACCACATTCCTCCTGGCCACCCCCTGCCCAGCTGTCGGGAGGGGCCACACTGTTTCCCCCTCCTTTTTATCTTGGAAGGCGGCCTGGCCGTGCCTGTCCAGCCAAAAGGCCAGGTCCACCTCTCTTCCCTCTACCGTGATCGTCCGTTCTCCCTTCTTGAGGGCCTCCAGAAAACGGCATTGCAAGTCACCGTCCCAGAGGTCCAGAGGCGAGGAAACCCCCCGAGAGGACCCCGAGGCCCCGGCCACTACCCCTGCAAAACTCCGGGGGCCCGCGGCCAGGGGGGCAGATGGACCAGCCCCCTCCCCGTGCTTCCCACTACCAACAGACACACCATTTACACTCCCTACCGCAGACACACCCCCATTTGCATCCTCAGCCACCAGCACGTCCATACCCACACCATCCCCATTTGCATCCACAATTACCCCACTCGCCCCGCTCCCACTCCCATGCGCACTGGGGTCGATGTGCTTTGTTTTTTGGGCACACTTACTATGCACTGCTTTATTTCCACCTTCCACGTTACCAGTGCTGTTGGTATTGCCACCCGCAGGTGGCGTCTTCCCTGCCGGGGGGTTCTGTACACAGTGTGCTGCCGGCCCTTTAAGGACCACACTGCATGCCTTAAGCAGTGCAGCACCACTGCTCATAGTATTCCTGGAGCTTCCTGCTTTACTGGCAGGAAGAGAGCCAGGCGTAGCTCCTACCCCTGCAACTTCCAGCCCTGATGCAGCTTTCCTGGACACCTGCACTGCCGGAGCCCCTGCCCCAGGTAAGCCCCCAGACACAGTGAACCCCGACACGCAGGCACCCGCAGCAGCCCCCACATTGGTGCTGACCGCAGCTGCGGTCCGTACGGCTCCAGGAGCGGCGCCGGCCGCCGGCGCTAAGCCCCCGCCGCCGGACGTGGTCACGCCCACATGGGCAGACCCGGCCCGGTAAGCCACGCCCCCGGCGCCTGGCAGCACAGCACAGCTCTCTGGAGCTACTCCTACATGGGCGGGGGACTCCAGGGAAGCCACGCCCCCCGAAAACGGCTGCGACGGGACCACCAAAGCTGACCCGGAGCCGGGTCTACTCTCAGGGGTCCCCAGTCCAGCGGCACCAATTCCTGGAGGCACAGCACCCCCCACCATCACTCCCTTGGCCACAAAGAGCTTGGCCACAGCAACTCCAGCGGCCAGCCCCAGGCTAGGCCACTCCCCCTCGGCATCCACCGGCGGCGGAGCCCCCGGCGCTGACCCATTACTGGGCCCCTGCGCCGGAGGCCCCGACTTCGCCGCAGACCCCGCCAGGGGAGCAGGCCCCACCATCTTGTTTTTATGAGCCTGCTCTGCCGGAGTCGCCGGCCACGCACCTTTTGCCTTGCCAGATGCCTTACCAGGTGCCTGGGTTCCCAAAGGTGATCCAGTATTTTTAACGGATCCGTGAGTGGGGGGCCCAGACACCTTCCCAGCACACGCCGCCGGAGATGCGGCCCCGGCTGCCGGTGTGCCGCCAGCAGTGCGTGTGGCAGCGGCAGTTACACTCGCCGCCCCCCGCACACCAGCAGGCACACCAGGTGCCAGGCCAGTCCCCTCCCTCACAGGGGACCCAGCCTGAGCACCACCACAGGTTTTGCCCGCCGCTGGGCCGCCCTCCGTGCCATGCTCCATGTCAGACACATCCGACACACCACCTTCATTGCTACAAACAGAGGCGGCGCTCTGCGTGCCATGGCCTACATTCTCCCCGCTCCCTTGCTGCGGACCCACAACAGAGCCCGAGCCGGGGTGGGTAGCGGGTGCCGCACAACGGGACCGGGGGGCCCCAGAGAGGGGGACATACACAAACTTATGTGCCACAGATGTTTTTTGCTTTTTCTTTACTTTCTTCCTCTTCGTCCCCCTCCCGGTTGCCTCGTCCTCACAGATCTCGTCCCCGAACGTCAGCTGGTTAAAACGTACCGGGGACTCAATCTGCCTGATCTGCTTCATGACGAGGCAACCCCCTCACTGCTGCTACTACCGCCCTCCTCATCCTCCCCTTCGCTCCCGCTGCCCTCTGAAGGGCCAGAATCAGACGGGAGAGCCATCTGCTCAGGGGCTATCCCGCTATGCGATGCCTGGAGATCACTTACCAGGCCACCAGATGGCGGGTAGGGTGCGACCTCCTCCTCACAGTCCTCTTCCTCCACCACCGCCACCTGGCTGGAGCTCCGTGACCCCTCCAGAGATCCACCGGCCATGGCTCTGAACCGGTCATCATTCTCGAGTTTTTCCCGGAATGGCCCGCTGCCGGCCAGGATGGTACACCGCCGGCTCTCCACCTCCTGAATAATTTCCTTGATCTTCCTGACCGCGGAGGATAGCTCAGGCTTTTTGCTGCTAGAGGCCCTTTCGGACCTCTCTTGAGCTACCCTCAACTCCCCCCAGAGGGATTTTAGCTTCCTAGAGGCGTCCTCATACTCGCAGAGGTGCGCATGGATGCGGGAGCCATAGCTGACCGTGGACTCCTTTGCCACCTTGGTGCCCCAATCAAGGGGCACCGCTGCAGCACCCCTGCTCGTACTCGGCCTACCTCCGGGGGGAGGAGCCGGCGCGGCCGTGGCCTCGGGGGTCCCTCTGGTCTTCATGCCGGACCCCTTGCCTTTTCCGGACCTGGTCCTGGTCATCCCGGCCGGGATGGTATTTCTCCCGCCCCCCGCCGGCTTGGACCGGGGGGCAGGAGCCTGGGGCCCAGCCCCGGAGGCCAATCCACGAACAAGCCTGCTTTCCTGGGAAGGGGGCAGACAAAAAGTCCCAGATGGAAAAACAAAACCTCCCTTCCCAGGAGCTCTCTCCACACCCCAAACACAGCAGCACACGGCAGGCTCCGCCTCTTCCTCTTCCTGCTACCGCAGCTGCTGGCTAGTGTTGAGCCACCCCCGTAGTGTTCGGGTTCGGTTCGGTTCGTCGAACACCGGGATATTCGAGGAACTGTTCGTCGAACTGTTCGTCGAACACCTTAGAACACCATCGAACACCGTTAAAACCAATGGCAGGCAAACAAAAACACATAGAAACACATAGAAAACACCTTCAAAGGTGTCCAAAAGCTGACAAACTGCTCAGAAGACGCTCTCTTTAAAAAAGCCGGCCGGCAATTCAGCAGCGGCATACACCGGTACCCGACAATTTAGACAAGAAGGAATAGAGCATCACACATAGATTAGATAGATAGAAACATGCCAGTCACACATATAAGAAGCACAGTGACAGTGTTGCTTACTGTACTTGTCATTTAGTGAAAAGGATTTATTAAAAAAAATAATAGTGTTTTCGTGCACCGTCTCTTTAAAAAAGCCGGCCGGGAATTCAGCAGCGGTACCCAACAATTTATAACAGAAAGAATAGAGCATCACACATAGATAGATATAAACATGCCAATCACATATATAATAAGTACAGTGACAGTGTTGCTTACTGTACTTGTCATTTAGTGTAAAGGATTTATTAAAAAAAATAATAGTGTTTTCATGCACCGTCTCTTTAAAAAAGCCAGCCGGCAATTCAGCCTCGGTACCCGACAATTTAGAACAGAAAGATAGAGCATCACACATAGATTAGATAGATAGAAACATGTCAGTCACATATATAAGAAGTACAGTGATAGTGTTGATCACTGTACTTGTCATTTAGTGTTAAAATAAAGGATTTATTAAAAAAAAAATTGGCGTGGGGTACCCCGTAATTTTAGTCTCTAGCGGAGGTTAAGCAGACGGCTGGGGCAGATGTTTGAAGCCTGGGAAGGGGGTAATACCCACGGAGCTTCTTAGGCTACTAATATCAGCCCCCAGCTGAATACCTAGCCTTTACTAGCTATTAAAATGGGGGACCCCCCCAAAAAATGACGTGGGGTCCCCCCTATTTAAATAGCTAGCAAAGGCTAAGCAGACAGCTGGGGGCTGATATTAATAGCCCAGGAAGGGTGCCATGAATATTGGCCCCCTCCCAGGCTAGAAACACCAGCTGTCAGCTGTCCCAGAAATGGCGCATCCTACGGATGCGCCAAATCTGGCCCTTAGCCTCGTTCTTCCCACTGCCCTGTAGCGGTGGCAGTGGGGTAATAGGGCTGGGGTTGATGTCAGCTTATAATGCCAGCTGACATCAAGCCCAGGTTAGTAATGGAGAGGCGTCTATAAGACACCCCCATTACTAACCCCATAGTCAAAGTTAAAAGAAAACACAAACACCCAGAATAAAGTCCTTCAATTGAAATAAACACACAATTCTTATTGTTCTAAATTAAACCATACTTACCATCACGCCCATTCCAGCTGAAGCCAACGATCTCCTGCAATAAAAGTAAAATAATAAACCAACATCATCCTTACCTTTCCATGGTTCCCACGACAGCTTCAGCTCTGCTACATCGAGATGACAGGCTGGACCGCAGCAGAACGGGCAGCGTCCGCGACCAATCAGCACAGTAGTGTTTAACTTTGGCGGCAAGATCAGTGATTGGTCGCGGTCAAGACGGCGACCAATCACCGATTTGTGCGGCACATTTAAATATCGGCCGCGACCAATTGGATGTCAGCGCCGCTCCCCGGTCCTCCCTTCACGCCCTAGCCGCAAGGATGTCAGCGGCGCTGCCTGCGCGGATACTTCCGCTGCGAGAACCCGGGACATGAGCGGGCGCTCGGAGCAGAAGTATCCCGACCCGCAGCGCCGCTCCCCGGTCCTCCCTTCACACTCTAGCCGCTGATGTCCCCACAGTATCCGCATGGTGTTACAAAGGTCCGGACATTTGTGTTAAAAATCGCTGATTGGTCGCTGGCGCTGCCCGCGACCAATCACCGATTTGGGCGCAAATTTAAATATCGGCCGCGACCAATCACCCATCTTGGCTCCACATTTAAACACCGCTGTACTGATTGGTCGTGGACGCTATTTAAATGTGGCGTCAAATTCGGTGATTGGTCGCGCCCAGCGTCGGCGACCAATCAGCACAGTGGTGTTTAAATGTGGAGCCAAGATCGGTGATTGGTTGCGGCCGATATTTAAATTTGGCGCCCAAATCGGTGATTGGTCACGGGCAGCGCCAGCGACCAATCAGCGATTTTTAACACAAATGTCCGGATCTTTGTAACACCATGCGGATACTGTGGGGAGATCAGCGGCTAGGGTGTCAAGGGAGGACCGGGGAGCGGAGCTGCGGGTCGGGATACATCTGCTGCGAGCAGTCGCTCATCTCCCGGCTTCTCGCAGCGGAAGTATCCGACCAGGCAGCGGCGCTCCCCGGTCCTCACCAATACGATTCGCTGATTGGTCGCGCTCTCCGCACGCGACCAATCAGTGATCTTGGCGCTAAAGTTAAACACCGCTCTGCTGATTGGTCGCGGAAACTGCCCGCGACCAATCACCGATTTGGGCGCCACATTTAAATAGCGGCCGCGACCAATCAGTGAGATTGGCGCCAAATTTAAACAACGCTCTGCTGATTGGTCGCGGACTCCAGCCGCGACCAATCAGCGAGATTGGCGCCAAATTTAAACCCTGCTCTGCTAATTGGTCGTGGATGCCGGCCGCGACTAATCAGCATTATTGGCGCCAAATTTAAACACCGCTCTGCTGATTGATCACGGTCGCCGTCCGCAACCAATCAGCAGTATTGGCGCCAAATTTAAACCCTGCTCGGCTGATTGGTCACGGTTGCCGGCCGCGACCAATCAGCAGTATTGGCGCCAAATTTAAACCCCGCTCTGCTGATGGGTCACGGTTGCCGGCCGCGACCAATCAGCGATTTTGGCGCCAAATTGAAACACCGCTCTGCTGATTGGTCGCGGCCGGCGATTGCGACCAATCAGCTTTATTGGCACCAAATTTAAACCCCGCTCTGCTGATTGGTCGCGACCGCCGGCCGCGACTAATCAACATTGTTGCCGCCAAATTTAAACACCGCCCTGCTGAATGGTCGCGGTCGTGACCAATCACCGTTATTGGCGCCAAATTTAAACACCGCTTTGCTGATTGGTCGCAACCGCAACCAATCAGCATTATTGGCGCAAATTTAAACACCGCTTTGCTGATTAGTCGTGACCGCGACCAATCAGCATTATTGGCGCAAAATTTAAACCCCGCTCTGCTGATTAGTCGCAACCGCTGGCCGTGACCAATCAGAGATATAGTCGCCAAATTTCAACACCGCTTTGCTGATTGGTCGCGGTTGCTGGCCGCGACCAGTCAGCGATTTTGGCGCCAAATTTAAACACCGCTCTGCTGATTGCGCCGGGTCTGCCGCATACATATTCTAGAATACCCGATGCGTTAGAATCGGGCCACCATCTAGTTTCATGAAATAATGAAAAAAAAAATGACGTGGGGCTTCGCACTATATTTGTGTCCAGCCAGGTACAGCAGGCAGGAACGGGCTGCCCCCAACCACCAGCTGCCTATTTGTACCTGGTTGGACACAACAATATAGGGAAGCCCTTTTTTTCTTAATTATTTCATGAATTTCATGAAATAATTAAAAAAAAAAATACGTGGTGCTTCGCCCTATTTTTGTGTCCAGCCAGCTACAACTAGGCAGCTGGGGGCTGGAATCTGCAGCGCAGGGAGGCCCAAGCTTTCTGGGTCCCCCCCGCTGCAAATTGCAGTCCACAGCCACCCCGGAAAATGGCGCGTTCATAGAAGCGCCATCTTCTGGCGCTGTACCCAACTCATCCAGGGCCCTGGTGCGGTGGCTCACTGGGTAATAAAGGGGTTAGGGCCAGCTTGGCATTATCAGCTGGCCCTAAGCCCGAAATTCATGGGGTCACGCCAATATTAGACATGACCGCCATGAATTTCTAGTAAAGTATTTAAAAAAAACACAACACCCAGAATAAAGTCCTTTAATTGAAATAAACACACAATTCTTTATTGTTCTAAATTAAACCATACTTACCGTCACGCCCATTCCAGCTGAAGCCAATGTCTTCTGCAATAAAAGTAAAATAATAAAGCAACCTCATCCTTACCTTTCCATGGTTCCCACGACAGCTTCAGCTCTGCTACATCGAGATGACAGGCTGGACCGCAGCAGAACGCTGCCATCCAGCCTGTCATCCCGCAGACACTGAGAAGCGCAGGCATGCTTGCGCTCCTCACTGTCTCGCTGTGACGGCATAAAGATGAGACGAGTTCATGTCCAATGATCTCAGCTCATCTCATGCACGTCACTGACAGCGTGGGAAAATTCTCCTGCATTCAGCGCTACAGCGCTGTAGTGCTGAGTGCAGGAGAATTCTCCCACGCTGTCAGTGACGTGCATGAGGTGAGCTGAGTTCATTGGACATGAACTCGTCTCATCTTTATGCCGTCACACTGAGGAGCGCAAGCATGCCTGCGCTTCTCAGTGTCTGCGGCACGGCAAGCTGGATGGCAGCGTTCTGCTGCGGTCCAGCCTGTCATCTCGATGTAGCAGAGCTGAAGCTGTCGTGGGAACCATGGAAAGGTAAGGATGATGTTGCTTTATTATTTTACTTTTATTGCAGGAGATCGTTGGCTTCAGCTGGAATGGGCGTGGTGGTAAGTATGGTTTAATTTAGAACAATAAAGGAATGTGTCTTTATTTCAATTAAAGGAGTTTATTCTGGGTGTTTGTGTTTTCTTTTAACTTTGACTATGGGGTTAGTAATGGGGGTGTCTTATAGACGCCTCTCCATTACTAACCTGGGCTTGATGTCAGCTGGCATTATAAGCTGACATCAACCCCAGCCCTATTACCCCACTGCCACCGCTACAGGGCAGTGGGAAGAGCGAGGCAAAGTGCCAGAATTAGCGCATCCTATGGATGCGCCAGTTCTGGGGCGGCTGACGGCTGGTGTTTCTAGCCTGGGAGGGGGCCAATATTCATGGCACCCTTCCTGGACTATTAATATCAGCCCCCAGCTGTCTGCCTAGCCTTTGCTAGCTATTAAAATAGGGGGGACCCCACGTCATTTTTTTTGGGGGGGTCCCCCAATTTAATAGCTAGTAAAGGCTAGGTATTCCGCTGGGGGCTGATATTAGTATCCTGGGAAGCTCCATGGGTATTACCCCCCTCCCAGGCTTCAAACATCTGCCCCAGCCATCTGCTTAACCTCCGCTAGAGCCTAAAATTATGGGGACCCCCACGCCAATTTTTTTTTTTTTAATAAATCCTTTATTTTAACACTAAATGACAAGTACAGTAAGCAACACTGTCACTGTACTTCATATATATGTGACTGACATGTTTCTATCTATCTAATCTATGTGTGATTCTCTATTCCTTCTATTCTAAATTGTCGGGTACCGCTGCTGAATTGCCGGCCGGCTTTTTTAAAGAGACAGTGCATGAAAACACTATTATTTTTTTTAATAAATCCTTTACACTAAATGACAAGTACAGTAAGCAACACTGTCACTGTACTTCATATATGTGACTGACAAGTTTCTATCTATCTAATCTATGTGTGATTCTCTATTCTTTCTATTCTAAATTGTCGGGTACCGCTGCTGAATTGCCGGCCGGCTTTTTTAAAGAGACGGTGCATGAAAACACTATTATTTTTTTTGATAAATCCTTTACACTAAATGACAAGTACAGTAAGCAACACTGTGACTGTACTTCGTATATATGTGGCTGACTTGTTTCTATTTATCTAATCTATGTGTGATGCTCTATTCTTTCTGTTCTAAATTGTCGGGTACCGGTCTATGCCGCTGCTGAATTGCTGCTTTTCATGTTTCACTGTGAGCACTGTTCCCATCGATTTGGGCAATCACTGTAATGCCACAACCACCATGGCTGTGGCATTACAGTGAGTGGCAGGCAATCCTTGCATGATTGGTGCTCAAAATAGCGCCAGACATGCAGGACACGCTTTTGGTGCACGAACAGTTATCAAACATAACCTCGAACAGCCGAATTTTTTGCAAATCGTTCGGGTTCGTCGAACAACTCGAACACCGCCCAAAACAGCTCGAATTTGAGATTGGCGAACAGTTCTAGTCGAACACCGCTCATCTCTACTGCTGGCATGAGACTTGCCCTCCAATAGACCCTTGTAAAAGGTTTTAAAGTGTACTCATTCAAATTAGAGAGACAATTTAAATTAAAAAGCTTAGACCTGCCTCCGCCGCAGGGGGGCTCGCTCGACCCACCAGCGGACAGGCACCAGTATTGGGAGATGACGGCTGGCCGTCAGGGTCCACCGCAGCTCTGGCACAAACCCAGTGACACGGAGGTCGCACGGGCAGGAACGGACTGGCCGTGTCGGCTTCGCACTTTTTTGGTTTTAGAAGGGCATGACATGCCTATATCTGTGTCTCCCCCTCCTTTTACTCCTCCACCTCTTTTCTTTTTGCATGACTATATGTACTTGTCACTTTTCCATGTGGTAGTTGTGTCTTCCGAGCAGTTTGTCAGCTTTTGGACACCTTTGAAGTGTTTTCTATGTGTTTTCTATGTGTTCCTATGTTCTTTTTGTTTGCCTGCCATTGGTTTTAACGGTGTTTGAAGGTGTTCGACGAACAGTTCGGCGAACATACGGGTGTTCGACGAACCAAACCGAACTCGAACACTACGGGGGTGGCTCATCACTTATCAACACGACGGAAGTTGCCAGTACAACTGTTAGGTCTTCTCGAGTCTGCTTGTTTTTTAAAGACTGCAGATAACCCCAAAAAGGCCATTTGCACCACCTGCCAGGCCAGCATTAGCAGGAGTAGCAAAACTACGAGCCTGACCACCACCAGCATTATCAGACACATGGCAGCAAAGCACCCGACTAAGTGGGCTGAACTCCAGGGTCCAGGAACAGTGTCTGCGGGTGGCACCAATGCTTCTTCCGCTGTTGTGCATGCAAGCCAATCCTCTGTCCATGGCGCATGCGAAGATGCCTCCTGCCCTGCACTTGTCATTGCACACTCTAAACTAGCACCACCAGCAAGCAAGTCCACGTCCTTGTCCCAGAGCAGCATTCAGTTGTCCCTACCCAAGTCCTAGAAATACAAGCACAAACACGCAGCCAATGCCCCACAGGCCACACTACTAAATTCACACATTTCGTGACTGCTTGCGCTCGAAATGTTGCCCTTCAGGTTTGTGGAGACGGAAGCTTTCCTCAAACTCGGTGCTCGGTCCCCAGCCGCCACTTTTTCTCCCGGTGTGCCATCCCCGCATTACACGAGCACATGTTCCACAACATTAGCCATGCCCTCAACAGTTACTGGGAAAGTTCACCTAATCACAGACACGTGGACAAGTGCTTATGGGCAGGGACGGTACATCTCGCTGATGGCACACTGGGTTAACATAGTGGAAGCCAGGACCCAGTCGGACCTTGGGACAGAACCCGTCCTCCCGACGCCGAGGATTGTGGGCCCTGGTTCAATTAGGGTTGCCCCAACATTCCACAGCTCCTGCACCTCCTCTTCAGCATGCATCTCCGAAAATGACAACATCAGTCACAAGCTGGAAGCACTGCAGCACTGCATCGGCCAAGCAGCAACAGGCTGTGCTGAAGCTAATATGCTTAGGTGATAAACCACACAACGCTGAAGAGTTTTGGACAGCTTTGAAAGAGCAGGCAGATCTATGGCTCACACCGCTGAACCTACAGTCAGGCATGGTCGTGTGTGACAATGGCCGGAACCTGGTGGCGGCTCTGAGGCAAGGCGAGCTCACACACGTACCATGCCTGGCCCATGTGCTTAAACTTGTGATTCAGCAGTTTCTCAAAACCTACCTGGAGCTGCCGGATCTGCTTGCAAAGTACACCACCTGTGTGCCCATTTTAGAAAGTCACCTACAGCTTCCGCCGCCCATGACGTGTTTCAGCAGAGTTTGCAGCTTCCGGCTCACCGACTGGTGTGTGATGCTCCCACGCATTGGAACTCTACATTGCAGATTTTGGGAAGGATTTGTGAGCAGAAGTGGGCAGTTGTTGACTACAAGCATCAAAAAGACCATTGGTATTCAGGTCAGAATCCACACATAAGTCTTGGAGTGGACATAGATGTCAGACATATGTACCATCCTTCAAAACTTTGAGGACTCCACCAAGATGGTGAGTGGCGATGATGCAATAGTTAGCGTCATCATCTCGCTTTTCTGTCTTCTGAAACTCTCTCCGCTCACAATCAAAGAGGATGCATTGCAGGCGGAAAATGATGATATGGAGCAAGGAACCATATAGGGTGATTACACACAGCTCAGCCTCATCTCATCCCAACGTGGATTGGGTGACAATGAGGAAGAGGAGGAGGAGCTAGTTTCATGCGCTATAGACGGTACTACCTGCGCAACTGTCATACCGTCTGTTCAGCATGGATGGCCTGAGGACAGGGAGGAGGAGGAGAGCATGGTCAGTCGTCCTGTTGGTGAGGACACGGAAGTTTTAACTGTTAGCAGTCTAGCACGCATAGCTGAGTTTATGTTATGCTGCCTTTCCCGTGACCCTCGCGTTCTTTAAATTTTGGGTGACAGTCATTACTGGTTGGTGACATTTCTAGACCCACGCTACAAGGAGAACTTTATATGTCTTATTCCCGAGGCGGACAGGTCTACTAAGATGGGGTAGTACCAGAAGGCCCTTGTTGCGGAATTATTAAAAAAATTCCCATCTGAAAAAGCTGGCGGCAGAGGTCACAGTTTGTTGGACAACCAAGGAGTACAGGTAAGAGAAACACAACTCCAATCCAGCAGAGGCAGGGGAACACTGTCAAAGTTCTGGGACAGTTTTCTCAGCCACTCCCATCTTACAGGCCCTGAGGCGCGGGGTACTCTCACATTGAGTGCAAAGTTTGGGAAGATGGTGAGGGAGTACCTTGCCGAACGTACCAATGTACTCCGTGACTCCTCTGCGCCTTATAATTATTGGGTATCCAAGCTGGACCCGTGGAATGAACTGGCTCTCTACGCCTTGGAGGTCCTGGACTGCCCTGCCGCTAGCATTTTATCAGAGAGGGTTTTTAGTGCCACCGGTGGAATTATAACCGATAGGCGCATCCGCCTGTCAGCTGAAAATGCTGACAGGCTGACTTATAAAACTGCACAAGGGCTGGATTGGGCCAGACTTCTCAACAGCACCGAATGATAGCAGCGTAACCTAAACTCAAAAACAGTGGGTTTTTTTGAGAGGACTAATTCTATTCCCAAGTACCTCTTTCTTCACACCCAGACATGGGTATACGCTTCCTAATTTTGTCTATTTGCTCTTATCCTCCTCCTTCTCCTCATCCTCCATTACCATATCATTCACCATCTTATCTACCATATCACCTCCTGCACGTCTCTTCCAAGGGGCATTGGAGAGCCTCCAAATTTTTGGCAGCTTTTGCATTCACTGCTTAGGCAAAAATTATGGGAGACCCACTTCCTAATAATGGGAACATTGTTTATAGGAGTCTCTCTGACCCTACGTCACTTCCAAGGGGCATTGGAGTGCCTCCAAATTTTTAGTAGCCCTTGCAGTCACTACATACGCAATAACAGTATAGGAGACTCGTTAATAATGGTAACAACAAAGCATAGCCAGCTAATGACTCTCTAACAATAGCGAGGGCCAACTGCAGGCCCTTTAAGAATAGTAAGGGCCACCTGATGGCCCTACAAAAATAGGCTTTGTGACTTTCAAAGTCCCTCCATCATAAATTAAGCAGGATGTGTCTGATGATGTGTCACACACCACATGGCCAGATAAGGTTGTAAAATGTTAAAATGACATTTCATAGTGAATGCATTTGCCTGGGTTGAAAGCAATGAAAAAGTGCAAAAACGCATTAAAAACACTAAGTGTGAACATAGCCCAAGGTGTGGATGAGCATTTTTGTGTATTTATTTGCCTTATATACAAGTCGTTACTCTGGAAAGGATGTTCCATAACATATTTCCCAGGAAAATCCATTTTGTTTTTGTTTTTGTATGTTTCATATATATTCAGCTCTTGCTCGGGATAGCACGCGTGCTGGGTCACGCGTGCAATAGATTTTAAGTGCAATAGTTAAAAGTGCAGTTATACAATGGCAGGAAGCAGATAATCCACTGTCCTCTCTTCTTCTTCACACAGGTATTTAATTGCTCCATCCATTTTTGTGTGCTGTCTGACGATAAGTGTGAACAGAGTCATATTCTCTAGCAAGATTTTTCCATGGTATTTAATTGCTCCATCCGTTTTTGTGTGCTGTCTGATGATAAGTGTGAACAGAGTCATATTGTCTAGCAAGATATTTCCATGATATTTAATTGCTCCATCCATTGTGTTTTTTTTTTTTCTGTTCCTATTTTTGTGTTCAAAGCTTTCTGTGTCACTGTTTTATGGCCTCGTTGTTTAGCATTGGGTGTTTGTTTACTCTGCATAGCATTGCCTGCTCTGGCCTCGTGCTAATTGACTAATTAGTCAGTATGACCAACTGTTGCTGGTTTTTAGTAGACATTTCATTTTATATATATTCAGCTCTGACTCGGGATAGCACGCATGCTGGGTCACGCGTGCAATAGATTTTAAGTGCAATAGTTAAAAGTGCAGTTATACAATGGCAGTTGGACAGGGCAGGAGACAGCTAAGGTGCATAAGATATTCATGCAAACATGCTTCTCGGTCAGTCATACTGCATTATGCATTAATCTTATGAATCTGCTCTTTATTTGTTTCCACTTCTGCTTTCTCACAACTCGCCCGCCCTTTAACACATTCTGTGCACTCTCTCTATATCAACCCCTCCCATGCATAACTCTGAGGCTCTACTGACATTCCTCATCCACTGCAAACCATCCTCTACCTCCATACAGCACTCAAAACGTTCATACATATCATTGCACCACCTGCTCTTTCTCTTCTTTCTCCTTTTACTAGTCGCAGGCGACATCTCCCCCAACCCTGCCCCCCCCCACTAGCATACATTACTCTCCTCCACCTGCATATGGAAACCCTGCTAATCTTATTAACGTTCAGTGCATGCCCTCTCCTATCGATTTCCATTGCGCTCTCTAGAACGCATGGTCTGTGTGTAACAAACTAACTTACATCCATGATTTTTTCCTCTCTAATTCCCTTAACCTTCTGGCTATCACAGAAACCTGGATTCAGCAGCCAGACACCACCGCTGCTGCTGCTCTCTCATTTGGTGGGCTGAAATTTTCACATACCGCCAGACCTGGCAACAGACAGGGTGGAGGTGTTGGTCTGCTGCTTTCCTCGCAATGTGCTTTCCAGGTCATCCCCCCGGTTCCCTCACTTATGTTTCCTTCCTTTGACGTCCACACCATCAGACTCTTTAAACCCTTCTCCCTGCGAGTGGCAGTTGTGTATCGCCCTCCAGGCTCCTCCCACCAGTTCTTTAATCACTTTGCCACCTGGCTTCCTCACTTTCTATCCTGTGACATCCCCACCCTCATCATGGGCAACTTTAACATTCCCATGGATGATCCCCTCTCCCAATCTGCCTCTCATCTACTTTCTCTAACCTCTTCATTCCGTTTCTCACAGTTTACTAATTCTCCTACCCATGAAGACGGGAATACTCTGGACCTGTTTTTTCCCAGTCTCTGCTCACTGGATGACTTTACCAACTCCCCTCTCCCGCTCTCGTATCACAACCTTCTTTCCCTCTCTGTCAAGAATTCTCTCCTCACCCGGGACACCCCCACTTACCACACTTATAGGAATACACGTACCGTTAATACCCAGCAGCTTATAGACAATCTCCACACATCTTTAGCCCCCATCTCCTCCTTCTCCTGTCCAGACTTAGCATTGTCACACTACAATAATACACTGAAGAGTGCCCTAGATAAAGCAGCTCCTTCTACTCACAGAAAGACCCGACACAGACAACAGCAGCCCTGGCACACGATGCAAACACGTTTTCTTCAACGTTGCTAAAGGTGTGCTGAGCGTCAGTGGAGGAAAATCTCTTTTAGCAGAGGACTTCATCCACTATAAATTCATGCTCAAAACCTATATCTCTGCCCTTCATCTGGCCAAACAAT
This sequence comes from Phyllobates terribilis, assembly GCF_046119375.1. Lineage (NCBI taxonomy): Eukaryota > Metazoa > Chordata > Amphibia > Anura > Dendrobatidae > Phyllobates > Phyllobates terribilis. Next base: position 231,320,379 of record NW_027362763.1, read on the forward strand.
CCTACTTCACCACCCTCATCACTTGAATGTCCAACAATCCAAAACGACTTTTCGAAACCTTAAACTCCCTCCTGAAACCTAAAGCACAGGCCCCCACCACTAACCTCAGCGGGGAGGATCTGGCCTCTTATTTCTTTGAAAAAATTCAACCACATCCATCAGGACATCTCAGCCCAATCTCCTCAGTGCCTGGATCCCATTCCCTGCCGCACTTCAAGCTCACTTGCCATCTTTGAGCCTGTTACAGAAGAAGAAGTTACCCAGCTCCTCGCTTCTTCTCGGCCTACAACCTGCAACAGCGACCCCATTCCTTCACATCTCCTGCAATCCTTCTCACCGGTGGTCTCCACTCACCTAACTAAAATATTTAACCTCTCTCTTTCTTCAGGTATCTTTCCCTCCTCATTTAATCATGCCATCATAACCCCTTTACTTAAAAAGTCATCCCTGGACCAGAACTGCACTGTTAACTACAGACCTGTCTCTAATCTTCCCTTCATCTCTAAACTCCTGGAACGCTTGGTCCACTCCCGTCTAATCCGCTATCTCTCAGATAACTCGACCCTCTACAATCTGGTTTCCGCTCCTTACACTCCACTGAAACTGCCCTCACTAAAGTCTCTAATGATCTACTAACAGCCAAATCCAAAGGTCACTGCTCCCTGATGATTCTCCTGGATCTCTCTGCAGCATTTGACACTGTGGATCACCAGCTCCTCCTCACTATGCTCCACTCTATAGGCCTCAAGGAAACCATTCTGTCCTGGTTCTCCTCCTACCTCTCTGACCGCTCCTTCACTGTATCTTTTGCTGTCTCCTCTTCCCCTCCTCATCCCCTTACTATCGGGGTTCCGCAGGGCTCTGTCCTTGGCCCCCTCCTCTTCTCTCTATACACTGCCCCTATTGGACAAACAATCAGCAGATTTGGGTTCCAGTATCATCTCTATGCTGACGACACCCAATTATACACTTCTTACCCTGACATCACCCTACCCTAATACAGAATACCAAGGATTGTCTGTCTGCTGTGTCTAACATCATGTCCTCCCGCTATCTTAAACTGAATCTCTCCAAAACTGAACTTCTTGTGTTTTCCCCCTCTACTAACCTAACTCTACCTAACATCGAAATTACCTTAGAGGGTTCAACCATAATTCCCAAGCAGCATGCCTTGGGGTCATATTCGACACTAACCTTTCCTTTTCTCCCTATATCCGATCACTCACTCTGTCTTGTCACCTGCATCTTAAAAACATCTCCAGAATCCGATCTTTTCTCACTTTTGAAACTGCTAAAACTCTTACTGTCACTCATATTCACTCTCGTCTGGACTACTGCAACTCTCTTCTGATCGGTCTCCCTCTTACCAAAATTTCCCCTCTCCAATCTGTCCTGAATGCGGCAGCCAGGGTCATATTTCTGTCCAGCCGCTTCACCGATGCCTCCACCTTGTGCCAGTCATTACACTGGTTACCCATTCGCTACAGGGTCCAATATAAACTCATTGCTCTCACCCACAAAGCTCTCCACAGTTCTGCACCACCTTATATCTCCTCTCTCATCTCAGTCTATCGTCCTACACGTGCTCTCCGTTCCACAAATGACCTAAGACTAACATCCCCCCATAATCCAAACCTCGCACCTCCATCTCCAAGACTTCTCTTGTGCTGCACCAGTTCTCTGGAATGCTCTACCCCAGACAATCCGATTGATGCCTAGCCCCGATGTCTTCAAGCGCGCTTTAAAAACCCATCTCTTTAAACAAGCCTACCATCTCAAATACCCAGTAAACTAACTTTCCCCTGTTCCCTCCTAAATACTATTCAGAATCTGTTCCCTACTGTTAATCTGTCTCTACACCCTCCATGCACACGATAACTGCACTCGGTAATTGAGTATTGCACTTGAACATACAGGCTGATGACCGGATCATACAGCTTTATATGATAATCCTGACTTATTATAATTGCCAGACCTGAAATAACAAGCACTTTCCACCTATTGTGTCCCCCCATTTCCTTGTAGAATGTAAGCTTGCGAGCAGGGACCTCACTCCTGATGTAACTGTTTAAACTGTCTCAACTTGTATTGGATTTATTGTCTGTACATGTCCCCCTTAATTGTAAAGTGCTGCGGAATATGTTGGCGCTATATAAATAAAAATTATTATTATTATTATTATTTTATTGTGAGTCCGTTAAAGTGGCATAATACCTCTGACAATGTTGTTGACAGCAGTGACCTGGGAGTCAGAAATGCTTCCAGGGGTCTTTCCCATGCTGTCCCCATGTCATTTCAGCACTGTTCCCATCAATTTGGGCAATAATTAGGCCCTCTGCAGACCTCCGGGGGGAGCCGCCTGAAAAATGCTCAAATTTCCCATAGACTTACATTGGGCTCATTGCTCAGGTCGAGCACCTGAGCTTTCCAATTTGCTCGAGCCGAGCATCGAGCACCCGAGCATTTTAGTGCTCGCCCATTACTAGTGATCATATTGACACCGCAGCATTTTATACCATTGGGCAGTGAAGAAAAATAATTAAATTTTTACCACCAAAAATTTGTTTTAGCCCCAGATTTTACATTTTCACACTGGGAAATGGGTAAAAATGCCATCATAATTTGTCCCACAATTTCTGCTAAATATAGAAATGCCCCATATGTGGCTGTACAGTACTGCTTAGCCATAGAGATGAGCGGTGTTCGACTAGAACTGTTCGCCAATCTCAAATTCGAGCTGTTTTGGGCGGTGTTCGAGTTCTTCGACGAACCCGAACGATTTGCAAAAAATTCGGCTGTTCGAGGTTATGTTTGATAACTGTTCGTGCACCAAAAGCGTGTCCTGCATGTCTGGCGCTATTTAGAGCACCAATCATGCAGGGATTGTCTGCCACTCACTGTAATGCCACAGCCATGGTGGTTGTGGCATTACAGTGATTGCCCAAATCGATGGGAACAGTGCCAACAGTGAAACATGAAAAGCCGGCAATTCAGCAGCGGCATACACCTGTACCCGACAATTTAGAACCGAAAGAATAGAGAATCACACATAGATTAGATAGATAGAAACATGTCAGTCACATATATAATAAGTACAGTGACAGTGTTGCTTACTGTACTTGTCATTTAGTGTAAAGGATTTATTAAAAAAAATAATAGTGTTTTCATGCACCGTCTCTTTAAAAAAGCCGGCAGGCAATTCAGCAGCGGTACCCGACAATTTAGAATAGAAGGAATAGAGAATCACACATAGATTAGATGGATAGAAACATGTCAGTCACATATATAAGAAGTGCAGTGACAGTGTTGATTACTGTACTTGTCATTTAGTGTAAAGGATTTATTTAAAAAAATAATAGTGTTTTCATGCACTGTCTCTTTAAAAAAGCCGGCCGGCAATTCAGCAGCGGTACCCGACAATTTATAACAGACAGAATAGAGCATCATACATAGATTAGATAGATAGAAACATGTCAGCCACATATATACGAAGTACAGTGACAGTGTTGCTTACTGTACTTGTCATTTAGCGTAAAGGATTTATCAAAAAAAATAATAGTGTTTTCATGCACCGTCTCTTTAAAAAAGCCGGCCGGCAATTCAGCAGCGGTACCCCACAATTTATAACAGACAGAATAGAGCTTCACACATAGATTAGATAGATAGAAACATGTCAGTCACATATATATGAAGTACAGTGATAGTGTTGGTTACTGTACTTGTCATTTAGTATTAAAATAAAGGATTTATTATTAAAAAAATTGGCGTGGGGTTCCCCTCAATTTTAGGCTCTAGCGGAGGTTAAGCAGACGGCTGGGGCAGATGTTTGAAGCCTGGGAAGGGGGTAATACCCACGGAGCTTCCCAGGCTACTAATATCAGCCCCCAGCTGAATACCTAGCCTTTACTAGCTATTAAAATGGGGGACCCCCCAAAAAAAATGACGTGGGGTCCCCCCTAATTTAATAGCTAGCAAAGGCTAGGCAGACAGCTGGGGGCTGATATTAATAGCCCAGGAAGGGAGCCATGAATATTGGCCCCCTCCCAGGCTAGAAACACCAGCCGTCAGCCGCCCCAGAAATGGCGCATTCATAGGATGCGCCAATTCTGGCACTTAGCCTCGCTCTTCCACGCTGCCCTGGTGCGGTGGCAGGGGGTAATAGGGTTGGGGTTGATGTCAGCTTATAATGCCAGCTGACATCAAGCCCAGGTTAGTAATGGAGAGGCGTCTATAAGACACCCCCATTACTAACCCCATAGTCAAAGTTAAAAAAAACACAAACACCCAGAATAAAGTCCTTTAATTGAAATAAAGACACAATCCTTTATTGTTCTAAATTAAACCATACTTACCGTCACGCCCATTCCAGCTGAAGCCAACGATCTCCTGCAATAAAAGAAAAATAATAAAGCAACCTCATCCTTACCTTTCCATGGTTCCCAGGACAGCTTCAGCTCTGCTACATCGAGATGACAGGCTGGACCGCAGCAGAACGCTGCCATCCAGCCTCTCATCCCGCAGACACTGAGAAGCGCAGGCTTGCTTGCGCTGCTCAGCGTCTCTCTGTGACGACATCCAGATGAGCCGAGTTCATGTCCAATGAACTCGGCTCACCTCATGCACGTCACTGACAGCGTGGGAAAATTCTCCTGCACTCAGCGCTTCAGCGTGAGAATTCTCCCGCTGAAGCGCTGAGTGCAGGAGAATTTTCCCACGCTGTCAGTGACGTGCATAAGGTGAGCTCATGTCCAATGAACTCAGCTCACCTCCTGCACGTCACTGACAGCGTGGGAGAATTCTCCTGCACTCAGCGCTTCAGTGTGAGAATTCTCCCACGCTGAAGCGCTGAGTGCAGGAGAATTTTCCCACGCTGTCAGTGACGTGCATGAGGTGAGCCGAGTTCATTGGACATTAACTCGGCTCATCTGGATGCCCTCACAGAGAGACACTGTGGAGCGCAAGCAAGCCTGCGCTTCTCAGTGTCTGCGGGATGACAGGCTGGATGGCAGCGTTCTGCTGCGGTCCAGCCTGTCATCTCGATGTAGCAGAGCTGAAGCTGTCATGGGAACCATGGAAAGGTAAGGATGATGTTGCTTTATTATTTTTCTTTTATTTCAGGAGATCGTTGGCTTCAGCTGGAATGGACGTGATGGTAAGTATGGTTTAATTTAGAACAATAAAGAATTGTGTGTTTATTTCAATTAAAGGACTTTTTTCTGGGTGTTGTGTTTTTTTTAAATACTTTACTAGAAATTCATGGTGGTCATGTCTAATATTGGCGTGACCCCATGAATTTCGGGCTTAGGGCCAGCTGATAATGCCAAGCTGGCCCTAACCCCTTTATTACCCAGTGAGCCACCGCATCAGGGCCCTGGATGAGTTGGGTACAGCGCCAGAAGATGGCGCTTCTATGAACGCGCCATTTTCCGGGGTGGCTGCAGACTGCAATTTGCAGCAGGGGTGGCCCAGAAAGCTTGGGCCTCCCTGCGCTGCGGATTCCAGCCCCCAGCTGCCTAGTTGTACCTGGCTGGACACAAAAACAGGGCGAAGCCCCACGTCAATTTTCTTTAAATTATTTCATGAAATAATTAAGAAAAAAAGGGCTTCCCTATATTGTTGTGTCCGGCCAGGTACAAATAGGCAGCTGGTGGTTGGGGGCAGCCCGTTCCTGCCTGCTGTACCTGGCTGGACACAAATATAGTGCGAAGCCCCACGTCAATTTTTTTTAAATTATTTCATGAATTTCCTGAAATAATTTAAAAAAATTGAAGTGGGGCTTCGCACTATATTTGTGTCCAGCCAGGTACAGCAGGCAGGAACGGGCTGCCCCCATCCACCAGCTGCCTATTTGTACCTGGCCGGACACAACAATATAGGGAAGCCCTTTTTTTCTTAATTATTTCATGAATTTCATGAAATAATTAAAAAAAATTGAAGTGGGGCTTCGCACTATATTTGTGTCCAGCCAGGTACAGCAGGCAGGAACGGGCTGCCCCCAACCACCAGCTGCCTATTTGTACCTGGCCGGACACAACAATATAGGGAAGGCCTTTTTTTCTTAATTATTTCATGAATTTCATGAAATAATTAAAAAAAAAGTACGTGGGGCTTCGCCCTATTTTTGTGTCCAGCCAGGTACAACTAGGCAGCTGGGGGCTGGAATCTGCAGCGCAGGGAGGCCCAAGCTTTCTGGGCCCCCCCCGCTACAAATTGCAGTCCGCAGCCACCCCGGAAAATGGCGCGTTCATAGAAGCGCCATCTTCTGGCGCTGTACCCAACTCATCCAGGGCCCTGGTGCGGTGGCTCACTGGGTAATAAAGGGGTTAGGGCCAGCTTGGTATTATCAGCTGGCCCCAAGCCCAAAATTCATGGGGTCACGCCAGTATTAGACATGACCGCCATGAATTTCTAGTAAAGTATTTAAAAAAAACACAACACCCAGAATAAAGTCCTTTAATTGAAATAAAGACACAATTCTTTATTGTTCTAAATTAAACCATACTTACCATCACACCCATTCCAGCTGAAGCCAACGATCTCCTGCAATAAAAGAAAAATAATAAACCAACCTCATCCTTACCTTTCCATGGTTCCCACGACAGCTTCAGCTCTGCTACATCGAGATGACTGGCTGGACCGCAGCAGAACGCTGCCATCCAGTCTGTCATCCCGCAGACACTGAGAAGCGCAGGCATGCTTGCGCTCCTCACTGTCTCGCTGTGACGGCATCCAGATGAGCCGAGGTCATGTCCAATGAACTCGGCTCACCTCATGCACGTCACTGACAGCGTGGGAAAATTCTCACGCTGAAGTGCTGAGTGCAGGAGAATTCTCCCACGCTGTCAGTGATGTGCATGAGGTGAGCTCATGTCCAATGAACTCAGCTCACCTCCTGCACGTCACTGACAGCGTGGGAAAATTCTCCTGCAATCAGCGCTTCAGCGTGAGAATTTTCCCACGCTGTCAGTGACGTGCATGAGGTGAGCCGAGTTCATTGGACATGAACTCGGCTCATCTGGATGTCGTCACAGAGAGACGCTGAGCAGCGCAAGCAAGCCTGCGCTTCTCAGTGTCTGCGGGATGACAGGCTGGATGGCAGCGTTCTGCTGCGGTCCAGCCTGTCATCTCGATGTAGCAGAGCTGAAGCTGTCCTGGGAACCATGGAAAGGTAAGGATGAGGTTGCTTTATTATTTTTCTTTTATTGCAGGAGATCGTTGGCTTCAGCTGGAATGGGCGTGATGGTAAGTATGGTTTAATTTAGAACAATAAAGGATTGTGTCTTTATTTCAATTAAAGGACTTTATTCTGGGTGTTTGTGTTTTTTTTAACTTTGACTATGGGGTTAGTAATGGGGGTGTCTTATAGACGCCTCTCCATTACTAACCTGGGCTTGATGTCAGCTGGCATTATAAGCTGACATCAACCCCAACCCTATTACCCCCTGCCACCGCACCAGGGCAGCGTGGAAGAGCGAGGCTAAGTGCCAGAATTGGCGCATCCTATGAATGCGCCATTTCTGGGGCGGCTGACGGCTGGTGTTTCTAGCCTGGGAGGGGGCCAATATTCATGGCTCCCTTCCTGGGCTATTAATATCAGCCCCCAGCTGTCTGCCTAGCCTTTGCTAGCTATTAAATTAGGGGGGACCCCACGTCATTTTTTTTGGGGGGTCCCCCATTTTAATAGCTAGTAAAGGCTATGTATTCAGCTGGGGGCTGATATTAGTAGCCTGGGAATCTCCGTGGGTATTACCCCCTTCCCAGGCTTCAAACATCTGCCCCAGCCGTCTGCTTAACCTCCGCTAGAGCCTAAAATTAAGGGGAACCCCACGCCAATTTTTTTAATAATAAATCCTTTATTTTAATACTAAATGACAAGTACAGTAACCAACACTATCACTGTACTTCATATATATGTGACTGACATGTTTCTATCTATCTAATCTATGTGTGATGCTCTATCTTTCTGTTCTAAATTGTCGGGTACCGCTGCTGAATTGCCGGCCGGCTTTTTTAAAGAGACAGTGCATGAAAACACTATTATTTTTTTAAATAAATCCTTTACACTAAATGACAAGTACAGTAAGCAACACTATCACTGTACTTATTATATATGTGACTGACATGTTTCTATCTATCTAATCTATGTGTGAAGCTCTATTCTTTCTGTTCTAAATTGTCGGGTACAGATGCTGAATTGCCGGCCGGCTTTTTTAAAGAGACGGTGCATGAAAACACTAATATTTTTTTTAATAAATCCTTTACACTAAATGACAAGTGCAGTAACCAACACTGTCACTGTGCTTCTTATATGTGTGACTGACATGTTTCTATCTATCTAATCTATGTGTGATGCTCTATTCCTTCTTGTCTAAATTGTCGGGTACCGGTGTATGCCGCTGCTGAATTTGCCGGCCGGCTTTTTTAAAGAGAGTGTCTTCTGAGCAGTTTGTCAGCTTTTGGACACCTTTGCAGGTGTTTTCTATGTGTTTCTATGTGTTTTTGTTTGCCTGCCATTGGTTTTAACGGTGTTCGACGGTGTTCTAAGGTGTTCGACGAACAGTTCGACGAACAGTTCCTCGAACATCCCGGTGTTCGACGAACCGAACCGAACCCGAACACTACGGGGGTGGCTCAACACTACTTAGCCATACAGCAAGACTAGGAAGGAACAGAACGCTTTTTACCTCCTGGAGCGCAAATTTTCCTTGAGTAGTTTGCAGATACCATATACAGAGCCCCTATGTGCTAGAAGAGCAGAATCCCCCTCAAGTGACCCCATTTTGGAAATTATACCCCTTTGTGAATTTATCTACTTGTTTAGTGACGATTTTTACTCCATGGGTGTTTTCCAGAAACAAGCAGCAGTGGATGTTGCTGAGTGAAAATTGCAAACTGCCATTGTAGTTACCAGTACGTTGCAGTGACCAGTATGTTGTAGTGACCAGTATGTTATGCCCAACTCGTGCTTCTGGAGACATGCACCCGTAAATTAGTCCACCTCTCATCGCTACTGAAATGTCAAACATGTGTACAGTTAATGAGGTTTAGGCACACTGTGGGGCTCAGAAGGGAGGGGCACATTTGGATTTTGGAGCGCAGAATTCGCTGGATTTCTTTTGGAGAGCGAAGAACCATTTCACTTTTTCAGAGTCTTTGTGCTACCAGTAACGTGGAAGCCCCTATATTTCTGTTAACAGATGAAAGACCTGAGTGTGGGCTTTTTTGTTAATGGAGTTGAAGCTTTTATTGGGAACATTTTAGATAACATTTGGGATCACATTTATAAGGCGTTCTACGCTGAGCACATACATCAGTGTTTCCATCTAAATCTCAAATGCAATTGTCTCTTCAGAGAGGAAGAGAACTAGAACTCTAATGCCACCTATAGCAAGTAGCAATCCTAAAAGTCAATATTGACCCTTTAACAAGTCTTGTCACATGACTTAGGATAAAAGTCAGAACCAGAAACTCAAAATCTCAGAATTACATGATTCAGATGAAACCCCCAAGGGATCCATTCTCTATAATAAGGCAGCAGAGTTACTCTGGACTCCGTCTGGCCTCTGTTCAGTGGTGTCCTTCTTTTCAGAAGTACACAAAACTGTGGCGGACTGCACTTTTATGCATGCATAAAAAGATGGACACCACCGGATCACAGGTCCTTCGATGTCCACAGTGCCTCCATCTGCCCCATTATAGGGAATCTTACGCCGGGGTTTTCGTCTGATCCATGTATTTCAGAGATTTACACAGAAACCCCGGTGTAAGCATTTAGCGTAGAGCGCAGGATTAATATGCACTAAGCCTTATTGCGTTCTTTGGGAGGCAGAATGAACAAATCAACAGCAGGTGAAGAATTATTTTTATTTATTTATTACACCGTTCCTCATGTGGTATAAGTGATTAGATAACTTTATTCTTCAGGTCAGTGTAATTACAGCGTTATCAGACTTATATCAGGTTTTTTTGCTTGGCTGCTGTCACACACTAAAAGATGCTTATTAGTGTAAAAACAAGTTTTTGCATCGCTATATTTTGATAGCTATAATTTTTCTATATTTCGTCAGACAGAGTTATCATGTGAGGGTTTGTTTTTTGAGGGATGAATTCACATTTTTATTGGGTCTGTTTTCGGGCAAATTACATCTTTTGATCGCTTTGTATTCCAATTTTTGGGCGGCAGAATGCACAAAAAACAAAATTTCAGGATTTGTTTTTTGGGGTTATTTTTTATGCCGTTCCGTGTGTGGTAAAATTGATAAAGCAGCTTTATTCTTTGAGTCAGTACGATTACAGCGATACCACATTTATATAGATTTTTTATGTTTTGCCACGTTTACACAATAATAACTATTTTATAGAAAAAATAATAATTTTTGCATTACTTTATTATGAGAGTTGTAACTTTTTTTATTTTTCCAAAGATGGAGCTGTATGGTGGCTTGTTTTTTGTGGCATAAGATGACCTTTTGAGCGATACCATTTTTATTTATATTCTTTTTTTGATCGCGTTTTATTGCAGTTTTTGTTCGTCGGTAGGATGATAAAGCATAGTTTTTTGCTTTGTTTTTCATTTATCTTTTTTACAGTGTTCACAGGGTTTACTAGTGGGACAGTTTTATAGGTCGTGTTGTTACGGATGCGGCAATACTAAATACGTTTACTTTTTTATTTTTTTCTTACACAGATAAATGTATTTATTGGATTAATATTTTTTCTTTTTTTTGTTCTTTATTTTGTGATTTATTTTAAATATTTTTACAATTTTTATTAACTTTTTTTTTTACTTTTTTACTTTGTCCCAGGATGGGATATCAACTTTCCCTGCCCTGATCACTGATATAATACTCTGCAATGCATCTGCACTGCAGTGCATCAGATCAGCATTTGACAGGCAGGTAGGAGGCGTGTCAGCTCCTGCTCTCAGAGCAGACACCTACAGGCCACCTTCCCTGATGGACCATGAAAGACCCCATGGCCATCTTGCATCGCTTTGTGCTGATGGGAGCGTAGAGGGAGCTCACTCCTTCTGCGATGCTCCTCTATGTCGCTGTCAGTATTGACAGCAGCATCAGAGGGGTTAAATGCCCGCAATTGGTGCTATATGTGAGTTGACACCAGCACGATCGCGGCAGTGCTCAGAATGAGCCAACGTGATCATGAAGCAGTATATATATGGCGGTTTGTGTTAACGCATGTTGGGCAGCGGTTAATATAAAAAAATAAAGGATTTATCATTTATATATCATTTTATTTAGAGATTAGCAAACCAATTAGTTACAAATCCATTTTGCGCTGAATTTTAGGAAATTCGATGGACCCGGGGAATTTGACCAATTTGTGATTTGATTTGCACAGATAGCCAAAAATGCTCACTGCTATTTTACACAATGCAGCAGATTGTATTAGCTAGAAAAGGTTCACATGATCTCAGACGCAATCAGGCAGGTTTTCCAATAATACCTTGCAGCTATTGCATCAGAAGATATAACACAGCCATCACATAGCATAGCACATCACATAGTATAGCCCTGGGGTACACAACATTTTTTGGTCCAAGGGCCGCAATGTCATACTGAACCAATCCCAAGAGCCGCAAAAAAAGTTAAATGGGTACTTACCTGAATATATCACCAGAACCAAAGAAGCCGTGAGATTTCACATCCAGAGCTTGTCTCTGCAAACTTCCTGTCACGTAAGGTGTAGGAAAGACTAAGTGCAACATGAAGGGAAGAGGGAATGGGAGCCCAGACACTAGGGAAACGGGAGTGGAGACCTCCTAGGCTGATCTGATATCACCCTGTCTACCCTAATGTCCCTATATTGGTTCCTCACCAATCACCGTAAAGGAACCTAAACCCAATATTTCCCTAGAGCTTGGCCCTGGATAGGGAAGGGGGGGATGAAAACTAGTCAGTCCCCACTAACAACTAAAGACAACAAGGGAGACAAACACAGGGGAAAGGAAAGTAACTTAGCTTGAGCCGACTTCAGAGAGATTACATTAATCATCCTCCAAGACACAAGAGAGGAAGTAAGCAGACTGCAATAGATCCAAGCCTTCACAAGGGAACATGTGAATATCACCGGCCCCTCCCTGCAGCAAACTGAAAGTATTTAAACACACAGGCCTGGGTGTCAATTAGCAGGAGATAGGTAGCTGCTGGGTCCTAGAATGAGACAGATCTAAGAAGGTGTCTGCAATGCCGAACGAAGTGATCTTCTGCAACCAACTGCAGGGCGACGGTCTGTCACATCTGACACACCCGGAAATTAAACCGTAGCACAGCCGGTAAGGTGCTCCAGTAGGGTCCAACGCCAGTAGATATGTGAAGTAAAACTGGGCACTCAGAAGGGATGAATTTCATCAGTGTAAATAGCAGCTTAGGCACAACAAAATGGAAGACGTTTTGGTCGAAACAAACCTTCCTCAGTATGTGCAGACTGTGTGAGAGAAATATATACAGGCAGTGAGGATAGACTCTTTATCTGGACTGAGTCCTGTGGTGTGATTGTACAGCTGAAGGCAACAGACGTGGTATCCACTGCTCGTCGTATGGGCTGCCACCATGGCAGCCCACACGACGAGTGGTTGATACCGCGTCTATTGCCTGCTATTAAAATTGATCAAATTCATCCCTTCTGAGTACCCAGTTTTATTTCATACATCTAACACACCCATGACACTTCCCTTTTCTGTGTCTTCCCGATGTGGTGCCCTTAAATATAAGAGTATCATTATGCTGCCCCTTAAATAAAAATATCTCCCATGCTGTGACTCTGAATAAATAATTCCCCGGCACACTGCCACTTTCCAAAATATTCCTCTTCCGCAAACTTCCAGTCTGCGAAATATCCCCCCACACTGCTCCTCTCCAAAATATCCCCCTTGCACACTGTTCCTCTCCAAAATAACCCCCCAGCACACTGCATGTCTGCAACATATCCTCCCAGCACACTAATCCTCTGCAACATATCCCCACCACACTGCCCCTTTCCAAAATATTCCCCCCTCCGCAAGCTACCCCTCTCCAAAATATCCCCCCCGCACATTGCCCATTTGCAAAATACCCCTTGCACTCTGCCCCCTCTAAAATATCCCCTTGCACTCTGCCCCTTTGCAAAATATCCCTTGCACACTGCCCCGCTCCAAAATATCACCACCCACATTGCCCCTCTCCAAAATATCCCCCTCACACACTGCCCCTTTCCAAAATATCCTCCCTGTACACTGCACCTCTGCAAAATATTCCCTGCACACTGGCCATCTCCAAAATATTCCCTGCCACCACACACTGCCTGTCTCCAAAATATCCCTCGCATATTGCCCCTTTTCAAAATATCCCCTTGTACACTGTCCCTCTCCAAAATATCCCCCACACATTGTCCCTCATGAAAATATCCCCTTGCACACTGCCCCTCTGCAAAATATTCCCCCACACTGGCCCTCTCCAAAATATACCTTCCCACGCATTCTACCCCCCCTCCAAAATACGCCCCCACACTGCCGCTCTGCATAATATCCCCCCCACACTTCCCCTCTGCAAAATATCCCCCGCATACTGCCTCTCTACAAAATATCCCCAGCACACTGCCCCTTTCCAAAATACACCTTTCCACACTGCTCCTCTGAAAAATATCCCCCCTACACTGTCCCTTTCCAAAAGATCCCCCCACACATATTGCCCTTCTGTAAAATATCCGCCACACTCTTCTCTTCTGCTCTGTGGCGCATTCAGGGCTGAGATTCCGGCAGCATTGTGATGATGTCAGCAGAGTGCTGACCTTATCACACCACTGCACGTCAGGGCTGGGTGGGGCTGCACAACATTCATGGGCCGTTTGTTGTGCAGGCCTGGTATAGTATATCACATAATATAGCACATGACATAGTATAGTCCATCACATAATCACATAGTATAGCACATCACATAGCATAGCACATAACATAATATAGCACATCACGTAGTATAGCATATCACATAGTATAGTACATCACATAATATAGCACATCACATAATATAGCACATCACACGATATAGCACATCACCTAATATAGGACATCAGGCCGCATTTGTCACAAGGCACCCAAGGGCAGGTGCCTAGGGCGATAGGTTGAAGGGGGCAGTACCACTATGAAGAAAGATTAAATTATTATTATTTTTTTAAATTTCTCTCTTTTTCTTACCTCCGCTGAACTGGGTAGGAAAACCGACATCTTTATTTTTTTGGGTGGGAGGTGTATGGGCAGAGGAGCACCGATCAGCTCCCCACCCCGATGGTAGAGGATAAATGATAGAGATGAAGGAACTGAGATGACGTCATGCCCATGTGACTTATGGGCAGAGCCATGCTTCAGATTACAAGTGAAGTGTTTTCCCAGGCAGGAAGCAGCAGAAGTGGTACTGATGACAGGTAATTAGGGAACAGGGGTACATGGGTTCGCAGACTGTGTGTAGGAGTACATATGGGGGTGCATATTATATGTAAGGGTACATACGAGGGTGCAGGCTACATGAGAGGGGTGCAAGCTATATGGGGGTGCAAACTATATGTGGGGGGTACAAGCTATATGTGGGAGTACATATGGGGGGCGCAGGCTACATATGGTAGTACATATTGGGTCCAGACTATATGTAGGGATGCTGGCTATATGTGGGGGTATATATGGGATTGCAGGCTATATGTGGGGGTACATATGGGGTTAAGGCTATATGTGGGATATATATAGGGGGTGTAGGCTACATGTGTGGGTTCATATGGGGTTGCAGACTACATGTGGGGATACATATGGGGGTGCAAGCTACATATTGGGGTGCAGGCTATATGTGGAGGTAAATATGGCACTGCAGGCTTTATGTGGGGGTACATATGAGGGATGCATGCTTTACATTAAGGGGTACATATGGAGGTGCAAGCTACAGTATATGTGAGGGTACATATGGGGGTGCAGGCTATTTGGTATATATAGGCAGGCCACCATGCTGGCTCAGAGGTTAGCACTGTTCCTTTGCAACACTGGAGTCTTGTGTTCAAATCTCACCAAGGACAACATCTGTGAGGAGTTTGAATGTTCACCCTGTGTCTGCTCCAGATTCTCCGGTTTCGTTCCACACTTAAAAAGACATACTGACAGGGGATTTAGATTGTGAGCCCCAATGGGGAAAGCAATGATGATTTCTGTAAAGCGCTTTGGAATATGATGGTGCTATATAAGTGTAGTAGAGGCAAGAGAGCCTTTAAGAGAATTCTTACATGCTTCAAAGATGGAGAGAGATTGCCATCTGCTGGTCAGGCACAGTCAAGCGGAACCAAGATATCCAAGGGAAGTTGAAGGGGAGCACATTTAGATGCTGGACCCAGTCAGGTGATTTCCAGGAAGCAGTTCCCGGGTATAGGAGGCCAGCGCGCCAAGTCTAAGGTGGTTTTGGCGCCAAGCAGAAGAGAGGAGCAGATGTGCTCCCTACGTACTGAGAAGCCCCGCGTGGCAGTCCTAAGCCAGAGGCCTGCGGAGTGCCACAGCCGGACACTGGTGGATGAGCTCCGGATCCCTCACAGATGTGACCCGAGTGCTGTGCCTACTGAGGAGAGTCGGAAGCTGCTTGCGGTGCTGAGTAAGCTCGCGGAACCCGGCAGGCGAGGTCTGGACCCCCCTATCCATGGCTTGAAAGACTGCCTCCAAGGGCCAGGAAGAGAGGAGTTGGGAGATGACTGCGCCTGGAAAGTCACGCCAGTGAAAGCAGAGAAGCTGCATACTTGAACAGGGCCGTCACTTCTACTGTTCACTCATGGTACCGGGGCCAGTTGGGTTTAGATACTCAGATTGGGAGGGGAACGGTTGGGGTGGAAGAAGCTAAAAGTGATTTAATTGACTTTGTCCAGAAAAGACTTTCGGCCTAGGGGGAATAACTGGTGACCCCCGCTAGGGCCATATATAGAGTTAAAGAACGGACGTGGTGACTCCCATGATTGGGTGCACCACACTACCTTGAGAGACTTTGCATTTTATTAATATTTAAAATTACCGTTCATTACCCCTGTTGCGATTCCCTTGTTCAGAATACCTGTTATAGCTATATATAAACTGTTTATATTCATCTCTGACTGTCCTCGCCTTGTGTCTCTGTGTGTTGCATTCTGGCACCCGCATTACATAAGCAATATATAATAAATAAATAAAATATATGTGGGGGTGCATGTTATATGTGGGGGTACATATGAGGATGCAGGCTGTATGTATGGGTGACATGGGAGTACAGACTGTATATATCGAGGACATTGGGGTGCAGGCTGTATGTGCATGGTACATGGGTTGCGGATTGTACTGTATGTGATAGAGCGCCACAAAGGAGGGAAAGGTAAGCACTCTTTAGTGGAGCTGAAGATACAAGCAATTTTTACTGTAGACAGTGAGGAGGAGTGCAATTTATTGAGGGCAAAGTACGGAGGAAGTACAATGTGAAAAAGGGGGGCACAGTATAGAGAGAGGGCATTGAGGGGAGTGGCATTAAAGATGGGAATAGTTTTGAGGCTATAGTTTATAACCAGTTACAGCGTGTAGGGCAAACAGTGTAGGCCATAATTGCTAAGGGAGGATGATTTGACAGCTATTGTTCATCATTTTTTATCACCTGGTAAATGACCTCATCCAGGCAATGGGGAGGACACTGCTCAGAGGATAACTCCAGCTGTCAGCTTTATCTTGGCTGGTTGTTAAAAATAGAGGGGTCCCACGCCGTTTTTTAAAATTATTTAATAATTTTAAAAAACAGTGTCGGGTCCCCCACATTTCTGATAATTAGCCAAGCTAAAGCAGACAGCTGCCGGCTGATATTCTCAGACTGGGAAGCAGCCATGGATATTGTCACTCCCCAGCCTAAAAATAGCAGCCCGCAACCGCCCCAGAAAAGGTGCATCCATTAAATGCACTAATTCTGGCTCTTTGTCCGTCCCTTCCAACTTGCCCTGGTGCGATGGCAAGTGGGGTAATAGTTTTGGGGTAGATGTCAGCTTTTTCATGTCAGCTGACATCAAGCCCAGGGGTTAGTAATGGAGAGGCGTCTATAAGACACTCCCACTTCTAACCCCGTAATCAAAAGTAAGAAAGACACACAGAAAAAGTCCTTTAATTAAAAAAAAGACTCCACCACAATACCGCTCTTTTACCCATTTATTAATGTAAAAATAAAAATCAAAAATCAAATTTATTCTCACCTGTCAGGCGATAACCCAAATGTGCTACGACGAGCTCCAACTTTGGATTCATTGCTGAGCGGTGACATAAATAATGCGACCACTCAGCCGGGCATCTGGGACACAATGAGTTGAGCGTTAGAATGCAGCTGCGTGTGACAGGCGGTGACGTCATTAAGGTTACCGCCGGTCACACACAGCAACGTTCTCATGCTAACCTCAGTGTGTGCTGGCTGTCTTGCTGAGCGGTAACATTTCTCATGTCACCGCTCAGCAATGCAACGAGATGTAGCAAAGTTGGGGAACTTCGTGGGACATATGGATTATCAATAGACAGGTGAGTATAACTTTGATTTTGATTTTTACATTAATAAATGACTAAAAGAGGGGCAGGGAGTGTTTCTTTCAATTAAAGGACTTTTTTCTGTGTGTGTCTTTTTTAATTTTCACTATGGTGTTAGTAATGGGGGCATCTGATAGATGTCTGCATTACTAACCCCTGGGCTTGATGTCAGCAGTAGTGTTGAGCGATACCTTCCGATATCGGGAAATATCGGATCGGATTGGATCGGACCTATACCCAAAAAGTATCGGATATCGCCGATTCCGATACCGGAAACCAATGCAAGTCAATGGGACAGAAATATCGGAATAAAAATAAACCCTTTCTTTCCTTGTAGGTTAATTCTACATGAAGGAAAACAACTAAGAATAATGTACAATGTATTGGGGGAGGTGGAGGAGACAATAAAGGCATAGAGGTTTAGCCCAATCAAATGGAATAGCAGGAATGAATTTTTTTTTTTTAAGACGTTCGGAGTTACGGAAATATTGACTATATTAAGTTTTTTTTATATTTTGTCAGATATTTATGTTTCACTTCTTCCATGCTCTTCACCTTCTTTTTTACTTCTCCCACACTTTCTCCTTCATCATCCTCAGCATCAGCATCTTTTTCATCAACTTCTTCTTCACCTTCTACATCTTTTTCTTCTTCACCTTCTTCCTATTATTCTTTTTTTTTTACATTCTTCATATTCTTCTTATTCAACTATTATTCTTCTTCATATTCTACTTCTTCATCTTCTTCATATTCTTCTTCTTCATCATATTCTTATTTGTGACAGGCATTCCTCTAGTTGTTATCTATAAAAGTTTGAACATTACACCTTTCGTTCTGCCCGTCACAAAAGATTTACAACAGGATTTGTCCGCGTTCAGTTTGGCCTGCAGCAGCAGGTCTTTTCCAGGGGCACCACGAGGAGGAACGGACTCACCCCCATACACTGCTTAGTCATCTTCTGCTTATAATTTAGATAATATCTTTTGCTCTGATTTTTAGTCTTATGCTTAATGTTCTTCCGCTTTTTGTTCTGCAGCTTCTTGTACTTCTGCTTCTTGGTTTTCTGTCTCTTGTTCTTCTGTATCTTGGTGGTTGTCTTCTTGTTCTTTGTCCTCTTGGTCAACTTCTTCAGGGTCATCTTCTTGGTCTTCTTCGGGGTGGTCTTCAGGGTCGTCATCTTCAGGGTCGTCGTCTTCGGGGTCGTCGTCTTCTTCGGGGTGGTCTTCAGGGTCCTCGTCTTCAGGGTCATCGTCTTCAGGGTCCTAGTCTTCTTCGGGGTGGTCTTCAGGGTCCTCGTGTTCAGGGTCATCGTCTTCGGGGTCCTCGTCTTCTTCGGGGTGGTCTTCAGGGTCCTCGTGTTCAAGGTCGTCGTCTTCGGGGTCCTCATCTTCTTCGGGGTGGTCTTCAGGGTCCTCGTGTTCAGGGTCGTCGTCTTCGGGGTCCTCGTCTTCTTCAGGGTGGTCTTCAGGGTCCTCGTGTTCAAGGTCGTCGTCTTCGGGGTCCTCGTCTTCTTCGGGGTGGTCTTCAGGGTTGTTGTCTTCAGGGTCCTCAAACCATTTCAAAAAGCTTGAACTTGGAAAGCAGAAGGTACAAGAACGCTGAGGAACTGCCGAGAACCAGCTGATGGTACTGGAACCCGGATGGGTAGCAGAAGGTACAAGAGCCAATGGAACTACCGAGGACCAGCTGACGGTACTGGAACTCGATTACTAAGCAGGAAGTACCTGTGCCAGAAAGCACTACCAAGGACCAGCAGACGTTGGTGGAACTTTGATACCGCGAAGGAGGCATCTAAGCCAAAGGCACTGCCAGGATCCAGCTGACGGTACTGGAACCCGGATGGGTAGCAGAATGTACCCATGTAAAAAACAGTTGCAAGGCCACGAGCCAGCCGCAGTTACCAAAACCCACAGTCCTACAGGGGGTTCTTGTCCTTTTGGCACTATGGAACCAGCCTTCATTGCCAGATCCCGCAGCCCACATAGGAGTCACCTAAACTGCAGGCACCATAGAGTCGGCTAACCCGACCGCAACACGACAGGACAACGCATTGGAGGCAAAGTGACTTTGACACTACCCGGAAACAGCTGGCGTGCTGGAACCAGGCTGGGCAGGAGGGAGTACCCGTGCCAAAGACACTGCCGAGAACCAGCTGACGGTACTGGAACCCGGATGGGTAGCAGATGGTACAAGAGCCAATGGAACTACCGAGGACCAGCTGACCGTACTGGAACCCGGATGGGTAGCAGAAGGTACAAGAGCCAATGGAACTACCAAGGACCAGCTGACGGTACTGGAACCCGGATGGGTAGCAGAAGGTACAAGAGCCAATGGAACTACCAAGGACCAGCTGACGGCACTGGAACTCTGTTACTAAGCAGGAGGTACCTGTGCCAGAAAGCACTACGAAGGACCAGCAGATGTTGGTGGAACTTGGATACCGAGAAGGAGGCACCTAAGCCAAATGCACTGCCAAGAACCAGCTGACGGTACTGGAACCCGGATGGGTAGCAGAAGGTACCCATGTAAAAAAAAGTTGCAAGGCTGCGAGCCGGCCGCAGTTACCAAAACCCACAGTCCTACAGGGGGTGCTTGTCCTATTGGCACTATGGAACCAGCCTTCATTGCCAGATCCCGCAGCCCACATAGGAGTCACCTAAACTGCAGGCACCATAGAGTCGGCTAACCCGACCGCAACATGACAGAACAACGCATTGGAGGCAAAGTGACATTGACACTACCCGGAAACAGCTGACGTGCTGGAACCAGGCTGGGCAGGAGGGAGTACCCGTGTCAAAGACACTGCTGGGAAACAGCTGGCGGTGCTGGAACCCAGGGTAAATACTAAAAACAGAGTGGAGCCAGAGGCGTAATTGGAGCAACTTTAAAATCTGTAGTAGTGTGAATGTGGACAGAGCAGGAGAAATTGCCATCCGCACAGCAGGGGAACAGCTGACGTTACTGAACCCCAATAACACGGCAGCAAGCATTGACTGTGCAGACGGCACTTCTGACAAGCAACTAGTGGTATTGGAGCCCAGGGTAAATACTAAAAACAGAGGAGCCAGAGGTGTAATTGGAGCAAGTTTTAAATCAGTAGTACAGTGGATGTGGACAAAGCAGGAGAATTTGCCAGATACACAGCTGGAGATCAGCTGACGTTACTGAACCCCAATAACACGGCAGCAAGCGTTGACTGTGCAGATGGCACTTCTGAGCAGCAACTAGCGGTATTGGAGCCCAGGGTAAATACTAAAAACAGAGGAGCCAGAGGTGTAATTGGAGCAAGTTTTAAATCAGTAGTACAGTGGATGTGGACAAAGCAGGAGAATTTGCCGGACCCACAGCTGGGGATCAGCTGACGTTACTGAGCCCCAATAACACTGGAGCAATCGTTGACTGTGCAGACGGCACTTCTGAGCAGCAACTAGCGGTATTGGAGCCCAGGGTAAATACTAAAAACAGAGGAGCCAGAGGTGTAATTGGAGCAAGTTTTAAATCAGTAGTACAATGGATGTGGACAAAGCAGGAGAATTTGCCGGACACACAGCTGGGAATCAGCTGACGTTACTGAACCCCAATAACACGGCAGCAAGCGTTGACTGTGCAGATGGCACTTCTGAGCAGCAGCTAGCGGTATTGGAGCCCAGGGTAAATACTAAAAACAGAGGAGCCAGATGTGTAATTGGAGCAAGTTTTAAATCAGTAGTACAGTGGATGTGGACAAAGCAGGAGAATTTTCCGGACACACAGCTGGGGATCAGCTGATGTTACTGAACCCCAATAACATGGCAGCAAGTGTTGACTGTGCAGACAGCACTTCTGAGTGCCAACTGGCAGTGTTGGAGCTCAGGGATAATACTGAAAACAGAGGAGCCAGAGGTGTAATTGGAGCAACTTTAAAATCTGTAGTAGTGGGAATGTGGATAGAGCAGGAGAAATTGCCGTCCGCACAGCAGGGGAACAGCTGACGTTACTGAACCCCAATAACACGGGAGCAAGTGTTGACTGTGCAGACAGCACTTCTGAGCGCCAACTGGCGATGTTGGAGCTCAGGGATAATACTGAAAACAGAGGAGCCAGAGGTGTAATTGGAGCTACTTTAAAATCTGTAGTAGTGTGAATGTGGACAGAGCAGGAGAAATTGCCGTCCGCACAGCAGGGAAACAGCTGACGTTACCGAACCCCAATAACACGGCAGCAAGTGTTGACTGTGCAGACGGCACTTCTTAGCGCCAACTTGCGGTGTTGGAGCTCAGGGATTACAGTTGGTAGAAACATGAACACAACAGGAGACCTGGATACTGTTGCCAACCAATTATTTATTCTGGAAGAGGTCTGGCAAATTGATGAGAGATCCAGGCCTTGTTCATTTTGAGAAAAGTAAGCCAGTCAACGTTATCGGAGGATAGTCACATGCGACGGTCTGTTAGTACACCACCTGCGGCACTAAAGACGCGTTCCGATAATACACTAGCAGCAGGGCAAGCTAGCACCTCCAATGCATACTGGCTAAGCTCTGGCCATGTATCCAGCTTACAGACCCAAAACTTGAAGGGAGAAAAGCCGTCTGGGAGTACACTAAGAGGGCAAGACATGTAGTCTGTCACCATCTGACAGAAACGTTGCCTCCTGCTGACTGGAGCCGTCTGTGATGGTGTAGACATTTGTGGCGGCGGGGACACAAAACTTTGCCACATTTGGGCCATACTGGTCTTGCCTTGTGCTGAGGTGCTGCTCCTGCTCCCTCTTTGTGCAGAGCTTCTTCCACTGCCTTGACGCACTGAGCTGCTTTGTAAAGCACTAGCAGCACTGCTCTCGGTTGGAATGGAGAACATGATGGAATGCACCAGTGCGTCTTGGTACTCCCGCATTTTACGCTCCCAGTTCAACGGTGTTATGAGGCTTTGTAGGTTGTCCTGGTAGCGAGGATCTAGGAGGGTGGACACCCAATAATCAGTCGTGTTGAGAATGTGGGCGATGTGGCGGTCGTTTCTCAGGCACTGCAGCATGAAATCAACCATGTGCTGCAGACTGCCAACTGGCCAAGAAACGCTGTCCCCTGCTTGAGGCGTGATCTCTGCCTGCTCTGCATCACCCCACCCTCGCTCTAGATGCTGACTACAAGAGCGTTGTGTACCTCCCTCCTCTGGACAGATGTCTTCCTCCTCCATTGACTCCTCCTCATCCTCCTCACAAAGTGTCCCCTGCCTAGGCCTTTGTGAGGAACCACGTTGCGCAGACTGTACAGAAGCAGATGGCATTTGTGACTCCTCATCCTCCACCTCTTCCAAAACCTCGTCCCTTAGTGATTGCAGTGTTTTTTCAAGCAGGCAGATAAGGGGGATAGTCATTTTGACTAGTGTATCATCTGCACTCGCCATCTGCGTGGAATAATCGAAGGCACGCAAAACATGGCAAATGTCCTTCATAGAGGCCCACTCAGTGGTGGTGAAGTGTAAACGGCGCGCACTGCGACTTGTTTGCGCCTGCTGCAGCTGGTACAACATTACTGCTGCCTGCTTCTCACACAACCTCTCCAACATATGTAACGTTGAATTCCACCTGGTGGGTAGGTCATATATGATGCGATGTTCCGGAAGACGTAATCGGCGCTGCAGAGCTGCAATGCGCGATCTTGCATTGCTGGAACGCCGCAAGTGAGCGCACTCTATGCTGACCTTGTGAAGCAGTGCATCAGGATCCGGATAGTCCCTCAAAAAACTCTGCACGACCAAGTTGAGCACATGTGCCAGACATGGGATGTGAGTGAGGTTGCCTAGGCCCAGAGCTGCCATCAGATTTCGGCCATTGTCACACACTACCATGCCTGGCTGGAGATTCGCTGGCACAAACCACACGTCGCTCTGCTGCTTGATGGCATTCCAGAGCTCCTGCGCTGTGTGGCTTCGATTCCCCAAAGAAATCAATTTTAATACGGCCTGTTGACGTTTGGCCATGGCTGTGTTCATATCGGTCATCATAACAGGTAACCGTTCACGGGTCGATGTGGAGGTAGACCGTGACGGCTCCCACAGCGCGGATTCAGAGGAAATGGAGTATGAGGAGGAGTCAATGTGTGCAGACTGGATTCCTGCAATCCTTGGAGTTGGCAGAACACTTACAGCGCCACTCTCAAGATCTGTACCCGGCTCCACAACATTTACCCAATGGGCAGTGAGGGAAAGGTATCGTCCCTGTCCATGCTTACTGGTCCACGCATCGGTGGTCAGGTGGACCTTGCTACTGATGGCGTTTTGTAGCGCATGTTTAATTTTTCCCTCCACATGCTGTTGCAGGGCAGGGACGGCTTGCCTGCTGAAATAAAAGTGGCCGGGCACGTTGTATTGTGGGACTGCCAATGCCATAAAGTTACGGAAGGTGTCAGTCTCCACCAGCCTGAATGATAGCATTTCAAGGGCCAGTAGTTTAGCAATGCCAGCATTCAGAGCCTGTGCTCGGGGGTGGTTTGCCGAGTATGCGCGCCTTTTCTCCCATGCCTGTGCTAATGAAGGCTGTAGACTGGCCTGGGAGTGTGAGGATGACAGGGAAAGTGGTGCTGTGGGTGGAATTACACTGTGTCTCTGTACAACAGTGCCAAAGGTTCTTCCATGGCGATCCTGTGAGGAAGCCGAACCAGCTGTTTGTGAGCTGGAGGAAGAGGCTACAACATGAGCTGAAGAGGTGGTAGGTGGCACTGTAGGTTGGCCTAGGTCTTCAGTGTGTTTTTGTAACTCCACCACGTGCTTGGTCCGCACATGTTTCCACATATTTGTGGTATTGAGGTTGCTGACACTTTTCCCTCTTTTCACCTTCTGATTACACAGCTTGCATTTGACAAAGCAAATGTCATCTGCAACTGTGTCAAAAAAGGACCAGGCACTGCAAGTCTTGGGAGCGCCCGTTTTGGATTTTGGAAGAGCCATGCTCCTAATGGGTGCCGAAGTGGAGGCTACAGGCAACCAAGTCTGCCTCCTCCCTCTTCCTCCTTTTTGAGCCGTTTGGGGAATCTCTTCCTCAGAGCTGCTCCCACCACCTTCCTGTCCCTCACGCCATGATGGGTCAAGGACCTCATCATCTATACCACCCTCTTCAAACAACTGCTTCTCCTGGGTAGTCTCGACAGCACAGTACGCACCAGAAAGTGGCACCTGAGTCTCATCATCAGATGCATATGTGAAGCCCAGCTGTGCTTGGTATCACAGATCCTAGAAGGGTGTATTGAAGGTTTCCTCCACAAGAGGCCCCCATAACCATTCACACATCTTCACCTTCCACCTCAGACCACCAGAGGGAGCCCGTTAGGGAGATATATAAGGGAAGGTGGAGCCAGGC
The DNA here is from genome assembly GCF_046119375.1 of Phyllobates terribilis. Taxonomy (NCBI): domain Eukaryota; kingdom Metazoa; phylum Chordata; class Amphibia; order Anura; family Dendrobatidae; genus Phyllobates; species Phyllobates terribilis. The sequence goes on from NW_027362763.1 coordinate 231,345,250, forward strand.
AGCAGTTAGTCTAGACTTGAGTTGACAGAAAGCAAACCTGTTGAGAGAGTTCCTGCAGTGCAAAAGCAAGAGAGAGGTTAGTCTGCAGTGGAGCACAGTCCAGATTCGGTTGTTGCTCAGAGAGGTGAGCTTTAGGTGTGGCGGCGCCATAAGATCGGTGAAGCGCGGCCCGCTGCCGTTAGTGTGGGTAGCCTATTGAGGGCCAGAGTAGGCCGAAGGCAGAGAGTAGAGAGTTAGTTCATAGGGGGCAGAGGAGCTTAATTAGCTCACCCCGAAGAAGCAGTTACCGGACACCGGGTCCGACGCTTGCCGGGATCTCCACGACCCAGTAAGATAAACCGGAATCCCTGGAGAACTACAGGTCCCTGGATCGCTAAAGTGCTGATACGTACCAGAGCCAGGAGACACATAGGCCCCGTAGTTCGGAAGCGTGCACTCCAAGAGAAGGCCCTACCACAAGGTCAGCCAGCGCAGGACAGAGACAAAGTTAGGCCTAGCTCCAGGCAGGTCATAAACTTACTATGCAGAAGCAAGAACCAGGAGGCCCAAAACCTGCTCATTGGGGAGGATCCGGACATACACCCTTCACCCTACAGTGCCCCTGGGAGTGCCTGAAATTCCACCAGTAAAAGGTACTGAAGTGACTATCGTGTCTGTCCCTGTTCTTGCTCTGGCCCGGCGGAGTCTCTTTGTCCTGCATCCCCGTTCTTATACTGCCCTGAGGCCCAGCTCCACCTGTAGGGAACTATACCATCAAGCTGCCTTATCACCGGCCTCAGTGGACTGCGCAGCACTGGTGATCCTCACCAGAAGCCACAGGTGGCGTCACAAACTCTTTCTTTTATAAAATCAACCAATTATCAACCCCCTTTTTAAGGAGAGACCCCAGGGTACGGGCCCAGGAGCCGACCACCGCGACATCCTTAAAGGCCAGGCCAAAGGCCCGGTAGCCGAGTTATCCCCATTCCCCTGGGCTAGTCACATACTGAGGTGTGCTGCTGACCATAGGCACTGGCCCACCCGCCTCTTCAAATTCAGAGAGACAAAACGGTTGCACATCACTGCATACTACCTCTTCTTCAAATTCTCGAATTCTGCTTGGCTGGCCCCCTCTTTCCAAGCCAAGAGATTCAGAGAACAGAAGTAGAGATGGTTCCTGTCCAGGGCTCTCTGACTGCCTGGGCAATTTGGCAGGAGGTGAAGAGACAGATGGGTGCTCTTCAGTGCTCAGGACCTGAGAGGATCTGGAACTAATTGAAGTCGATGCGTTAGCTGCCATCCATCCGACAACGGCTTAAATTTGGTCCTCCCGCAGCAGTGGGGTACGGCTAGCTCCTACAAAGCTGCGCATAAAGGACTGTTCCCTGGTAAAACTGGGGGATGGTGAGTCACTGGTGCCCACAGCAGGCACAGAATCCCCACGTCCTCTCCCTGCAGCCACAGAATCCTCACGTCCTCTCCCTGCAGAAACTCCATGCCCACGTCCACGACCACGACCACATGCCTTACTCCCTGCCTTCTTCATCTTGGTAGACTGATAAAGATAGGCAGAAAAGTACTTAGGTCTTAGTGTGCTTATTCCTGAACAGCTGCTAACAGGTATAAGAAACACTAATTTTATAAAGTGTGGACTAGAATTTAATATGAGCTAATGTGGCCTACACAACTGTAAAGTGGAGTGTTTGGTGAACTTTATTTAGTTTTTTTTGTCACAAAAAGACACTGGATGTGCCCAAAGATGTAATACCGATAGTATCACAAACTTTTTGTAGCTATTACAATGTAGGAAGGTAACCTACAATGCAATAGATGAGGCTACAAAAAATAGGCTAATACTAATCTGGCTGGGGCTGCAGGGCACAATGCTGCACAAAGGCTCCTCTATCTACTCCTATATAGTGTGTTTGGAACCAATGTAGCTGAATACGGATGGAACCACCACACTAATAGGAGAAATCAGGAAAAATGTTCAATTCGCAAAAAAGGAGAATGTATGAGGCAATGACGCACGCTGACCGCACTACAACCAGACGTGGCTGAAGCACACACTACAGCGTGAGCTGCACTCACACACAGAGACCTTGCAGACAGGCGTGAACAGTGCAGATGCAGAGCACTGTGCACTAGCGCTGCAAGACAAAAAAAAATTCTCTATCTACTCCTATATAGTGTGTTTGGAACCAATTTAGCTGAATACGGATGGAACCACCAAACTAATAGGAGAAATCAGGAAAAATGTTCAATTAGCAAAAAAGGACAATGTATGAGGCAGTGACGCACGCTGAGCGCACTACAACCAGACGTGGCTGAAGCACACACTACAGCGTGAGCTGCACTCACACACACAGACCTTGCAGACAGCGGTGAACAGCGCAGATGCAGAGCACTGTGCACTAGCGCTGCAAGACAAAAAAAAATTCTCTATCTACTCCTATATAGTGTGTTTGGAACCAATTTAGCTGAATACGGATGGAACCACCACACTAATAGGAGATATCAGGAATCAGGAAAAATTATGAATTAGCAAAAAAGGACAATGTATGAGGCAGTGACACACACCGAGTGCACTACAACCAGACGTGGCTGAAGCACACACTACAGGGTGAGCTGCACTCACACACAGAGACCTTGCAGATAGCGGTGAACAGCTCCGAGAACTGTGCACTAGCACTGCAAGGCACAGCGATTTATAAAGTAGCTTGGGTAAAGCAGAATAGACCAAATAGGTAGCTAAAACTGTCCCTCAGAACAACAGCGTCCTATCCCTAACTGAATTCACAGCAGAGTGAGCTCAAAATGGCGGCGGCGGATTTTATAGTGCATCATGACATCATTTCAGCAGCCAATCACAGCCATGCCATTAGTTAAGATGCCTACATGCCTAACAGGATGTGCCCACACTTCTTAGGATCCTCATTGGCTGAATAAAATGAAACTGGCTCATTGCATTATGGGAACTTCCGATTCCGGTATACGATATTGTAAAAGTATCGGAATTAAGTATCGGAACTCCGATACTGCGAATATCGGCCGATACCCGATATTTCAGTATCGGAATGCTCAACACTAGTCAGCAGACATTTCAAAGCTGACATAAACCCCAAAACCATTACCCCACTTGCCAATGCACCAGGGTAAGTGTGAAGAGCTGTGTCACACTAGGTGTGAGTGAAACACAGAGAGTCACGCCAGATGTGAGTGCAACACAGAGGGGAAAGGGAACCCAGACACTAGGGAAAGGGGAAAGAGGTGACCTCCTAATCTGGACTAGCGTCACCCTGTCTCCCCCTAAAGTCCCTATACAGTCTCCGCAGCTGTCGCCGATCACGTGCCTCGCCCTACTATCCCTGGTGTAAGGCTATAGCTGGGGGTGGAAGGAGATGAGCAGTAGTCAACCTCCGCTAGCACTCTAAAAACAAAAGGGGAAGACAACACAAGGGAATAACAACTTAGCTTTAGAAGAACTCCAACAGGGCACATGGCCTCAAGACTTCAGAGAGGATGTGATGCTGCTTCAGCCAAGTTCCAAGTAGAAATGAGTATAACCGGCGATGCCCACCTAGACACACCAGGTATATATACACCCAGAATAAAGGAAGGTAGTCGCTGGGTCCTAAACACAGCCTCCTATCTAGGCAGCTGTCTGTATTGCCAAACGTGGAGACCTCCTGCAAACCACTGCAGGGCGACTGTCTGTCACCTCTGACACACCCGTGACATTACCCCCTACGAGTGGCCTCCGGACAGTCAGGGCCGGGTTTCTCAGGAAAAGAGGAGTGAAAAGAGTGAACCAATCTGGGACCATTCACCTCTGATGCTGAAACCCATGTCCTCTCCTCTGGACCATAGACTTTCCAGTGCACCAAGTATTGCAGAGAACGACGTTGGAGACGAGAATCTACTATCCTCGAAATCTCAAACTCCAAATTACCATCAAAGCATTACTGGGCGCGGTGATAGTGGTGAGGGCTCAAGAGGTTCTATGTACCTTTTGAGTAAGGACCTGTGGAGCACATTGTGAACCTTAAGGGCCCGAGGAAGTTCAAGACAAAACGCTGCTGGGTAATGACGGCGGTAATTTTGTAGGGACCAATAAATCTAGGTCCCAGCTTCCAAGAAGGAACTTTCAATCTTATATTCTTGGTAGACAACCACACAAAGTCATTCACATTCAGGTCCGGACGTGGCAAGCGTTTTCTGTCAGCCATACGTTTATACCTGTCACCCATGGTCTTCAAATTACAAAGAACACCCTGCCACACCGAGAAAAGTGACGAAGCAAACCATTCCTCTTCAGGAACTCCTGAAGCTACTCACACACTGAAAGTACCAAACTGTGGATGATAACCGTATGCACCGAAAAACGGTGACCTGCCAGTGGATTCTTGATGATGATTATTAATGGCAAATTCTGCCAGCGGTTAGTAGGATGCCCAATCATCCTGATTTTTGGAGACGAAGGCTGCCTTCCATTCGTCCCCCTCTCTGATTCTAACCAGAAATCTAAACAGGGACGTAGACCGCCATCTTTTTTCTTCACAAAGAAGAACCCTGCTGCCACAGGCGAAGCTGAGGATCTGATATGTCCCTTCTCCAGACTTTCCACAATGAAAACCTTCATGGCTTGTCTCTCAGGGCCAGAAAGATTATATAGTCTGGACTTTGGTAGTTTAGCTCCGGAGGTCAGGTTAATAGGACAGTCATAAGCTGAGAGGATGTGATGCTGCTTCAGCCAAGTTCCAAGTAGAAATGAGTATAACCGGCGATGCCCACCTAGACACACCAGGTTTATATACACCCAGACTAAAGGGAAGTAGTCGCTGGGTCCTAAACACAGCCTCCTATCTAGGCAGCAGTCTGCATTGCCAAACGTGGAGACCTCCTGCAAACCACTGGAGGGCGACTGTCTGTCGCCTCTGACACATCCGTGACAAGCTGAGGATAATTGATGCACCATTTCTGGGGCGGATGAGGACTGATATATTTGTGTGGGAGGGGGACAATATCCATGGCTACTTTGCCTATTAATATCAGCCCGCAGCTTTCTGTTTAACCTTTGCTGATAATTAGAGATGAGAGAGCATGCTCGCTACTGCTCGGTGCTCGCCCGAGCATCTCATTGCTCGAGATGCTCGGCGCTCGCCGAGTATTTCCGGGGTTGCCCGGTGGGAGCTCGGGTATCCTCCCTGCATGTTTGGTGCTCTTTACAGAGCCAATGAACACTGTAATGCCATAGCCATGTTGGTTGTGGCATTACAGTGATTGACTGACCGCACAGCGTCATCAGGTCTATATCAGACCTGGCACCGCCATGCTCGTCACAGTCACTCCGGAATCAGACAGTGTAGGGAGAGGTGCTGCTGAGCTAGGGAGAGATTTGCTTGTTTCTAGTTAGTGTAGGTGTACCAAACTATATTAGAAACACATATCCATATCAACAAACAGTCCTTCTGAGGACTAATCCATCTGTAGATATATCAGGCAGGTAGTGTATATAGGCAGGCAGGGTATATAGCAGACTGCAGTGCACATAGCACAAGAGGCTCCATTCCAGTTTTGTCTGCTGCTGCTGCTGTTAGATATTTCTATAAATAGGCCCAGGTCTCAGGGGTAAGGAATAATTTTGTTTTGGATCTTAATCCTCATTATTTGCTTAAAAAGTAATCCAAAGATTGGCACAGCAGAATACAACCAGGTCCTTTCCATATTACAGTGCTAAAAATCCAGCTATTTAAAACTGTGGTTTGTCCGTCACACGGATTACATATAATTGCGCTGAAAATACTGCCATTTCTGGCATCCATTAAATATATATTTCAGTGTGTCAGTGAAGCAATTGACACCAGTTTGCTGTTCAAAATAGTTACCTACAGGCCAGGTATTAAAAACTGTGGTTTGTCTGTCACACGGATCACATATATGTTTTCTGAAAATACTGTCATTTCTGGCCTCCATTAAAAATTTTGTTTCAGTGTGTCAGTGAAACAATTGACACCAGGTTGCTGTTCAAAATAGTTACCTACAGGCCAGGTATTTAAAACTGTGTTTTCTCCGTCACACGGATCACATATATGTTTTCAGAAAATACTGCTGGCCTCCATTAAATTTTTTTTTCAGTGTGTCAGTGAAGCAGTTGACATTAGTTTGCTGTTCAAAATAGTTAACTACAGGCCAGGTATTTAAAACTGTGGTTTGTCCGTCACACGGATCACATATACGTTTTCTGAAAATAATGTCATTTCTGGCCTCCATTAAAAATTTGTTTCAGTGTGTCAGTGAAGCAATTGACACCAGCTTGCTGTTCAAAATAGTTACCTACAGGCAAGGTATTTAAAACTGTGGTTTCTCTGTCCGTCACACAAATTACATATATAACTTCGCTCCAAATTCAGCCATTTGTAGTGAGCGTGGAAGATATTGTCCTCCATTTAAAATGGGCAAGGCGCGTGGCAAGGGACGGGGAACTGGACGTGATGTGATGGTGATGGTGCATGCAGAGGCTGAGGCTGAGGTTGTGGGTAAGCTGAAATTGTGCCACAACAAACTCCCACATCTTCTCGCTCGACCTTGCTGTCCCACTTAATAGGGGACCACAGAACACCACTATTGAACACAGAGCAGTGTGAAAAAGTTATTGGTTGGATAGCAGATAATGCTTCCAGTCACTTAGCTACTGCCACCACCACCTTGTCTTCCACACAGTCAAGTCTCAGTAGCTGTGAGTCTGGACCGCATATTCCTCACCCTGAACCTCTTTCCTCCCTCCATGCCAAGTGCCCAGAGACAACTGATCTCACACTTGAAAACTCCGAAGAGCTGTTCACTTTTCCATTTATAGATTTGGGCCTCTCCCCCGGTCCACTTGAAGTGGGGCAAGAGGAGATCACATGTAGCGATGCCCAAATATTTGAGCAGCCATGGTCATATGAAGGCGACGGTGGGAAAGTGTCATAAGAGGTGGATGATGATGAGACACAATTGCCAGAAAGTCAGGAGGAGGACCAGGGTGAAGAAGTGGAAGACAAGGTGGTGGATGATATAGTAACTGACCCAACCTGGCAGGAGGACATGCAAAATGAGGACAGCAGCCACAGGGGGAGGGAGGAAGAACACCCCAACAGGAAGGAAGAAGCAGTGTGGTGGCCGCAGACAGAAGTCAGGCAATCGCTCCCCGTAACACCAACATGAAGGAAGTTGCCAGTACAACTGTTAGGTCTTCCCGAGTCTGGTTGTTTTTTAAAAGAAAAGGGTCGCTCACTGGTCTATTCGGGTGCTCTGAAGAAAAGAGTAATATCAATTGCAAAAAGAACTTCGGCACTCCATACATGAAAATATAAGAAATATTGTATCTAGACTAATGTCACTTTGAAAAATGAATGTTTTTTGCGCATAATTTGGCCAATTTATGTGTGCCCATCAACCACGACAAGGTCACCTTCGTATGATGGGAAACTACGCTACGCTACCACTGGATATGCCACTCTTGGGCTGTAAGCCTGTATGGACAATATGTCTTTGCTTGGGCTTTTAACCTACAATGTATGGGCTGGTAGAGCTAGTTAAAACCACCTGTGACTGAATGGGAGGGACACATGGTCAGAAAAAAGGCTGTCAAACTTCTAATAGTGTGAACACGTACCTGCTGCAATGCTCCAGGAGCGGGATCCCAAAAATGATTAATAGAAAAAAGAGAGGGGTCGCTCACTGGTCTATTCGGGTGCTCTGAAGAAAAGAGTAATATCAATTGCAAGAAGAACTTCGGCACTCCATACATGAAAATATAAGAAATATTGTATCTAGACTAATGTCACTTTGAAAAATGAAGGTTTTTTGCGCATAATTTGGCCAATTTATGTGTGCCCATCAACCACGACAAGGTCACCTTCGTATGATGGGAAACTACGCTACGCTACCACTGGATATGCCACTCTTGGGCTGTAAGCCTGTATGGACAATATGTCTTTGCTTGGGCTTTTAACCTACAATGTATGGGCTGGTAGAGCTAGTTAAAACCACCTGTGACTGAATGGGAGGGACACATGGTCAGAAAAAAGGCTGTCAAACTTCTAATAGTGTGAACACGTACCTGCTGCAATGCTCCAGGAGCGGGATCCCAAAAATGATTAATAGAAAAAAGAGAGGGGTCGCTCACTGGTCTATTCGGGTGCTCTGAAGAAAAGAGTAATATCAATTGCAAAAAGAACTTTGGCACTCCATACATGAAAATATAAGAAATATTGTATCTAGACTAATGTCACTTTGAAAAATGAAGGTTTTTTGCGCATAATTTGGCCAATTTATGTGTGCCCATCAACCACGACAAGGTCACCTTCGTATGATGGGAAACTACGCTACGCTACCACTGGATATGCCACTCTTGGGCTGTAAGCCTGTATGGACAATATGTCTTTGCTTGGGCTTTTAACCTACAATGTATGGGCTGGTAGAGCTAGTTAAAACCACCTGTGACTGAATGGGAGGGACACATGGTCAGAAAAAAGGCTGTCAAACTTCTAATAGTGTGAACACGTACCTGCTGCAATGCTCCAGGAGCGGGATCCCAAAAATGATTAATAGAAAAAAGAGAGGGGTCGCTCACTGGTCTATTCGGGTGCTCTGAAGAAAAGAGTAATATCAATTGCAAAAAGAACTTCGGCACTCCATACATGAAAATATAAGAAATATTGTATCTAGACTAATGTCACTTTGAAAAATGAAGGTTTTTTGCGCATAATTTGGCCAATTTATGTGTGCCCATCAACCACGACAAGGTCACCTTCGTATGATGGGAAACTACGCTACGCTACCACTGGATATGCCACTCTTGGGCTGTAAGCCTGTATGGACAATATGTCTTTGCTTGGGCTTTTAACCTACAATGTATGGGCTGGTAGAGCTAGTTAAAACCACCTGTGACTGAATGGGAGGGACACATGGTCAGAAAAAAGGCTGTCAAACTTCTAATAGTGTGAACACGTACCTGCTGCAATGCTCCAGGAGCGGGATCCCAAAAATGATTAATAGAAAAAAGAGAGGGGTCGCTCACTGGTCTATTCGGGTGCTCTGAAGAAAAGAGTAATAACAATTACAAAAAGAACTTCGGCACTCCATACATGAAAATATAAGAAATATTGTATCTAGACTAATGTCACTTTGAAAAATGAAGGTTTTTTGCGCATAATTTGGCCAATTTATGTGTGCCCATCAACCACGACAAGGTACGTGTTCACACTATTAGAAGTTTGACAGCCTTTTTTCTGACCATGTGTCCCTCCCATTCAGTCACAGGTGGTTTTAACTAGCTCTACCAGCCCATACATTGTAGGTTAAAAGCCCAAGCAAAGACATATTGTCCATACAGGCTTACAGCCCAAGAGTGGCATATCCAGTGGTAGCGTAGCGTAGTTTCCCATCATACGAAGGTGACCTTGTCGTGGTTGATGGGCACACATAAATTGGCCAAATTATGCGCTAAAAACCTTCATTTTTCAAAGTGACATTAGTCTAGATACAATATTTCTTATATTTTCATGTATGGAGTGCTGAAGTTCTTTTTGCAATTGATATTACTCTTTTCTTCAGAGCACCCGAATAGACCAGTGAGTGACCCCTCTCTTTTTTCTATTAATCATTTTTGGGATCCCGCTCCTGGAGCATTGCAGCAGGTACGTGTTCACACTATTAGAAGTTTGACAGCCTTTTTTCTGACCATGTGTCCCTCCCATTCAGTCACAGGTGGTTTTAACTAGCTCTACCAGCCCATACATTGTAGGTTAAAAGCCCAAGCAAAGACATATTGTCCATACAGGCTTACAGCCCAAGAGTGGCATATCCAGTGGTAGCGTAGCGTAGTTTCCCATCATACGAAGGTGACCTTGTCGTGGTTGATGGGCACACATAAATTGGCCAAATTATGCGCAAAAAACCTTCATTTTTCAAAGTGACATTAGTCTAGATACAATATTTCTTATATTTTCATGTATGGAGTGCCGAAGTTCTTTTTGCAATTGATATTACTCTTTTCTTCAGAGCACCTGAATAGACCAGTGAGCGACCCCTCTCTTTTTTCTATTAATCATTTTTGGGATCCCGCTCCTGGAGCATTGCAGCAGGTACGTGTTCACACTATTAGAAGTTTGACAGCCTTTTTTCTGACCATGTGTCCCTCCCATTCAGTCACAGGTGGTTTTAACTAGCTCTACCAGCCCATACATTGTAGGTTAAAAGCCCAAGCAAAGACATATTGTCCATACAGGCTTACAGCCCAAGAGTGGCATATCCAGTGGTAGCGTAGCGTAGTTTCCCATCATACGAAGGTGACCTTGTCGTGGTTGATGGGCACACATAAATTGGCCAAATTATGCGCAAAAAACCTTCATTTTTCAAAGTGACATTAGTCTAGATACAATATTTCTTATATTTTCATGTATGGAGTGCCGAAGTTCTTTTTGCAATTGATATTACTCTTTTCTTCAGAGCACCCGAATAGACCAATGAGCGACCCCTCTCTTTTTTCTATTAATCATTTTTGGGATCCCGCTCCTGGAGCATTGCAGCAGGTACGTGTTCACACTATTAGAAGTTTGACAGCCTTTTTCTGACCATGTGTCCCTCCCATTCAGTCACAGGTGGTTTTAACTAGCTCTACCAGCCCATACATTGTAGGTTAAAAGCCCAAGCAAAGACATATTGTCCATACAGGCTTACAGCCCAAGAGTGGCATATCCAGTGGTAGCGTAGCGTAGTTTCCCATCATACGAAGGTGACCTTGTCGTGGTTGATGGGCACACATAAATTGGCCAAATTATGCGCAAAAAACCTTCATTTTTCAAAGTGACATTAGTCTAGATACAATATTTCTTATATTTTCATGTATGGAGTGCCGAAGTTCTTTTTGCAATTGGTTGTTTTTTAAAGACTCTGCCGATAACCCCAAAAAGGCCATTTGCACCACCTGCCAGGCCAGCATCAGCAGGGGTGGCAAAATGACCAGCCTGACCACCACCAGCATGATCAGGCACATGGCAGCAAAGCACCCGACTAAGTGGGCCAAACCCCAGGGTCCAGGAACAGTGTCTGCTGGGGGCACAACTGCTTCTTACGCTGTTGTGCATGCAAGCCAATCCCCTGTCCATGGTGCATGCGACGATGACTCCTGCCCTGCACTTGTCATTGCACACTCTCAAGTAGCAGCATCAGGAAGCACGTCCATGTCCTTGTCCCAGCGCAGCGTTCAGTTGTCCATACCCCAGTCCTTGGAACGCAAGTGCAAATACACAGCCAACACCCCACAGGCCACACTACTAAATTCCCAAATTTCACAACTGCTTGAGCTCGAAATGTTGCCTTTTAGACTCGTGGAGACGGAAACATTTCGCAAACTGATGGCGACGGACATCCCTCGGCACTCGGTCCCCAGCCGCCACTATTTCTCCCGATGTGCCGTCCCCGCATTACACAAGCACGTGTCCCAAAACATTAGCCATTCCCCCAACAACGCAGTTACCGGGAAAGTTCACATAACCACGGACACGTGGACAAGTTATTGTGGGCAGGGACGGTACATCTCGCTGACGGCACACTGGGTTAACATAGTGGAAGCTGGGACCCAGTCGGACCTTGGGATGGAACAAGTCCTCCTGACGCCAAGGATTGCGGGCCCTAGGTCAATCATGGTTGCCCCCATAGTCTACAGCTTCTGCACCTCATCCTGCACAGCCTTCTCATCCTCTTCAGCCTCCATCTCCGAAATGACCACATCAGTCACAAGCTGGAAGCACTGCAGCACTGCCTCAGCCAAGCGGTAACAGGCTGTGCTGAAGATAATATGCTAAGGTGACAAACAGCACAATGCTGAAGAGTTGTGAACAGCTCTGAAAGAGCGGGGAGATCTGTGGCTCATACTGCTGAACCTACAGCCAGGCATGGTCATGTGGGTCATGTGTGACAATGGCCGGAACCTGGTGGCGGCTCTGAGGCTAGACGAGCTCACACACGTACCATGCCTGGCCCATGTGCTTAACCTCGTTGTTCAGTGGTTTCTCAAATCCTACCCGGAGCTGCCAGATCTGCTTGTTAAAGTAGCTGCCTGTGTGCCCATTTTAGAAAGTCACCTACAGCTTCCGCCGCCATTGCCGTGTTACAGTAGCGTTTGCAGCTTCCGGCTCACAGACTGGTATGTAATGTCCCCACGCGTTGTAAGAATTTGTGAGCAGAAAAGGGCAGTTTTTGAGCACCAGCATCAACAAAGCCATCGCTATTCAGTTCAGAATCCACACATAAGACCTCAGGAGTGGACATGGATGTCAGACATATGTACCATCCTCCAAAACTTTGAGGACTACACCAAGATGGTGAGCGGCGATGACGCCATAATTAGCCTCACCATCTCGCTTCTCTGTCTTCTGAAATGCTCTCTGCTCACAATCAAAGAGGATGCATTGCAGGCGGAGCACGATGAGATGGAGTAAGGAACCATACAGGGTGATTACACACAGCCCAGCTTCATCTCATCCCAACGTGGATTGGGTGACAATGAGGAAGAGAAGGAGGAGGAGGAAGAACAGGAGCTAGTTTCACGCGCTATAGACGGTACTACCTGCACAACTGTCATACCGTCTGTTCAGCGTGGATGGTCAGAGGACAGAAAGGAGGAGGATAGCACGGTCAGTCATCCTCTTGGTGAGGACATGGAAGTCTTGCCTGTTAGCAGTCTGGCACGCATGGCTGAGTTTATATTACGCTGACTTTCCCATGACCCTCGCGTTCTCAAAATTTTGGGTGACAGTTATTACTTGTTGGTGACACTTCTAGACTGAAGCTACAAGTAGAACTTTATATCTTTTATTCCTGAGGCGGAGAGTTCTAAAAAAAATAGGGCAGTACCAGAAGGCCCTTGTTGAAGAACTATTAAAAAATTCCCATCTGAAAAAGCTGGCGGTAGAGGTCACAGTTCGTTGAACAACCAAGGAGTACAGGCGAGAGAGACACAACTTCAATCCAGCAGAGGAAGGGGAACACTGTCAAAGTTCTGGGACAGTTTTCTCAGCCCCTCCCATCGCACAGGCCCTGAGGCGCAGGGTACTCTCACAAGGAGTGCAAAGTTTGGGAAGATGTTGAGGGAGTACCTTGCCGACCGTACCAACATCCTCCGTGATTCCTCTGTGCCTTATAATTATTTGACATCCAAGCTGTATACGTGGAATGAACTGGCTCTCTATAGCCTTGGAGGTCCTGGCCTGCCCTGCTGCCAGCGTTTTATCAGAGTGGATTTTTAGTGCCGCTGGTTGAATTATAACTGATAAGCGCATCCGCCTGTCAACTGAAAATGCTGACAGGTTGACTCTTATAAAAATGAACAAGGGCTGGAATGGGCCAGACTTCTCAACACCACCGAATGATAGCAGCATAATGAAACTAAAATCCAGTGTCTTTTTTTGGGAGGTGTATTCCCATGCACCTCTTCACACCCACACATACGCTTATATATGCGGTATACGCTTCCTGATTTTGGCTATTTGCCTCCTACTTCTCCTCATCCTCATCCTCCACAACCATATCACAAGGGTGACCGTGGTCCGTGATGCAACACCCACATAATTTTTTTAAGGGGTGTTCATGATGCCCATAAAAAAAAATGTTAATGCAGTATGTTCATGTATACCCCCCAGTGGTAAATGTTTGTCTGCCCATACACTTAATAAACAAGTATAGGAGACCTGCTCCTTTCTAATGGGAACATTTTTTATGAGGCCCTCCTCTACATCTCTTCCAAGGGGCATTGGAGTGCCTCCAAATTTTTGGCAGCCCTTGCATTCACTGCATAGGCAAACACAATGGGAGACCTACTTCCTAATAATGGGAACATTGCTTTCAGGAGGCCCTCCTCTAAGTCTCTTCAAAGAGGTATTGGGGTGCGTCCAAATTTTCAAAGTGGTATTGGGGTGCGTCCAAATTTTGGGCAGCCCTGCCACTCACTGCATATGCAATAACAGTATAGGAGACCCACTCTTTAGTAATGGGAACAATAAAACATAGCCGGCTGATGGCTCTCTAAGAATAGTGAGGGCCAACTGATGGCCCTTTAAGAATAGTAAAGGCCGCCTGATGGCCCTTTAAAAATAGGCTTTGTGACTTTCAGAGTCCGTCCTTCATAAATGAAACATGGTGTGTCTGATGATATCTCACACACCACATGGCCAGATAAGGTTGCAAAATGTTAAAATGACATTTCCTGGTGAATGCATTTGTCACGATTGAAAGCAATGCAAAAGTGTAAAAACTAGTGTTGAGCCACCCCCGTAGTGTTCGAGTTCGGTTCGGTTCGTCGAACACCCGTGTGTTCGCCGAACTGTTCGTCGAACTGTTCGTCAAACACCTTCGAACACCGTTAAAACCAATGGCAGGCAAACAAAAACACATAGAAACACATAGAAAACACCTTCAAAGGTGTCCAAAAGCTGACAAACTGCTCAGAAGACACAACTAACACATGGAAAAGTGACAAGTACATATAGTCATGCGAAAAGAAAAGAGGTGGAGGAGTAAAAGGAGGGGGAGACACAGATATAGGCATGTCATACCCTTCTAAAATCCAAAAAGTGAGAAGCCGAGACGGCCAGTCCGCTCCTGCCCGTGCCACCTCCGTGTCGCCGGGTTTGTGCCAGAGCCGCGGTGAACCCTGACGGCCAGCCCCCCTCTCCCAATACTGGTGCCTGTCTGCTGGTGGGTCGAGAGAGCCCCCCTGTGGTGGAGGCAGCTCTAAGCTTTTTAATTTAAATTGTCCCTCTAATTTGAATGAATACAGTTTAAATCCATTTACAAGGATCTATTGGAGGGCAAGTCTCATGCCAGCAGCCGCGTAATTCCAGCTCCAGTAGCGTCCACTAAAGCTGCTGCAGTTAAAAAGCTTTTATAAGGATCGAGCTCGGCTGTCCACCGCAAGGCATCCTAGCGCCAGTCCCAGCCCCTATGCCTTGGGGTGCCTCCTGATGCTCTTCACTGAGTATCCCGTGGTCCCGAAGCATTTCCTTTGAAAAAATTAAGTGTCCAAACTACAGGTGGTGTAGCTTGCTTAACAGCCGGGATAATCCGCTGACTAGCAGACACTGCTACTAGGCATAAAGTATTTCCTGGGCTAGATGCAGTTAAAAATTTGTAATTAGATACTCTCGTTGGATTCTGAGAAAGCATTCCATAGAGTCTCCTGGCACGCCATATATGATTCTCTTAAAAAGCTTTGGGTAGGGGTCTAGGGGACCCTTTTATAGCCAAAATCACGGCCCTGTATCACAATACGTCACCTAGGCTGAAGATAAATGGAACTGTAGCACCGAGGGCTCGGTTGCTACAGACGTATTGCACCTCACCCAGAGGTGTGATATCTCACTCTCAGATAAGGATGGAGTGTGGATCAGGACCCGACACCTGCATGCATTACACCACATTGCCGTGGGGCAGGGCGACCAATATGCCCCTGAGATGGGCACGACAGTCCCTGTCCCTGGCTGGAGTGGGGGGAGGGAACACTGAGGAAGGGGAACCCTGCAGTGCAGGAGCAGGGAGGAAGCAGTTCCTGGGTGCATTGAGAAGGGAGTATAAAAGGTGGGCACCATCTTAGTTCAGTGCAGAGAAGTCTGAGCAGAAGTGGCAGGGAGCAGGGGCTCTGCATGAGCTCTGCTCCGGAGGCGGGCCTAGTAACAGAGGCCCAGGCCTGCAAGAGGGAGAAGGAAGGAAGAGGAGCGGAGAAGGCTCCAGGAACGAGGAATGAAGGGATCCCAGGGGTGCGGACGGGCGAGTCGCCACCGCACGCCCGAATCCACCTGCGTGGAGGGGTCAGGCCAAAGGGGGAGACCGGTCCCCGAACTAGTGGATGCAGGAAACGACCCTCAGCTAGAAACCGGAGGCTCTGACATTTTATGCGGCGCAGCCCCTTGCTCCACCCGCTAGGAAGGCACCACATAGGGTCAGGGAAACTGGCGCCAAGTTTACCAAGAGGAGGCCCGAGGCAGCCGGACAGAAGTGTTGGTAAGAAAGGCCAGACAAAGGACACACAAAGGGGGTCCTGTGAAGCGATCCAAAGTTATCTGGGAGTTGTCTGAGCCCCTCACCTGGTGAGCACAGTACGTAGTGGGCAGCCGTTACCTGCAGACGTGGTCTGGATAATAAGAACTGTGAGTAAAGGCCCTGAACTGCATCACTGACTCCGTGTCGTTACTGCTGCTGCCCTGCACCATCACCCCCATCCTCCGCATACACTGCCCTGAGGCTATACTCCTCCCGTGGGGAGTTATGCTACGCTCTGCTGCACCCACAACACCAGCCTTAGCGGTCTGCCCTGTAGCGGCGGTTCACTCTGACCGCAATCCACGGGTGGCGTAGTCGGACATTTAAACATCAAAACCACATAAATAGTTCCGCCAGTGGTTTGACCGCCCTGAGCCACGGAACCGGATCGCCGCCACGAAGACTACAACCACCAGCATCCACCAAAAACGGTCCGGCTCCGGGTGTCCCAAGGCCCAGGGGGTGCGTCAGAACATTTTCATCACCTTTCACAATCACCAATGGGACAAGGCAGGGATGTCCTCTGTCCCCTCTCTTATACATCCTAGTGACGGAGCACCTGCTCTCATCAATTCGCCATAACCCCAATATTAGGTGGATTGAGGTGGGAGGCACCGAGTACAAGTGCTCTCTATTTGCTGATGATGTCCTAGTATATATCACTCAATCACATATATCCATCCCTGCTGTTATGGCTGAAATAGATCACTTTGTTACATGGTAAAATTTTAAAATCAATGCAGCGAAGTCTGAGGCCCTCGATGTCTCCCTCCCTAAATCCATATAGGATTCCATCCAGTCCAACTTTCCCTTTGCCTGGCCCTCACAGGGTATCAAATACTTAGGAATTCCTATTCATAGAGACCTCTCCCATCTATGTTATCTTAATTTTGGGCCCTTTATTGAACAATTCCATACAGACCACGGTTGGCAAGTTAGAACTGTAAGATTCACTACGTGAACCACTGGTATTTTGTGGAAAAGCACATGTAAGATTCTGCAACAGTCTCTGCTGATACTCCTGCATGCGTGCATCCCTTTCTATGGCAGGAATAATTTCTGCAAATTTACTTTTGTACCGGGGATCTAACAGTGTGGCAACCCAGTAGTCAGGATTATTTCTAATTCTCACAATTCGAGGGTCATGTTGCAGGTAGTGCAGCAAGAAGGCACTCATGTGTGTTGCGCATCCAGGAGCACCAAGTCCCTGTTGTGTTGGTGGCGAGGTAACAATCATGCTTCCTTCCTCTGTCCTCTCCCCCTAACCTCGCACAACAGAAATGTGATCAAGGTCTCCCTCATCTGATGAGTCTTCCATCAGTTCGTCCTCCACTTCTTCCTGGGCTCCTGCACCTTCCTCACTAGTTTGGCTGCTACCATGCGCCCTGGTAAAATCATCTCCCCCACCCTCACATGCCTGCCGCCTTGGTGCTGCCGACCGTCTGGACCTTGCAGATGTTAGCCCTTCCGCATACAACTCCTCCTCCTCTACTTCCTCCACCTCCTCTTGTGCCACCACCTGACTCCGAATTCTGTTTAACATGTGCTCCAGCATGTAAATCACCGGAATTGTCATGCTGATAATGGCATCGTCAGCACTAAACATCTTCGTCGCCATTTCAAAACTGTGCAGAAGGGTGCATAGGTCCCTGATCTGAGACCACTCCTCCAGCGTGATTTGCCCCACCTCTGAATCTCGTTGGCCCAGGCTATACGTCAGAACGTATTGCACCAGGGCTTGTCGGTGCTGCCACAGTCGCTGCAACATGTGCAGAGTTGAATTCCACCGGGTAGGCACATCGCATTTTAGCCGGTGAAGTGGCAGGCCCAACGACTTCTGTAGAGATGTAAGTCGCTGAGCTGCGGGATGCGAACGGCGGAAGTGAGCACGCAGCGACCGTGCCCTCTGCAGAAGGCCATCTAGTCTGGGATAGTGGGCTAAAAATTGCTGGACAACCAGGTTCAACACGTGAGCCATACAAGGCACGTGTGTGACATTGCCCCGGCGAAGGGCCGCACCCAGGTTTGCAGCATTGTCGCACACGGCCTTCCCTGGTTTCAGGTCCAGTGGAGACAACCATTCATGAAATTGGTTCTCCAGAGCTGACCACAACTCCTCAGCTGTGTGACTCACATTTCCCAGACATTTCAATGTAAAAACCGCCTGATGACGTTGAGCCCTACTGCCAGCATAGTAAGGAGGTGTGCAGGATCCCTTCTGCGCAGTTAGAAAGCTTGTGGCATGACCAGACAGGCTTTGGGTGCAGGTGGAAGACCGAGAGGAGGTTGAGGAGGCAGAAGCAGTGGAGGAACTTTGACATAAAGAGGATTGACGCACAACTCGTGGGGACGGCAAGACTTGGACAGCAGCCCCTTGTCCTGCTGTCACCATAGTTACCCAGTGCCCAGTCAGCGACATGTAACGCCCCTGTCCATGCCTACTCGTCCAAGTGTCTGTGGTGAAATGCACCCTGTCACACACAGAGTTTCTCAAAGAAGCGGTGATGTTGTGTGCGACATGCTGGTGGAGCGCAGGCACACCTTTCTTTGAGAAGTAGTGCCGACTGGGCATCTGGTACTGGGGCACTGCGACGGACATAAGGTCTCGAAAATCCTCTGTGTCCACCAGGCGGAAAGGCAGCATTTCTGTAGCCAAGAGCTTGCAGATGGTGAAATTCAACCTCTTAGCTTTCTCATGGCTAGGAGGAAATGGTCTTTTACTTGTCCACATCTGAGGGACCGAGGGCTGGCTATTGTGCTTAGACGGGGTTGATAAGGGTGTCCCCGGCAAACTGCCGGTCTGTGAGGAAGATGCAGGCGGACATGTTAGGTTGCCTTGATCCAAAGGTGGTGCTATCGATGTCGGACAGCGCTCAAGACCAGCTGGTGTTACCACCTCCAAAGAAAATGATGACCTGCCAATCACGCTGGCTGTTGCGGGTAAAGAGGTGGCAGGTCTGCGCCCCAAAACAGGTGTGACTGCTGTCCCCCCAGTCACAGAGGATGAAGAGGCCGCGGATGCACAAGATATGGCAGACGGTGCTTGGCCCGGCCGGCTAGGCCGCATTGTAGCACACTGAGCTTCCCACTGCAACTTATGCTTCATGTCCATGTGCCGGTTCATGCATGAAGTACTCAAACTATGTATTTTTTGGCCTCTACTTAGCTTTTGCTGACAAATGTTACAGATAACACGAGTTGGGTCATCTTTATCGATCTGAAAAAATGCCCAGGCTATGCAAGGCTTAGCACCCATGCGACCTGAAGAGCCACCACGACTTGTGGTGAGAGGCAGAGTTGTGTTTGAGGATGCAGTTGTTGACGTGCTTCCAGTACTACGTCTCTGTCCAGGAAGGCGCAACCTGACCTCGTCGTCACTAGCATCTTCCTCCACCTCCTCTGCTGACCTCATCTCTTGGCTGACTGTGGGTTGACAGTAAGTGGGATCTCCGACCTCATCATCATCACCCTGTGCGTTATCACACCCGTCGTCCTCAGAGCCAACCTGTTCCTGCCCTGACAAAAAACTAAAGTTGTCGCTCCAATCAGGTATTTGAGTCTTATCATCGTCTTCCTCATTGTCTCCACCAACAGGAGTTACAGTTTGGGAATGAGGGTCTACATTATGGTCAGAACCTTCTGCGTCTGGTCCTGGATCCGACTCATAAAGATTCTGGGCATCAGTGCAGATCATTTCCTCGTCTGGATTCACAGAAGCGCTGGAGTCGACCTCTGATTCCCAGGCTATAGTATGAGTAAACAGCTCTGCAGACTCAACCATCTGTTCTACCTCATACTCAGACGGGCAGCTGGAGATTTGGGAGCTGTGAGGAAGCAAGTGCGATTTGGGTGACACCTTTGAGGACTGGAGTATTTGTGATGTTGAAGTTGATGTGGAGGAGAGCCCACTTAAAGGAGCACTTGATATCCGTTGAAGCACCTGCTGTTTTTGTGCCTCATCTGGAATTTGTAGCGATTGGCGTGGCCGTAAGAAAGGGATCTTATCACATTGTCCGCTAAAAGAAGTAGACATTTTAGTTTGGCTGGAAGATGGTCTTTCTTCTGCACCTACCCCACGGACACAACCTTTTTTCCCCTTCCCAACACGCCTATTCCCCTTTCCACCAGCAGCAGGCCTTTTTCCACTCATTTTGGTGGTTAACTAATTCACATCTCTGGAGTTGTTTGCACAAAAAAACAATGGATGGTAACCGAGCAGAGCTGAGTGGCCAAACTGTGGTATTAGGCCAAAACTATTGGCTGGGTTAGATGCAGAAAAAAATTATTTTTAATTTTCAACCTGATGGAGGTCAGTATAGATGGACTAATAGACCAAGTCCCACACACCGCTAGAAGCCCAAATATTTTTTCAGAGCTAGATGCAGAAACTTTTTTTATTCAATTTGCAACCTGATGGAGGTCAGTATAGATGGACTAATAGACCAAGTCCCACACACTGCTAGAAGCCCAAATATTTTTTCAGAGCTAGATGCAGAAAAAAATTATTTTTAATTTGCAACCTGATGGAGGTCAGTATAGATGGACTAATAGACCAAGTCCCACACACCGCTAGAAGCCCAAATATTTTTTCAGAGCTAGATGCAGAAAAAAATTATATTCAATTTGCAACCTGCTGGAGGTCAGTATAGAAGGACTAATAGAACAAGTCCCACACACTGCTAGAAGCCCAAATATTTTTTCAGAGCTAAATGAAGAAAAAAATTATTTTTAATTTGCAACATGATGGAGGTCAGTATAGATGGACTAATAGACCAAGTCCCACACACTGCTAGAAGCCCAAATATTTTTTCAGAGCTAGATGCAGAAAAAAATTATTTTAATTTGCAACCTGATGGAGGTCAGTATAGATGGACTAATAGAACAAGTCCCACACGCTGCTAGAAGCCCAAATATTTTTTCAGAGATAAATGAAGAAAAAAATTATTTTTAATTTGCAACCTGATGGAGGTCAGTATAGATGGACTAATAGACCAAGTCCCACACACTGCTAGAAGCCCAAATATTTTTTCAGAGCTAGATGCAGAAAAAAATTATTTTTAATTTGCAACCTGATGGAGGTCAGTATAGATGGACTAATAGAACAAGTCCCACACGCTGCTAGAAGCCCAAATATTTTTTCAGAGATAAATGAAGAAAAAAATTATTTTTAATTTGCAACCTGATGGAGGTCAGTATAGATGGACTAATAGACCAAGTCCCACACACTGCTAGAAGCCCAAATATTTTTTCAGAGCTAGATGCAGAAAAAAATTATTTTTAATTTGCAACCTGATGGAGGTCAGTATAGATGGACTAATAGAATGATGCTATGCCCAAAAGATTTTACTTCACTAGGTGCAGTAAAAAAATTGGTATTCTATACACAGGTGGTATATCTTGCAACACAGATAGGCTACTCCACTGACTAACACACTCTGCAATAGGCCAAAAAGGATTAGCTTTGCTAGATTCAGCCAAATGCTGTGAAAAAAACTTGCACAGCACTGGCACAGACCTGCCTGGCAAAAACTGATAGGAACTGATGTAACCTAGTCCTGAAAAGGACTCCAATTACAATTAGTCTTTACTCCCACAATCTATCTATTTAAGAGCACAGACCTGCTTGATAAAAGTCGTAGGAAATGCTGTAACCTAGTCCTTAAAAGGACTGCAATCACAACTATTCCCTACTCCCAAGCTATCTGTATATTTGTGCGAAAATTGGCTTGAAATTAACAAGGTATAGCGCACACAGCAACAGCGGTGCCGTCTAACACGCAGCTGCAGCAGTGAGAAAATGGTGGCGACGGGGAAAATGGCTTGGTCTTATAGGGCAAGGACATGTGACATACACTGCCAATCACACATGCCCTTGCTTGTGTGAAAAAAAGCACTTCGCTCCGTGTGTGCGCTGCTGATAGGCTGACAGATTGCACCTCCCCACTGCAAATGCGGGAAAGAGAAAAAAAAATGGAGATCTTCATTGTTCCTGCAGAGATCCATCCCCTGCCCCTCCCCCCGCCCCGCTGTACACTCAAACTGCGTATTAACATTAATTTTCATCATTACTGAGAAAAAATCCAGTTATGATTTTGGTGCACGAACAGTTATCGAACATAACCTCGAACAGCTGAATTTTTCTCAAATTGTTCGTGTTCGCCGACCGGCTCGAACACCGCCCAAAACAGCTCGAATTTGAGATTGGCGAACAGTTCGAGTAGAACAACGCTCATCTCTAGTAAAAACGCATCAAAAACGCTAAGTGTGAACATAGCCCAAGGTGTGGAGGAGTATTTTTGTTTTTGGTTATCTATTTTGCTTTATATACAAGTCATTACCCTGGAAAGGAAGTTCCTTAACATATTTCCCAGGAAAATCTATTTTGGTTTAGTTTTTTGTATGTTTTATTGTGAGTCCGTAAAAGTGGCGTAATACCTCTGACAACGCTATTGACAGAAGTGACCTGGGAGTCAGAAATGCTTCCAGGGGTCTTCCCCATTCTGTCCCCATGTCATTTGAGAACTGTTCCCATCGATTTGGGCAATTTTTAGGCCCTCTGCAGACCATTGGGGGGAGCCGCCTGAAAAATGCTCGAGTTTCCCATAGGCTTACATTGGTCTCGTTGCTCGGGTCGAGCACCCGAGTATTCCAATGTGCTCGAGCCGAGCATCGAGCACCCGAGCATTTTAGTGCTTGCCCATCACTACTGATAATTAAATATAGGGGAGACCACATGTCATTTTTCGGGAGGTCCCCAAATTTAATAACCAGTAAAGGTTACGCAGACATCGGTGAGCTGATACTGATAGGTTGGGAAGCTCCATGGGTATTACCCCCTTCCCAGAATAATAACACCACCCAGCTGTCTGCTTTTCCTCAGCTGGTTATTAGATTATTAGGTAATTAGGCTGGTTATTCATTATAGGAGAGACTTTAAGTCATTTTTTCCATTCATTTTTTTTACAGTAAAATATACACCCAAAGTAACCTTAGTTCACAGTATCCGTGTGTTCTAGCAGCTAGAGACTCCAGTAGTCTTAAATTTTCCCTTAAAGTGTCCCTTAAGGTTTCCGGGCCTCACAGCTGCTGGGAGATCCAGTGGCTGTGAACTCTGGTAACTATTTTACCTGAGTTCACAACCACTGGGTCTCACAGTAGCTCAAGTGCCCGACTAATGAGTGCCGGAGTGCCGCGTGCCAGACTTGCGGTAGTTCATCAATGCAGCACTGGTGCTACACAACGTGAGAACCAACTGCTATGAACTCATATGACGTCAGTAAGGTTATCTCAATTCACAGCGGCACTGCCTTCATGATAACCAGCTGATGTGAACTGAGATAATGTTACTGACATCACTTCAGTGCACAACAGCCGGGTCTCACAGAGTGCCATGTGACACCCGGTAATTGCTGCAGTTCCAGTGTGTGGAATTGCATTCTTTGAATGGAGCTCCATACACTGGATGTAGCAGACTTTGGGGATTGTCGTTGGACATCAGCATTATGGATTATCTGCAGACAGGGGAGGATTACTTTGATTTTTTTATTTACACGAATAAATGGGTAAAAGAGGGTCAGGGAGTATTTATTTCAATTAAAGGATTTTTTCTGTGTGTTTTGTTCAAGTAAAGGACTTTTCTCATTGTATGTCTTTATTCATTTTCACTTTAGGTTAGTAATGGGAGTGTCTGATAGATGCCTCTCCATTACTATCCCCTGGGCTTGATGTCAGCTGACATAAAACAGCTAACATCAACCCCAAAACCATTACCCCACTTTCCATCGCACCAGGGCAAGTGGGAAGAGCTGAGGCTAAGCGCCAAAATTGGCGCATCTAATAGATGTGCCCTTTCTGGGGCGGCTGTGGGCTGCTGTTTTTAGTCTGGGATTCGGCCCATATATCCATGGCCCCTTCCCAGCCTATTAGTATCAGCCCACCACTGTTTCTATAGCCTTTGCTGGTTATTAACCTCTTCACTCCACGGCCATTTTTTCATTTTTACTCTTTCGTTTTTTGCTCCCCTTCTTCCAAGAGCCATAACTTTTGTACTTCTCAGTCAATATGGCCGTGTGAGGGCCATTGATTTTACCATATTGTGAACTGGAAAACGGGAAAAAATTCAATGTGCAGTTAAATTGCAAAAAAGTGCAATTCCACAATTATTTTTTGTTTTGTTTTTACCATGTTCACTTAATGCTAAAACTGACCTGCTATTATGATTCTCAAGTTCATTATGAGTTTGCATATGTCAAACATATATAGCTTCTTTTTTATTTAAGTGGTGAAAAAAATAACAAAGTTTGTTAAAAAAAAATGGCGTCATTTTCCTAGACCCGTAGCGTCTCCATTTTTCAGGATCTGGGGTTTGGTGAAAGCTTATTTTTTTATTGATACCATTTTGGGGTAGATACTATGTTTTGATCGCCTGTTGTTGCATTTTATTGCAATTTTGCGGCAACAAAAAAAACTTAATTCTGGTGTTTTTTTTTTCTCATTACGCCATTTACCGTTTTATATATTGCTAGATCGGGCGATTCTGAACGCAGCGATACCAAATATGTGTATTGTTTTATTTTTTTTATTATTGTTTTGAATGAGGCGAAAGGGGGGTGATTTAAACTTTTATATTTTTTAAATTTTTTAAATATTTTTCAAAACTTTTTTTTTGCTGCAATAGTTTCCATGTCTCCGATCACCTTTGTCTCCGATCAATTTGTCTGTGTTACACATAGCAGGACTTCAGCCCTGCTGTGTGTAACAAAAGTGCTCATCTGCTATGAACGCCGATTGCTGGGCGGCTCTCATTGCAGGTCGGCTATGACAATCACAGGGGTCTCCTGGAGACCCCGGGTTGTCATGTCATTCCCCTGCTGAAGGCGATGCAGCCTGCATTCAACCAAGGAGATTCGGGCAGGATCATCATAGATGAGGGCCAGAGCCCCGAAAAATCCCTCAACTGACTAGAGACAAACAGAACCCTGTGGCAAAGAGAAAGCCCAAGATTGAGGATCTCCTTGCTGCTCCTCATCTCCAGAGGAGTAAGGTCGAAGCCTGAAATACAACTTACAAGCTTCTTTAAAAACAAAAAATTTGTCCTCCTTAAAACCTGTACGGGAAGGCTATTTTGGGTTCAAGTTGGACCGGCCTCCCGCAGAGTCCGCAACATTAGGAGTCTACACACACAAAATTAAAAAACACACAAAAAAAAACAAAAGTCAGTTTTTGTTTTTTTTTAAATGTTTTTAAATTTATAATGTCATGCTAGGTATGGGAAGGACTCAGGGTACAACGACGAGAAAAGGGGGTAAGCACAGCAACTGGGGAAAGGGAGAGTGGAGACCGCTAGGCAGATCTAACAACATCCTGACTGAGGGTATTTAAAGATCCAGCAACAGTGTGTTAGTTAGCAGCAAATGGTGGAGATCACCACTGGGTCATAGAGAGGGAAGGATGATGTAAGGATCTAGAAAATTTCTGCAAGCCCAAGCGCAGCAACCTTCTACCGCTAGATCCAGAATGACTGTCTGTCAAACCTGATACAAGTGTGACAGCTGGTTATCAAGAATAGAGGGAACCCCACATCATTTTTTTATTTTATTTATTTATTAGCTAATTACATGTACAGTAAAATACACATGCACTGCATTAATTATCTCACTGACATATTTATAACTATTCACAGGCATCAGCTGGTGAATACTCTCATCAGCGTGCATCTGCTTTCACTAGTATCAGCGAGACCAGGCATACATGTAAGGTTCCCACCGATCAGAGCCGGTGTTTCTCACTCTGCCACACAAAAAACGGATGTTTGGGCCCCCCATTCATTTGAATGGGATTCGGGTTCGAGTTTGAGTACTGTTCTGGTACCCGAACCAAACTTTTTTTTAAGGTTTGGCCGAACTCGATGTACCCGAACATCCATGGGTCTGCCCATCACTAATTGGAATGTAAGGTATACTTACATGTGACCACTTCAAAGCATATAGCTACATATAGTCTAACTATGGTTACCCACCAGACCTGGACTGTCCACTTGCCCTAGCAGATAGACTCACAGTGGGTCGCTGCTCCTGAGTAGTGATGAGCTCGAATTTGATGAATGTTCTAAAGTTTCAAATTTGACATGAATATGGCACATTCGGATTCGTAATAGGAAAGGCGAGCAAAATTTCTTAAAGTTGGAAATTGTTCGATTAATAAGTGTGGGAAAGTGAATACGGGGCAACCTCAGTGTTTTGAACAGTTTTGGTAGCATAGTTCAAGTGTATGCTGAGTGGGGAGACGAGGTAGATGAGTGTGAGGGGCTGTGGAGAGCTCATAACAGGTCAGATCAGAGGTACGCTTTTTTTTTTTCCAGTAGGCTGTAACTTCAAGTCAGGAAAGCGCGGCCAGCCAATCTGAGTGCAGAAAGCATCCACACTGTCCAGACAAAAGGGCTTGTGCAAATGGCTGCTGAAATCACATGTCCTTTCCATATAAAAACTGGCCATGTTCCCTCAGCGCTATTCTATCCATGTAACTGCTGAGGAGACAGACGCAGCTCTGTGTGCTCCTGTATAATGACAGATATTAGCTAGCTAGATGGGCGCTTGTGTGGAAGTCAGATAGTGTAGATAATTCATGGTCTGTGTACCTGCGCAATCGATGGTGCAGCACATTTTTTGTTTTCTTGTGCAAGTACTGAGATTCATACAGAAAAAGAGGGCCCATGCCATAGAACAGCGTTGTGCACCGCTTGTATTGAGCTCCATGCATGAGTATACCTTCAATCCATTCTTGCACTTGCTAATGTGATCAAGCAATCAAACACAGCCCACCTTTTCATTTTGTGGGGTTGAAATTCTGCTCTATGCAGAGTCTGGAGAGCTTATGATTGCAGAGCACAAAAAACTTTTTTTTTTCTGTTGCTAATGTGATAGTGCAAGCTGGGTTAGCTCAGTTTGGCTGGGTGAAATACAGCTGTAAGCACAGTAAAACAAATTGGTTGGCAGGCAGAGTCCACAAAAGTTTTTTTAGTGTGGCAAAGGTGATCCAGTCTGCTAAAAGCCAGATACTATTTTAGTGGCTTTGAACTTCACCTGGTTTCAGAGTAAAAAAAATATTTTTTTTCTCTCGCTAGGCACAGTCCAAAAAATATTTTTTTGTGTGACAAACATGATATACTTTGCTATAAGCCAGCTACTATGTCAGTGGCGGTCAAATTCAGCTGTATGCAGAGCTTATGCAGAGTAATAAAAACAATATTTTTTGCTCTGAGTAACGTGATACAGCAGGCTAGATCTGAGTTTGAAATATTTTGGAGCATATATTCTGTCATACTGGGCTCATACACAGTAAAAAAAAAGTCTTCTTTTCCTAATGTGATGCAGCAGGGGACATCTCAGTTTGAAATAGTTTGGATATTTCCTATGTTATACAGGCCTCATCCACACTAAAAAAATACTTTCTTCTGTTTCTAATGTTATACAGCAGGGGACATCTCAGTTTGAAATTGTTCGTATCATATCTTTTATGATATACAGGCCTCATCCACTGTAAAAATATACTTTCTTTGGTTACTAACGTGATACAACAGCGGACATCTCAGTTTGAAATTGTTTGGAGAATATCTCGTATGTTTTATCGGCCTCATCCACACTAAAAAATTTATTTTGTCTGTTAGTAACGTTATACAGCAAGCAATATCTTACCTTGTTATTTAGTGTCATTGAAATTCAGGTGTCTGCAGAGCTGTTGCAGAGGAGAAAAACTAATTTTTGTTTAGTTAATAGCGTGCTCCTACCACAATATCTAAGCAACATGAGTGGGAAAAATGAGGTCGTGGTGGAAGGGGGAATAGGCTTGGTGTTCAAGGTGTACGTGGGGTACGTGGTAATGTTAGTGAAAGCACTAGTGAACCAACACAAACAGGTTCTATCCAAAGACAACTGACACTGGACGGCCTACTCCACTCCCTTTCTTTGGCAGCTGAAAAGCGAGACGCCTTGTTGATAAGGGCCAGAAAGAGCAGGTGCTCCAGTGGATGGCAAGCTCTGCTTCTAGTGCCCTCTCCTCTGCTTCCTCCGCCTCAACATCACACACAGTACAGTCCACAGAGGTGGCACCCCAATTACCCATGCTTCCCTCCACGTCACAACAGTCCAACTGCCCAACTGACCGTAGCGAAACACAGATGGGCGAGTTAGTAGAACCCATTCTATACCATCGGCATCAGAAGTGTACTCCAAACAGTCACAGAGTCAAGAGGAGGAAAGCATCTGCACCGATGCCCAAAACTTTTTTAGCTTGGATTCGGGGCAGGACGAAATAGGGTCCGAGCAAGTTCCTGACCCTCGTCAATAGACGTTAACTGAAGGGGAGGTAGGTGATCCCGATGAGACTCAGATACCTGAGGCTGATGCAGACTGTACTGTGCTGTCAGGGCAACAAGAAGAGAAGGGTCACTGTGAGTGAGTGGGATGAGATAACACATTGGATGATGACGAGGTTGAAGATCCTACTTGGTGTGAACCCAGAGTCACACAGCCGAGTAGCTCATCTGAGGAGGTGAAGGAGAAAGACGAGGAGGTTACATTTCACCGTAAGGCGCAGACACGGAGTGATGCAAGCACGAGGAGCACTGCATCCTTAGCCACAATGTGGCTGTGGCCAGCAGCGGTCACGGGTCTGCAATTCGCAGGGGCAGCAAGGGTTGACTAGCATGGGCCTTTTTTGTCACCGCAAAGGATGAGCCAACTCACATTATCTGCAAACTTTGCAATAAAAAACTCAGTAGAGGCAAAAACTGCAATAAGTTGACTACTACATGCATGAATGTTCACATGCTTAAACAACATGCGTTATGCTGGGAATCTCACCGTGCTGAAATGCAGACCAGCGCACCTCAAGAACCATCAGCTGCTCCATAAAATGCATCCGCTGCTTGTTCCTCTTCCTTTGTTACCGTGCCAAGTATTGTCACGCAGGTCTCCCATCGCAGAAACTCCGATTCTTTGCCCGCTCCTGTCAGGCTGAATGACAACCGTTAGCTGTAACGGAAGCGGACACACCTGCTGTGTTTGTTTCACCAAGCACACCGCATGTTTCTCAATCCACCATAACATCTTCGCCTGCACCTCACTCATGGTCCAGCAGTTTATCCGGTTCACCATATTCCACCCTTTCTCAGCACCGCAGCCAGCCCTTGGTCCGGCAGTTGTGATCACGTAAGATTGTTTCATCCTACGCATGACAAAGCTAAGAGGTTCAACTCCACCATCTCCAATCTGTTGGCCACGGAAATGCTGCCTTTCTGCCTGGTAGATACACATGGTTTCCGAAAGCTGATGGCCGTCACAGTCCCCGAGTACCAATTGCCCAGTCGCCATTACTTCTCTAAGAAAGCTGTACCTGCACTACACCATCATGTCACAGACAGCATCACCCGTTCCTTGTCTAAATCTACGTCTGCCAGGGCGCATTTCATCACAGACACCTGGACGAGTAAGCATGGCCAAGGGCGTCACATTTCGCTGACTAGGCACTGGGTGACTCTGGTGGCTGTAGAGGCAGGCGGGAAAGGGGCTGCTCCACAAATCTTGGAATCACCAAGGCTTGCAGAAGAAATCTCTGTATTTCCCACTTCCTGCACTGCTTCTGCATCCTCCACCTCCTCTAGGGCCTCCACCTGCACACTCAACCTCTGCCTTGACGAGACACGCATTCCAAGGGTGCAGAGCGAATCCACACCACCTTCGTACTACGCAGTCAGGGCTCACTGCAATCAGGCAGTCTTAAAATTAAAATGCCTTGGAGGTCGCAGTCATACAGGTGAAGAGTTGTGGGCAGCTCTCCAGGCTCAGTTTAAGCAATGGCTGTCTCCGCTAAACCTAGAGCCAGGGAAGACCGTGTGCGATAATGGTACGAACCTGTTAGCAGCCCTAGGCCGAGGCAAGCTCACACACGTGCCTTGCATGGCTCACGTCCTCGACCTGGTGGTACAGCAATTTTTCCGCCATTATCCTGGCCTGGATGATCTGCTTCGCAAAGTACGGAAGATGTGTGCTCACTTCCGTCATTCGTACCCCTCATGCCATCGACTTGCAGCGATTCAGAGGTCTTTGTCCGTGACAGTTAACAGGTTGATCTGCAATGTGCCAACGCAGTGTAATTCCACTCTGCACATGTTGCAGCGAGTGTGGCAGCAGCAACAAGCTCTGACGCAATATGTCATGTCGTATAGTCTGGGCCAACTAAGTACGGATGTGGGGCATATCACGTTTAGGAAATGGGAACAGATAAAGGACCTCTGCACCCTTCTGCACAGTTTTGAAATGGCTACTAAACTGGTTAGCGCTGACGATGCCGTCATCAACATCACTATTCCGGTCATCTACATGCTGGAGCAGACTTTGAATAACCTGCGGCAGGAGGTGATGATCCCAGAAGAAGAGGAGGATGCGGAAGGGATGAGAATGTCTTAAAGTTCCAGACTCTCGTCACACAGGTGGATGCCAAATGACGGTGGATTACTCCGATCAATGGGGTTTGGTGATACCAGGCAAACTGTCTGTGAAGGTGCTAGAGCCGAGGAAGTAATGGAGGAGGAAGAGGTGATGGGCGAGCAGCTGTCAGAGGATGAAGAGGATAATCATCCCCTCTCGGTTGAACGTGGTTGGCAGGAGGGACGGAGGAAACAAGCATCAGTGTTATGCAGCCCACAATACAGCCTGGCTTTGGACCTCCTGGAAGAGCCTGACAAATGAGTGCCTTCTTGATGCACTATCTACAACATGATCCCCGTATAGTTAGAATTCAAAATAATGCTGACTACTGGGTTGCCGCTCTGTTAGATCCACGTTATAAGAGTCAATTTTGCCAGATGCTTCCCGCCCTGGAAAGGGACCAGCTTATGTTGGAGTATAGAAACAAGCTTTTAAGCAACTTTAATAGAGCTTTTCCCCAAGATAGCAGTGAGGCACACAGTGTGCATCACAGCTGTAGTCTTTCAACCTCTGGCACGTCAGTTCATCAACCTCAAAACATTAGCAGCAGCAGAGTAAGTGGCCGAAGCAATTTCTGTGAGTCCTGTCACACATTTTTTAGACCACCTCGTGCACCAGCACAACAGAGTAGAAGCCTGTCACGTGGTGAATGACTGGAGAGGATGGTGGAGGAATATCTAGAGCTCGCCTCTCACGCCTCGGAGGTTTTATCATGCCCGGCAGCCAGCGTTCTCTCAGAACGTGTCTTCAGCGCTGCTGGAGGTGTCTTGACGGATAAGCGCAGCCGGCTGTCCCATGAAAGTGTAGACCGCCTAACTTTCATCAAGAGGAACAAGTCATGTATCTCCAAGGACTTTTGCAACCCAATTGCAGACTGTACAGAGTAGGCGATGTAGTAGTTTTTAGTGTGCTGCATTGATCTCGCAGAATTGCAGTCTGTGATATGGCTTCTGTGCCTTCTCTTGCTGCTGCAGGTTTTAGGCCCTAATTTTGGGAAATGTGGAGAATCCTGATTAAGTCTCCATCTATGGGGTTGGCAGTAGTGGGAGAGGTTTGGGTCTCCGTTAAACTACTTGTAGTCTGATGAAATTGATGCCACTTCGGTGGTGTTAGGCCCTCATTTAGGAAAATATGAACACTCCTGGTTAGGTCTCCATCTCCTGGGTTGGCTGTACTTGAAGAGGTGTGGGTCTTATTTACACTATTTCTACTCTATTGAAATTGATTACACATTGCTAGTGTCTGCCACTAATTTTGGAAATGTGGAGAATCCAGATTGGGCCTCCATCTATTGAGTAGCCTGTAGTGGAAGAGGTTTTGGTCTCCTTTGCAATAGTTATACTGTAGTGAAATTGATGCCACTTGATGCCCTCATTTAGGGAAATGTGAACAGTCCAGGTTAGGTCTCCATCTCCTGGGTTGTCTGTACAGGAAGAGGTGTGGGTCTTATTTACACTATTTGTACTGCAGTGAAATTGATGCCACTTTGCTGTTGTCTGCCACTAATCTTTTGAAATGTGGGGAATCCTCATTGGGTCTCCATCTATAGGATTTGGCTGTAGTGAAAGAGGTTTCGGTCTCCTTTGCAATACTTATACTCTAGTGAAATTGATGCCACTTTGTTGGTGTTAGGCCCTAATTTAGGGAAACGTGAACACCCCTGGTTAGGCCTCCATCTCCTGGGTTGGTCGTAGTGGAAGAGGTTTTGGTCTTCATCCATTTGTATAGTTATACTGTAGTGAAATTAATTATTTGGTGCAGATATTGTTCTCCACAAAGGGGTACGCAAACATGATAAACTCAAAATTGGTTTTCAATAAACAACCATCAGCCACCCCATCAAATGCATCTGCTGCTTCCTCCTCCTCCTCTGTTACCGCGCTAAGTATTGTCATGCAGGTCTCCGACTGCAGAAGCTACAGTTGTATACTCGCTCCAGTCAGGCTGAGTGAGAGTCCGTCAGCTGTAACAGAAGCGGACATGCCTGCTGTGTTTGTGTCACTGAGCACACCACATGTTTCTCAATCCACTGAAAAATCTCCCCCTGCACCTCACTCACAGTCTAGCAGTTTGTCCTTTTCACTGTACTCCGCCCTCACTCAGCACTGCAGCCAGCCCTCGGTCCCCCAGTTGCGGTCACATAAAAGATTGTTTACTCCTACACATGACAAAGCTAAAAGTTTGATCTCAACCAACTCCAATCTGTAGGCCAAGGAAAGGTCTTAAGCCCTAATTTTCTTAGATGTGAACAGTCCTGATTGTGTCTCCATCTACTGGGTTGTCTGTAGTGGAAGAAGTGTCGGTCCTAATTATACTATTTGTTCTGCAGTGAAATTGATGCCACTTTGCTGGTGTCTGGCACAAATTTTTAGAAATGTGGAGAATCCTGATTGGGTCTCTCTCTATCTATTGGGTTTGGCTGTAATGGAAGAGGTTTCTGTCTCCTTTAAACTACTTGTACTCAGGTGAAATCGATGCCACTTTGATGGTGTCTGCCACTAATTTTTGTTAATGTGGAGTATCCTCATTGGGTCTCCATTGGGTTTGACTGTAGTGGAAGAGTTGTCAGTTACCATTATACTAATTCTACTCTTGTGAAATGAATTCTTTGGTGCAGATATTTTTGTCACAGGGGTACACAAGATAGAATCAAAATAGTTTTTTTAGTTCCGTGGTATATAAAGCAGGCTATATTTCATCTTTCAATTTTTCGGAGCTGATATTGTTCTCCATACAGGGTTACACATTAGTAATGAGAGAGCACTAAATGTGGTCAACTTAGTGGTTCAGCGATTTCTCAAAACCTACCCAGATCTGCCACAGTTGCTTGTGAAGGTACAACGCGTGTGTGCCCATTTGAGAACGTCAGTTATAGCTTCTGCCACCCTGGCAGTGATTCAGCAGTGTTTGCAGCTTCCAGCTCACTGACTGTTGTGTGATGTCACCACATTTTGGAAATCAACGTTGCAGTTGTTGGGAAGGATTTGTGAGCAGCAGAGGGCAGTTGTTGAGTGACAGCTTCAACACACCCATTGGCACTCAGATCAGCCTCCGCACAAGAGCTGATGAGTAGGCATGGATGTCTGTGCATCCTCCAAAACTTTGAGGACTCCACCAAGATGGTGAGTGGCAATGACACCATAACTAGCGTCACCATCCCGCTTCTCTCTCTACTGAAACGCTCGCTGCCCACAGTTAAAGTGGAGGCATTGCAGGTGGAGCAAGGAACGATACAGCCAAGCCTCATCTCATCTCAATGCGGATTGGGTGATAATGAGGAGGAGGAGGATGAGGAGGAGAACATGGACAGTCAACCTCTTGGGGAGGACAGGAAAGCCTTGCCTGTCTTGGAAGGCTTGATAATTATCTTTCAGTCTGTAGGAAAGCTGTATGAGTTTCGCTTAATGACCTTCAGTGGCCTAAACCGTGGCTTTGCTTATGCACGTTATTTCTCAAAACGCATTGCAGATCAGGCTTTTGTCCAACTCTGTAGTGATTAAATTCAAGGCGTAAAGAAAGATCTTTGTCTGTGGCTAAGCATCAATGAGAAGTGTGAGATGAAGTTGGAAGGGCTGCCATTGCTTATGCAAAAAGATGCATTAGAGGACTTCCTGGGAGAAATGACAGCTGGAGAAGATATGGTTTCCCAATTCCATTCACCGAGCTGTGGTGAAATACAACTCTCACCGACAAGCTGTGGACTGGCTCCGTACTGTCCCTGGCCACATTCACTTGTCCACGTGTTTGTGGTTAGGCGGTCCTTCCCAGTCAGTGCACTGGGGAGGAGGGGCACGGGTAATGTTCTGGTACCTGTGCTTGTGGAAAGCAGGGACGACACCGGGAGAAATAGTGGCGGCTGGGGACCGAGTATGGAGACCCAGCCACCATGAGGTTGTAAAAGGCTTCCGCCTACACGAGCCTAAAAGGCAACATTTCAAGTGCAAGCAGCTACCCAGAAATCTGGCAGTTTATTATAGCGGCCTGTGGGTGGGTGGCTGGCTGCATACTTGCGCTTGCATTCCAAGTAACAGAAAACTAAGGAGATGGATGGCCTCATCATCATCATCACAACATGCAAGGTTTGAGCTATGAACTCTCCTGATGGAGAAGCCAGGGCCCGTCCAACCCTGCCGTAAAGCAGCCCTGGCTAAGAAAAGTCTGTGGGAAGGTTCCCTGACATTTTGTGGCTGATTTTTCACTGTGGACTGGCTCTGTACCCTCCCTGGCCACATTTACTTGTCCATGTGTTTGTGGTTAAGCAGTCCTTCCCAGTAAGTCCAGAGGGATGTCCAGGATTATCAGACCAATAAGGTATATAAATGGAAAACATGTTTTCTCAGTAAAAGGACTGGATCTGTATCGTCATCATTGAGTGATATTTCAAGAGATCTGTGAGTAGAGATTCCCACTCTGGGATTGATTCATCTCGGTACTACACCAGGAATGCCGCAAATAAACAGAAAGCCTTTCTGGACTGTGACAATCGGGATGATGGTTCCCTAAAGGTAATCAATTTATCTAGTACCAACTTTACTCTTGATCAGATTGCGGTGCTATCACTAGGCTTGGGATTTAGTCCCACAGCCAAATATGATTACTTTGTCTTTTTGTTTGCTAGGAAGCTTTTACTTTGGAAATTTCTTGCGAGTAAACAGCTTTCTCATTCTTTTTCCTCAGAAGAAGAGTTGGCGGCGTTACAAGCGCTAGAAGATCTTCTATCAGAACAATTGGGAAACTCTGTTGGTAAAACACCAACATTTTTAGAAAAGAGGACTAATTGTTTTCCCTCTCTCACTTTAAGCTCTTTCATTTAAATTTTTGTTCGAATGGTCTGTGAGGACTTGGCAAGCATCTCCTCATGTAGACCATATGATAATTTAACAAGGGGCGTAAGACGGGCCCTGGAGGAGTTGGGTAAAATGAAAGAGATAGTCTTCAAACCAGCTGACAAGTGTGGGAACATTGTGGCATGGCCAGTTGAACTCTATGAAAAAGAGGCTTTTAGACAAATTGGCGATTCTGATTGTTACCAACGCCTGCCCAATGATCCCACCCTTGTCTTTCAGAATGAATTGTTTAACATTCTGGATTCAGCCTTTGAGCAAGGTGTCATCTCGGTAAAATCTTATGGAAGGTCTTAAGGTACAGTACATTCACCTTCGATTCCAACATTGTACTTATTGCCTAAAGTGTACAAGGATCTGAAGAATCCACCGGGCTGCCCAATTTTATCAGGCAAAGTCTGACTGAACCTATATCGAAATTTTTGGACTTTTATTTGAATTGATTTATCACAAAGAAACAAGTGTAAATGCATTTTTACATGTCAGATCCACACACCCTGCACACGTGATAAGGGCCATTCCAACTGGTCAATACATTAGGGCAAGATGGATTTGTAGCCATGAAAAAGATTTTGAACAACATTCCAAGGATTTGGAATGAAGATTTATTCAACGAGGTTATAAGAAACAAAATATTAACAAGACCTATCCTCAAAGAAGATCGCACTATATCTTCATTTCTACCAGAAAGACCTAACCTTATGGCTAAACATGGTAAAACACTTAAAGATCTGCTGGTACATAGCCATCATAGAGCACTACCATCTAAGTCCATCTTTGATTCAAAGGGCTCAAAGTGAGGATGCTGGCAATGTGGGAGCTGTAAGGCATGTAAATATGTTCAGAGGACTAATATCTTTTCTAATTCAACAGGTGCTCAGTAGTGATGAGCGAGCACTAAAATGCTCGGGTACTCGTTGCTCGGGTCGAGCAAACTGGAATACTCGGGTGCTCGACCCGAGCAACGAGCCCAATGTAAGTCTATGGGAAACTCGAGCATTTTTCAGGCGGCTCCCCCCGGCGGTCTGCAGAGGGCCTAAAAATTGCCCAAATTGATGGGAACAGTGCTCAAATGACATGGGGACAGCATGGGGAAGACCCCTGGAAGCATCTCTGACTCCCAGATCACTGCTGTCAACAATGTTGTCAGAGTATTACACCACTTTTACGGACTCACAATAAAACATACAAAAACGAAACCAAAATGGATTTTCCAGGTAAATATGTTAAGGAACATCCTTTCCAGGGTAATCACTTGTATATAAGGCAAAATAAATAACTAAAAACAAAAATACTCCTCCACATCTTGGGCTATGTTCATAGGTAGCGTTTTTGATGCGTTTTTGCACTTTTGCATTGCTTTCAACCAAGACACATGCATTCACCAGGAAATGTAATTTTAACATTTTACAACCTTATCTGGCCATGTGGTGTGTGACACATCATCAGACACATGCATACAGTGCTGAAAAGTCATGGGAACAGCATGGGGAAGACCTCTGGAAGCATTTCTGACTCCCAGGTCACTGCCTAAAAGTGTGCCCATCATAAATGATCCTTTGCGCATGCAAAGATGCCTCCTGCCTTGAACCTGTCATTGCAGAATTGCAACAATCACCGTCCACGTCCTTGTCCCACTGCAGCGTTCAGTTGTCCCTACCCCATTCCTTGGAATGCAAGCGCAAGTATGCAGGCAGCCAGCCACCCCCCCCCCACCCACAGGCCGCAAGACTAAACTGCAAGATTTCTGGGCAGCTTTTTGCACTTGAAATATGGCCTTTTAAGCTCGTGGAGGTGGAACCTTTTCACAACCTCCTGCCGACGGCGGCCGGGTGTCTATACTCGGACCCCAGCCGCCACTATATTTCCCGGTATCGCCTCCTCCTTCCACAAGCACGGGTCCCATAACTTTACCCGTGCCCTCCCCAGTGCACTTACTGGGAAGGACCGCCTAACCACAAACACGTGGACAGGTGAATGTGGCCAGGGACGGTACGGAGCCAGTCCACAACTTTTTTTGCTGACAGTTGTATTTAGCTCGGTGAAAGGACTGGCATAGAGGGAAAACCTATCTACCCTGCATGTCATTTCTCACAGGAAGTCCTGTAATGCAGCTTGTTGCAGAAGCAATGGCAGCCCGTCCAATATCAACTCGCCCTTTTCGGTGGTGCTTTGACACACACACATATTTCTTTGCGCATTTAATTTCTTGAATACAGAGTTGGACAATGGCCTAATCTGTAATGCGGTTTGAGAAATAACATGCATAAGCATGGCCGATCCTCATTAAAAAAGCAGCCATAGAGTGTCCGGGAACCTTCCCCCACACTTTTCTTAGCCAGGGCTGCTTTTCGGCAGGGTTAGATGGGCCCAGCAGAGAAGAGGAGACTCCTCCGGCAGGTCCTGGCTTCTCCTTCAGGAGAGTTCATAGTGCCGAGGTGAACCCATGATGATGATAGAGGCCACCATCTGCTTAGTTTTCTGTTACTTGGAATGCAAGTGCAAGTATGCAGCCAGCCAGCCACCCACCCACAGGCCGCAACACTAAACTTCCAGATTTCTGGGCAGCTTTTTGCACTTGAAATATGGCCTTTTAAGCTCGTGGAGGCGGAACCTTTTCACAACCTCATGCCGGCAGCAGTCGGGTGTCTATACTCGGTCCCCAGCCGCCACTATATTTCACTATTATGTTCAGCGGTGAGAGCCACAGATCAGGCTGCTGTGTTACAGCTTTCAACAACTCTGCAGCGCTGGGCGGTTTTTCAATTAAGCATTAAGCATGTTATCTTCAGCACAGCCTGTTTCCGCTTGGCCAAGGCAGTGCTGCAGTACTGTCAGCTTGTGACTGATGTGGTCATTTCGGAGTTGGAGGAGGAGTTGCATGAGCTGAACAATGTGATTACATTGTTGTTAAATTGGTGACACTGTTTTTAATACTAAAGAAAGATCCTAGTGGGGTTTTTTTACATTTTTTTTAAGACAAATGCATTCACCGGGAAATGTCATTTTAACATTTTACAACCTTATCTGGCAATGTGGTGTGTGACACATCATCAGACACATTCTATTTTATTTATGATGGAGGGACTCTGAAAGTCATAAAGCCTATTTTTATAGGGACATCAGACGGCCCTTACTATTCTTAAAAGGCCAGCAGTCGGCCCTAGCTATTGTTAGAGAGCCATCAGCTGGCTATGCTTTGTTGTTTCCATTATTAACAAGTGGGTCTCCTATACTGTTATTGCATATCCAGTGACTGCAAGGGCTGCCAAAAATTTGGACACAACCCAATACCCCTTTGAAGAGACATAGAGGAGGGTCTCAGTAAAAAAAATGTCCCATTATAAAGGAGAGGGTCTCCTATAGTGGTAATGCCCATGCTGTGACTGCAAGGGCTGCCAAAATTTGGGAAAAACCCCACTGAGAATTTAAAGACACATAGAGCAGGGCCACAGTAACAAGGTACGACATGTTCCCATTAGAAAGGAGAGAGTATGCTGTACAGTTATAGGGTATGCAGTGAGTCCAACGGCTGACAATTTTGGGAAAAACCCCACTAAGAATTTAAAGACACACAGAGCAGGGCCACAGTAAAAGGTACGACATGTTCCCATTAGAAAAGAGAGAGTATGCTGTACAGTTATAGTGTTTGCAGTGAGTCCAACGGCTGACAATTTTAGGAAAAATCCCACTAAGAATTTAAAGACACAGAGAAGGGCCACAGTAATGACAAATTCCCATTAGAAAGGAGAGAGTCTCCCATAGTGTTGGCCTATGCAGTGAATGCAAGGGCTGCCAAAAATTTGGAATCACTTCAATGCCCCTTGGAAGATACGTGGAGGAGGGCCTCATAAAAAATGTTCCCATTAGAAAGGAGCGGGCCTCCTATACTTGTAATGCCCATGAAGTAAGTGTATGGGCTGACAGACATTTACCCCTGGGGGGTATACATGAACATACTGTATAAAAAATCTTTTTTACGGGCATCATAAACACCCTTTAAAAAAATTAGGCAGGTGTTGCATCACGGACCACAGTCACCCTGGTGATATGGTGGTGGAGGATGAGGAGAAGGTGGAGGACAAGAGCAAATAGCCAAAATCAGGAAGCGTATACCCATGTGTGGGTGTGAAAAGGTACATAGGAATACTCCTCCCAAGAAAAGACACTGGATTGGAGTTTATGTTACGCTGCTATCACTCGGTGATGTTGAGAAGTCTGGCCCAATCCAGCCCTTGTTCATTTTTATAAGAGTCAGCCTGTCAGCATTTTCAGTTGACAGGCGGATGCGCTTATCAGTTATAATTCCACCAGTGGCACTAAAAGCCCCCTCTGATAAAACGCTGGCGGCAGGGCAGGCCAGGACCTCCAAGGCATAGAGAGCCAGTTCATTCCACATATCCAGCTTGGATACCCAATAATTATAAGGCACAGTGGAATCACGGAGGACGTTGGTATGGTCGGCAAGGTACTCCCTCAGTATCTTCCCAAACTTTGAACTCCTTGTGAGCTTCCCCGCGCCTCAGGGCCTGTCCAATGGGAGGGTCTGAGAAAACTCTCCCAGAACTTTGACAGTGTTCCCCTGCCTCGGCTGGATTGAAGTTGTGTCTGTCTCGCCTGTATTCCTCAGTTGTCCAAAGTAGTGTGCCCTCTGCCGCCAGCGTTTTCAGATGGGAATTTTTTTTAATAGTTCCGCAACAAGGGCCTTCTGGTACAGCCCCATTTTTGTAGACCTGTCCGCCTCAGGAATAAAAGATATAAAGTTCTCCTTGTAGCGTGGGTCTAGAAGTGTCACCAACCAGCAATGACCATCACACAAAATTTTGAGAACGCAAGGGTCATGGGAAAGGCAGCGTAACATAAACTCGGCCATGCGTGCCAGACTACAAACAGGCAAGACTTCCGTGTCATCACCAAGAGGATGACTGACCATGCTCTCCTCCTCCTCCTCCTCTCTGTCCTCTGGCCATCCACGCTGAACAGACGGTATGACAGCTGTGCAGGTAGTACCGTCTATAGTGCATGAAACTAGCTACTGTCCTTCCTCCTCCTCCTCCTATTCCTCATTGTCACCCAATCCTAATTGGAATGAGATGAGGCTTGGCTGTGTGTAATCATCCTCCATGGTTCCTTGCTCCATCTCATCGCGCTCCGCCTGCAATGCATCCTCTTTGATTGTGAGCAGAGAGCGTTTCAGAAGACAGAGAAGCGAGATGGTGATGGTAATTATGGCGTCATCGCCGCTCACCTTCTTGGTGGAGTCCTCAAAGTTTTGGAGGAATGTACATGTGTCTGACATCCATGTCCACTCATGAGGTCTTATTTGTGGAGTCTGAACTGAATAGGGACGGCCTTGTTGATGCTGGTACTCATCAACTGCCCTCTTCTGCTCACAAATCCTTCCCAACATCTGCAGTGTAGAGTTACAACATGTGGGGACATCACACACCAGTCTGTGAGCTGGAAACTGCAAATGCTGCTGAAACACTGCAAGGGCGGCGGAAGCTGTATCTGATTTTCTAAAATGGGCACACAGGCGGCGTACTTTAACAAACAGATCCGGTAGCTCCGGGTAGGATTTGAGAAACCGCTGAATCACGAGGTTAAGCACATGGGCCAGACATGGTACGTGTGTGAGCTCGCCTCGCCTCAGAGCCGCCACCAGGTTCCGGCGATTGTCACACATGACCATGCCTGGCTGTAGGTTCAGCGGTGTGAGTCACATATCTGCTTGATCTTTCAGAGCTGTCCACAACTCTTCAGCATTGTTTGGTTTGTCACCTAAGCATATTAGCTTCAGCACAGCCTGTTGCCGCTTGGCCGAGGCAGTGCTGCAGTGCTTCCAGCTTGTGACTGATGTGGTCATTTCGGAGATGGAGGCTGAAGAGGAGGAGGTGGCGGAGGAGGATGAGGTGCAGGAGCTGTAGACCTTGGGGGCAACCCTGATTGACCTAGGGCCTGCAATCCTTGGCGTCGGGAGGACGTGTTCCGTCCCAAGGTCCGACTGGGTCCCGGCTTCCACTGTGTTAACCCAGTGTGCCGTCAGCGAGATGTACGGTCCCTGCCCACAAGAACTTGTCCACGTGTCCGTGGTTAGGTGGACTTTACCGGTAACTGCATTGTTGTGAGCACGGCTAATGTTTTGGGACACGTGCTTGTGTAATGCGGGGATGGCACACCGGGAGAAATAGTGGCGGCTGGGGACAGAGTACCGAGGGACGGCCGC
This sequence comes from Phyllobates terribilis, assembly GCF_046119375.1. NCBI lineage: Eukaryota > Metazoa > Chordata > Amphibia > Anura > Dendrobatidae > Phyllobates > Phyllobates terribilis. The sequence continues at coordinate 231,386,871 of NW_027362763.1, forward strand.
CACCTTCAGGTTGCGGAATGCTTCCTTCTCCACGAGCCTCAGAGGCAACATTTCGAGTGCAAGCAGTCAAGGAATGTGAGAATTTAGTAGTGTGGCCTGTGTGGCGTTGGCTGCATATTTGTGCTTGCGTTCCAAGGACTGGGGTATGGACAACTGAACGCTGCGCTGGGACAAGGACATGGACGTGCTTCCTGATGCTGCTACTTGAGAGTGTGCAACGACAGGTGCAGGACAGGAGACATCTTCGCATGCACCATGGACACGGGATTGGCTTTCATGCACAACAGCAGAAGAAGCAATGGTGCCAACCGCAGACACTATTCCTGGACCCTGGGGTTCGGTCCAAAAAGTCATGTGTCTGATCATGCTGGTGGTGGTCAGGCTGGTTGTTTTGCCACCCCTGCTGATGCTGGCCTGGCAAATGGCCTTTTTGGGGATATCGGCAGAGTCTTTAAAAAACAACCAGACTCGGGAAGACCTAACAGTTGTACAGGCAACTTCCTTCGTGTTGGTGTTACGGGGAACGGTTGCCTGCCTTCTGTCTGCGGCCACCACACTGCTTCTTCCTGCCTGTTGGGGTGCTCTGCCTCTCTCCCCCAGTGTGCTGCTGTCCTCGCTCTGCATGTCCTCCTGCCAGGTTGGGTCAGTTACTATATTATCCAACACCTCGTCTTCCACTTCCGCACCCTGGTCCTCCTCCTGACTTTCTTGCAATTGTGTCTCATCATCGTCCTACTCTTGTGACACTTTTCCACCGTCGCCTTTGTGTGACCGTGGCTGCTCAAATATTTGGGCATTGCTACACGCGATCTCCTCTTGCCCCGCTTCAAGTGGACCGGGCAAGAGGCCCGAATCTACAAATGGAAAAGTGAACAGCTCTTCAGAGTGTCCAAGTGTGGGATCAGTTGTCTCTGGGTACTCAGCATGGTGGGAGGAAGGAGGATCAGGGAGAGGAATATGCAGTCCAGACTCACGGCTACTGAGATTTGACCGTGTGGAAGACAGGGTGGAGGTGGTGGTGGCTAAGTGACTGGAAGCATTATCCGCTATCCAACCAACAACCTTTTGACACTGCTCTGGGTTCAATAGTGGTGTGCTGCAGTGCCCTAGAAATTGGGACACGAAGGTCAGGCGAGAAGATGTGGGTGTTGTGGCACAATTTCAGCTTGCCCACAGCCTTGTCCTCGGCCTCTGCATGCACCATTACCATCACGTCCAGTTCCCTGTCGCTTGCCACGTGCCTTGCCTATTTTAAATGGAGGACAGTATCTTCCACGCTCGCTACAAATTTCTGAGTTTGGAGTGAATTTATATGTGATCCGTGTGACAGAGAAAAGAGAGTTTTAAATACCTGGCCTGTAGGTAACTATTTTGAACAGCAATCTGGTGTCAATTGGTTCACTGACACTCTGAAAAAAGTTTTTAATGGAGGCCAGAATTGGCACTATTTTCTGAAAACGTATATGTGATCCGTGTGACGGAGAAAACACAGGTTTAAATAGATGGATTTTTAGCGCTGTATATGGAAAGGACCTGGCTGTATTCTGCAGTGCCAACAAGAAAATGGCGCAGAAAAAACGTGTTCTCTGGATTGCTTTTTAAGCAAATAATGAGGATTAAGATGCAAAAAAAATTATTCCTGGCCCCTGAGACCTGGGCCTATTTCCAGAAATATCTAACAGCAGCAGCCAACAGAACTGGAATGGAGCCTCTTGTGCTATGTGCACTGCAGTCTGCTATATACACTGCCTGCCTGCCTATATACACTGCCTGCCTGATATCTCAGCAGATGGATTAGTTAGTTCTCAAAAGGACTGTTTGTTAAGATGGATATGTGTAATGTACAGTTTTCCTCCCTACACTACCTAATACATAAGCAAATCTCTCCCTGACACAGCAGCAGCTCTCCCTATACTGTCTGATCCGTAGTGACTGTGACGAGTATGGCGGCGCCAGGTCTGATATACACCTGATGACGCTGTGCGGCCAGCCAATCACTGTACTGCCCACAACCAACATGGGTACGGCATTGCAGTGCATGGCAGGCAATCCCTGCATGTTAATTGGCTCTCTAAAGAGCACCAAACATGCAGGGAGGAGACTCGAGCTCCCGCCTGAGCAACCCGGAAATACTCGCCGAGCTTGTCGAGCACCATGATGCTCGGGCGAGTACCGAGTAGTGGCGAGCACGTTCGCTCATCACTAGTGCTCAGGAGTATAAAATCCTGCATTACATCAATTGTTGGACATCCTATATCGTCTATTTGGCTATTAACCCCAGTGGATTATATTACGTTGGGATGAGAACACGACAATTGCGAGTTCGAAATCTTGAACAAATTAAGGACATCAGATCAGCAGAAAAACTACAACAAGAGGAAATAGAAGTTATTTCCAGATTAAAACCCCTGGCGAGACATTTTAAAGAACATCATCCTCATCAGGAACACTTACTGAAATTCAGAGAAATTGACCGGCTTCATCTGAATATCAGGAAAGGGAATCTGGCCAAAAAATTGGCACAGATCGAATGTAGGTGGATTACCTTGCTGAGGAGCATGAAACCAGATGGACTGAATGAGCAATGGGGTTTTGGGAGCTTCCTCTAGATGGCATCCTCTATCCTGAATTTGGTGATCTCACTGTGACCACTGTTCTGTTTTTCTTCATATATATTTTTTAAAGAATTTTTTGTGTAATTTTGAATTAAAAGTAATACATTGTTAAATGCTCAATGTTCTAGTGGGTGGAGTGGGATATTTTTATATATGAGACGGACTATGTCTTGTATATGGCATTCTCCCCTTCTCTCTGTTTTGGGGCTATGGCTGGTTGCTATAATAGGTGTGTGTACGCATGTATGTACGTATGTGTATGCACATATGTATGTGTGTTTGGTTATAATTTAATTTATGTGTGTATTCATATGTGTGTACGTGTATGTGTGTGTATATGTATGTATGCATATATCATATTTATGTATATATATATAGGTATATGATTATTTATATGTATATGGAACATATTTATGTATTTACTTTTTTTCTCCCTTTCCCTTCTTTAATCACCCTTCCCCCCCCCCTCCTTTTCACATACAATTGCTAGTAACTAAAGGCAGCTGAATATGGTGAATATGGATTATTTATTGCCCCCCCTTCCCCTAACACCACATTCCCTGATGAAGCAAGGAGCGTAATGGCGTTGGAGTGGTATGAGGGGGTTAGGGTATGTCTTTATGCTTATTTTCTCTGGGTTCTCTCATTGTTGCCATAGTATAACTTGTTATACACCTTATCCATTTGGAGTTTGAATGTGTATTATAATGCCTCCTCTGGTCATGCTCCCTTATGAATTTGTCTCAGAGCATTAACTTCTTATATATGCATTGTACACTTTAAATCCAATGAGTAAATATTTATTTACACAGGTACTTTATATCTACTTATTTTCATTATTTTAATACATATATTTTTGTTTGTAGATATCTGCAGTCACATATATATATATATATATATATATATATATAGATTTATATATATATATCTACACTGTGTTCCAAATTATTATGCAAAAAGTGTTTAGGAGTGATAAGGTAAGAATTTTTTTGCTTGTCAGTTAAACTCATTGATGGTGATGTGTGTCAGGGCTCTTTATATCACTGTAAGTAATTGCAGACACATGTGCTAATTAGTTTGGCAGGTGTGTCCAATGAAAGGCAAGACTACTTAAGAAGGCTGTCCCACATTATTAAGCAGCCTACATTTTCTGCCAAAATGGGAAAGAAAAAGGATGTGTCGGCTGCTGAGAAGCAACAAATTGTGGAGTGTTTAGGTCAAGGCATGACTACAATCAACATTGCCAAGACACTTCATCGTGATCATCGCACAATCAAGAAGTATATAGCAGATTCACAGTACACACGTGTGCGTGCTGATAAGGGAAAATTGAGGACTCTTTCCTACAGGCAATTACGTCAGGTTTAAAAAGCAGAGGCAAAAAAGCCTTGTCATAGCAGCAGACAAGTTTTTGAAGCTGCTGGTGCCTCCAACGTCCCCCGAACAACAAGATGCAGGGTCCTTCAGAGGTTTGTGCGTAAGCCATCCTGTCAACCTCCTCTATCCACTGCACACAAGCAGAAACGGCTCCAGTGGGCCAAACAATACATGAAGACTGACTTCAAAACTGTTTTGTTCACCGATGAGTGCCGTGCAATGCTTTATGGTCCAGATGGATGGAGTGGAGGATGGCTGGTTGATGGACACCCCATAGAAACACGGCTACGGCGCCAACAAGGAGGAGGTGGAGTAATGTTTTGGGCTGGAATCATGGGGAGAGAGATTGTCGGCCCCTTTAGGATCCCTGAAGGGGTAAAGATGAACTCCATAATGTATGTTGAGTTTCTCAAACAGCACTTCCTGCCATGGTACAAGAAGAAGAACCGTGCATTCTGCAGCAAGATCATTTTCATGCATGATAATGCACAGTCTCATGCTGCACATAACACATCTGCATCTCTTGCTGCTATGGGCATAAAAGGGGACAAACTTATGGTGTGGCCCCAATGCTCCCATTACCTCAACCCCATTGAGAACCTCTGGAGCATCATCAAAAGGAGTGTCTATGATGGCGGGAGGCAGTTCACATCTAAGTAACAGCTCTGGAGGGTATTCTGTCCTCATGCAAAACAATTGAAGCAGAAACCATCCAAAACCTGACAAATTCAATAGACGAGAGCGTTCAGAAGCTCCTTTCGAATAAGGGGTCCTATGTGCATATGTAACATCACCTAGAATAAAGTTTTGAGTTGAAAACTGTTTGATTTCAGTTTGTAATAACCTGCTAATGCTTATAATTTCAAAAATGCCCATTTTTTTGTTCTGTATTAAAATGAAAAGGTTGAAAACTCTGCTGTGCATAATAATTTGGAACATGCATTTTGAGTGCAGTTTGAGTGTTTTATTTTTTAAAAAATATACTGTTATCATAGGCAGTTTGTACAAAAACCTTTCAATTGTACTCTAATGGTTATTTGACAGGAAAATTACAATGACTGCAATTCATATAGGTAATTTGGGAAAATCTGAGAAAATATTATTTGCATACTAATTTGGAGCACAGTGTATATACAGTGGTGGCCAAAAGTATTGGCACCCCTGCAATTCTGTCAGATAATACTTTGAAAATGATTGCAATCACAAATTCTTTGGTATTATTATCTTCATTTAATTTGTCTTCAATGAAAAAACACAAAAAGAATTGTCCTAAAGCCAAATTGGATATAATTCCACACCAAACCTAAAAAAGGGGGTGGACAAAAGTATTCTTGGCAAAATAGCAGGGAAGAGGGAGAGGGAAAAAATATCAGCTCACCCGTTAGTAGACAGCTGGAGGCTCTGTGTTAGAGGTGATCCGACAGCGGAATAGCCTTGGTTCCAGGCTTTGTTCCAGGCAATCACTTGGAATATAGAGCAAGGAAAAGGAGAGCAGCAGGTATCCAGCGGATCTTCATTAAAATATAGCTTTTATTGAAAACATATAAAAACATATAAAAGCAGCCATGTCACAATGACAACACACGGAGTACTAATCCACAGAGCATGGTCGTCCCAACGCGTTTCAGCTAGATGTTAGCCTTAATCATGGGACAAAAGTATTGGCACTGTTTGAAAAATCATGTGATGCTTCTCTAATTCGTGTAATTAACAGCACCTGTAACTTACATGTGGCACCTAACAGGTGTTGGCAATAACTAAATCACACTTGCAGCCAGTTAACATGGATTAAAGTTGACTCAACCTCTGTCCTGTGTCCTTGTGTGTACCACATTGAGCATGGAGAAAAGAAAGAAGACCAAAGAACTGTCTGAGGACTTGAGAAACCAAATTGTGAGGAAGCATGAGCAATCTCATGGCTACAAGTCCATGTCCAAAGACCTGAATGTTCCTGTGTCTTCCATGCGCAGTGTCATCAAGAAGTTTAAAGCCCATGGCACTGTGGCTAACCTCCCTTGATGTGGACGGAAAAGAAAAATTGACGAGAGATTTCAACGCAAGATTGTGCGGATGGTGGATAAAGAACCTCGACTAACATCCAAACAAATTCAAGCTGCCCTGCAGTCCAAGGGTACAACAGTGTCAACCCGTACTTTCCGTCGGCCTCTGAATGAAAGGGACTGTATGGTAGGATACCCAGGAAGACCCCACTTCTTACCCCGAGACATAAAAAAGCCAGGCTGGAGTTTGCCAAAACTTACCTGAGAAAGCCTAAAACGTTTTGGAAGAATGTTCTCTGGTCAGATGAGACAAAAGTAGAGCATTTTGGGAAAAAGCATCAACATAGTGTACAGGAAAAGAAAAGAGGCATTAAAAGAAAAGAACACGGTCCCTACAGTCAAACATGGCGGAGGTTCCCTGATGTTTTGGGGTTGCTTTGCTGCCTCTGGCACTGGACTGCTTGACCGTGTGCATGGCATTATGAAGTCTGAAGACTACCAACAAATTTTGCAGCATAATGTAGAGCCCAGTGCGAGAAAGCTGGGTCTCCCTCAGAGGTCATGGGTCTTCCAGCAGGACAATGACCCAAAACACACTTCTAAAAGCACTATAAAATGGTTTGAGAGAAAGCACTGGAGACTTCTAAGGTGGCCAGCAATGAGTCCAGACCTGAATCCCATAGAACACCCGTGGAGAGATCTCAAAATGGCAGTTTGGAGAAGGCACCCTTCAAATATCAGGGACCTGGAGCAGTTTGCCAAAGAAGAATGGTCTACAATTCCAGCAGAGCATTGTAAGAAATTCATTGATGGTTACCGGAAGCGGTTGTTCGCAGTTATTTTGGCTAAAGGTTGTGTAACCAAGTATTAGGCTGAGGGTGCCAATACTTTTGTCTGGCCCATTTTTGGAGTTTTGTGTGAAATGATCAATGATTTGATTTTTGCTTCATTCTCTTTTGTGTTTTTTCCTTGCAAGCAAATTAAATGAAGATAATAATACCAAAGAATTTGTGATTGCAATCATTTTCAGGAAGAAAATGAGTATTATCTGACAGAATTGCAGGGGTGCCAATACTTTTGGCCACCACTGTATATATAGAGAGAGGTTTATGAATTGTACTCTTTCCCTTTCTTTGGCAACATTTATTCTTAAGAGAGGGCTTATATATTGTATATCTTTACAAATGTTTGGAAATACCCCTCCCCCCTCCCAAGCTGTTCTGTTTTTAGCATGGTTTTTAATTTGTCTGTTGTCTTGTGTATTGTTTTTTATACATTTTTTGACTAATAAAATATATGAATTGTACCTTATATTGTTGTGGTCCTGTATTATACCTTTTTTGTGTTTAGGTTTTTTTTCTTCCCAGTAAGTGCACTGGGGAGGGCATGGGTAACGTTCTGGGACATAGGCTCTTCTCCATCTACACCTTCGGCCTGGGACAGCTCATGGTCTCATGGCTTTCAGTATCACCTCTATGCTGATGACGCACAGATCTACCTCTCTGGACCTGATATCACCTCCTTACTAACCAGAATACCACAATGTGTGTGCTGTATTTCATGTTTCTTCTCTGCTAGATTTGTAAAACTTAACATGGATATAACCGAATGCATCATCTTTCCACCATCTCATTCACTCCCCCCAACTGACCTATCCATCAAAGTGAATGGCTCTCCCCAGACCCGCAAGCTTGACTCTGATCTGTCCTTCAAACGTCAGATCCAAGCCCTTTCTACTTGCTGTGGGCTCCATCTCCGCACATTCCTCAACCATGCATCTACAAAAACACCAATGCATGCCCTCATCATCTCCCGCCTCTTTTACTACAAGCTCCTGCTCTGTGGCCTCCCTTCTACCACTCTCGCACCCCTCCAATCTATCCTAAAGTGTGCTGGCTGATTAATCCACCTGTCACCCCGCTATTCCCAGGCTTCTCCCCTCTTTCAATCCCTGCGCAGGCTCCCTGTTGCCCAGACACTCCAGTTGAAAAGCCTAACTTTGGCATACCAAGTGTGTGACCTAGTCTCCCTGTACTAGTTACCTGCATGCAACCTCCCATCCTTCTAAGATCTCCTTCTCTACTTCCCTCTTATCTCTTCTTGTCACAATAGCATACAAGATTTGTCCAGTGCATCTTCACTACTGTGTAACTCTGAACCCCAACACATCAGACTGTCGTCTACCATGAAAACCTTGAAAACCTTGAAAAGGAAGCTGAAGACCCACTTCTTGTGACAAGCGTACAATCTGCGGTAATCCTCGCTCCAGCATAGCGCTGCACGACTAGCTGTACCCTGACCTACTGTATACTCCCCCATCTCTTGCAGTTTGCCCTCGCTGGCAGGGTCCTCTCGCCTCTTGTACCAGTTGGTGACCCCTTTTGACATGTAAAGCGCCACGGAATAAATATGGCTGTCATAGTCTATTTGTTTGTCGAAATTTCCCGAACCGAACATTGAAATGTTCGCTCATCTCTACTCCTGTGTTCATGAGGGCTGCCCTGGTCTCCTAATTCTTTTCACTGCCTCCAAACCATCCTTCTGACCTTGTACACAAGGTCATGATGGAAACATCAGAATGCTTTACGCAATAGCCACAAACAAACATTTGAGTATGCGCTCTCCTTAACTCAATGCTATGTCTTTCTATTAGCAGAACTAATAAAAGTGTTGGCTCCACCACCCTCTCAGTTAGCACACCAGCTATTTAGTTACAGTGAGTTCATGTAATAGAAAAGTATTTTCTGATGCCCATTAGGCTGATAAACATATATTCAGCTAGCACCTGTTCATAATTTCATCAGTCTGTTGGAAGGTACTGGTCAGTTTTTGTTTCTTTGTAGTAGAAAGCAGGAGACCAAATGCACACAGAAGGCACAAGGCAGAAACAGTCAAGGAACAATTTATTTCCTTCCAATATAGTGGGAATTCACAGTGATGTGGGAACAGTTAATAATATGAAGCTGTGTAGACAGCGGTAAACTATACGACAATAAACATACAATGAATCCGAAAATACAATTAGAACAACAGAAAAGTCTCTCAAGAATTATACTTGTGTCCATACTACAAGGGTTGTACACCCATTCCTTGGAGCTACTACATTAGCTTTTCCTGCAAGAATGGTCCTAGCGTGGGTCACTGGGTTTTTCCTCTTGGCCGCAAGTCCTCCTCACAAAGTCTATCAAGGAATGTTGAGATTCCTGTGTACCAACCGGCCCCCAACCCACCTGCTGTCCTAACCCAGGCCGACCCCTGTATCGTACATTATGGCTGGAAGTGATGACCCGGCTCACTGAAGTCCTCCTTCTGTAACCACAGGCGTGCTCCTCTGGTTGACCAACGATGGGTATCCCCTAGGCCTGGGGAAGAGAGGGCTGGGTCGGGGCTTTCGACGGGCATCGTATGGGCTCTGGGTCTTGACCATCGCAGGTCGGGTCTTTGGGTCTTGACCGGCACAGGTCGGGTCTTTGGGTCGTGACCGGCGTAGTTGGGTCTTTGGATTTCACCAGACGTCATCAGGCGCACGCTCTCCACTGAGTCCTGTCACACTGGCTTCAGCTTCGCACCGGCCCACATCCGCACTTCTCTCCATGGCGCAAAACCTCTCCATGGTTTGGCGTGCAGAACTTTTATATCCAGGAACTTCGTCAGCCAGGGCACCTGATCGGGTCCCACATATGAACTTGCTCCTCCTGCAACTCATTCTGGTGCCAGTTGGTTCCGCATAGTTTCATCCAGCCAGCATATGGCAGTCTTTCGTCAATAATGCCACCTTACGCAGGGGCTCTTCAGGGGTACCATTGCTTTCTCTTATAGCAGCCCAGAATTGGAGGTGGTGACTACCCTCCTAGTTGACTGAGCAGTCAGAGGCTGTTTTTCACAAGTGCTATATCCTACCTTCTCTTTAATTCAGTAGGCTGTTGGACTGGCAGAGGTACAGTACAGACCAAAAGTTTGGACACACCCTCTCATTTAAAGATTTTTCTGTATTTTCATGACTATGAAAATTGTACATTCACACTGAAGGCATCAAAACTATGAATTAACACATGTGGAATTATATACTTCACAAAAAAGTGTGAAACAACTGAAAATATGTCTTATATTCTAGGTTCTTCAAAGTAGCCACCTTTTGCTTTGATGACTGCTATGCACACTCTTGGTATTCTCTTGATGAGCTTCAAGAGGTAGTCACCGGAAATGGTTTTCACTTCACAGGTGTGCTCTGTCAGGTTTAATAAGTGGGATTTCTTGCCTTATAAATGGGGTTGGCTCCTGTCAAAAAATTGTCACCTTGTCATGGCTGGTGGGTACACATAATTTGACCACATTTTACTCAAAAGTACCTTTATTTTATTAATATAGTATGCAGTTAGGTCCATATATATTTGGACAGAGACAACATTTTTCTAATTTTGGTTCTAGACATTACCACAATGAATTTTAAACAAAACAATTCAGATGCAGTTGAAATTCAAACTTTCAGCTTTCATTTGATGGTATCCACATTAAAATTGGATGAAGGGTTTAGGAGTTTCAGCTCCTTAACATGTGCCACCCTGTTTTTAAAGGGACCAAAAGTAATTGGACAGATTAAATAATTGTAAATAAAATGTTCATTTCTTGTACTTGGTTGAAAACCATTTGTTGGCAATGACTGCCTGAAGTCTTGAACTCATGGACATCACCACCTTTTTGGTGCTCTTCCAGGCCTTCACTGCGGTGGTTTTCAGTTGATGTTTGTTTGTGGGCCTTTCTGTCTGAAGTTTAGTCTTTAACCAGTGAAATGCATGCTCAATTGGGTTGAGAGCAGGTGACTGACTTGGCCATTCAAGAATATTCCACTTCTTTGCTTTAATAAACTCCTGGGTTGCTTTGGCTTTATGTTTGGGTCATTGTCCATCTGTAGTATGAAACGACAACCAATCAGTTTGGCTGCATTTGGCTGGATCTGAGCACACAGTATGGCTCTGAATACATCAGAATTCATTCGGCTGCTTCTGTCCTGTGTCACATCATCAATAAACACTAGTGACCCAGTGCCACTGGCAGCCATGCATGCCCAAGCCATCACACTGCCTCCGCCGTGTTTTACAGATGATGTGGTATGCTTTGGATCATGAGCTGTACCACGCCTTCGCCATACTTTTCTCTTTCCATCATTCTGGTAGAGGTTGATCTTGGTTTTATCTGTCCAAAGAATGTTCTTCCAGAACTGTGCTGGCTTTTTTAGATGTTTTTTAGCAAAGTCCAGTCTAGCCTTTTTATTCTTGATGCTTATGAGTGGCTTGCACCGTGCAGTGAACCTTCTGTATTTACTTTCATGCAGTCTTCTCTTTATGGTAGATTTGGATATTGATACGCCTACCTCCTGGAGAGTGTTGTTCACTTGGTTGGCTGTTGTGAAGGGGCTTCTCTTCACCATGGAGATTATTCTGCGATCATCCACCACTGTTGTCTTCAGTGGACGCCCAGGTCTTTTTGCATTGATGAGTTCACCAGTGCTTTCTGTCTTTCTCAGGATGTACCAAACTGTAGATTTTGCCACTCCTAATATTGTAGCAATTTCTCGGATGGGTTTTTTCTGTTTTTGCAGCTTAAGGATGGCTTGTTTCACCTGCATGGAAAGCTCCTTTGACCGCATGTTTACTTCACAGCAAAACCTTCCAAATGCAAGCACCACACCTCAAATCAACTGCAGGCCTTTTATCTGCTTAATTGAGAATGACATAAAGAAGGGATTGCCCACACCTGTCCATGAAATAGCCTTGGAGTCAATTGTCCAATTACTTTTGGTCCCTTTAAAAACAGGGTGGCACATGTTAAGGAGCTGAAACTCCTAAACCCTTCATCTAATTTTAATGTGGGTACCCGCAAATGAAAGCTGAAAGTCTGAACTTCAACTGCATCTGAATTGTTTTGTTTAAAATTCATTGTGGTAATGTCTTAAACCAAAATTAGAAAAATGTTGTCTCTGTCCAAATATATATGGACCAAATTGTATATAGCAGTAATGCCATGTATAATTCATATATTCAAGGTTTCCATATATCTTGGCGAACAAAGACTGCTATTGTGTTCTTTGGTTGGTTTGTACAAATTTTTGTGAAATCAGCTTCCATCAATTTTAATTGGAATCCTGCATCACTGATACGGTTAATGCACACATAACATATTTTCTGCTAATTTTTTTGCAGAAAACTACAGCACTGGCTAAGTAGATATGGTTTTTATTTCCTGAACAGAAATTGACATGTAGTGTTGTTTAAATATCAAACTGGACATACAGAGTATAAATGTAAGGGCATGCTCTCACTTGCGATTAAATTGGACGAATGCAATCCGATAAAAAATCGTATTGCATTCGGACCAATTTAATCCTATGATGGTGTGTTCAGTGGCGTTTTTTTTCCAGCTCCGATAAGATTGCGATCGGGTTGGAAAATAATCGCAGCAAGCTGCAACTGCATGCTGGATTCGGATCGCACGCACCCATATAAGTCTATGGGTGGGTTTGAAACATCACACTGCACTCAGATACTGTATCACCAGAGTGCAGTGCGATTCCCACCGATGCCAGCAACAGAGGAGATGGCGAAATTGATCCTCTGTGCGAGAGGATTGGAGCACGGAGCACTGACATTCAGCTCACGCTGCAGTAGAACAGGAGCCGAATGTCATTAGCATATCGCATTCGATGCTCTCACATCGGATGCCATACGCTAGTGGGACCCCAGCCTAAGGTTCAGACTCAGATTTCTATCAGAGATTTTTGTGCAAATCAATAACAGATTTTTGCAACTCCTTAATTTGTCTTTGAAGGATGGTTGTAGCCTTAAAAACCCACCATTTTCTACAAGCATAGCCAAACTGATAATGCCCTGCAATCAAAGTGTTTAGGGGTTTAGTCTGGACTCAAAGGAAATTTTGAATATGAATATATTTAGAGATCTGGTCTGGAGTCTGAATTTGTTTTGAGTTTCTATAGAAAATGGGAAGAACTGCAGAAATCAGAGATATCTCAGCAGAGAATTCTGCATCATTCGGGGAAGTCAACATAGTGGTCTGGGCTGTTATACTACTGTGGGTTAGCAGCCATTAACACCCGTGTCTCCGCATTTTGACTTTTTTTAATAATGATGTAATGTATTTTGCCTGTTTTTTCGTACCTATAATAAATCTTTGAAATTTACATGTTAGTGCACTATCACTCTGTGTCTCTTGTAGAAAATGCATGAACATATGTCCAAATGTTTGACTGATACTGTATGTCTTTTATATCTACAAATTGAACATAGATCAAATATCAATAGGTCCACACATGTTAAAAAAATTTAACTGTTTTACATGACAACAACTCAACTATACATGACACGCTAAATGTAGACAACTGTATGTCACTTCAGGTTTCTAACTCACTGTGTTTCATTTAAATAATAGTTCTAAATATTCTAAAGCTTCTTCTTAGTGTCAGGCTTTTTATTCTCTTTTTATCCTCAATGATTTAGCTGAAAAGATATTGCACACCTGCCTCTGAATTGCCGTGTACTAATTTTCTGCATGAAATGATATGCTAGTTTCCCATCTCGATTTGTGACATGATTTTATAATGATAATTATACCTATAATTAATAATTAATTTGAGCTACAAGAATAATCATATTCTAGGTAACAAACTCATTCAAAAGAAAAATGGAATTGTTTATGATACTGTAGATTGTGCTATAATATAATGTATTATATGAATAATGAGCCTTTGAAAAGGTGGGTTTTTTTCTCAAAACTTTACATCTGTCACGCACCTTAGTATATCTTGCAGGGAAGGAAAGACCTATCTCTAAATACTGTATATATCTCTATTGGTCTTTCGAGATGACTAACTTTGAAAAAAAAATTATTTGCAATCATCTGTTGGATGAAGTGAGTAAGAGATTTATTTAGGGGTCAAAACAAGTCATCTCTCAACACTTATCTCAGGATATCTTGAGCCAAAAGCAAAGGTAAAGAAGGACATTTTTTTCAAGGTAGACAAAGATGACAGGCTGAAACATTGCGTGTAAATATGATTGATTAAACTAAGAAGCTTTTTCATCTCATTTGGGGCTTGTCAACACATACTTTTTTCTATTTTTTAAGAGTGATGGATAATGGTAAGGCAGAATATAGAATCTCAGCCATTGTTTTTCCTTTGGCATGGTCTAACAAATGCTCAAAGTTGGCAGTATTTTAGGTCCTTTTGTACCCAGCCATTTCCAAAGAAACACAATAGTACCTTGTGATCACATTGTGGGTTGCCAATGAGCTGATAGGAGCACCTTTTGCTCCGTCTGTCTGCTTAGCCTAAGTTGCTATTGAGGTTGCTTCAATTTCAGCGGCATGGCATATTGACAAAAGTATCGTGCCAGCAGATGTTAGCTAGCAAGGGGTTAAAGGAAAAACAAAAGGTCTGTTCACACTATTTTGTTTTGTGTTTGTTGTATCTGTTATAGCAGAAGATGAGGCCCCTCAAATTCAAAGACACCATCTATGCTATATAAGTCTGAAAGTTACTTTAGGTCAAAATAACACCAGCAGTGAATGTTCCTTCTTGAATCAATAATGCGTCCTTGCTAGTCATCAGAATGTATCTGATTAAATGTGTCTAATCAAATGTGTCCGATTGAATGTTTCAACACAAGCACGAGAATAGAAATCAGTCTCTGTGTGCTAAAATTGTATAATCAAACCATATATGGTAAATCCGTTTCCTGCCTTCAGGGTGGATATAAAACCCATGATTTGTAATAAAGTTTAGAGTTTGTTTGACACACATCCTGTCCTGTGTCTCAGTCTCTCCGAGCTCGTAATCCAAAGGATAGAATACTCAGAATGCACTGACCACAGCTGGTGCCTCAAACAGGGACCTTGAGTTAATCTACCCAGGGGTGCTCAACCGGTCCGAGACGTGGGACGAGTGAAGCTCTCTGTTGGTGATATATACAGCGCTGAGGTAAGAATAACTGTCATATTCTACCTAATTATATCACTGCATAGAAGAGACTCCCTCACCCCCGAGCGGTCGGCTCCCCAGGTAATTCAGAGATTGTTGTCTGGCTCAGGTCCCTTTGAACCAGTAGAATTCCCTCAGATAAATTGTCAGTCCTGCCTTCTATCCTTTGGAAAAACTTAAGAATGAAAGTATGGATCCGATGATTGTGTTGTGGGTGTGTCTTGGGATCGGTGTTTTTGGTCTGTTTTTCTGGTTGACGTATAAGTCCTGGAAGGCTAGTAGTGGAATGGTTCAGAAACCTTTGTGGCCCATTGTCTAAGTGACTATTGTCTAAGTGACTGAGGAGTAGAGATGAGCGGTGTTCGACTAGAACTGTTCGCCAATCTCAAATTCGAGCTGTTTTGGGCGGTGTTCGAGTTGTTCGACGAACCCGAACGATTTGCAAAAAATTCGGCTGTTCGAGGTTATGTTTGATAACTGTTCGTGCACCAAAAGCGTGTCCTGCATGTCTGGCGCTATTTAGAGCACCAATCATGCAGGGATTGTCTGCCACTCACTGTAATGCCACAGCCATGGTGGTTGTGGCATTACAGTGATTGCCCAAATCGATGGGAACAGTGCCAACAGTGAAACATGAAAAGCCGGCAATTCAGCAGCGGCATACACCTGTACCCGACAATTTAGAACCGAAAGAATAGAGAATCACACATAGATTAGATAGATAGAAACATGTCAGTCACATATATAATAAGTACAGTGACAGTGTTGCTTACTGTACTTGTCATTTAGTGTAAAGGATTTATTAAAAAAAATAATAGTGTTTTCATGCACCGTCTCTTTAAAAAAGCCGGCAGGCAATTCAGCAGCGGTACCCGACAATTTAGAATAGAAGGAATAGAGAATCACACATAGATTAGATAGATAGAAACATGTCAGTCACATATATAAGAAGTGCAGTGACAGTGTTGATTACTGTACTTGTCATTTAGTGTAAAGGATTTATTTAAAAAAATAATAGTGTTTTCATGCACTGTCTCTTTAAAAAAGCCGGCCGGCAATTCAGCAGCGGTACCCGACAATTTATAACAGACAGAATAGAGCATCATACATAGATTAGATAGATAGAAACATGTCAGCCACATATATACGAAGTACAGTGACAGTGTTGCTTACTGTACTTGTCATTTAGCGTAAAGGATTTATCAAAAAAAATAATAGTGTTTTCATGCACCGTCTCTTTAAAAAAGCCGGCCGGCAATTCAGCAGCGGTACCCCACAATTTATAACAGACAGAATAGAGCTTCACACATAGATTAGATAGATAGAAACATGTCAGTCACATATATATGAAGTACAGTGATAGTGTTGGTTACTGTACTTGTCATTTAGTATTAAAATAAAGGATTTATTATTAAAAAAATTGGCGTGGGGTTCCCCTCAATTTTAGGCTCTAGCGGAGGTTAAGCAGACGACTGGGGCAGATGTTTGAAGCCTGGGAAGGGGGTAATACCCACGGAGCTTCCCAGGCTACTAATATCAGCCCCCAGCTGAATACCTAGCCTTTACTAGCTATTAAAATGGGGGACCCCCCAAAAAAAATGACGTGGGGTCCCCCCTAATTTAATAGCTAGCAAAGGCTAGGCAGACAGCTGGGGGCTGATATTAATAGCCCAGGAAGGGAGCCATGAATATTGGCCCCCTCCCAGGCTAGAAACACCAGCCGTCAGCCGCCCCAGAAATGGCGCATTCATAGGATGCGCCAATTCTGGCACTTAGCCTCGCTCTTCCACGCTGCCCTGGTGCGGTGGCAGGGGGTAATAGGGTTGGGGTTGATGTCAGCTTATAATGCCAGCTGACATCAAGCCCAGGTTAGTAATGGAGAGGCGTCTATAAGACACCCCCATTACTAACCCCATAGTCAAAGTTAAAAAAAACACAAACACCCAGAATAAAGTCCTTTAATTGAAATAAAGACACAATCCTTTATTGTTCTAAATTAAACCATACTTACCGTCACGCCCATTCCAGCTGAAGCCAACAATCTCCTGCAATAAAAGAAAAATAATAAAGCAACCTCATCCTTACCTTTCCATGGTTCCCAGGACAGCTTCAGCTCTGCTACATCGAGATGACAGGCTGGACCGCAGCAGAACGCTGCCATCCAGCCTCTCATCCCGCAGACACTGAGAAGCGCAGGCTTGCTTGCGCTGCTCAGCGTCTCTCTGTGACGACATCCAGATGAGCCGAGTTCATGTCCAATGAACTCGGCTCACCTCATGCACGTCACTGACAGCGTGGGAAAATTCTCCTGCACTCAGCGCTTCAGCGTGAGAATTCTCCCGCTGAAGCGCTGAGTGCAGGAGAATTTTCCCACGCTGTCAGTGACGTGCATAAGGTGAGCTCATGTCCAATGAACTCAGCTCACCTCCTGCACGTCACTGACAGCGTGGGAGAATTCTCCTGCACTCAGTGCTTCAGTGTGAGAATTCTCCCACGCTGAAGCGCTGAGTGCAGGAGAATTTTCCCACGCTGTCAGTGACGTGCATGAGGTGAGCCGAGTTCATTGGACATTAACTCGGCTCATCTGGATGCCCTCACAGAGAGACACTGTGGAGCGCAAGCAAGCCTGCGCTTCTCAGTGTCTGCGGGATGACAGGCTGGATGGCAGCGTTCTGCTGCGGTCCAGCCTGTCATCTCGATGTAGCAGAGCTGAAGCTGTCATGGGAACCATGGAAAGGTAAGGATGATGTTGCTTTATTATTTTTCTTTTATTTCAGGAGATCGTTGGCTTCAGCTGGAATGGGCGTGATGGTAAGTATGGTTTAATTTAGAACAATAAAGAATTGTGTGTTTATTTCAATTAAAGGACTTTTTTCTGGGTGTTGTGTTTTTTTTAAATACTTTACTAGAAATTCATGGTGGTCATGTCTAATATTGGCGTGACCCCATGAATTTCGGGCTTAGGGCCAGCTGATAATGCCAAGCTGGCCCTAACCCCTTTATTACCCAGTGAGCCACCGCATCAGGGCCCTGGATGAGTTGGGTACAGCGCCAGAAGATGGCGCTTCTATGAACGCGCCATTTTCCGGGGTGGCTGCGGACTGCAATTTGCAGCAGGGGTGGCCCAGAAAGCTTGGGCCTCCCTGCGCTGCGGATTCCAGCCCCCAGCTGCCTAGTTGTACCTGGCTGGACACAAAAACAGGGCGAAGCCCCACGTCAATTTTCTTTAAATTATTTCATGAAATAATTAAGAAAAAAAGGGCTTCCCTATATTGTTGTGTCCGGCCAGGTACAAATAGGCAGCTGGTGGTTGGGGGCAGCCCGTTCCTGCCTGCTGTACCTGGCTGGACACAAATATAGTGCGAAGCCCCACGTCAATTTTTTTTAAATTATTTCATGAATTTCCTGAAATAATTTAAAAAAATTGAAGTGGGGCTTCGCACTATATTTGTGTCCAGCCAGGTACAGCAGGCAGGAACGGGCTGCCCCCATCCACCAGCTGCCTATTTGTACCTGGCCGGACACAACAATATAGGGAAGCCCTTTTTTTCTTAATTATTTCATGAATTTCATGAAATAATTAAAAAAAATTGAAGTGGGGCTTCGCACTATATTTGTGTCCAGCCAGGTACAGCAGGCAGGAACGGGCTGCCCCCAACCACCAGCTGCCTATTTGTACCTGGCCGGACACAACAATATAGGGAAGGCCTTTTTTTCTTAATTATTTCATGAATTTCATGAAATAATTAAAAAAAAAGTACGTGGGGCTTCGCCCTATTTTTGTGTCCAGCCAGGTACAACTAGGCAGCTGGGGGCTGGAATCTGCAGCGCAGGGAGGCCCAAGCTTTCTGGGCCCCCCCCGCTACAAATTGCAGTCCGCAGCCACCCCGGAAAATGGCGCGTTCATAGAAGCGCCATCTTCTGGCGCTGTACCCAACTCATCCAGGGCCCTGGTGCGGTGGCTCACTGGGTAATAAAGGGGTTAGGGCCAGCTTGGTATTATCAGCTGGCCCCAAGCCCAAAATTCATGGGGTCACGCCAGTATTAGACATGACCGCCATGAATTTCTAGTAAAGTATTTAAAAAAAACACAACACCCAGAATAAAGTCCTTTAATTGAAATAAAGACACAATTCTTTATTGTTCTAAATTAAACCATACTTACCATCACACCCATTCCAGCTGAAGCCAACGATCTCCTGCAATAAAAGAAAAATAATAAACCAACCTCATCCTTACCTTTCCATGGTTCCCACGACAGCTTCAGCTCTGCTACATCGAGATGACTGGCTGGACCGCAGCAGAACGCTGCCATCCAGTCTGTCATCCCGCAGACACTGAGAAGCGCAGGCATGCTTGCGCTCCTCACTGTCTCGCTGTGACGGCATCCAGATGAGCCGAGGTCATGTCCAATGAACTCGGCTCACCTCATGCACGTCACTGACAGCGTGGGAAAATTCTCACGCTGAAGTGCTGAGTGCAGGAGAATTCTCCCACGCTGTCAGTGATGTGCATGAGGTGAGCTCATGTCCAATGAACTCAGCTCACCTCCTGCACGTCACTGACAGCGTGGGAAAATTCTCCTGCAATCAGCGCTTCAGCGTGAGAATTTTCCCACGCTGTCAGTGACGTGCATGAGGTGAGCCGAGTTCATTGGACATGAACTCGGCTCATCTGGATGTCGTCACAGAGAGACGCTGAGCAGCGCAAGCAAGCCTGCGCTTCTCAGTGTCTGCGGGATGACAGGCTGGATGGCAGCGTTCTGCTGCGGTCCAGCCTGTCATCTCGATGTAGCAGAGCTGAAGCTGTCCTGGGAACCATGGAAAGGTAAGGATGAGGTTGCTTTATTATTTTTCTTTTATTGCAGGAGATCGTTGGCTTCAGCTGGAATGGGCGTGATGGTAAGTATGGTTTAATTTAGAACAATAAAGGATTGTGTCTTTATTTCAATTAAAGGACTTTATTCTGGGTGTTTGTGTTTTTTTTAACTTTGACTATGGGGTTAGTAATGGGGGTGTCTTATAGACGCCTCTCCATTACTAACCTGGGCTTGATGTCAGCTGGCATTATAAGCTGACATCAACCCCAACCCTATTACCCCCTGCCACCGCACCAGGGCAGCGTGGAAGAGCGAGGCTAAGTGCCAGAATTGGCGCATCCTATGAATGCGCCATTTCTGGGGCGGCTGACGGCTGGTGTATCTAGCCTGGGAGGGGGCCAATATTCATGGCTCCCTTCCTGGGCTATTAATATCAGCCCCCAGCTGTCTGCCTAGCCTTTGCTAGCTATTAAATTAGGGGGGACCCCACGTCATTTTTTTTGGGGGGTCCCCCATTTTAATAGCTAGTAAAGGCTATGTATTCAGCTGGGGGCTGATATTAGTAGCCTAGGAATCTCCGTGGGTATTACCCCCTTCCCAGGCTTCAAACATCTGCCCCAGCCGTCTGCTTAACCTCCGCTAGAGCCTAAAATTAAGGGGAACCCCACGCCAATTTTTTTAATAATAAATCCTTTATTTTAATACTAAATGACAAGTACAGTAACCAACACTATCACTGTACTTCATATATATGTGACTGACATGTTTCTATCTATCTAATCTATGTGTGATGCTCTATCTTTTTGTTCTAAATTGTCGGGTACCGCTGCTGAATTGCCGGCCGGCTTTTTTAAAGAGACAGTGCATGAAAACACTATTATTTTTTTAAATAAATCCTTTACACTAAATGACAAGTACAGTAAGCAACACTATCACTGTACTTATTATATATGTGACTGACATGTTTCTATCTATCTAATCTATGTGTGAAGCTCTATTCTTTCTGTTCTAAATTGTCGGGTACAGATGCTGAATTGCCGGCCGGCTTTTTTAAAGAGACGGTGCATGAAAACACTAATATTTTTTTTAATAAATCCTTTACACTAAATGACAAGTGCAGTAACCAACACTGTCACTGTGCTTCTTATATGTGTGACTGACATGTTTCTATCTATCTAATCTATGTGTGATGCTCTATTCCTTCTTGTCTAAATTGTCGGGTACCGGTGTATGCCGCTGCTGAATTTGCCGGCCGGCTTTTTTAAAGAGAGTGTCTTCTGAGCAGTTTGTCAGCTTTTGGACACCTTTGCAGGTGTTTTCTATGTGTTTCTATGTGTTTTTGTTTGCCTGCCATTGGTTTTAACGGTGTTCGACGGTGTTCTAAGGTGTTCGACGAACAGTTCGACGAACAGTTCCTCGAACATCCCGGTGTTCGACGAACCGAACCCGAACACTACGGGGGTGGCTCAACACTACTGAGGAGTCTACTCTAAGTGAGGAGAACCGAAATAATGGGGAACCAAAATGCCAAGGAAGGCATTATAGCCAAAGACTTAGTGGTACGCAGAGAAGGGAAACAGGCACTGATTGGAATTGACAAAATATTGTGTAAAGCGGGAATGAATGAGAATGGAGAGATGAATGGAGAGAAATGGAAATCCTTCTTTAACTGCTATCATGGATGGCTGAAAGATAAGGGTCTGTTGAAGACAGTGAATGTATGGATAAATGCATGTGCTCATTTTAAAGGAAAATTTGAAGAATTAGGAGACGGACGTTACAGACTGACAAAAACCGGAATGACAGATTTTTCTCTCTGTCCGCTCCCGACGTCACCCAGCTCACCCCCATCCCAGTACCAGAATTCTCAGGAACCCAATTGTTGGGTTTGCCCCAGGTGTGGACAGCAGAACCCCTTGACAGTAGACATCTGTGTGGCATGTGGAGGACCGAGACCCCACCCAGCTAGTCTATTCCCAATGAGGACGGTAGTTGTGCCAGGAGCACCGGGAGCAGCAGCAGCGGGGGGGGACGCAGTTGTTCCAGGTCAGGAAGCTCGCACAATGTTAATGTATAGACCATGGAGTCCTTCAGAGCAGTTGGCGTTGGTCTCCCAGCTGCCAGACCCATCCCAGTCCCCTATGGGTTTCGCTAGAATGATCACCACCATACAGGATACGTACCATGCCTCTAGAATAGATCTGCAAGGGGTAATAAAGGGGAAATTGTCAGATGAAGCTCGGTATAACAGACTGACGGACGAAACTTATAAACAATATGACAGTAGAACGGGCCCTGATGTAGCGGAGGCTAATGATGCAGCAGCCGGGGTTCTGTACGTAAAAGTGTTGGTAAAAGCATGTAAAGACAGGCAAGCAGAAAAGCAAGTTACACTAGAAGATAGAGTGCAGGGGAAGGAGGAAGATGCTAAGGATTATTTCAATTCATTAAAGAAAACCTGGTCAGAAATGGGGTTCAACCCCGGAAATAAGACTAGTGAGAGGGTATTAGTAAGTGCTTTCATGAATGGACTAAAGAAGGAGATTGCAGAGAAGGTAAAAGCAAGTAGACCGGACTGGAGATCAGTGAAGGCAGAAGATTTAGCTAGAATAGCTCAGGGGGCACAGCATGACATAGTGCAGGCAAAGAGAGCTGCCAAAATACACATAGTAGAGACGACCCCCAGAAACAACAGAGACAAAGGACGGACTGAAGGAAGAGGACAGAAACTGTGTTACGGATGTAAAAAGCCAGGACATTTTAGAAAGCACTGTAGGACCAACCCATATCCAAATGCTCAAGTACGGGTCCTCCAGCCGACCAAAGAACGCCCCCATAGGATGAGGGTAGCTTGCACATGAACCCCCTCATCTCCTTACCCCCAACTCCCAGTTGTATAGTGCAGGTGAACCTACCAGGGGGACATGAAATCGATTTCCAAGTAGATACGGGGACCGACAATTCAGTAGTTACGCAAGGTGATTGGCCATACACTGACACTGATTTTTCACATCATGTCATTGCCACCCCCTTCAATTCCCCGTCTGTCCTGCTCCCTGTCACTAAGAGAATTCCCCTGCAAATTCAAGGAGCTACTGTACATAGCCAGCTCATGGTATCGCCCCGAGGCCAATGTAATCTATTGGGAAATGATGTGTTGTCCCAATTACAAGCACATATTGAGTATCATCCCGATGGCACTGTCACCATGACCCCTGGTTTAAAACCAAGTACCCTTTGCAAAATTATGTCACTAGATATTGCCAGCATAGAAGAGACAAATGAGTTTCCCCCGATATTGGAGCATGCTGTGCCACATGATTTTTGGGCCTCAGACAAAACAGATGTTGGTAGGTTAAGAGTTCAACCAGTAATGGTAAAATTAAAACCAGGAGCAATTTTGCCTCAACAGAAGCAGTATCCCCTTAGCTCGGCTCAGGAGAATGCCATAGCCCAACAAGTCCAAAAATTACTACACAGGGGAGTCCGAGTCAAAACCCAGTCCCCTTGCAACACTTCCCTGTTCCCAGTAAAGAAAAAGAGCGTGCCAGGACAACCAGCAGCATATAGAATGGTCCATGACCTCCGGTTGGTTAACAAAGCCACAGAACTTCTAACACCAGTTGTGCCCAACCCGCATACTCTTCTGTCACAGATACCTTCTAACTCTCTTTGTTTTTCAGTGGTCGATTTGGCAAATGTATTTTTCAGTGTACCATTACATCCTGACTGCCAGTACTTGTTTGCTTTCACGTTCCAGGGCAGTCAATATACATGGACAGTGTTGCCACAGGGTGCCCAGAATTCACCCACAATGTACACTGCAAGTCTGCAGGAAATACTGGAGGGATGGTCTGAACCACATATCGTTGTTCTGCAATATGTCGATGACCTGCTCATTTGTGCCCCCTCCAGGAAACAATGTCATAGTGCAACTATATCGCTTATGTTGTTTCTCTATCACTCTGGCTGCAAGGCATCGAAAGATAAGGTTCAATTTTGTAAATCTTCAGTCACCTTTTTGGGACATTGCATTACACCAGGAGCTCGTCATTTAACAAATGCACGCAAACAAGCAGTACAGGCATTCACCGTCCCCATTAATGTTGCAGCCCTCAGAACTTTTCTTGGACTTGTTTCCTATTGCAGACAGTGGATTCATGCCGTCTCTGTTTTAATGCAGCCCCTCTATGACTGTCTTACCCCAACACCTTTAGTACTAACACCAGAGGCAATAGACTGTTTTTATTCTCTCAAGAACCGTATTTTGGCCGCTCCAGCTTTGGGTACCCCTAATTATGAGCTCCCATTTACTCTGTACCTTCACGAGCAAGCTGGACATGCAGCAGGAGTTTTAACTCAAACACACGGTGATAATCAGAGACCTGTTGCCTATTTTAGTGGCAGATTAGACGCGGTAGCCAGAGGTGCACCATCCTGCATACGTGCTCTGCATGCTGTTGGACTATTACTCCATAAATCCGCAGATATTGTTCTTGACCACCCGCTCACCATTCAAACACCTCATGATGTCTACACTATATTGAACCAAGTGCAACCCGCTCACCTCTCAGCAGCACGTCATCTTAGGTTACAATGTGCACTGTTAATGCCTCCCAATGTTTCTTTACAGAGGTGTACTACCCTGAATCCAGCAACTTTGTTACCTCTCTCGGATCTAAAGGAGGGGTCAGGTACTGTGCTTTTTAAGGAAGATCCAAGAGAGGAAGTTCCTCATGACTGTGTACAAATAATGGCACAAGAAACGGCAGGTTTACCTACTGTGTTTGAACATGAATTAGAAAATGCAGATTTTGAATTTTTTGTAGATGGATCCGTCATCAGGACGATTCAGGTACTTTCCATACTGGATATGCAGCTGTCTCCCTCAATGCAGTAATCAAGGCAGAACCAATGCTCCCACACCAATCGGCTCAAGAAGCTGAACTTAGGGCCCTAACCGAGGAATGTAAACTAGCAGAAGGTAGTATTGTTAACATTTACACAGATTCTTCTAGGTACGCATTCGGTATAGCGCATGATTTTGGTCCCATATGGAAGTCAAGAGGTTTCCTGACGGCAGCAGGACACCCCATTAAGAATGCTGATGCGGTCCAGCAGTTAATTGATGCACTACAACTACCCAAAAAGGTAGCTGTCATAAAGGTAAGAGCACATACCAGACGCACCGACCAGGTAAGCAGAGGTAACGCGATGGCAGATGCAGCGGCAAAAACAGCAGCCTGTAAGCTGCAACAAGGGTCAACAGTAGGACAGTTAAGTGCCCCTAAAAACCCCTTTGTGTCGGAGGACATCTTATCCCAAATGCAGGCTCAGGCTCAAAAGGAGGAGGTTGATAAGTGGTTAAAGGAAGGTGCATGCCTGAATGAAGCAAATAGGGTATGGGGGAAAGGGACACGACGATGCCTTCCAAGGGCACTGTACCCAGCAGCTGCCCAGATGATACATGGTCCGACACACCAATCTAAAACGGCTGTGATGAGTGTGATGCAGAAACATTGGGTGGCACCAGGAATCTCCACCTGTATAGAAAACCTGGTACAAGGGTGCATGATATGTGCTACACATAATCAGGGTAGAGTAGTTAAAACACCACCCAAACACACACCCCGGCCCCTCTATCCATTCCAGAGACTGCAAATTGATTATATTCAGCTGCCAAAGTCAGGATCATGGGAATATGTGTTGGTCTGTATTGATTTGTTCTCAGGATGGCCAGAGGCTTTCCCGATTGCCAAAGCCACGACTGCGGCAACCACAAAGAAACTGCTTGTGGAGGTCGTCTGCAGGTATGGGGTACCAGAGGTAATTGAGAGTGACAGAGGTACACACTTCACAGGTGAAATAATGAATGAAGTCATGTCAGCTCTAGGAATTCAACAAGCATTCCATACCCCATATCACCCACAAAGTAGTGGTAAAGTGGAAAGACTGAATGGGACATTGAAATTAAAAATTCAGAAAGCCATGGCTGAGACAGGAAAACCATGGCCGGACTGTTTACCGATTGCTCTGTTTTCAGTAAGATATACGCCTAATAGAAAGACTGGACTCTCTCCATATGAGATATTGTTTGGCAACGTACCCAGCCTAGGGTGTTTCTATCCGCAAGCATTAGAAATGAACAACCATGTGCTAAGTTCCTACGTGAGGGCTTTACACAAAAAGATTAAGCAAGTACATGATAATGTCTTCAGTTCTCTTCCAGATCCAGATCAAGACTCTAGCAGCCATACGCTGCAATCTGGAGACTGGGTGGTTATAAAAAGACACGTGAGGAAAAGCCTAGATCCACGGTTTGACGGACCCTTTCAAGTTCTGCTGACCACAAGCACAGCCGTTAAGCTAGAGGGAAAAGAGACCAGGATTCACGCGTCCCATTGCAAAAAGATACTAGGAGAACCAGCGGACAAAGAATGAAGACATTGTTTATACTTACCTGCATCCTTGCGACCATAGGTGCATGGACTAGGTTGAGCACCACAAATGGAGACGACAATAGATTCATTAAACACCATCTTGCTCTAACTGATGGACTTATGGAGCAAAACCAGACCATTGCTAATTGTTGGATATGTACACATGCCCCTGTGACATCCACTAGCATACCCTTTCTTGCTGTCCCAGTCTCATGGGAAGAGATAAACTTTTGGGTGAACTGTTCAGATAATAGGGCCGCATGCTGTCATTATATAGACAATTCTAGTGTATTGACGCTGAAACATAAGTTAGAGGACGTTGTAAAACTAAAGAAGCTTTATGATGAGGCCAACCTTAAGAACCAGGATTCCTGGTGGGCAAACACCTTTTCCTTTCTAAATCCTGCTAATTGGTTTAAAGGTATCGGTGGGTGGTTGGCTGGTATAGTGCAAGCTATTTTACCGGTTTTGCTAATGTGTCTTGCGGTTTATTTGGTTTTTAAGCTTTTTCTAATGTGTACTCAGCGGTGTACTAAAAGAAAATATAGAGAAACATACTGATAAATGAAGGAACAAAAGGATGGAATGTTATAGCAGAAGATGAGGCCCCTCAAATTCAAAGACCTCATCTATGCTATATAAGTCTGAAAGTTACTTTAGGTCAAAATAACACCAGCAGTGAATGTTCCTTCTTGAATCAATAATGCGTCCTTGCTAGTCATCAGAATGTATCTGATTAAATGTGTCTAATCAAATGTGTCCGATTGAATGTTTCAACACAAGCACGAGAATAGAAATCAGTCTTTGTGTGCTAAAATTGTATAATCAAACCATATATGGTAAATCCGTTTCCTGCCTTCAGGGTGGATATAAAACCCATGCTTTGTAATAAAGTTTAGAGTTTGTTTGACACACATCCTGTCCTGTGTCTCAGTCTCTCCGAGCTTGTAATCCAAAGGATAGAAGACTCAGAATGCAGTGACCACATATCCATAAGTCTCCATGTAGCCAATGTAACATGAGGGATTAATTCAGTTGAATTAGGCCTCATTTACACTTGGCTCAGAGGTAATATAATACATAATACCATGCATAAAATAGGGCTTATGATTCACAGAGTCATCCTGTTATAGGACAACCATATTTGCCAACTTTTCGAAATCGAGGTGTGGGTGCACAGCACTGCTTTCCAGGAGGTTTCAGGAGGATATTTTGGTGCCCAGGAGATTTGGCAACTATCCCGGGAATCTGAGATCTGTTCCATGACTGGGAATGCTGGCAAAAATATATACAAGTTATACTGGCTTCAGTGTATAACTGGAAACATCTTTACCAAGGCTCTGTCTACAGTAATTGTAGAGTGTGATTATTAGGAGCTGCTTCTACAACTTCACGGGACACCAAAATGCAGCTGCAGAATACGTACTCTCTAGTTAGAACTCTGATAGTGGTTCCGGTAGAGTTGTGGCTAAGATTCATATTGCAGCCCTAGCCCTATACCTTAAAGAGAATCTGTCAGCAGGTTTTTGCTATGTTATCTGAAAACAGCAGTAAATACAGGCTGAAACACAGATTTCAGTGATGTGTCACTTAGTAAGCTGTGTGCTGCTGTTTATTTACAATGAAAGTTTTATCACAAGGATATTATCATTGCTGGACTACAGATCAGGCGACTACTAGACTGACCACGCCCCCTCCTCTGATAAGCAGCTCAGTGTCAATAGACAATGTAAATACAGAGCCTGGTGTGGGCAGGGTCAGCTCTCTGAGCTCTGCTAAATTCTACATCTAAAAACTTTGATTTTGCCACAGCCGCTGCACCCAGTAAACTAAGTGCTACATTGCTGGAATCAGGGCCTCTTTTCCTACATTATCCTGCTCTCAAAGGAGGTAGCAAAAACCTGATGACAGATTCCCTTTAACTCCCTGGATAAGTCAGACAGGTCCCTTCTCTGGCACCTAGCAGTAAGGACAAAATCTTGCCACTTTGCCAGGCATATGCCCCTGTCCTTATTCTGTGCTTCCACTAGTTCATATGTGTTTCATACAAATGTACTAAGCAGTACATATAGGGTGCCCCAAAAAAGGGCAATTGCATGGGGTTATGAAGATCTGGCATGGTGAGCTCAAGATAAAATGCGAGAGTTATTTTTTTGGGATACCACATTATACACAAACTTAGCTTAACACAAACTGCTCCATAATTTTAGCAACTTATCTACTTTTTTCAAACAGCAGTGCGCTCTGCAGTTAACAATGAAGATGATCTCCACATACTGGGAAGAAATAAAAAATAAAAGTAGGGTACACAAAGCCAGGATCTAAGCCACAGCTGGCATTTAAATCAAACATTTTCTCTGAGGTCAGTGTGCTGCTTCCCTTCCATGTTAGTAGCTGGTATAAAAAATACTTTTAAAGCTATAAATCTCGCAGTGTACACAGAAAGAATTCAAGCTTTTAAATATGTTGTCTTTGAAGCTGTACAGTATCACATCAAAGCAGTTTCAAAGCAGTGTTTCCTGCAAAATAATTTAATAACTTTTTTCCATAGGTTATGCATTTGAATTTCCTTTGAATTATATAAGACTACAATCATTAGGCGGCTTGATTATAAGCCTGACTTGCAGTCCACAGTGGGTTTGCACCGTGTTGGTGTATGTTTCGGTCAAGGTTTACATCGTGTCCGTGCATTAGGGATTAAAGAGTTCAGAGCTACGTTTCTGTCATCTGTATGTAGTTCAAAACTACACCAATTATTTATTTTTTATATACTTTTAGAAAGTTGACTTTTTTTGCACAGGTTTTAATGATTCATTTCACATTTCTACATTCACCATGTTTTTGTTTAGGTAGGGACACACGACAGTATTTTCCCTCATCTGAGAGAATTGGTCTGATTATGCTAATCACATTCTGATCACTCTGAGTGTGATCATTGTGTCATCCAATTTTCTCGGATGAGGAGAAGATGGGAAAAAAAAATTCTCCATCTTCTACATTCTGTCATCCTTTTAAATACTGTCCGCATTTGGTTGTAATCCTAGTGAAGTCCGATTTTTTCCACAGGCTCGTTGACTTACATGGCCGAGTGCGATCCGATAATAGGAGGCAAATCATGCATGCTGTGATTCTTTCCTCAAACAGACTGTCTCCAAGGAAAAAAATTGGACATGTGTGTAATGCAGATGTCTGGATGCAAAGCACAGAGGACAAAAGGCAAGAACAGACAGTGAATAGTATAAGGCTATGTGCCCACGATGCAGAAATGCTCCAAATTTTTCCTGAGCGTTTCTTCATCTCCCTGGCAGAAAAAACACATGCGGTCCTTTTAGACCATCGCGAGCCGCCGGGAAGCCTGGACGCATCGGTATGGAGATCGGGGGCCATCAGAAGGTGAGTATAATATATTTTTTTATTTTAAATTCTTTTTTTTTTACAGGTATTATGGTACCCGGGTCTGTAGGAGAGTCTCCTCTTCTCCAGACCCTTGTACCATCTGCACATTGAATCGCTTAATATCCACATGTGCATATGTAGTCATGCGAATATTAAGCGATTCAATGCAAGTCAATGGCGGTGAAAACGCAAAATAATTGGTAGTGCTGCGGATTTTTCCACAATGATAATCCGCAGCGGAAATTTCCGCAGCATGTGCACAGCTCATGCGGATTATCATTGGGGAACATTGCAGATCTACTAACAAGCGTTTTTGAAGCGTTTCTGCAGCGGAATTGCCGCTGCGGAAACGCTTAAAAAACGCATAGTGGGCACACATCCTAATTCTGTTTAAATGCAGCAGTAATTTACAGTAATTCTAAACAATTGGTGATAATAACAAAACAAATCAACAATGAATCAAGTAACGATAAGATTGAAATAGCATTGAAAGTTCTTCACTATATAATGCTATTGTTCTCTATACAAAAGTGGTGTGCCCATTCACGGGAGTTACCACATAAGTTCTTTCTGTAGCTCTGCCCCTAGTGGTGGTCACCGGGTTTTCCCTCTAGGCCACAAGTCTTTCTGCCAAAGTTTATTAATGCACATTGAGCCTCCCACGCACCAACCGATCCCCTCCCAACCTGTTGTCCTAATCCCGGCTGATCCTGGAACCATATATTATAGATGGAAATGACGGCTCTGCTCACTCGGGCTCTCCTTCTGCAATCGCAGGCATGCCTCTCTAGTCATCGTCTCCTTAAGAATCTGCGCTGCATGACCATCGGCGGAAGTCTCTTTAGCCTGGGGTGGAAAGGACTGGGCTTCGTCTATTGACAGGCAACATCTGGTCTCTGGGACTTGATCGGCGTATGTAGGTACACTTCTACCTTGAGAGACAGAATCTAAAAATAAAAAAACAGAAAATCACATTGTATGATTTTTTAAATAATTAAATTGCATTTTATTGCATGAAATAAATATTTGATCACCTACCTACCTGGAAGAATTCAGTCTCTCACAGACCTGTTAGTTTTTCTTTAAGAAGCCCTCCTACTCTGCACTCATTACCTGTATTAATTGCACCTGTCCACACACTAAATCAATCACACTCCAACCTCTCCACCATGGCCAAGACTAAAGAGCTGTCTAAGGACAACAGAGACAAAATTGTAGACCTGCACAAGGCTGGGATGGGCTACAGAACAATAGGCAAGCAGATTGGTGAGAAGGCAACAACAGTAGGCACAATTATGAGAAAATGGAAGAGACACAAGATGACTGTCAATCTTCCTCAGTCTAGGGCTCCATGCAAGATCTCGCCTCGTGGGGTAAGGATGATTCTGAAAAAGATCAGGAATCAGCCCAGAACTGCATGGGAAGACCTGGTCAATAACCTAAAGAGAGCTGGGATCACAATCTCAAACATTACCATTAGTAACACACTATACCATCATGGATTAAAATTCTGCAGGGCATGCAAGGTCCCTTTGCTCAAGCCAGCACATGTCCAGGCCCATTTGAAGTTCGCGAATGACCATCTGAATGACCCAGAGGAGGCATACAGTCCTCTCCATTCTTGCAAAATCGGCAGTGTATCAAATACTTATTTTCCCCACAGTAGATAAGATCCTTCATTATAAACAGCTGTCTTATATCAAATCACTCCACACAGGTTCCCCTTAAAAAAAATACTGTGACAGGAGGCCTGAAGAGGATGTCCAGGGGATGGCAGAATAGTTGGATCGCACAAACAATTAAATAACCAATGCCATTGAGCAAACAATAAATAGACTATCAGATCCATCTAACTGATTGGATTTGTGTTTTAGATTAGCTTTCCTGAGTGCTTTTCATTACTTCATAGATTAAAAGTATATATCTACTGTAAATATAGTTTACTCGTATTTACCTACTATATACACCTGATCAGGATGCCTCTGAGCTGAGCAGCCACAGATCTCGCATTGCTTTATTGACCTGCAATAATGTACCAGAAGATCCTCATTGCACACAGACTCTGACATTTTACTGAATCCAAAGGTCTAGCAGAATTGAATGTTATTTAAAAGTGATTTTCAGCCACTGATTTGCCATTATTGATTATTTGATTCACAGAAAACCTATGTAATTTCACTGATAAAAAGTTTTATTTGTCCAATAATAGCAATAAAGATTATGATAAAACTAAAACTGGATGAGGACAGTGCTTCTGTGGTTAGTGGACAGGACATTTACTACATATGACTTTCTGTCCACTTTTTCTAACTTTAAGTCTTTTCTTTATCTGCCAGTCTTTCCAGAACTGAAATTTTAGTTTTTCCTCCTTCTATTAACCTATTATAACTTAAAAAGTAACTAAACTTTCAGCAGTTTCTTTTAATATATCTTGTCGGCACTAAAATTACCTGCAGATCAGGAGTGGTCTTGAGAAACCATTCATCAAGTCTATGCTTTCTCTTGAATCCATACTTTGCTCTGTGTGCATGCTGTTCACTACACTGTAGCCGGACCTGCACACTTCACGGATATCTTTTAAGTAAACAATGAGGGTCTTAGGTCCCAGACCCTCATCAATTTCCAGGCAATTAAAGTGCCCGTGTCACGACTCTGTTGTCAGATATCCTGGCTCCAGGGGCTCCTTCCCTGTCCCTAGTGCTAGGGGGCGCCCTAGCTATCCCTGCTCCCCAGATTACGTCTAATGGTGAAGACGCCAGGGCCATGTACCTTGCCAAGCTCCTGAATCCACCCTTAGTCTGTTCCCTCCCCACACCCAGTTAAGAGGAGAGTAGAAGTATATGGAATTTAATCAACCAGACTAACAAGGGAATACGTACAGGAATAAAGGAAAATACCTATCATAGAAACATATACTCACAAATAATAGATGGGAACGCTGGGGAGTGAAGGAAAGGAAAATCAAAGTAGGAGAAGAAGAGGATTTGCACACAACCAAAATCAAGCAATAGTCTTTAGATAAATTCACCTCCTCAAACAGCAAAACTCCTCCAGCTCCTGAACCATGCAGCTTGAAGCTATAGGAGAGTATATATAGGAGAGGGGAATGGCCAACACTGAAAACTGAGAGCATCAAAGCAAGTAAACTTCCAGGAGCTCTCAACTGAACAGAAACCTGCACTGTTTAATATAAAGGTGAAGTGCTTCTAATCAGTGCAGGAGTAGGAGAAATCAGACACTCTTAAGCCTTGTGGGCTAACTCTTAAGCCTTCTGGGCTTCCCTTTTGGGAAGACCAGGGAAAGCCATACAGCAAACAAATACTAGTGAGAGCTCTGCTATTAGAAGTGGAAAGGAAGAACAAAGACAAAAAAATCTGAATAATAAAAATATTGGGGAAAGAGAATCCGATCACAAACTAAGAGGTTTCTATACAAATGCACAGAGCATGGGCAACAAACAAGGAGAATTGGAGTTAGTAATGCAGGAAAAGAAACATGATGTCATTGGCATCACTGAAACTTGGTGGGACAATACACATGATTGGAATACAAGGCTAGAAGGATACAAGTTATTTGCAAGAAACAGACCTAATAAATGGGGAGGAGGTATTGCATTGTATGTTAGAAAAATTTATATCTCCACAGAGATTGAAGCTTCAGAGACAGGGAGTTCTGTGGAAACTATTTGGGTAAGAATACAAGGAGAGCACAACGGAAAGGACACTATTGTAGGCGTTTAATATAGGCCACCTAGGCAAGCTGAAGATATGGACGAACTCTTTATGCATCAGATGGCCAAGTTATCAAAAAATATGACAGTGATCATGGGAGATTTCAACTATCCAGACATTTGTTGGGAATGTCTCTCAAGCAAAACTAACAGGTCCAGCAAATTCTCATCCTCTCTTGCTGACAACTTTATCTTCCAAAAGGTAGAATAGAGAACAAGGAGATCTACTACTTTGGATCTAATTCTCATAAACAGGGAGGAAATGGTTGAAGAGGTAAGGGTGGCTGGGACCCTAGGAAGCAGCGGTTATGCTATCATAGAATTTTGGAAAACTAGAGGAGAAAGACCTGTAAAAAAATCAGACTTCAAGGTTATATTTCAGAAAGGCATATTTTAAGGGACTCAGAAAGAGTATAGGAGGGATCCAATGGCTGGATGTCCTTAAGGACATAAATTTCCAGGAAGGATGGGAAATTTTGAAAAATGTGATTCTCAAAGCACAATTGTTAACAAAAGAGGGAAGAATATGAAGCATTTAAGGACACCAGGATGGATGAACACAGAACTTAAACTCATGCTAAAAGGAAGAAAGAAATGTTTATCAAGTGGAAAGAAGGAGGCATATCTAAAGAATATAATGCTGTCTACAGAACCTGCAGGGTACACATCAGATTAACTAAAGCTGATAAAGAATTAGGTTTGCAAGAGAATCCAAAAGCAATAAGAAAGGATTTTAGGGGTATGTCAAAAGTAAAAGAAAAGTCAAAGATGCTATAAGATTTTTACAGGATGAAAATGGTAAAGTGGTAAAAAATGGTGCTGAGAAGACCAAACTTAAATTCATATTTTGCATCTGTTTTCTCTCACAAAGTAAATGTAATATCAACTGATCTTCACTGTACTATTGTAGGAATAGAAGAATCCACACTATCTATAAACAGAGAGTTAGTGAGGTAACACTTAGCTAACATAAATTAATTCAGGTCTCTGGGTTCAGATGAATTATATCCTAGGATACTGAAGGAGATAACAGAGGAAATTATTGAACCACTCTCCATAATCTTTGAAAATTCTTGGAGAACAGGATAAGTCCCAGAAGACTGGAGAAAAGTGAATGTTGTCCCCATCTTCAAAAAGGGAAAAAAGGTGGACTCAGGGAACTATAGGCCTGTGAGCCTTACTTCTATACCAGGAAAGATCATTGAACAAATTATTAAACAACACGTATGCAAGTACCTTTATGAGAATTAAGTGATTAACCAGAGCCAACATGGGTTTGTAACTAATAAGTCATGTCAGACTAACTTAATTTCCTTCTTTGACAGAATCACTGACTGGGTGGATCAGAGAAATGCGGTAGATAAAGTATATTTTGACTTCAGTAAAGCATTTGACAAAGTATCTCATAGCATCCTTATTAAAAAAATGACCAACTATGGAATGAACA
Source organism: Phyllobates terribilis (assembly GCF_046119375.1). Taxonomy (NCBI): domain Eukaryota; kingdom Metazoa; phylum Chordata; class Amphibia; order Anura; family Dendrobatidae; genus Phyllobates; species Phyllobates terribilis. Next base: position 231,421,687 of record NW_027362763.1, read on the forward strand.
AAGCAACTGTTAGGTGGATTAATAACTGGCTTAGTGATTGGACCAAAGAGTGGTAATAAATGGTTGCACATCCAGTTGGAAGAATGTCTCAAGTGTGGTACCACAAGGCTCTGTCCTGGGCCCTGTCTTGTTCAACATCTTTATCAATGATTTAGATGAAGGAATTGAGGGTAAACTGATTAAATTTCCTGATGACACAAAGCTAGGAGGGATAGCTAATTCTAAAGGAGAGAGAGGAGTTAAAAAGATCTAAACAAACTGGAACTGTGGGCAGCAACTAGCAAAATGGTTTTTAACAGGGAGAAATGCGAAGTCCTACATTTGGGCAAGAAAAATGAAGCATATACAGAATGAGAGGAATAGGGCTAAGCAACAGCACATGTGAAAAAGACTTGGGTATACTAATAGATCTCAGACTGAAAATGAGTTAACAGGGTGATGCAGCAGCAAAATTAGCAAACACAATTCTGGGTTGTATTAACAGAAGCATACAGACTAGATCAAGTAATTATCCCCCTCTACTCCTCTTTGGTCAGACCTCATCTGGAATAATGTGTCCAATTCTGAGCACCCCTTTTTGAAAAAGACATTGAAATACTGGAGCAAGTTCAAAGAATAGCTACCAGGATGGTGACCAGTCTGCAAACAATGTCCTATGAGGAATGGTTAGAGGATTTGGGAATGTTTAGCTTGCAAAAGAGAAAATTAAGAGGAGACTTAATAGCTGTTTACAAATATCTCAATGGCCGTTACTCTGTAGAGGGATCAGGTTTATTCTCATTTGCACATGGAAACAAGAGAAGCAATGGGATGAAACTGAAAGGGAGAAGATACAGATTAGATATTAGAAAAAACTTTTTGACAGTGAAGGTAATCAAAGAGTGGAATAGGCTGCCACGAGAGGTGGTAAGTTCTCCTTCAATGGAAGTCTTCAAACAGAGGCTGGACAGACATCGGTCTGAGATGGTTTAGTGAATCCAGCATTGAGCAGGAGGTTGGACACGATGACCCTGTAGGTGCCTTCCAACTCTAACATTCTATGATTCTATGATTCTAAGTCAAAACCAGGAGTGGAACAAGCAGAGGAAAGGTATGATAGACACACGTCACCACTTCTGCATTTTTCACCCACTTCTGGTTTTATCTTACAAATACTGAGATAAAAAACTGACCAAATAATTAACATGTGAATGTGGCTTAAAGTTTTAAATAGAAGTTTCCTTTCTGGTGGCATCATTTAGAAGAATGCAGTGACTTGCAATAACAAGAAGAAAATTGCTGACTAATTGTTATTAACAGAAATTTGCAGGATTCAGTCATTAGGACAATTGTAGTTCTTTTGCAGCTGTGATTTCATATTTGTCAAATTTTGTAACTATTATATATATATACAGATATATATATATAGATATATACACAGTACAGACCAAAAGTTTGGACACACCTTCTCATTTAAAGATTTTTCTTTATTTTCATGACTATGAAAATTGTACATTCACACTGAAAGCATCAAAACTATGAATTAACACATGTGGAATTATATACTTAACAAAAAAGTGTGAAACAACTGAAAATATGTCTTATATTCTAGGTTCTTCAAAGTAGACACATTTTGCTTTGATGACTGCTTTGCACACTCTTGGCATTCTCTTGATGAGCTTCAAGAGGTAGTCACCGGAAATGGTCTTCCAAAAATCTTGAAGGAGTTCCCAGAGATGCTTAGCACTTGTTGGCCCTTTTGCCTTCACTCTGCGGTCCAGCTCACCCCAAACCATCTCGATTGGGTTCAGGTCTGGTGACTGTGGAGGCCAGGTCATCTGGCGTAGCACCCCATCACTCTCCTTCTTGGTCAAATAGCTTTTACACAGCCTGGAGGTGTGTTTGGGGTCATTGTCCTGTTGAAAAATAAATGATGGTCCAACTAAACGCAAACCGGATGGAATAGCATGCCGCTGCAAGATGCTGTGGTAGCCATTCTGGTTCAGTATGCCTTCAATTTTGAATAAATCCCCAACAGTGTCACCAGCAAAGCACCCCCACACCACCACACCTCCTCCTCCATGCTTCACGGTGGGAACCAGGCATGTAGAGTCCATCCGTTCACCTTTTCTGCAGCGCACAAAGACACGGTGGTTGGAGCCAAAGATCTCAAATTTGGACTCATCAGACCAAAGCACAGATTTCCACTGGTCTAATGTCCATTCCTTGTGTTCTTTAGCCCAAACAAGTCTCTTCTGCTTGTTGCCTATCCTTAGCAGTGGTTTCCTAGCAGCTATTTTACCATGAAAGCCTGCTGCACAAAGTCTCCTCTTAACAGTTGTTGAAGAGATGTGACTGCTGCTAGATCTCTGTGTGTCATTGACCAGGTCTCTAATCTGAGCTGCTGTTAACCTGTGATATCTGAGGTTGGTGACTCGGATAAACTTATCCTCAGAAGCAGAGGTCTTCTTTTCCTGTGGCGGTCCTCATGTGAGCCAGTTTCTTTGTAGCGCTTGATAGTTTTTGCAACTGCACTTGGGGAGACTTTCAAAGTTTTCCCAATTTTTCGCACTGACTGACCTTCATTTCTTAAAGTAATGATGGCCACTCATTTTTCTTTACTTAGAATTTGTATTATGGCAAGAAAAAAGCAGCTATCAGTCTATTCCGTAGGACTATCAGCTGTGTATCCACCAGACTTAAGCACAACACAACTGATGGTCCCAACCCCATTTAGAAGGCAAGAAATCCCACTTATTAAACCTGACAAGGCACACCTGTGAAGTGAAAACCATTTCTGGTGACTACCTCTTGAAGCTCATCAAGAGAATGCCAAGAGTGTGCAAAGCAGTCATCAAAGCAAAAGGTGGCTACTTTGAAGAACCTAGAATATAAGACATATTTTCAGTTGTTTCACACTTTTTTGTTAAGTATATAATTCCACATGTGTTAATTCATAGTTTTGATGCCTTCAGTGTGAATGTACAATTTTCACAGTGATGAAAATACAGAAAAATCTTTAAATGAGAAGGTGTGTCCAAACTTTTGGTCTGTACTGTATATACACACACACACACCCAAAAAGGTTGGTTATTCATTTGAATAGGGGTAGATTTGCAGTACCTGGCCACAGCCACTATGGAGATGATGGGGCTGCTTTGTTCTGGCAGCATCTGAGAATTTTTGGCCACTGCCACTAACAACGGATGGGTGGTGGTGCCACCAATGACAAAGTAGTGGCCAACCCCTTTAAGCAAGCCATTATTATAGGCTTGATGTTTGCTGCTGATGTTTATTTCAGCCAAATATTTTGTGTCAACCCCAGTTCCTTATAATTCACTATTTCTCCTCTACCCAGAACAGCACATGAGCCTTCAGAATGTTCAATGCAACTTGAAGTTGCGCAAACATTTTGCAGCTTTGGCGCCAGTTCTACCAACTTTTTTAAATTGGCCAGAGCTGTGGTGGCAAGATGCCAAGCACGACCAACAAACTGATCATAATGTACAAGTGTTGTAAATTACAACATAAATGTTCTTCTGTTATTGAACATCATGCAATCCTGGTGGCTAAAGATGCGCCAAATTCATGCCTCTTAGTTAATTTGGCGCATCTTACTTCTGCACACACTTCATCAAGATCAGTGTAAAAAACAATCTTGATGAATCAGGGCCTTTGTATTCTAATGATTATTAGTCTATCATTGGGAGACAGATTAAGCGGGCAGGTTAATCTAACACAGGTCATGAAGCATTCCGCCGATGTATACGGCAACTGCAGCGTTTCACTGTCACTGTTGTCAACTTAACAACAAATGAACAAGATCAATACATAATATAAGAAAGGACAATAGGAATTATTCCAGTCATTTATGTCTTATGGCAGTAATTTACTTGATGGGAAGAGAACCAAAAGCTATTAAACTAAAAAGGAAAAATAAAACTCGCTCATAAAATATGACAGGTAATGTGAAAACCTATGTTGGCCATGAAAGCACTAAGTCTAGATTAGCTCAATATTTCCATTCATTTTCTGTTTTAAAATGAAAAAGTAAAGCGGTATGTTCCAACTCATTAAACCACTCTGATAGGAAAAGTGAACGTTAGAAAATCATTTTGACAGGCAACACTTCTACAGCAATGAGCAAGCGAGCCAACAGCAAAGAACATAGCTAACAAAAGCATTTTCTCCACAGGCCAGTCCAACTGCACTGTACCATACGCACATCTACAGCCTGGCACACAACAGATGGCATAGTATCATCCTTATACAAATATTGACGTACCGGGGGCTCCATCAGTACTTGGCATATTGTGCTCATTTAACAAACTCAAACACAGTAAAACCTGTCTCTCGGTACTTTTCATTTTTGCGTTACACTGTATCAGCCACCTAATACTTTTCTACGACCTTCATGTTTAGTCAAGCGATTTTTGTGTTTTTTTCAGCTATTTCTGTTTTTAAGAATTTTATGTGCAAGAAAAGCAATAGCCAATGTGCCAATGTGGCATGTGTACTTATCATAAAAGTTGTCATCCACTCACCACTGAACACCGTATTGCTAGTTAAAGGGGTTTAAAGGAATACATGCCAAAGACTATCATTAAAACAGGTCATACATTTGCGATCGGCAGGGATCTGACCTCTGGTATACTTTACATCTGTTCAGCAATATGCCAGTGCTCCTTCACATTTTACCTAGGATGAGGGGCTTGACCATACGTTTGCCTTGGCCTGGCGCTGTAGCTTAAAGCAACCCTTCATACCAAGATAAATATTTGACTACACATCAAAAATGTAGTCAGTCAACAAACATACCTGCGGGTGGTGTTGCTAGCATCAGGAATCAGGAGCACAAGGACTACCCATGAGGCGCCATCACGTCACATTACCTGTGCCAGCAGATCTCGCAGTCTAGAAGAGGTTTTAGCCACTTATTGTAGGATCGGGGTTGGTGAATATACGTTTACATTTTCTTTTTCCATTATTTGTATTCGGAGACAGAAGGGAGAGAGTCACATTGAGGGTAGTTATTACTCTTGGGGCTGAGGGGATGGTATAACTTCGCAGGTCGCACTGAAACTTTGCAAAGGGGCACAAGGTGGGCATTCTTACTGTGTGGTATAAATAAAATGGGTCATAGTTATTGTATTGTGGCATAAATGGAGAATTTTTACTGTCAGGAAGACTCAAAGGTGGCATTCTTAGGGAGCACAACGACGAGCATTATTGCTATGTGGGGACACAAATAAAGCATTATTATTATGTATGGTGCAGAAGTGGGAGATTATTATTGTGTAAGATGCTAAGACGAACCCTATTACTGTATACCTTAACCCCTTGCCCTGCAGCCAACTTTTATTATTCCGTCAACATAGTTGCTTGTTTTTTTTAAAGAAAAATTTTTAGTTTTGAATGACACAAGTCATTTAACAATATAATTTACTGAAAAACAAGAAAAAAAATCAGATGTGTTTTTTTTTTTCTTTTTTTGACGTTTACCATATGTCTCAAAGAGTTTGGCCACTTTTAGAAAATACTTTTCTTTACTCGAATGCATACATTTTGGGCTAAAAATCATTTTTGCAGTTTGGTTTCATTCCAAATTTTTGCACCATTTAGCTTTTACAGGCTCTTTGTTTCCTGGCACATTAAAGTCTAATATAGTCTGTGACCATAATTCAACTTAGAGGAGCTCAGAAAAACACAGATAAAAAAAGAGAATGAACAGAAGTTGAAGAATTTAATTTTTTTAGATTTTACACCAGTTTACTTTGTGACATAAGTATTTATTATTCAAGTCAGTACGATTACAGAAATGCCAGGTTTCTAGGTATTGCCAACTTTTTAAAATGCTTTTTTAACAAAAGTATTTTTTTGCATTGCCAGATTTTAAGAGCTATAATTTTCTGTTTTCTTTTTTGCTGACATAGTAATGTGCGAGCTTGTTTTTTGTGGGATGAGATTACTTTTATATAGCTACCATTTTAGGGTACATAGCAATTTTTGATTGTGTTTTGATTTTGATTTTTGAGAGGCAGAATGAATAAAAACACCAATTTAGGAATTGATTTTTTTTTTGTTTATACACTATTCACCATGTGATAAAAGCGAAAAAAACAGCTTTATTTTTCAAGTCAGTACCATTATAGCGATACCACATTTATATGTTTTTGTTTTATATTTTGCTACTTTTGCACACTAAGATCAATTTTATAAAAAAAAAAATATTTATAGTGCTATATATTCTGTGGGTCATAACTTTTTTTTATTTTTCTGCTCACAGAGCTAAATGAGAGTTTGATTTTTTTTGAGGAAAGAGATGATGTTTTCAAGGATACTATTTTTATTCACATACGAGTATTGATCGTGTTATATTCTATTTTTTGCTTAGCTATATGATTGTCATGTTTTGTTTTTTTTACAGTGTTTTCTCAGGGTTTAAATAGTCCAAGAGTTTTATAGATAGGTTTGTTCTAGATGCAATGATACCAAGTATGTGTATGCTTTTTTCCCACATGAAAATACATAATTGTTGACAAAACAGTATTTCATGATTTTTTTTCTCTTTGTTATTTTGTATTTTTTATATATATTTTTATAATTTTTTTTTAAACTTTTTTTCTGAAGTTTCTTTATGGGATTTCAACTTCCATTTAACTGTTCACTTGTCTAGTACCCTGCAATACTTGTGCATTGCAGAGTATTAGACTTGTCAGTGTTATACTCACAGAACGCCTGTTAGACCCATCTTGTAGTAGGGTCAAACAGGCCACCATAACTGGAAGACCCAGTTGCATAAACTACAATTGCCATGAGAACAACCTACACCCCAAGATTTCATGAGGGGGGTCCTTATGGGGTGAGAGAGGGAGCCCCATTCTTTTCACAAGCCTATAAATGCCGTAATTGCTATCTATTGTGACACTTGGAGGGTTACACAGCCAGGAACTGGCCCTGGCTGCTACAGCGGGAGCATGGCTATTAGTTAAGCTGTGCTCCCATGATGACTGTGCCTGGCACAGTCCCTATACTCACATGATCACCAGGACAATCTGGTACATCCAGTTGCAGGAACTCCCTGCAAAACTGGATGTACAGGTACGTCAAATTTTGAAAAATGAATTAAAATAATATCAGGCTGCTGTGAAATCTATGAAAAATGGCACAAAACTGCAGAAAGGCATGAATCCTACAAGTTACTGACATCTTTTACACCAATTGCAATGGTGGAGATTTTTGGGGTTAGTTGTGCCAAATTTGTTAAAAGATGCAAGTCTGCAGTTTCATTTATCAGAGGCAGAAAATCAAATGTTGACCACAAATATTCTGTAAGGATTGGTAAAAACTATAAACAATAGAAGATAAACTGAAACCAAGTAATAAAAGGGAATAAAGGAAAAGTAATTGGAATAGATTTCAGAAAAAAATCCCAAGTCAAGGGTAAGTAATGTGGTCTTTGATGCGTGAGTGACACACTTGAGTAATAGCTGTGGAAATAAAATGGGATTGTTTTCATTATACATTATTAATTATGTATGGAAAAGTCCAATCAGTCACCAATCTTCCATAAATGAAAAGCTCCTGCAGATAGTAAACTGCTTCCAGCTCTCATTTCTCAGCCATGTGTTTGTAGATTACAAAACATGAGAGATATGCATGGAAATCCCGTCCTGCCAACTCCTTTATCATGAATGATGGCATAATTAAGTGCAAGCTATCCTAAACAAAACTGTACAATTGCACATGAGATTCTCTTCTCTGCACTAATTCATGTCTCTATGTGTACAGTATATAGTGCACACTGACACCCTTCATCCCATGAATATTTCTTCTAATTGATTCCCTTGTTCTTTGAGCGGTAGTCATATTATACATGAGTTTGCAACATGAGATGGAAAAGTCGCTTCCTACCTGTTCTTGTGGAACATAACACCAGGTAGGAAGCCTCTGAAGTAACACTACCTGCTGAGTTCTGCCTTCCATTCGGCAGAGAGAAGAAGGTATTGCTTTTAACCTAGCTTTCTTTGAAGAGGTTGCTTCCATGGCTTCTCAAGGTAAGTCAATAAACAATGGTTCTTGATTTTAAGCAGGCATTGATTATGCAGGGTAGTATAACGTAGCAGTAGCATCAGACCAGCAAAAGAAGGAAGATGTTTATTTATGATCGCCTCTTATTGTGTTCGTTTCATATTTATAGGTTCACTTTCCTTGTTTTCTTACCGATGATATGCACACCTTCATAAACACATAGTTACGGACATTTGAATAGAACAGATACATTCATGCACCATTGTATTTTTGTATTAGAATACTTGGGAAGTGAAAGTTTTTAAATACACTTTTGTAAACGTACTATGGCGACAGTACGTCGACTTTCTGCAATTTTACTTAACAGGGATTGGATATAGGTCCAACCAGCAGAACTGCAGGAAGGTCTAGACACTGGACTGGACACATGTAATGCATGTACAACTATGGCCCAAAAGTAAGGGTAGAAATACTATTGGTGTAACCTGTGCCCAATCATTAAGGGGGCCCACTTCCACCTCCAAAATAGGTGGAAATGTGTATTATGATGATCTATTGGACTCCAAACAGCCCTTATACTGTTCTTGCACAAAGGCCATTTTCTGTCTGTGTCCGCCAGTGCAAAAGTAACACTGATAGAATATTTTTCTTTTAGAATGAAAAATGATACATACAGTATATGCATTATTTATTGGAATTCCCTTTTACTTGAGGGTCATTGTGAAACCTAGACCAGTATTGGAACTGTTAATTGCACCATGTAGGAGCTCATGCAGACAACTGTATTTTGTGTCTGCATGCGATCCGACAAAATATGGGATCTCACTAGGACCAAAGTTATTCTATGGAGCAGATGTACATTTTTTTGGCCCGGGGAAAAATGGCAGCTTGGTGAGTTTGCATACGATATTCAGATCGCACTCGGTCATGCAAATCAATGAGTCAGTGAAAAAAAAAAATCGAACTGCACTCGGATGACATCTGAGTGCAGTCGGATCTTCACAGGCTGACAAAATGGAGATTTTTTTTCCATCTTCTCCACATCTGAGAAAATCAGAACACACTATGATAAAATTCTAATCAAACTTTGATCAGAGTGTGATTAGCATTATCGGCCCGATTCTCTCAGATGAGAGAAAATACTGGAGTGTGACCCTCGCCTAATTTTCCGGACTCAATTTTTCCACAATCTAAAGGAAAAATAAGTTTAATTTTCTAAGTTGCACTAGAAAAACTGATTGATCTGGGTATTAAAGCCACCGCTGTCAGTGTTTTGCATCATTGTGTCATTCGTGTGTACGTTTTTGCCATAAGTCTGTTATTCATACAGTACAGACCAAAAGTTTGGACACACCTTCTCATTTAAAGATTTTTCTGTATTTTCTTGACTATGAAAATTGTACATTCACACTGAAGGCATCAAAACTATGAATTAACACGTGTGGAATTATATACTTAACAAAAAAGTGTGAAACAACTGAAAATGTGACTTATATTCTAGGTTCTTCAAAGTAGCCACCTTTTGCCCTGATGACTGCTTTGCTCATTCTTGGCATTCTCTTGATGAGCTTCAAGAGGTAGTCACCTGAAATAGTTTTCACTTCACAGGTGTGCCCTCTCAGGTTTAATAAGTAGGATTTCTTGCCTTATAAATGGGGTTGAGACCATCAGTTGTGTTGTTCAGAAGTCTGGTGGATACACAGCTGATAGTCCTACTGAATAGACTGTAAGAATTTGTATTATGGCAAGAAAAAAGCCGCTAAGTAAAGAAAAACGAGTGTCCATCATTACTTTAAGAAATGAAGGTCAGTCAGTGCGAAAAATTGGGAAACTTTGAAAGTGTCCCCAAGTGCAGTTGCAAAAACCATCACGTGCTACAAAGAAACTGGCTCACATGAGGACCACCCCAGGAAAGGAAGACCAAGAGTCACCTCTGCTTCTGAGGATAAGTTTATCCGAGTCACCAGCCTCAGAAATCGCAGGTTAACAGCAGTTCAGATTAGAGACCAGGTCAATGCCTCACAGAGTTCTAGCAGCAGACACATCTCTACAACAACTGTTAAGAGGAGACTTTGTGTAGCTGGCCTTCATGGTAAAATAGCTGCTAGGAAACCACTGCTAAGGACAGCCAACAAGCAGAAGAGACTTGTTTGGGCTAAAGAACACAAGGAATGGACATTAGACCAGTGGAAATCTGTGCTTTGGTCTGATGAGTCCAAATTTGGGATCTTTGGTTCCAACCACCGTGTCTTTGTGCGACGCAGAAAAGGTGAACGGATGGACTCTACATGCCTGGTTCCCACTGTGAAGCATGGAGGAGGAGGTATGATGATGTGGGGGTGCTTTGCTGGTGACACTGTTGGGGATTTATTCAAAATTGAAGGCATACTGAACCAGCTTGGCTATCACAGCATCTTGCAGCGGCATGCTATTCCATCCGGTTTGCGTTTAGTTGGACCATCATTTATTTTTCAACAGGACAATGACCCCAAACACATCTCCAGGCTGTGTAAGGGCTATTTGACCAAGAAGGAGAGTGATGGGGTGCTACGCCTTCACAGTCACCAGACCTGACCCCAATCGAGATGGTTTGGGGTGAGCTGGACCGCAGAGTAAATGCAAAAGGGCCAACAAGTGCAAAGCATCTCTGGGAACTCCTTCAAGATTGTTGGAAGACAATTTCCGGTGACTACCTCTTGAAGCTCATCAAAAGAATGCCAAGAGCGTGCAAAGCAGTCATCAAAGCAAAAGGTGGCTACTTTGAAGAACCTAGAATATAAGACATATTTTCAGTTGTTTCACACTTTTTTGTTAACTATATAATTCCACATGTGTTAATTCATAGTTTTGATGCCTTCAGTGTGAATGTATAATTTTCATAGTCATGAAAATACAGAAAAATCTAATGAGAAGGTGTGTCCAAACTTTTGGTCTGTACTGTATGTCCATTTTTACCATCTATGTGTCCTCAGTGTTTTTCATTGATGGATAAAGCCTCTCCTATACTTTTCAATGTTAAATATGTACAGCACAAGGAAGTTTTAAGGACGCCCTCCGTGTGCTTTACAAATTTTTCACTGCCCATAGACCTGTATTGGCCCTTGTCATCCGTGCTGCCAGTAAACACACGGTCAGTGAGAAAATAAAGACATGTGACTAGCACCATAGAGCATAATAGTAGCGTCTTGTAGAAGTTAAAAAAAACAGATACAACACATTCGTGCAACACAGACGTGTGAATGAGGTCTAAGACAATTGTCATTTAATAATTTTTTAAAAAATGGACCCCATGCACAAAAACAGTTGTAAGAAAATATAAGTGTTGCCAACTGCAATGAATCAGTTAACTGAAATGTATTGATAGAACAGCTTTTCAGACACATTATAATAATTATAACAACAAAGCATTACTCTAAGCCAAGACACCGCCAGACAACTCAATGCTTTATTTAACCCCTTTCCGACGTGGTGCGTATTAGTACGCACCACATCGGAACCCCCGGTTCAGTGTAAGAGGGTGACCGGGACAGTCATGTGCCTCTTCCCTCTTTGTGCACATATCGTTGTACTTTGTTTATATATGAGTATGCACATATGATCGCGGGTCACCGATGGGTTGACATGACAACTCGGCGTCAGCAGCAAACCCCTTTGTTTGTCATGTCTAGATTACTATGAGCGGCGCCCAGTGGTCGGTGCTCATAGCAAGTGAGCATTTCTGCTACATAGAAGCGATCTGCTCATCGCTTGTATGTAGCAGAGGGGATCAGATAACTGCTGCTTCTAGTCTCACATGGAGACTATAGAAGCAAGCAGAAAGTGCAAAATAAAGGTTTTTAAAAATATTAAAAAAGATAAAAAATATAAAAAGTTTAAATCACCCCCCTTTCGCCCCATTCAAAATAAAACAATAAAAAAAAACCCACATACACATATTTTGTATCGTCGCCTTCAGAATTGCCCAATCTATCAATATAAAAAAAGAATTAATCTGATCGGTTAACGGCGTAAGTAGAAAAGATTCTAAACGCCAGAATTACATTTTTTTGGTCACTGCAGCGTTGAAATAAAATGCAACAATGGGAGATCAAAACATCAGATCTACCCTAAAATGATATCAATAAAATCGTCACCTTGACGCGCAAAAAATAAGCCCTCACTCAGCCCCAGATCACGAAAAATGGAGACACTACGGGTCCCGGAAAATGGCGACTTTTTTTTTTTCTTTTTTTTTTTATAGCAAACTTTGGATTCTTTTTTTCACTACTTAAATAAAAAAGAAGCTATACATGTTTGGTGTCTACGAACGCGTAATGACCTGGAGAATAATAATAGAAGGTCAGTTTTAGCATTCAATGAATATTGTAAAAAAAAAAATTTCACCGCATTTGGAATATTTTTCCCAATTTTCCAGTACATGATATGGTAGAACCAGTGATGTCATTCAAAAGTACAACTCATCCTGCAAAAAATAAGCCCTCACATGGCCATATTGACAGAAAAATAGAAATGTTATGGCTCTGGGAACAAGGGGAGCAAAAAATGAAAACGCAAAAACGGAAAATGCTCTGGTCATTAAGGGGTTAATTCATAAACCTGCTCTTTACTTACCAATTCTCTTACTTGTGCATGTCAGAATTCTTCTCTTCCCAAGACCTTTCTTAATTTCTTTGCTTATTCCCTTTATTAGAACTCTAAGCACAATGCACATTACTACTAGTTGATGCCATTGCTCGGAACTGCAACAAACCAGATGAATGAGTGAGACAAAAATAAATTAATTTATTTGAATGCTGCAACATCACAAAAAAGTGACATAAAGTGGTTACTGTTATTTATTCTACAGCTTAAAGCAAACCTGTTGTTATTTCAGGAGACTTTTCAGGATAAGACATGATAAGTGTTCACATGAGGAACAACACTATTTCTGAACATTAGACTACATATAACCACTAACAAAAAAATAATTACAAAAATTAAGATAAAATATAAATAAATCTTTATTAAGGTACAATGAATAAAACACTAAAAGAGACAAACCGCAGGATGATATCATAAATTAAGTAAGTATATATACAGTGGTGGCCAAAAGTATTGGCACCCCTGCAATTCTGTCAGATAATACTCAGTTTCTTCCTGAAAATGATTGCAATCACAAATTCTTTGGTATTATTATCTTCATTTAATTTGCTTGCAAGGAAAAAACACAAAAGAGAATGTAGCAAAAATCAAATCATTGATCATTTCACACGAAGCAGCCAGTAAACTAAGTGATACATCACTCGAATCAGATTCTCTGTTACTACATTATGCTGCTGTTGGATTACATAGCAAAAACCTGCTCACATATTCCCTGTACAAAATAATAATAATACTCACCGCCAACCTCTCCGGCTACCTCTGCTGTTCACTCCCCCCCATATAGTCATCAGCACATCTTCTCACCATCGGCATGCACTGCATTTTCCTGCTAGACCAAAACTTCTGGGCAAGACTAGGCCTGGGATGACCTTACAATGCACTTGTACAGAGACATACCACGCAAAGTTGTGGCTAGAAGTCTAGTCCTAGAGTTGACCACTAAGCATGGAAAGTTTCTGTGCATGTGCCTTGTAAGGTTGCGGCAATGTTGTGACATCACAACTATATGTTGAACAATCTAAACCCGGATTTCCGGCCCAGACTATGCCCTGGACAATCCTGTGCATGCGCAGGGTCACCTTTGGCATAATGGTGGTCAGAAGTCCTGGCCTAGCATGAAGATGCAGCGTGCGGTGGGGGTAATATGATATGCTGAGGGCTATATGAAGGAGCGCAAGTTGCGGAGGTGAATGGTGATGTCAGCATTAGTTTTTTTTCTACATCTTACGTTTATTATGCCTCGGAGTCTCTCCAGGCTTCAGATCCAATATGGAACATTCAATTCACAAAAAATAAATTCGCTGCAAATAAAATTTTACTGTAAAATCTGCACAATTTGGTGAATTCAAATCTTGAGATTCGCTCATCTCTACTTTTTACTGATTTGTTGGAGTTGCAATCATTTCAATTATAGAGGAAGAGATCCACATGTAGAATGATGGTTAATGATGGTTATTAGTTAATCATGAGTAACATGAAAATTCCTCCCAAGCAATGCACTGCTGGACGTCTTTGACTTGTCAAGAGAGGAATAACAATAGCATCCATTATAAAATGGGTATTTAAACCCATTTTTACCATTCCTTGTATATAAGTTAGATTCAGCAAAGGTTAATCAAAAGCATCAGTTTGTATGAGCCTATAGTCTGTTACGAGACAAGAACAAGTGATGTTAAAGATTAGAGGATGATAAGACTCCATTGAAAAATCCACAGATTTGATGAACTTTAGAAGCAAGTAGACTTCACTGCAGATTGTTAAGGCACTATGAGACAACTCAATTCACATAATTTAATTACCTCTCATCTAGAACACAAAGCATCAGAGCATTGAGATACTGAAGCTGCACGAGGAGTGGAGATCCTTGTTGAATTATTTACTGCATACTTATACATTTTTAAATAGCAACTCACAGAGGTTTTGGAAACTTTTTCAGGGTGGTCTGGCACTAAACAATAGAAAGGAACAGTGTCAGGAAGAAGTGATATGTAGCAGCTAGACTCTTGTGATGTCAGACTCTGAAGTGTTTGCTTTTCCATTATGTCTAATTAACACATAAGAGACAATGTGCAATAAAAGGCATTTACTGAATTCACTCATTTTCAGAATTGCTAAGCTGGGGGAAAAAAAAAAGATTTCACAAAAGGCATTTCACTCACTGGCATTAAGAATGTCAGTACAGCAATTATCTATACTGATTAGTAGAAAGCAGCCGTTGTTAGGGGAGTAATGGAAGCAAATGATAACAGAATTGACACTTCACTTCTAAAATAAGGGAAAAAAACAGCACAACCTTTCCGGAAATAATAGAGCTGTCAACTCTAGTTTGTTAAAGGACAAAGTGGCCCCGGGAAATCAGACATTAAAATGACCACTGCATCACCAGGTCTTATACATACAATTTACATGCGTGTATTTACTGACAGCATTGATTGTGCAATATGGACAGAGACTAAAAAGGTGTCCAACTCTAAAATAATGGTGAGTTTAATGAGGCAGTATATTGTTCCCATTCCCACTTATGGGATTGATTATTTTCCATAAATGTATTAGATAAATCCTCTGTGCACATATCTAAGTTGGGTGATACACATTAGATGGCTGTCAGCTAAACGATGCTTCGGCTGATCATTTGGCTGAAAGTCATCTCATCCATCACTTGCATATACAGAAGCACTTGCTTAGCCGAGAGCTCCTGTGTTCTCTATGAGAAAGCTGATGACTGACATGTCGGCCGATGGCTTGGCTCTGAGAGAACAATACAATAGGCAGTCTGAAATCAGACTTATGCGCAATTGACATCTCTCCCGACCATCAGTCTGCCAGAGCCCCCATACACATTAGACCATCGGCCCAACCTGTTGAAATCGTCAGGTGCAACAGACATTAGTCTAATGAGTATGGGGGTCTTTAAGGTGCCCATACACATGATATAGCAATCAATCGGTCAACAGCTATATCTCCTGATTCCTCCTCATGTGTCCCAGCGTTCATGTGTTTTCAATGAGAAGAGAGGGGAAGGTTGATGTCAGGAACCCCTGGCAGAGGATTATCTGCCAGAGAATAAAAGGATTGGGTGTCTCAATTTACGTTGCCAGATTCCTCCCTATTTTGGAACCTCCTCATACTTATCAAGCAGATTTACATGAATAGAAGCAATTTCATTAACTATAATGGCATAACATAAGCTGATTCTGAAGCTTATTCAACATTCTCATACAACAGTCACTGATAATTGCTGTCCCATATCAGAGCAAAGTGTAAAAGCTGTAAAGCACCTGTTAAATAAAAGGAACATAAGTTGATCTTACCTGAATTTGCTGTGCATTTGAATGTCATCTACAATCTATAAACAGCCATGGCAGGCTGCGCAGAAGCTGCAGTGGTACCCAATGGGGGTACTGAATGAATATCCAGAGAAATGTCTAATTCCATAATTAATACAATATAACACATTATTATTTATTTATATAGCACCATTGATTCCATGATGCTGTACATGAGAAGGGGTTTAGCATAAAATACAGATCTCACTTACAGTAAACAAACTAACAATGATAGACTGGTACAGAGAGAAGAGGACCCGGCCCTTGCAGGCTTATATTCTACAGGATGGTGTGGAAGGAGATAGTAGGTTGAGGGGTTGCAGTAGCTCCGGTGTTGTTGAGGTGGCAGAGAGGTCATGGCAGGCTGTAAGTGACTCACCCCCAGGGCCGTGGGGTACTCGGCAGCCGGGCCTTATGGCTGCTTTTGGGGGAGATCACGGTGGCTGGCCCGGTCTGTGACCCAGGGCGGTCAGTGCAAAAAGGGGATATTTATAGGGGATTTGTCGTGACGCCACCTGTGGTGTCTGGTGAGGATCACCAGCGCTGCGACAGTCCTCTCAGGCAGGTGTTAGGGCAGCTTGAGATGGAATGGCTCCCCACAGGTGGAGCAGGCCTCAGGGCAGTGTAAATAAATGGAGGTGCGCTGGGCGTTGTAATGCAGGGAGTGAAATGGCACCGGCGAAAGAAAGGAACGGAGGCAGCTCAGTGCAGTTGTGGCACCCCAGGGGTCTGGTTTCCACAGTAATGTAGTGTTATGTCTGAGAGCAGGTGGGAGGTCCTTTGGTCAGGGATCCTGTGCATGCCACACCTCCTGCCCAGTCTTGGGAGGGGAAGGACTTCCCCTATAAAAACCTAGGGCTGAGGCAGGGTTAGTGAGTACAGAAGAAGTAGAGACGAGAAACAGTCATAGGAAGAAACAGCAGAAGCTCAGTGGGAGCAATACTACTACGAGTCAGGGGCTGGCAGCTGCAGAGCTCGCCCTGACTGAGAAGCTTTCTTACCGGACCCGGCGTCCGAGGCTGTGGGGACTAACTCTTACCCAGCAGCAGAAGCCGACAGGCAGGGGATTTCAGGTCCTCAGGCCCAGAAACCCGAAGGCACGGTCACACGCGTGGGACCAGCACCGCCATCGTGGAGCGGAAGCCATTAGAAGGCCCCGAGTCACCGGCCATACGGGTGAGCACCACACGGTACACTCAGGGACGTGGGCTACTTATATCCGCTTCTAGCAAGGTAGCCAGAAGAGTACAGTCAGTTTGGGAGGCCTACAACTCCGCCTGGCCAGGGGAGATCCCATCTGCTCAAGGACTGACCAGGCCCCGTTCGCTAGCAAGTACTCCGGGAGGGTCTATCGTTGTTACTAGTAAAGACCCTGAATTACACCGCACCGTCTCTGAGTGGTTCCTGCTACCCCCATCTTCCACGTCGGCTGCCCTGAGGCCATACCCCTCCCGTTGGGGGTTATACTATCACGCTGCACAATTCTACACCGGCCTCAGCGGTCTGCCCTGCAGCGGCAGCTCCATAGCTGCAAATCAACGGGTGGCGTAGTCGACACTCAAATAACATCTATCAAGACTGCCACACACTGAGTTTGACTCCCTGGGCACGGACCGGGTCCCCGCCACTCGGAGACTACAACCCTCATCTGATCCGGTTCCGGGTAAGCCCCCGTGCGCGAGACGCTGCGCGACACAGCAGGCCCAGGGGCGCGTCAACTTTGGCGTAGTCGGAAGGATTTCGTGCCCGCAACCACCGGGTACTGCGTGCCTGAAAAAGAGACTTTTAAAACTTACCATCCGTGAAGTTTTCCCACCATCGGTGAAGATTCCCGCCATCCGGCGCCATTTTCAGCCTTCTTCCCGCCATCTGTGAAGATTCCCGCCATCCGGCGCCATCTTCAGCCTTCTTCCCGCCATCCGTGGAGTTTTCCCGCCGTTGGACGCCATGTTGAGGACGCCGCGCGGGAAGAAGAGGGGCGTGGACTCCGAAAAGCCCGCGAGAACTGAAGCCCCGCCTCACGTTCGGACGTTGCGTAAGGTCCTGGAAGGAGCCCAGCAGACGCCGACGTCACCGGAGCGCGATGGAAGGTCCTCAACCCTGACGATCCACTGCGGAGCCGCGGCCTACGGAAGAAGATCATCGCAAGGTAGGCCACGGTCCACTAGGGGGGAGAAGGATGTCGGATACGGAGGAGAGCTTCACCGCTTCAACCCCCGCCAGCGCCACCGCTGTCGCGGTCATGCCTTTCACCATGCCCTATATCCCGGGGGCAGCCTGGCTACCCCAGTACTCAGGGGAGTCACATACCCTGCAGGACTTTAGAGAAAGGCTGGATAGCCTCTTCCAGGTGTACCCCCTCACAGAGGAGCAAAAAGTGAGCATCCTGGTGGCCCAATTAACCGGAGCAGCCCGAAGGGAGGTAAAGTCCTGGCCACCTGGGGGGAGGACTGTCGCAGGGATACTAACCCGGCTGAGGGACACCTTTGATACCCGCACCTCAGCCGAGATCAAGCTTAGATTCTACGGGTGCAAACAGCGGGCCCATGAGAGTATAAGGGACTATGCCCTGAACCTACAAGAGGCCCTGAGAGCCGTTAAGCAGACCGACCCTGACGGCGTGGGAGACGAGGACAGGCTGTTGACTGAACAATTTATAGAGGGTTTATATTGCAATGCCCACCGAACCCAGTTGCGGGCAATGGCCCTACAGGACCCTCATCTGGGATTTGCACAGTTCAAGGACAGAGCCATCCGGGTGCTCCGAGAACCGGCACCGGATGGCGTTGTGACCCACAGGCGCCCAGCTATCACTTACCAGCAGGAGGCGGCGCCCTTGTCGGCAGGGCCTGTAGGGGCTGATGCGCAGGCTTTGAACAATGACCCGGCTCCAGACCTGCACCATCAGGTCCAAGAGCTAGCTAAAAGCGTTGCTGCGTTAACCCGAACTGTGCAGTCTTTACAGGCTTCCACTCCAGGGAAGATCCAGCTGGCATCCGGACCGGAGAACATCCCGTGGCGTCGACCAAGGAGGACCCCACCGGCCAGAGGAAGACCCAGTGACCGGTACAACGAGGACGGACGACCCATCTGCCGCCGCTGCAATCAACCCGGACATATGGCAAGGTACTGTCCTTTAAACTGGCACAACCTGGGGGTAGAGGGCCAACCCCCAGGAAAAAGATCACCAGGCCCATCGAACTGGCGCGACAAATATGTCGGAGGACGTCCAGTCTTGCCTGTGGTACTGGATGGCATCCCTATGAGTGCCCTACTAGACACCGGGTCACAGGTCACCACCATCCCGTACGTGCTCTTCAAGCAGTACTGGAATGACTCGGATATAACCCGCTACCCTGACGACGACTTGAGTATCATCGCCAGCAATGGTCAGCCCGTGCCACAGATCGGATTTAAAGAGGCGACCATTAAAATTGGTAGAGTCGAACTAGCAGCACAGGGACTGATTATTGTAGACATTGACAAACACGAGAGTCACCCAAAGATAACGCTAGGAACTAATGTAATTGAAAATTGTCTTGCAGAGGTGATTTTCCTTTTACAACAGGTTGCCAAGAACGCCAGCTCCGGCGAGCAGCGGGTGCTCCAGAAAGAGATCCGGGCACTGATGCGACGGCAACAGGTGGAACTCTCCGGCGGTGAGATTGGTAGCGTAAGAATGTGTGACCCTTTTCCTATTGCCATGCCCCCAAAAAGTGAAATGATGATTTGGTGCTGGGCAGCTATTGGTCTGAGAGGTAGGGATTACCAGGCAATGGTAGAACCAGTTTACTCGGACAGTAGGCCCACCATTTTGACAGCACGGGGGGTGGTTGATGTACGCCATGGGAGGGTGCCCGTTCGCATAATAAATATCGGGGAGAGGGAAGTGTACCTGCCCCGGTATGCCACGCTAGCCAAATTATATACCATTAACCAAAATTCTATACAATCTGTGGAACCCTTGCCTCCATCTCACCCGGAGGAAGGTAACGGCTCTAAGAAAAACATGGAGGACTGGTGTCAGCAACTACATCTGGGTACTGACTCCACTCCCGCACACCACAAAAAAGGAGTCTATCGGGTGGTTCAAGAGTACGAGAGAGTGTTCAGTAAACACCCGTTAGACTTCGGGCGAGTCAAGGGGGGTAGAACACCACATCCCCACGGGATACCATCCTCCTATAAAAGAGAGGTATCGACCCGTACCCCCTGCCCACTACCAACATTCCAAGGGGATGCTTAGAGACATGAAGGAGGCTGGGGTGATCAGGGATAGCTGTAGCCCCTGGGCAGCTCCACTAGTCTTAGTCAGAAAAAAAAGACAACACCATGAGGATGTGTGTAGATTACCGGAAAATCAACCGTATCACACACAAGGATGCGTACCCCTTACCAAGGATAGAGGAGTCATTGGCTGCTTTAAGATCTGCTAACTTCTTCTCTACCTTGGATCTCACTAGCGGGTACTGGCAGGTTCCTGTAGCAGAGGCGGACCGGGAGAAGACCGCATTCACCACCCTGATGGGACTTAGCGAGTTCACCTGCATGCCGTTCGGACTCTGCAACGCACCAGGAACCTTCCAACGACTAATGGAGTGTTGTCTGGGCCACAGAAACTTCGAGACGGTCCTGTTGTACCTGGACGATGTCATCGTATATTCCAAGACGTATGAGGACCACCTGAAACACCTGGTGGAAGTGTTCGAAGCTCTGGCGAGTTACGGCCTAAAGGTGAAACCCTCCAAGTGTCACCTCCTGAAACCAAAGGTGCAGTACCTGGGACACGTGGTGAGCGCTGACTGAGTGGCTCCCGACCCTGATAAGATCACCGCAATTAAGGAATGGCCAAGCCCCTCCAGCGTAAAAGAAGTGCAGCAGTTCCTCGGGTTGGTAGTCTACTACCGAAGGTTTATTCCCGGTTTCACCAAAAAGGCAGCACCTATGCAGGACCTCCTGATAGGCCAGTCCCGGAAGACCAAGAACCAGAAGCCGCCCTTCAAATGGGAGGAGCTGGAAGAAGAGTCCTTCCGCCAGCTGAAGATGGCCCTCACGGGGGACGAAATCCTGGCGTACCTGGATTATAGCCAGCCCTTTATCCTCTACACCGACGCCAGTAACATCGGGCTAGGAGCCGTACTGTCCCAGATCCAGCAGGGGAAGGAACGAGTAATCGCCTACGCCAGCCGAAAACTGCGACCCACCGAAAGGAACCCCGAGAATTACAGCTCATTTAAGCTAGAGTTCCTGGCCGTAGTATGGGCAGTCACCGAGCGCTTTAAGCATTACCTCGCTTCTTCCCGGTTCACCGTGTACACGGATAACAACCCGTTGACACACCTGGACACGGCAAGACTCGGTGCCCTGGAGCAGAGGTGGATGGCCCGTCTGTCCAACTACGAGTTCACAATCAAATACCGGGCCGGACGCTCCAATACCAACGCGGACGCCCTGTCCAGGATGCCCAACCTGCCGGACGAAGGAGAAGATCCGGAGGGACTGGAAGAAGTTGAACTCCCTGCGTTCCACCGTCATGGGACTATCCAGTATTCCCACCGGGTAAGGAGTAAGCAGGCTGCTACGTTGAACCCCTTACCTCACTACAACTGGGCGGAAACGCAAGACAGCGACCCTGCCGTCCGACTGGTGAAGGAGATGCTGACTCGCCCGGAGGCTTGCCTTGAACCAGACGCTCCGGAGGAAGCCAAACAACTATGGGCAGAGAAGAGTCGACTGTTCCTTTACAAGGGGAAGTTGTGCCGCAGAATGGTTAACTCCCGGACGCATGAACTACTCTGGCAAGTAGTGGTGCCACGAAGAGACGCAGCCATGGTGATGGAGGCATACCACGACGGAGCTGGACACTTCGGGTGGAAGAAGCTGGAGTTCCTGCTGCGCGAGCGATTCCACTGGGTAGGCATGAGGGGAACCATTGAGAAGTGGTGCAGAGACTGTGGCCCGTGCAACCTGAGAAGGAAGGACCGTGCCAGCCAGAAGACTCCCCTGCAGTCCATCGTCACCCGGCAACCGTTGGAACTGGTAGCCTTGGATCATGTAAAACTGACCCCAAGCAGAAGTGGCTACGTCTACGCGTTAACCATCGTGGATCATTACTCCCGGTTCTTGGTTGTCGTCCCCGTCAAGGACTTAACGGCTCAAACAGCAGCTAGAGCCTTCCAGCAGCACTTCTGCCGTCCACACGGGTACCCGGACCAAGTGCTGACGGACCAGGGACCTGCCTTTGAAGCGGAGGTCTTCCAGGAATTCTGCAATCTGTATGGCTGCCGGAAGATAAGGACGACACCCTACCATCCGCAAACTAATGGACTTTGTGAGAAAATGAACCAGGTGGTAATGGATCTTCTAAAAACATTGCCCCTGGAAGAACGCAGTCTGTGGCCTGAGAAGTTGCCCGATCTGGTGGACCTATACAACCACATCCCGGTAGGTTCCACCAACTGTACCCCGGCTTACCTAATGAGGGCAAGACCTGGTAAGTTACCTGTTGACCTGGAAATGGGAGTCCTGACACCCGAGGACACTTCACCAGAAGCAGACTGGGACACAGAGAGGCAGCAGCAGTACCGGAGAGTACAGGAGAGCGTGGAGCGAAGTCTCTGTCAGGCTAGGGAAAGACAAGAGAAAACTTACAACCAGTATGCTCCCGCTGTTCCCCTGGTACCCGGAGAGCAGGTCTTGAAGAGGAAGAGACGGCTCCACAAGTTGGACGACCAGTGGGAGAAGGACCCGTACACCGTACTGCCCTCAAGCCACGAGAACCCGAAGGTTTGTACCATCAGTAAAGACGGAGGGGAAACCACAGCCATTGTATCCCGGGACCACCTGAAGAAGTGTCCCGAACAACTGAGGAACCCTGAAGAGGAACAAGAAGACCATCGACCCGTAGAGGAAAGGGAAGATATGGTTAGTACTGTGCTCGGGGACTTCCCTCGGTCTTGGACTCAAGTCAATGGTGCAGTTGTGGTACCCGTACTCACCTTCCTCCAACCAGCATCCCAAGCACCTACGGAGCAACAGGTAGAGCTGGAAGAACAGCCGGTCCAGGAGGCAGAAGACCCCACACCAGCAGACCAGGAGGATCAACCCTCTGCTTGCAGTGAGCCTGCCATATCCCTAGTGAGCCAAAGAGCCGGTAGACAGCTGCCCAGTTTACCCTTGACAGCTCCTACACCCTGTAGTTCAGGACTAGACAGTCAGCTCCGTAGGTCCACTAGGGCCACTAGGGGCCAGTTACCCGCACGTTGGAGGATTTGAAGTGTATAAATTGTTTTATTTATGTTTACCTGTGTATTGTTGCTTGTGTATAATTTTGTGTTTCTAGTTCTTTGCAGGAGTCCTTGGTGGATTTACCGGGAATCCTTGTACATAGTTGGAGCGTAACCCAGGACGGACTAAAGACTGTTAAGGACTCGGGGCAGGACAAACCCCTACCTGGTTACGTCTCCCTGTTTTGGTGAAATGGACACCTTGCTTTTCTTCAAAGACTGCACCCGGTTACGGACATGCCGTAACCATCTTTATATGTTTTTCTTATTGTATTATTATTGTTTTTACCTTGGTATGTTTTTCTAAAATATGTTTAGTCCCGGAGTACTAAATTTCACTAGGGGGGAATGTGGCACCCCAGGGGTCTGGTTTCCACAGTAATGTAGTGTTATGTCTGAGAGGAGGTGGGAGGTCCTTTGGTCAGGGATCCTGTGCATGCCACACCTCCTGCCCAGTCTTGGGAGGGGAAGGACTTCCCCTATAAAAACCTAGGGCTGAGGCAGGGTTAGTGAGTAGAGAAGAAGTAGAGACGAGAAACAGTCATAGGAAGAAACAGCAGAAGCTCAGTGGGAGCAATACTATTATGAGTCAGGGGCTGGCAGCTGCAGAGCTCGCCCTGACTGAGAAGCTTTCTTACCGGACCCGGCGTCCGAGGCTGTGGGGACTAACTCTTACCCAGCAGCAGAAGCCGACAGGCAGGGGATTTCAGGTCCTCAGGCCCAGAAACCCGAAGGCACGGTCACACGCGTGGGACCAGCACCGCCATCGTGGAGCGGAAGCCATTAGAAGGCCCCGAGTCACCGGCCATACGGGTGAGCACCACACGGTACACTCAGGGACGTGGGCTACTTATATCCGCTTCTAGCAAGGTAGCCAGAAGAGTACAGTCAGTTTGGGAGGCCTACAACTCCGCCTGGCCAGGGGAGATCCCATCTGCTCAAGGACTGACCAGGCCCCGTTCGCTAGCAAGTACTCCGGGAGGGTCTATCGTTGTTACCAGTAAAGACCCTGAATTACACCGCACCGTCTCTGAGTGGTTCCTGCTACCCCCATCTTCCACGTCGGCTGCCCTGAGGCCATACCCCTCCCGTTGGGGGTTATACTATCACGCTGCACAATTCTACACCGGCCTCAGCGGTCTGCCCTGCAGCGGCAGCTCCATAGCTGCAAATCAACGGGTGGCGTAGTCGACACTCAAATAACATCTATCAAGACTGCCACACACTGAGTTTGACTCCCTGGGCACGGACCGGGTCCCCGCCACTCGGAGACTACAACCCTCATCTGATCCGGTTCCGGGTAAGCCCCCGTGCGCGAGACGCTGCGCGACACAGCAGGCCCAGGGGCGCGTCACAGTCATCCAAGATTTACTCACAGTTCTTAGACAGTCCACAGGTGCACTGTACTGGTGCAAGCCTCCCGCGTCGCACTGTGTTCACCGGGCAGGGGTTCAGTCCTTCCTCAGGCAGCTCGGGTGTACCTGGCGGAACCCCACTTTCTTATGTACCTCTCTAGACCGACTTCATTCTGGGTCTTACTCCCTCCTGCCCTGCGCTTCCCACTGTGAATCCTGTTCGGGAGCTGTGAGGTCCCCCCTGTCCGTCGGAGTTGCACAGACCTGCTTGACCTTACTAGGATTGGAGCGGGGGTTTGGCTTCTGGCTATAGAAGTCAGAAGCCTCCGTTTTTTCCAGCCGAGGCTTGAAGCTGCACGACTGGGCCAGGGACCGGTCCCCTTCTTGCGGCCTAGATCCTCCTGACACTTGGCAGGTTCGGGGTGTACGGGTGCCACCTGCACTCACCGTACTCCCCTAGGATCCCTTCTGCAGAACGGAGCTTACTCCCTGCTCCCCTCCTGGGCCTCAGTCCTGGGCCCTTGTAGTGGAGCAGAGCTCCTACAGAGACTCTGCTCCCAGACTATTCCTACCCAACCAATGACTCCAACTCCCCGTTTTAAGATGTCTACCTTTTTATATATCTACTGGATGAGTGCTCCCATAAACTACTTCTTCCACCCACACCCACTACTGGTTCACCCTACCTTTGGTTTTCCCCCACCCCTGCCTGGGACAGGGCTCAGGAGAAAGCTATATTGCGTCTTGCCCCTCCTGCTGGTAGTGTAGTGTTGGATGTAGGTGTTGGGGTCCCGTGCAGCACTCCCTCCTTACCTGAGAGAAGGGAGACACCACACCTCTGGGTGAGGTGCAGTACCTCTGTGGTGACCGAACCCTCAGGGGCGCCACATAAGCTTTTGTGAAGAGATGGGTTTTCAGGTTCCATCTGAAGGATCCGAATGTGGTGGCTAATCAGATGTGTTGAGGCACAGAATTTCAGAGGATGGGGGATATTCGGGAGAAGTCCTGGAGGCGATTGGATGAGGAACGAATAAGTGTGGAGGAGAGAAGGAAGTCTTGGGGAGGACCAGAGATTACATAAGGTAATAGATCAGGAGATTAGTTCAGAGATGTACAGAGGAGAAAGCTTATAGATGTAGGTCAGTGTTAGTAGTTTGAACTGGATATGCTGGGCAATTGGGAGCCCGTGAAGGGATTTGCAAAGGGGGTTAGCAGAGGAGTAGCGGGGTGAGAGATGAACTAGTCGCGAAGCAGAGTTAAGGATAGACTGGAGAGGTGCAAAAGTGTTAGCAGGTAGGCCACAGAGGAGGATGTTGCAGTAGTCGAGGCGGGAGATGATGAGGGCATGCACAAGCAGTTTAGTAGATTGAGGGTTGAGGAAAGGATGGATTCTGGAAATATTTTTGAGCTGGAGGCGACAGGAGGGGGAAAGAGCTTGGATGTGTGGTTTGAAGGACAGGGCCGAGTTAAGGGTTACTCTGAGGCAGCGGATTGCCGGTATAGGGGAAAGCGTGATGTCATTTATTATGATAGAAAGATCAGGAAAAATGATGAGTTCAGATTTGTTCACATTAAGCTTGAGGAAGCAAGAGGAGAAGAAGGAGGATATGGCTGATATACATGCTAGGATTCTGGACAGTAGAGAGGTGACATCTGGGCCAGAGAGGTAGATTTGAGTATCATTTGTGTACAGATGGTACTGGAAGCCATGGGACTTTAGGAGCTGTCCCAGGCCAAGCATATACAGTTAGGTCCATATATATTTGGACAGAGACAACATTTTTCTAATTTTGGTTCTAGACATTACCACAATTAATTTTAAACAAAACAATTCAGATGCAGTTGAAGTTCAGACATTCAGCTTTCATTTGAGGGTATCCACATTAAAATTGGATGAAGGGTTTAGAAGTTTCAGCTCCTTAACATGTGCCACCCTGTTTTTAAAGGGACCAAAAGTAATTGGACAATTGACTCCAAGGTTATTTCATGGACAGGTGTGGGCAATCCCTTCGTTATGTCATTCTCAATTAAGCAGATAAAAGGCCTGGAGTTGATTTGAGGTGTGGTGCTTGCATTTGGAAGGTTTTGCTGTGAAGTAAACATGTGGTCAAAGGAGCTCTCCATGCAGGTGAAACAAGCCATCCTTAAGCTGCAAAAATAGAAAAAACCCATCCGAGAAATTGCTACAATATTAGGAGTGGAAAAATCTACAGTTTGGTACATCCTGAGAAAGAAAGAAAGCACTGGTGAACTCATCAATGCAAAAAGACCTGGGCGCCCAAGGAAGACAACAGTGGGGGATGATCGCAGAATAATCTCCATGGTGAAGAGAAACCCCTTCACAACAGCCAACCAAATGAACAACACTCTCCAGGAGGTAGGCGTATCAATATCCAAATCTACCATATAGAGAAGACTGCATGAAAGTAAATACAGAGGGTTCACTGCACGGTGCAAGCAACTCATAAGCATCAAGAATAAAAAGGCTAGACTGGACTTTGCTAAAAAACATCTAAAAAAGCCAGCACAATTCTGGAAGAACATTCTTTGGACAGATGAAATCAAGATCAACCTCTACCAGAATGATGGAAAGAGAAAAGTATGGCGAAGGCATGGTACAGCTCATGATCCAAAGCATACCACATCATCTGTAAAACACGGCGGAGGCAGTGTGATGGCTTGGGCATGCATGGCTGCCAGTGGCACTGGGTCACTAGTGTTTATTGATGATGTGACACAGGACAGAAGCAGCCGAATGAATTCTGATGTATTCAGAGCCATACTGTGTGCTCAGATCCATCCAAATGCAGCCAAACTGATTGGTCGTCGTTTCATACTACAGATGGACAATGACCCAAAACATAAAGCCAAAGCAACCCAGGAGTTAATTAAAGCAAAGAAGTGGAATATTCTTGAATGGCCAAGTCAGTCACCTGATCTCAACCCAATTGAGCATGCATTTCACTTGTTAAAGACTAAACTTCAGATAGAAAGGCCCACAAACAAACAGCAACTGAAAACCACCGCAGTGAAGGCCTGGCAGAGCATCAAAAAGGAGGAGACACAGCGTCTGGTGATGTCCATGAGCTCAAGACTTCAGGCAGTCATTGCCAACAAAGGGTTTTCAACCAAGTACAAGAATTGAACATTTTATTTACAATTATTTAATCTGTCCAATTACTTTTGGTCCCTTTAAAAACAGGGTGGCACATGTTAAGGAGCTGAAACTCCTAAACCCTTCATCCAATTTTAATGTGGATACCCTCAAATGAAATCTGAAAGTCTGGACTTCAACTGCATCTAAATTGTTTTGTTTAAAATTCATTGTGGTGATGTCTAGAACCAAAATTAGAAAAATGTTGTCTCTGTCCAAATATATATGGACCTAACTGTAGATTGAGAAGAGTAGGGGTCCTAGGACAGAGCGTAGAGAGACTCCAACAAAGAGAAGGCGGGATGAGGAGGTAGTGTGGGAGCGAGAGACACTAAATGTGCAGCTGGAAAGGTATGAGAAGAGCCATGATAGGGCAAGGTCTTTGATGCAAAAGGAAGAGAGGATCTGTAGTAGGAGGCGGCAGTCAACTGTGTCGAAGGCAGAGGACAAGTCTAGAAGGAGGAGTATAGAGAATTGTCTGTTAGCTTTGGCTGTAAGTAAGTCATTGGTGATTTTGGTAAGGGCAGTTTTGGTGGAATGGGGAGGGCAGAAGCCGGATTGGTGGTTGTCGAAGAGAGAGTTAGATGAGAAGTGAAAGGAAAGTTCAGCATGAACGTGTTGTTCAAGGAGTTTGGAGGCAAATGGGAGCAGCAATATGGGGCTATCCCTCGACAAAGCAGCTGGGTCGAGGGATGGCTTTTTGGAGGATGGGCATGATTGTGGCATGTTTGAAAGCAGAGGGGAAAGTACCAGAAGTTAGTGATAGGTTGAAGAGAGGTGTTTGGGATGAGATGAGTGTGGGGGTGAGGTTGGGGAGGAGGTGGGATGGGATGGGATCAAGTGCACAAGTGGTGAGGTTTGATTTGGAGAGGAGAACAGTAAGGTCTCCTTCAGTGATGTTGGAGAGGTAGCTTATGGGGGAAGGGCAATGGACTGGAAAACAAAGGCGTTGTGGTGGTCAGACAGTAAAGACTTGCCTTGTTTAGTCAATCTTGTTTTTGAAGTGTGTGGCAAACTCCTCAGCAGAGATGAGGGAGGTGGGAGGGGGCAGTGGAGGGTGGAGGAGGGAGTTAAAAGTGTTGAATAATTGTTTGGGGTTGTAGTATAAGGAAGATATGAGGGCTGTGAAGTAGGCCTGTTTAACAAAGGTGAGGGCTGATTTGAATGCGAATGTTGCTTGTTTGAATGATGTGAAGTCATCATGCGAATGTGTTTTCTTCCAACGCTGCTCCACAACCCTGGACGCTTGCCGAATCATTTTAGTGAGGTTATTGTGCCAGGGTTGTCTATTGATTCATCGTACTCTGTCATGCACAAGAGGGGCGACCAAGTCAAGAGCTGATGTGAGAGTGGCATTGTAGAAAGCAGTGGAGCGGTCTGTGTCGTGGAGTGAAGATATGGATGTCAGTCGTAGAATAGAGTCAGAGAGTGTGTAAGTGTATGAGTGTAAAGTGACAGAGGGCGGTAGCCATGGAAGAGCTGCTGCTCCATATCGTCCCAGCACTTTGGAGGAATAACTTGTCCCAGTCCAGATGTGCTACCAGATGTGGAGTGCATCATACTCACTTGTAGGCCGCAGGCCTCCGCTTTCTCCGGGCTTCCATCTTCACGAACCGCTGCACAGGGAACACTCAGTTTTGTTTCAAGAATCAAAAGTTTACTGGACAGTTAAAGTTCATCAGATTATAACATGCAGTATTGGGCACAACACTTCTTAGTTCTTGTTTCCTTAGTATAATACGTGTTCAGCATTACTATCCATTCCTTCTTGACTATCCCTATATTTACTGGTCTTGTCAGCCTCATGGATTTCCGGTCCAGTCCCACAGTGCACCCGGGATCTGTTATCTTCCCTTCCTTTCACGTGGTTCCACATCCATCATCCCTTGTATGCCAGAGAATAAAGCACTCTTCGTAGTAGCTGTACCAAGCCTTGAGCTCCTTGACCTTGGTAACTGTACTTCTCTATCTGCCCTATCAGGAAGCAGTTCCCTTTTTACTGGGGCTTGTCCCGAACCTTAACTATGTCTGTCCCTATGTCTGTAGCAGACAGATATACTTTTACAAACACTATACATTGCATTTGCATACATTAAACATATTACATTTATACTGCTTAACAAGTCTGTCTTATCCTATGCCACTACCTTATGTCCTAAAACCTAATGTATGTATTACATCACTTATACTTTGCACTTCCTATATTCCTACTGCACCCTATGTTTATTATCCTAACAATACTTATTCCCCACAATAAATTAACCAGGTTATACAGAATATATCTAAAACCACATGACACTATTCTCATTAAAATACACAGCATAACCTGATTGGTGTCTTCAGGGGTAGGAACACAATACTTACATTAGTATTAGCATCCACCATTCTTACCATCTTCACAAGCATTTATTTATCTCACTTCCTGTATATAGCACCATTAATTTCCACAGCACTTTTCAGACATCATCATCACTGTCCCCATTGGGGCTCACAATCTAAATTCCTTATCAGCATGCCTTTGGAGTGTGGGAGGAAACCAGAATACCTAGAGGAAACCTACACAAACACGAGGAAAACATACAAATTCCCCAAAGCTGAAAAGCAACAGGGCCAAACACTGAGCCACCTAAATTATTATTAATTTATTCTAGCATGTCAAGAAAATGTGGTGACAGAGTAGGTTGTAAAAACAGAATTTCATCAGGTACATTCCCCTTACACCTCAAACAATTTGTCCCTGTAACAGATATTGGGGACAATATATTTATTAGGACTTAGTATAGTTACTAAATACTTCCACAATACCTTAAACAGATACCGACACAATACGTGACAAAATATTACCACTGTATAGTGACAACATATGTTAGATAACATCCCTATACCATGATCAAATATCACTATTATATATTGTATAATTAATACTACCAGAGAGTAAAAACAAAAATATCGTTATAATTAGTGTTGAGAGAGCGTGATCGTTTAACCCGAGTAGTTTCGGCGTGCTTGGCCTCTCTGTTTGAACCGCCGCGGCTGTTAGTCAGTGGAGACACATGCAGGGATTGCCTAACAGGGATTGCCTGTAGCTGTCAAACAGCCGCAACACATGCAGCAGCGGTGGCTCAAACAGAGATGCCGAGCATGCCAAAACTACTCGGCGAGCACCCGAGCGTGCTCGTTTAAAGGGTTAAACAAGCATGCTCGCTCAACACTAGTTATGATATGTTGATTTGATGAAGCCAAACCATGACATATACTACCACCATGATAAGAACTGGACTGTTATAATACAGAGCAGACGAGTGTGCACACAATACTTATCACGTGCACTCATATAATGAATTCTAATGATTAGGTGCTCCTATGTTCTCCATACTATGTCTACTACTGCCAACAATAGCATGCCAGGTTGGTAAAATATGCCCCTAACATTAGCAATGTATGTCACTCTCCACCTGTGCTAATTCATTTCTATGTATATCTTAATAGCAGTGAGAGGGGAATGAGGCTTTACTTGTATAAAGAATACACAGTCATACAAGGAATAAATCAAGAATATCAATTACACTTAGCTGTCTTTCTTTTTGTAGACATTAAATCCAAAGCAGATAAAGATGTTGAGAATATTCTACCTGGTACACCTCAACTAGAGGACAGTGAGAAGAAGGATTCTTCTCCACCATGGAAATCTTCAGATACAAAACCTCCAGAACCTCAGTTCTTGGTCCCGCCTGGTCTGGAACATTTGAGCAAGGTAACATGTTTACTTAAATGTTATAGGTTAGGCCAAATGTTGCTACAGCTCTGGCAAAGATTAAGAGACCACTGAACAGTTTTCTATTCGAAAGCGTGGAAAGACTGGTGGAAAGCATGCCAAGAGGCATGAAAGCTGTGATTAAAAATCATGGTTAGTCCACCAAATATTGCCAAATATTGATTTCACAGTTAAAACATGAGTAATTTGAGGTCTGAAAGCGCTGTTTCTTTTTTAGCATTTTGACGCGTTATCATTTGCTGCAAATAAATGCAACATTTTTAGCTTTGAATTTCGGAGACATGTTGTCAGTAGTTTATAGACTAAAACAACAATGTACATTTTACTCAAAAATATACTTATAAAGAGAAAAATCAGAGAAACTGAAAACTTTGCAGTGGTCTCTTAATTTTTGCCAGAGCTGTATAGTAATATTTATTAAGCTTTATATTCACATTTATATCTCAGGTCACAATGTAGACACTTTGTATTTTGTATTCCAGTTTTCTCTTTCATAACTTCTCATTAACACAAATGCAACATGAAAAAGAACAATATATTGTTTAAGTAGAAAGACAGTTTCCTCTAATGAATCTAATCATTGTTACTAACATCTCTTCGACCATGGGTATCCTCTCTTATGTAACTTCACATTCTTACAAACTACTGAAATATTCAGCTCAATTTTTAGGATGGGTTGTGATAATTCAACATAAAAAAATTAGATTTACATGGAACAAAGCATAGGGTTACGATCTTTCAATTTGAGGGCAGTTAAGTTACAGCCCATATTGGCCTTATGGTCAAACAGAGGATCATAAGAGTAATAATGCTCATCTATGGACAAACCGCCTTTCAGGCTGACACTGACGAACCAGGCCAGGGTCTTCCTCAAAACTCTTTCTTCCAGCCGGTATATAGCTTCCAGTGTATACTGGGTATATAGCCCCCAGTTGTTGTTCCACTCTACCAAGGTCTATGCCCATGAGGTAACCAAAGTATACATCACCTTCCTAAGGGAAGTGCCCATAGTACAAATCATGTGCTTCACTTTGTCCAGGCAGAGCTTAGATTATTCAGCAGGCCATTTCTCTCTCAGCAGGCCATCTTATCTGCGGGCCATCTCCTCTGGCATCAGGTGGGAAGCCTCGCTCTCCCAGCTACTATGCCTCTGCTACACTAAGCACCTCTCCAGGTCACCTCTGACATCTCCTGAGAATTACTGTGGGTTGGGGGCCTTCCTGTTCCTCATGTTAGGCTTCTGACAACTTCTAGCAGCAATCACTTTCTTCCGCTGCTATATTTTTTCACTATCCCCTGTTCTGAAATGTCGCCATCAGAGGACCTTACATGTATATTTTGGGGTGTATGTGCACAACACACTGATACACAACCAAACTAACCAGCTCTCTTTTTAGCTGGAGAGGAGTTAACTGTATCACTGCCCATAAAGGAGGTGGTGCCTCCTGTTGTCAACGCTGCCCCAATAGAGTAGTACTTCTTCAGGCCGTCCTTGTTGCTTGACCTGCTCCTTTCAGCACCACTGCCCTCTGATAGTAACTGCCATCATTATTATCTTAGGTCTATCTGGCACTTTCCCCTGTCAGCTCTGCTCCTATTCCTCTTCCACGGCTGACAGCACAGCTCCAACAGAGGTAGGCTTCTCATATACACACACTGTGCCAGGAGCGGATCATGATGATTTGAGTTTCCAAGTGTATTCAGTGTGGCGGAATATTCCTCAGACAACCACTAGTAACCTCACTGATTACACGCCAAGGCTGTAAGTGCGCATGACCCTCATACTCGATACTGAATAAATCAAGATATTATTAACATTTAGCTTCACCTTTTTCAATATTTGCATATGATTAACATGTTTATCAATCCAGTAATTTCCATAATTTGACAACTTTTCCTTCTCCATGTTGCAATTTCAAATATTGAGGAATGTACATATCATAGTTGAGCCAAAAGATCCAGCGGCCACGGACAACCAAAACAAATACCTAATTTTTTTCTTATCCCTGACCATAAAAGCAGATCTGCCACCATATTTCATAATATAAACTACATACATAATTAAGTAGATCTTCTAGACCTGATGAGACTTTTGTACAGTCATATGAAAAAGTTTGGGCACCCCTATTAATCTTAAGCTTAATGTTTTATAAAAATTGGTGTTTTTGCAACAGCTATTTCAGTTTGATATATGTAATAACTGTTGGACACAGTAATGTTTCTGCCTTGAAATAAGGTTTATTGTACTAACAGAAAATGTGCAATCTGCATTCAAACAAAATTTGAAAGGTGCATAAGTATGGGCACCCTTATCATTTTCTTGTTTTAAATACTCCTACCTACTTTTTACTGACTTACTAAAGCACTTTTTTTGGTTTTGTAACCTCATGGAGCTTTGAACTTTATAGCCAGGTGTATGCAATCATGAGAAAAGCTACTTAAAGTGGCCACTTGCAAGTTGTTCTCCTGTTTGAATCTCCTCTGAAGAGTGGCATCATGTGCTCCTCAAAACAACTGTCAAATGATCTGAAAACAAAGATTATTCAACATAGTTGTTCAGGGGAAGCATACAAAAAGCTGTCTCAGAGATTTAACCTGTCAGTTTCCACTGTGAGGAACATAGTAAGGAAATGGAAGAACACAGGGACAGTTCTTGTTAAGGCCAGAAGTGGCAGGCCAAGAAAAACATCAGAAAGGCAGAGAAGAAGAATGGTGAGATCAGTCAAGGACAATCCTCAGACCACCTCCAGAGAGCTGCAGCATCAACTTGCTGCAGATGGTGTCACTGTGCATCGGTCAACTATACAAGGCACTTTGCACAAGGAGAAGCTGTATGGGAGAGTGATGCGAAAGAAGCCGTTTCTGCAAGCACGCCACAAACAGAGTTGGCTGAGGTATGCAAAAGCACATTTGGAGAAGCCAATTTCTTTTTGGAAGAAGGTCCTGTGGACTGATGAAATCAAGATTGAGTTATTTGGTCATACAAAAAGGCGTTATGCATGGTGGCAAAAAAACACAGCATTCCAAGAAAAACACTTGCTACCCACAATAAAATTTGGTGGAGGTTCCATCATGCTTTGGGGCTGTGTGGTCAATGCTGGCACTGGGAATCTTGTTAAAGTTGAGGGACGCATGGATTCCACTCAGTATCAGCAGATTCTTGACAATAGTGTTCAAGAATCAGTGATAAATATGAAGTTACAAAGTGGATGGATCTTTCAGCAAGACAATGATCCAAAACACCGCTCCAAATCTACTCAGGCATTCATGCAGAGGAACAACTACAATGTTCTGGAATGGCCATCCCAGTCCCCAGACCTGAATATCATTGAACATCTGTGGGATCATTTGAAGAGGGCTGTCCATGCTCGGCGACCATCAAACTTAACTGAACTGGAATTGTTTTGTAAAGAGGAATGGTCAAAAATACCTTCATCCAGTATCCAGGAACTCATTAAAAGCTACAGGAAGCGACTAGAGGCTGTTATTTTTGCAAAAGGAGGATCTACTAACTATTAATGTCACTTTTCTGGTGAGGTGCCCATACTTATGCACCTGTCAAATTTTGTTTGAATGCAGATTGCACATTTTCTGTTAGTACAATGAACCTCATTTCAAGGCAGAAACATTACTGTATCCAACAGTTATTACATATATCAAACTGAAATAGCTGTTGCAAAAACACCAATTTTTATAGAACATTAAGCTTAAGATTAATAGGGGTGCCCAAACTTTTTCATATGACTGTACTTACTTTGAGTAATAAAATGTCATTTATCTAGCAAATAGATTGGATTTTTGCATTGGGTAATACTATAACAAACATTCTTATAAGATACTTAGAAAAAATTATATAAGTAATAAATATATTTACATTATAACTGAATTCAGATATTTTTTTAGATACAGCACATCATTATTCATCAAGAAGTGGAACTCTTAGGGGGTAAGTAGCATAACATTGTACAGTTACATTGTGACGAGGACAACACATCAGAGACATATTAAGATGTTTAGTTTCAGATCAAAACTGTAAATTATAGTTTCAAGTATTAACGCCCCAATGACAGTGAGCTGCTCAGTAGTGAAACAGTAGAACAGGGAAGGCTGAGAGTTGTAGTTTGACAAAAGCTGAAGTGTAGTAGATTGCTGACGCCTGCAATTGAGCAATGCATAAGTGCTTCTTTTTCTTGAACTATTGAGTCAAGGAATAAAATAATATAGACCCATTAAGTATACAAGAGTGATAGGGGGATTCCTACGTTGCCTGTTGTGAAAGGAAATCTGTCAGCAGGTTTTTGCTACAAGTGCTTCTCACTAAATTAGAATATCATCCAAAAGTGAATTTAATTTCAGCTCTTCAATACAAAAAGTGAAACTCATATATTATATAGAGTCATTACAAACAGAGTGATCTATTTCAAGTGTTTATTTCTGTTAATGTGGATGATTATGGCTTACAGCCAATGAAAACACAAAAGTTATTATCTCAGTAAATTAGAATAATTAACAAAAAACACCTGCAAAGGCTTTCTAGGCACTTAAAAAGGTCCCTTAGTCTGTTTCAGTAGGCTCCACAATCATGGGGAAGACTGCTGACTTGATAGATGTCCAGAAGGCAGTCATTGACACACTCTACAAGGAGGGTAAGCCACAAAAGGTCATTGCTGAAGAAGCTGGCTGTTCAAAGAGTGCTGTATCCAAGCATATTAATGGACAGTTGAGTGGAAGGAAAAAGTGTAGTAGGAAAAGGTGCACAAGAAACCGGGATAACTGCAGCCTTGAAAGGATTGTTAAGAAAAGGCTATTCAAAAATTTGGACTGCTGCTGGAGTCATTGCTTCAAGAGCCACCACACACAGATGTATCCAAGACATGAGCTACAAGTGTCGCATTCCTTGTGTCATGTCACTCATGACCAATAGACAACGCCAGAAGTTTCTTACCTGGGCCAAGGAGAAAAATACCTGGACTGTTGCTCAGTGGTCCAATGTGTTGTCTTCAGATTAAAGTAAATTTTGCATTTAATGGAGTGGAACACAATCCAAGCTGCTTGAGGTCTAGTGTGAAGTTTCCACAATCAATGATGGTTTGGGTAGCCATGTCACCTGCTGGTGTAGGTCCACAATGTTTTATCAAGACCAAAGTCAGCGCAGCCATCTACCAGGAAATTTAGAGCACTTCATGCTTCCCTCTGCCAAGAAGCTTTTTGGAGATGGAAATTTAATTCTCCGACAGGACTTGCCACCTGTCCACACTGTCAAAAGTACCAATACCTGGTTTAAAAACAACAGTATTACTGTGCTTGATTGGCCAGCAAACCCGCCTGACCTTAACCCCACAGAGAATCTATGGGGTATTGTCAAGAGGAAGATGAGAGACACCAGACCCAACAATGCAGACGAGCTGAAGGCTGCTATCAAAGCAACCTGGGCTTCCATAACACCTCAGCAGTGCCACAGGCTGATCACCTCCATGCCAAGCCACATTGATGCAGTAATTGATGCAAAAGGAGCTCCGACCAAGTCTTGAGTGCATTTACTGAACATACATTTCAGTAGCCCAACATTTCGGATTTTAAAAACATTTTTTAAGCTGGTGTTATAAAGTATTCAAATTTACTGAGATAATGACTTTTGGGTTTTCATTGGCTGTAAGCCATAATCATCAACGTTAACAAAAATAAACACTTGAAATAGATCACTCTGTTTGTAATGACTATATATAATATATAAGTTTCACTTTTTGTATTGAAGAACTGAAATAAATTAACTTTTTGATGATATTCTAATTTACTGAGAAGCACTTGTATATATTCTGATAAACTACCAAGATTTGTAGCCCTAGCGAATATATGTGTGTCCCAAAAAAATCACTCTATAAAATTGAAAAAATGAAAAACAACAGTGCCAGGATAGAAATAATTAATCCAATGTAATAAAACATCATAATCCTTATTGCATACAACAACAAGAAGAGTAAATGCAAGTTATCCTGGAAATACAGACATAAATTAAAATTGATGTGTGAGCCATTGTGGGAATCCCCAAAAAGTACAGGGCAGAGTAAGTGCATGGTATGTCATACATGTAGCAAAAAATAAAAAAATATGTATATATATTGATATTAAGTAGTATTAAAATGTTAATATACCCATAGGACAATTTCCAAAATAAGTGTACAGACAGATATATGGACCAAAAATCTACAGTGTTTGGGTATATGGACATGCACACAGAGACAATGCCAATAAAATACAGGTTAGTATAATCCACAAGTAATCAAACATAAGGAAAAAGTGTCATCATAAATAATAAGCTCACCCACTAAACACCCGACGCACGTTTCATCAATGCTTTGCCTTTGTGCAACAAAGCCTGATTCCAGAGATGTATCACCCTTGGGCTGCTTGTTGCAGTTTTCATAGAATACCTGTGTTGTCTAATGTACTGTAGATGTAGCAGAGCTAAGTCTTCTGCTTTGCGTATAACCTGGCCCACAGTTACGCAAGTATAGTATGATGGGCCATGGTGCAAGATTTGAACCGGGCCCCCCCCCATCTTAAATAAATTTGATATATGCGTTCTCCATCCTGTTATATATGTCCCTTATCCTGGGCCCCATCCTGGTATATATCACCCATACTGGTATATATGTTCCCATTCTGCCGCTGTTCTTTAACGTATAAAAGAAAATAAACCATTATACTCACCAGTCATAGAGCTCCAAAGAAGTATAAATGCACTCCCCATAGTCCTCCATATAATATATATGTGTAATGCACCCCAGTCATCCATAGTAGTATAATACATCCCATAGACATCCATAGTAGTATAATGCATCCCCATAGTCATCCATAGTACTACAATGCACCCCATAGACATCTATAGTAGTATAATGCACCCCATAGACATCCATAGTAGTATAATGCACCCTCATAGACATCCATAGTAGTATAATGCATCCCATAGACATCCATAGTAGTATAATGCATCCCATAGATGTCCATAGTAGTATGGCCAATGATTTTGAAAATAAATAAATAAATGCTCACAGTTCCTTCGCTCCCGCACCGGGCGCATCCTCTTGTGGAGCCGGCAGGACTCGGCGGGCGACGGGAGCGTGTGACGTCACTGTCATGCACCCCGTCACATGCACGCTAATGTCAGCATAAAATGCTGATTGCATTGAAACTACAACACACAGACTAATAATTGACTCATCCCTGGAATCAGGATCTCATGCCCAAGTTTATGATATTCTTAGATTAAATAGCAAAAAGTTGCTGACAGATTCCTTTTAAATCCCACAAGAGGCATACATGTATGAGGAACTACAAGGTCATGAGAAAAAGAATAAAGAAACATTTGGGTGGTCCATTAGAGACCAAAAGTAAATGGAAAAATGAAAATAATGATAATTATGTAATGATAATATTTTGCTAATAGAAAACCAATAGATAGGGAAACTAAATCTATGCTCTATATTTTATAGTTCTTATACATAGCATTATTTTTTTAATTTTTATTACTACTTTATCATACCTTTTTCAGGCTCGTGTGCCTATATAAGGGGCTCATGGCAAAGATTAATATTTGTACTTTTTTTGTGCTGGTTAACCACCACAACATTGCCAAGCATCTTAGACAATGCTACTTGGTGCCTGTCTTCTGTCTTATCAAATTTCTATAATCCATAGGGTAAATTCACATGTTATTGTTTGATTATATAATGAGGCTTGTGGAGAGGGGATCCCTGCACAGATTGCCATTATTACAATTCCAATACTAAAACAGATGGAATGCTGTGTAAGTTGTAAAGAAAACAAGAATGCAATGATTTGGAAATCTCTTACAGCTATATTTTATTTACAACAGATCATAAAACATACCAAAAATTGAAAGTTAGACATTTTTACATTTTATAGAATTAACTCATTTAGAAATTGCTGTGAGCAGCAACATACAGTATCAAAAAAAAGTTGGGACATGGTTAACAAAATACTGGAAAACTAAATGGTATTAATGAAAAACAGCTGAGGGCTAATTTTCAACTGTTACATGACTGTGTATAAAAAGATCAAGTTGGAGAGGAAAAGTCTCTCAGTAGCAAAGATGGTCAGAGGTTGACTAATCTGTGAACAACTTCTTCAAAAATTGTGGAATAATTTCAGAAAAATGTTACTAAATGTAAAATTGCAAAGACTTTTGTTACACTCCTAGGTGGCGCAAGTGGTTCACGGACCCACTGTGCCAAAGACCGGACTTACCCTGGAGGGGATGTGACTAAGCAGCTACCTTGGTGTTCACTGGAGCATCTACGGGTGAGGTCAGGCTTGTGCAGCAGGTAGCTGTCAGGTGACATTCCAGGGCAACATCCGGCAGAGACATTACTTCAGATTCTCCAGGGCAGGACAGTCATTTGAGACAAGTTCAGACTGTGCCGACAGGACGGCCACTTGGGACAGGTTCTCACTGTGTAGACAGGACAGCCACTGGGACAAGTTCAGACTGTGCAGGCAGGATGGTCACTGGGACAGGTTCAGGCTATGCTGATAGGACGGCCACAGGGACAGGTTCAGGCTATGCTGATAGGACGGCCACAAGGACAAGTTCAGGCTATGCTGATAGGACAGCCACAAGGACAGGTTCAGGGTATGCCGACAGGACAGGCAAAAGGACAGGTTCAGAGTTCTGGCCTGGGTATTCAGTTGCCAGGTACCACCGATGCGGCCATGGGGTACAGATACTGCAGACGAGGTTTCGGGATACGGACACCGCCGAAGCGGTCACAGGAAACAAGAACTAACTATGGCGGACTAAAGGGACACAGGATACAGGATACGGGATATGTGATACTATAAAAGGCTAGGAACGGTGGACCTGGTAATTTACTGTCGCATACACACCAACCACCTAACACAGATCTATAGAGGTTGCTCAGGCACCTCCCAATTAGGGAGGGTGCCTTTTATACAAGATGTCTCCCAGCTATTGTTTGGGAGACACCTTGCAGGCGAAACTTTAGCAGAATGCCTCCCAGCGGTCAGATGGGGTCATTTTGCCATGTGCACGCAATGCTCCTTTAAGAGTAGGAGAGCACGCGCATACTAGGCACACCGCCAGACACAGTACAATGTGCACACCAGGAAGCAGGAACAGAGCATGCCGGGGACCGCGCCAAGGGCCGGGGTGGTGAGTAAGCCGGCGTCCCTGCATGGGGGGAAAAGGGGACACCATGCCGGGGCACCAGCAATGGCGCTACAACTTTGAATATCCCACCATCTACAGTTTATAATATCATCAAAAGATTCAGAAATAATCGAGAAATTAATGTGCACAAGGGACCAGGCCAATGGTCAATTTTGGATGCTTGTGATTAAAAACAGGCATGATTCGGTCTCGCAAATCACTAAATGAGTATGAGTGTATGAATACTTCCAGAAATCATTGTCTGTGAGCTCTATCATGGAAAGAAGAAGTCATATAGCAAAACAGTACAGAAACATGGCCGTCTTCTCTGGGCCAGAGCTCATTTAGTAACTATGGCATGGGCCGATTACACAACTTGAAAGGCAGTATCAGTACAGAGCATTTTATAAAGGTTGTAGAACAGCATATGATCCCATTCAGACAATAGCTATTTCAGAGAAGGCCTTGTATATTTCAGCAAAAAAAATGTTAAACCACACACTGCATTGAACTCAACAGCACGGCTTCACAGAAGAAGAGTTTGGGTGATGAATTGTGTACTGCTGTGAATAAAATATGGTTATAAGAGATTTCCAAATCTTTGCATTCTTGCTTTCTTTACCTTTTACACATTGTCCGCACATTTTCATAATTGGGATTGTATAATAGGAGTTGCAGCCAACCATATCAGAAGCATTGGCAGTCAACCCAATGAGGATAGTCCCTAACTCTAGTATCTCACCTCGAAAAAATGCCAGCTGGCCTCAAAAATAGATGGTTGTACCGCAGGACCCAGGTCTGACTGTTGAAACACCTGCAAGTACAAAGCTATATAGACAAATTGCATAGCTCAAAAAGGAGGACCCGCACCCTGTTTGTACAAAGTACAAAATACTAAAGAAGTGAGGGGGACCACATGTTGGTATAAGTGCAATGTGTAGGTGCACATTCACACTGTGGCCACTAACAGACAGAACCTAGGATAAAAACATTGAGCAAATACCCTGCAGTAAGCAAACCCTGCAGGGTATTTGCTCATTTTATTTTTATCCTAGGTTCTGTCTGTTAGTGGCCACAGTGTGAATGTGCACATTGCACTTATACCAACATCTGTTCCCACTCATTTCTTTGGTTTTGCTTTTGTAGCTCCTTGGCTTCAGAGGCGCACTGGCGAATAAGGAAGAAAGTCACGCAAATGTTCGGGATTTTGCAGAGAGACGGCGATAACGCCGGTTCTTGCAAATCATATTATCACTTCCACAGAGGTGTGATAACATGGTGAGTGGGACGATTAGACTGGGAAACTAACGTCCCATCGATTAGTCGGAAAGCTATTTGCATATTGAAAATGGAATTTAAACATAATTTTTTAATACACATGTTAATGAGTTATACAGTAGAAGGAGCTTGTTAGGCACTGTACTTACAGTATAAATGAATATGCACATGCTGGTGGTTTGGAGGGCATGGGGGACTGTCATGTTCCCTTTAATAAAACCGTCAGCTTGCCACGCAAAAAACAAGCACTCACACAGCTCTTTTATCCGAAATACGTTACAGGTAGAGATGAGTGAATCACTTTGCTCATCCTTGGTCCAGGTCAGTGCTCTTTGGCTGTAGACAGTGTCTGCCCACAGACAGAAAGCACTGACCTGGACCATGGACCAGGGTTCTGTAAAGCAATCTGTTTGGAAAATGGCAAAACATGCAAAATATTTTTAAGCTAATTTTTTTTATTACTTAAATAAATAAATGCAAGTTTGATATCGCTTTTACCGTACTGGCTTGGAAAATTATATTGCCAGGTCATTTTTACTGCACAATGGACACCGTAACAACAAGAGCCAAAAACATTTGCAGATATTTTATTTTTTTTTACCATTTCATTGCACTTGGAATTTATTTCCTGTTTTCCAGTTCATTTCATGGTAAATCGAATGGTATCATTCAAAAATACATCTCGTCCAGCAAAAAAAGAAGACTGCATATGGCTTTGTTAGTGACGCGCCCCTGGGCCTGTGTCGCGCAGCGTTGCGCACGCGGGAGCTTACCCGGAGCCGGATCTGTTGAGGGTTGTAGTCTCGTGGCGGTGATCCGGTCCGTGCCCAGGGAGTCAGACTAAGTGGCGCTTTATCAGCGGTAGATGTTGGACGACTACGCCACCCGTTGAGTACAGCTAAGGAGCTGCTGCTGCAGGGCAGACCGCTGAGGCCGGTGGTAGGATTGTGCAGCGTGATAGTATAACCCCCAACGGGAGGGGTATGGCCTCAGGGCAGCCGACGTGGATGATGGAGGTAGCAGGAACCACTCGGAGACGGTACGGTGTAGTTCAGGGTCTTTACTAGTGACAAAGATAGACCCTCCCGGAGTACTGGCTAGTGATTGGGGCCTGGTCAGTCCTTGAGCAGATGGGATCTCCCCTGGCCAGGCGGAGTTGTAGGCCTCCCAAACTAACGATACTCTTCTGGCTACCTTGCTAGAGGCGGGTATAAGTAGCCCACGTCCCTGAGTGTACCGTGTGGTGCTCACCCGTATGGCCGGTGACTCGGGGCCTTCTAGTAGCTTTCGCTCCACGACGGCGGTGCTGGTCCCACGCGTGTGACCGT
Source organism: Phyllobates terribilis (assembly GCF_046119375.1). Taxonomy (NCBI): domain Eukaryota; kingdom Metazoa; phylum Chordata; class Amphibia; order Anura; family Dendrobatidae; genus Phyllobates; species Phyllobates terribilis. The sequence goes on from NW_027362763.1 coordinate 231,465,030, forward strand.
GCCTTCGGGTTTCTGCGCCAGAGGACCTGCAATCCCCTGCCGGTCGGTTTCTGCTGCTGGATAGGAGTTAGTCCCCACAGCCTCGGACTCCGGGTCCGGTGATAACTTCTCAGTCAGGGCGAGCTCTGCAGCTGCCAGCCCCTGACTCCTTGTAACACTGCTCCCACAGAGCTCCTGTTGTTTCTTCCTATGCTGCTTCTCTTCTCTACTTCTTCTCTACTCACTAACCCTGCCTCAGCCCTAGGTTTATATAGGGGAAGTTCTTCCCCTCCCAGGACTGGGCAGGAGGTGTGGCATGCATAGGATCCCTGACCAAGAGACCTCCCACCTGCTCTCAGACGTAATATCTCTATCACTGTGGCAACCAGACCCCTGGGGTGTCACATTCCCCCCTAGTGAAATTTAGTACTCCGGGACTAAACATATTTTTAGAAAAACATAACAAGGTATAAACAATAATAATACAATAAGAAAAACACATAAAGATGGTTACGGCGTGTCCGCAACCGGGTGCAGTTTTGAAGAAAACAAAGGTGTCCATTTCACCAAAACAGGGAGACGTAACCAGGTAGGGGTCTGTCCTGCCCCGAGTCCTTATCAGTCTTTTAGTCCATCCTGGGTTACGCTCCAACTAATTGTACAAGGATTCCCGGTAAATCCACCAAGGACTCCTAAAAATAACTAGAAACACATAATTATTTACAAGCAACAAGAAAAACAGGTAACCACAAATAAAACAATTTATACATTTCAAATCCTCCAACGTGCGGGTAACTGGCCTCTAGTGGCCCTAGTGGACCTACGGAGCTGACTGTCTAGCCCTGAACTACAGGGTGTAGGAGCTGTCAAAGGTAAACTGGGCAGCTGTCTACCGGCTCTTTGGCTCACTAGGGGTACGGCAGGCTCACTATAAGCAGAGGGTTGATCCTCCTGTTCTGCTTGTGTGGAGTCTTCTGCCTCCTGGACCGGCTGTTCTTCCAGCTCTACCTGTTGCTCCGTAGGTGCTTGGGATGCTGGTTGGAGGAAGGTGAGTACGGGTACCACAACTGCGCCATTGATTTGAGTCCAAGACCGAGGGAAGTCTCCGAGCACAGTACTAACCATGTCTTCCCTTTCCTCTACGGGTCGAGGGTCTTCTTGTTCCTCTTCAGGGTTCCGTAGCTGTTCGGGACACTTCTTCAGGTGATCCCGGGATACAATGTTTGTGGTTTCCCCTCCGTCTTTACTGATGGTACAGACCTTTGGGTTGTCGTGGCTTGAGGGCAGTACGATGTACGGGTCCTTCTCCCACTGGTCGTCCAACTTGTGGAGCCGCCTTTTCCTCTTCAAGACCTGCTCTCCGGGTACCAGGGGAACAGCGGGAGCATACTGGTTGTAAGTTTTCTCTTGTCTTTCCCTAGCTTGACAGAGACTTCGCTCCACGCTCTCCTGTACTTTCCGGTACTGCTGCTGCCTCTCTGTGTCCCAGTCTGCTTCTGGTGAAGTGTCCTCGGGTGTCAGGACTCCCATCTCCAGGTCAACAGGTAGCTTACCAGGCCTTGCCCTCATCAGGTAAGCCGGGGTACAGTTGGTGGAACCCACCGGGATGTGGTTGTATAGGTCCACCAGATCGGGCAGCTTCTCAGGCCACAGACTGCGTTCTTCCAGGGGCAACGTTTTCAGAAGATCCATTACCACCTGGTTCATTTTCTCACAAAGTCCATTAGTTTGCGGATGATAGGGTGTCGTCCTTATCTTCCGGCAGCCATACAGATTGCAGAATTCCTGGAAGACCTCCGCTTCAAAGGCAGGTCCCTGGTCCGTCAGCACTTGGTCCGGGTACCCGTGTGGACGGCAGAAGTGCTGCTGGAAGGCTCTAGCTGCTGTTCGAGCTGTTAAGTCCTTGACGGGGACGACAACCAAGAACCGGGAGTAGTGATCCACGATGGTTAGTGCGTAAACGTAGCCACTTCTGCTTGGGGTCAGTTTTACATGATCCAAGGCTACCAGTTCCAACGGCTGCCGGGTGACGATGGACTGCAGGGGAGTCTTCTGGCTGGCACGGTCCTTCCTTCTTAGGTTGCACGGGCCACAGTCTCTGCACCACCTCTCGATGGTTCCCCTCATGCCTACCCAGTGGAACCGCCCGCGCAGCAGGAACTCCAGCTTCTTCCATCCGAAGTGTCCAGCCCCGTCGTGGTATGCCTCCATCACCATGGCTGCGTCTCTCCGTGGCACCACTACTTGCCAGATTAGTTCATGCGTCCGGGAGTTAACCATTCTGCGGCACAACTTCCCCTTGTAAAGGAACAGTCGACTCTTCTCAGCCCACAGTTGCTTGGCTTCCTCCGGAGCGTCTGGGTCAAGGCGAGCCTCTGGCCGAGTCAGCATCTCCTTCACCAGTCGGACGGCAGGGTCACTGTCTTGCGTTTCCTCCCAGTTGTAGTGAGGCAAGGGGTTAAACGTAGCGGCTTGCTTACTCCTTACCCGATGGGAATACTGGATAGTCCCATGATGGTGGAACGCGGGGAGTTCAACTTCTTCCAGTCCCTCTGGATCTTCTCCTACGTCCGGTAGGTTTGGCATCCTGGACAGGGCGTCCGCGTTGGTATTGGAGCGTCCTGCCCGGTATTTGATTGTGAACTCGTAGTTGGACAGACGGGCCATCCATCTCTGCTCTAGGGCACCGAGTCTTGCCGTGTCAAGGTGTGTCAACGGGTTGTTATCCGTGTACACGGTGAACCGGGAAGAAGCGAGGTAGTGCTTAAAGCGTTCGGTGACTGCCCACACCACTGCCAGGAACTCTAGCTTAAATGAGCTGTAATTCTCAGGGTTTCTCTCGGTGGGTCGCAGTTTTCGGCTGGCGTAAGCGATTACTCGTTCTTTCCCCTGCTGGATCTGGGACAGCACAGCTCCTAGCCTGATGTTACTTGCGTCGGTGTAGAGGATAAAGGGCTGGCTGTAATCAGGGTACGCCAGGATTTCTTCCCCCGTGAGGGCCATCTTCAGCTGGCGGAAGGACTCTTCTTCTAACTTCTCCCATCTGAAGGGTGGCTTCTGGTTCTTGGCCTTCCGGGACTGGCCTATCAGGAGGTCCTGCATAGGAGCTGCCTTTTTGGTGAAACCGGGGATGAATCTGCGGTAATAGCCTACCAACCCAAGGAACTGCCGCACTTCCTTTACACTGGAGGGACTTGGCCATTCCTTAATTGCGGTGATCTTATCAGGGTCGGGAGCCACTCCATCAGCGCTCACCACGTGTCCCAGGTACTGCACCTTTGGTTTCAGGAGGTGACACTTGGAGGGTTTCACCTTTAGGCCGTAGCTTGCCAGAGCTTCGAACACTTCCGCCAGGTGTTTCAGGTGGTCCTCATACGTCTTGGAATATACGATGACATCGTCCAGGTACAACAAGACCGTCTCGAAGTTTCTGTGGCCCAGACAGCACTCCATTAATCGTTGGAAGGTTCCTGGTGCGTTGCAGAGTCCGAACGTCATGCAGGTAAACTCGCTAAGTCCCATCGGGGTGGTGAATGCGGTCTTCTCCCGGTCCGCCTCTGCTACAGGAACCTGCCAGTACCCACTAGTGAGATCCAAGGTAGAGAAGAAGTTAGCAGATCTTAAAGCAGCCAAAGACTCCTCTATCCTTGGTAAGGGGTACGCATCCTTGTGTGTGATACGGTTGATTTTCCGGTAATCTACACACATCCTCATGGTGTTGTCTTTCTTTTTGACTAAGACTAGTGGAGCTGCCCAGGGGCTACAGCTATCCCTGATCACCCCAGCCTCCTTCATGTCTCTAAGCATCCCCTTGGCTTGTTGGTAGTGTGCAGGGGGTACGGGTCGATACCTCTCTTTTATGGGAGGATGGTCTCCCGTGGGGATGTGGTGTTCTACCCCCTTGACTCGCCCGAAGTCTAACGGGTGTTTACTAAACACTCTCTCGTACTCTTGAACCACCCGATAGACTCCCTGTTTCTGGTGTGAGGGAGTGGAGTCAGTACCCAAATGTAGTTGCTGACACCAGTCCTCCATTGTTTTCTTAGAGCCGTTACCTCCCTCCGGGGAAGATGGAGGCAAGGGTTCTACGGACTGTATGGAATCTTGATTGATGGTATACAATTTGGCTAGCGTGGCATAACGGGGCAGGTACACTTCCCTCTTCCCGATATTTATTATGCGAACGGGCACCCTCCCATGGCGTACATTGACCACCCCCCGTGCTGTCAAAATGGTGGGCCTACTGTCTGAGTAAACTGGTTCTACCATTGCCTGGTAATCTCTACCTCTCAGACCAATAGCTGCCCGGCACCAAATCATCATTTCACTTTTCGGGGGCATGGCAATAGGGAAAGGGTCACACATTCGCACGCTACCAATCTCACCACCGGAGAGTTCTAGCTGTTGCCGTCGCATCAGTGCCCGGATCTCTTTCTGGAGCACTCGCTGCTGGCCGGAGCTGGCGTTCTTGGCAACCTGTTGTAAAAGGAAAATCACCTCTGCAAGACAATTTTCAATTACATTAGTTCCTAGAGTTATCTTTGGGTGACTCTCGTGTTTGTCAATGTCTACAATGATCAGTCCCTGTGCTGCCAATTCGACTCTACCGATTTTAATGGTCACCTCTTTAAATCCAATCTGTGGCACGGGCTGACCATTGCTGGCGATGATACTCAAGTCGTCGTCAGGGTAGCGGGTGATATCCGAGTCATTCCAGTACTGCTTGAAGAGCACGTACGGGATGGTGGTGACCTGTGACCCGGTGTCCAGTAGGGCACTCATAGGAATGCCATCCAGTACCACGGGTAAGACTGGACGTCCTCCCACATATTTGTCGTGCCAGTTCGATGGGCCTGGTGATCTTTTTCCTGGGGGTTGGCCCTCTACCCCAGGTTGTGCCAGTTTAAAGGACAGTACCTTGCCATATGTCCGGGTTGATTGCAGCGGCGGCAGATGGGTCATCCGTCCTCGTTGTATCGGTCGCTGAGTCTTCCTCTGGCCGGTGGGGTCCTCCTTGGTCGACGCCACGGGATGTCCTCCGGTCCGGATGCCAGCTGGATCTTCCCTGGAGTGGAAACCTGTAAAGACTGCACAGTTCGGGTTAGCGCAGCAACGCTTTTAGCTAGCTCTTGGACCTGATGGTGCAGGTCTGGAGCCGGGTCATTGTTCAAAGCCTGCGCATCAGCTCCCACAGGCCCTGCCGACAAGGGCGCCGCCTCCTGGTGGTAAGTGGTAGTGGGGCGTCTGTGGGTCACAACGCCACCTGGTGCCGGTTCTCGAAGCACCCGGATGGCTCTGTCCTTGAACTGTGCAAATCCCAGATGAGGGTCCTGTAAGGCCATTGCCCGCAACTGGGTTTGGTGGGCATTGCAATATAAACCCTCTATAAATTGTTCAGTCAACAGCCTGTCCTCGTCTCCCACGCCGTCAGGGTCGGTCTGCTTAATGGCTCTCAGGGCCTCTTGTAGGTTCAGGGCATAGTCCCCTATACTCTCATGTGCCCGCTGTTTGCACCCGTAGAATCTAAGCTTGATCTCGGCTGAGGTGCGGGTATCAAAGGTGTCCCTCAGCCGGGTTAGTATCCCTGCGACAGTCCTCCCCCCAGGTGGCCAGGACTTTACCTCCCTTTGGGTTGCCCCGGTTAATTGGGCCACCAGGATGCTCACTTTTTGCTCCTCTGTGAGGGGGTACACCTGGAAGAGGCTATCCAGCTTTTCTCTAAAGTCATGCAGGGTATGTGACTCCCCTGAGTACTGGGGTAGCCAGGCTGCCCCCGGGATATAGGGCATGGTGAAAGGCATGACCACAACAGCGGTGGCGCTGGCGGGGGTTGAAGCGGTGAAGCTCTCCTCCGTATCCGACATCCTTCTCCCCCCTAGTGGACTGTGGCCTACCTTGCGATGATCCTCTTCCGTAGGCCGCGGCTCCGCAGTGAATCGTCAGGGTTGAGGACCTTCCGTCGCGCTCCTGTGACGTTTGCGTCTGCTGGGCTCCTTCCAGGACCTTACGCAACGTCCGGACGTGAGGCGGGGCTTCAGTTCTCGCGCGCTTTCGGAGTCCACGCCCCTCTTCTTCCCGCGCGGCGTCCTCAAGATGGCGTCCAATGGCGGGAAAACTCCACGTGTGGCGGGAAGAAGGCTGAAGATGGCGCCGGATGGCGGGAAAACTCCACCGATGGCGGGAAGGAAGCGGAAGATGGCGCCGGATGGCGGGAATCTTCACCACAGGTAAGTTTGAACAGTCTTTTTCAGGCACGCAGTACCCGGTGGTTGCGGGCACGAGATCCTGCCGACTACGCCAAAAGTTGACGCGCCCCTGGGCCTGTGTCGCGCAGCGTTGCGCACGCGGGAGCTTACCTGGAGCCGGATCTGTTGAGGGTTGTAGTCTCGTGGCGGTGATCCGGTCCGTGCCCAGGGAGTCAGACTAAGTGGCGCTTTATCAGCGGTAGATGTTGGACGACTACGCCACCCGTTGAGTACAGCTAAGGAGCTGCTGCTGCAGGGCAGACCGCTGAGGCCGGTGGTAGGATTGTGCAGCGTGATAGTATAACCCCCAACGGGAGGGGTATGGCCTCAGGGCAGCCGATGTGGATGATGGAGGTAGCAGGAACCACTCGGAGACGGTACGGTGTAGTTCAGGGTCTTTACTGGTGACAAAGATAGACCCTCCCGGAGTACTGGCTAGTGATTGGGGCCTGGTCAGTCCTTGAGCAGGTGGGATCTCCCCTGGCCAGGCGGAGTTGTAGGCCTCCCAAACTAACGATACTCTTCTGGCTACCTTGCTAGAGGCGGGTATAAGTAGCCCACGTCCCTGAGTGTACCGTGTGGTGCTCACCCGTATGGCCGGTGACTCGGGGCCTTCTAGTAGCTTTCGCTCCACGACGGCGGTGCTGGTCCCACGCGTGTGACCGTGCCTTCGGGTTTCTGGGCCAGAGGACCTGCAATCCCCTGCCGGTCGGTTTCTGCTGCTGGATAGGAGTTAGTCCCCACAGCCTCGGACTCCGGGTCCGGTGATAACTTCTCAGTCAGGGCGAGCTCTGCAGCTGCCAGCCCCTGACTCCTTGTAACACTGCTCCCACAGAGCTCCTGTTGTTTCTTCCTATGCTGCTTCTCTTCTCTACTTCTTCTCTACTCACTAACCCTGCCTCAGCCCTAGGTTTATATAGGGGAAGTTCTTCCCCTCCCAGGACTGGGCAGGAGGTGTGGCATGCATAGGATCCCTGACCAAGAGACCTCCCACCTGCTCTCAGACGTAATATCTCTATCACTGTGGCAACCAGACCCCTGGGGTGTCACATTAGATTAAAAGTAAAAAAGTTATGGCTCTTTAAGGAAGGGAAGGAAAAAACGAAAGCGCACAAATGAAAAATTATCCCTAGTATAATATATGTATAAAGGCTCCAAACCAATGCTGTACCTTAAAGTATCAAACCCTTTTGGTTTAGAAAGTAAAAGTCCACATGTGGCAGATATGCTTAGAATTTCCTGGATACATTCATGGTGCAGAATACATAATCACTATACGTGTGCACAATGCCCCCTCCCTCACATCCTTCTTCATGTACAGTTCTCTATAGTATTTACAATGGATTCAAGCTTGGCACCCCAGAGAACATTAAATTGACTTTAAATGAGAGCATTTTTGGATCACTGTGCATAGCTACATATTACAAAGAGCCGACACCATTTACTTAGGCATTTTTACGATATTTCACTCCTGCAACGATGCGAGTTGTATTTACAGAAAACTACCACCAATTAGCTGGCAGATTTCTGGAAAGAATATGAAAGAGATAATGTACATGACGAGAGTGAGATGTAACAAAAGGGCATTTTGTCTTAGATTCAATTAAGACTTGTGTCTTAGTAGGAGACAAGTATTAAGCAACATAGCGGAAGCAACCCACAGGAGAAGAGGCCCAGCTTGGAACTGACTCCATGCAGATAATTATGCCTACGGCTAGATAAACTTTGATGCCTTCAGATTGTTCTTTGTGAGGGCTGAGATATATTATGGGTTTCTAGCTAAAAGAACACAAAAAGAAAAAAAAACAGGTATTGGGGAGGTTGGTAAAAAAAAAATCATGCTTGATCGATCACTGTGGGATACATATCTTGTATTTAATATAATATTTACTGATGGATTTTCCATGATAAGAAGTGTGAAGCATCCCTCAGGCTTTTTAATGCTCCACTCATCACTTACTCTTGCTGCTAATTGTAAATTGTAAGGGTAAAACAATCACACCACAAAAAAATGATAATGGCAGTCACAAGCACTACTAAATATAGTAAGGGAAAAACCAAAGACAACCAAAATACCCAAATAACTGGAAGTAAATGGATAAATCGCACAATGCATAAAAATAATGATAAATAATACAGGGCATTTAGTTAACATAATTTTTTAACAAAATAATGTAAAAGCCATCCCGCTTTGTAGTTTAGTGTGCTTCAGTGCATATAAGGGTGTGGCCGCCCTTTGTCTGAGCTGAAAGGTTCATTCTGCCTCTCAGGTCCATGCTTCTACTAGGGGTTCAGTCTCTCTGCCCTTATCCATATGTATGTCACTTGACAAATGGTAAGGTTTTAATATTAGAGTTAGGACTGTCCCATAAGGGTTGCCGTGACGTGGCGGGATGGCTTTTACATTATTTTGATCAAAATTATGTTAACTAAATACCCTTTATTATTTATCATTATTTTTATGCACTGGCGATTTATCCATTTACTTCCAGTTATTTGGGTATTTTGCTTGTCTTTGGTTTTTCTGTGTCTAGTGGCCTTATGTGAACATGCATTTACACTTTCCATGCACATCAATTTACGTTTCAGTTCAGACTCCCAGGTTTTTTCTAAATATAGTAAGGAATGATTGACCAATATGAGATAGATAGATAGATAGATAGATAGATAGATAGATAGATTGATAGATAGATATGAGAGAGACAGAGAGATAGATATGAAATAGATATTCAGATAAATATATAGATAGATTAGAAATAAAGATCAGCATTATTCACACCAGTCTTCATGAGGAGTCAGAGGCGCCCAATTCATTAAAAAGTATATGCCTCTTAATGAATCAGGCGAGTCTTAAAAGTGATGTGAGTCTCACCACAAATCTTACTCCTGTCAGAGACTTGAGTAAAATATGTGGCGTAAGTTACTCCAAAACTCATCATGAAGTAGATGAGCAGTGACAGCCATGCCCCATTCTGCTCCAATTTTGCGACTTTTGCCATTTTCACGTCAGTTTTGACCAACCAAATTGGGTGGAACTGGCCGATACTGCCGTGAAAACACCAATATTTTTTGTACAGCCTTGGGTTGCACAAAAGTGTTGTGACTTTCAAAGTGTTTTACACCAGATTTGTGGCATAAACACTTTCATAAATCAGGGCATAAGTGTAAATATATTTCATAATTTGTTAATTCCATACACATGATTTGGGAATAGGACACATCCAATGTTGATCAGTATTGGTCTCATACCCTATTAGTACTGGATTTCCAGATAGGATGAGGTGATATAATTTCACCTCTCTTTACCATTGAAAGCCATCTTGATTTTATTAAATAAATATGCTGACTAATGACTTTCATAAACCAAATTATTGATTGCTGTTTTACAGAAAGTTAGGCCACTTGCACACGTTCAGTATTTGGTGTGTTTTTTACCTCAGTATTTGTAAGGCAAAAATCAGGCGTGGAACAATAAGAGGAAAAGTATAGTAGAAACACGTCACCACTTCTGTATTTATCACCCACTCCTGGTTTTGACTTAAAAATACTGATGTAAAATACTGACCAAATACTCAACATGTGCACGTGGCCTCAAAGGTGTTCTATAATCCAGATTTTTTTAAAAAAACACCCATTATGCTCAAACATACTAAAATGTATACTCTTCTTAACAATTCCTTACCATTTTTCTTACATCACTACTCAGGTCCTCTGCCAGTCTCTGAATGTCCCATTCCTACCAATTGGGCATGTGAACACTACAGCCAGTGATTGGCTACAGCGGTCACATGTCTGGCCAGGAACGAATTTACAGATACAATCTCTCTGCATCCTGTTGTAATCCCAATGCCACCATCCCTGCGTGGTCCCTCTCCCTCCTCCCAGCAGGAACGCCAACATACTCACTGCACCGGCTGCACAGCAGTGTCACCATTCCCTGCTATGGCTTCCTGTCTCTCTGGGCCTGCGCAGGTCTCCCGACAGCGTAGCTAGTCCACGCACACCTGCTTCCCAAATCTTAAAGGGCATGTTGGATATGCCCCCAGTCAATAGCTAGGAGGCATCAAGTATATAATGCACGCTCCCCAGTAAGGAGGTGCTTGAGCAACGCCTCTACCTTGATTTAGTTAGTGTTGTGCAACTAGTCAGTTGCCAGGTGCCCCATGTTGTCTGACCCAGAACCTATTCCTGAAACCTGTGTTGTCTGAACCAGTACCTGTCCCTGGAACCAGTGTTGTCTGAACCAGAACCTGTTCCTGAGACTCGTGTTGTCTCAACCTAAAACTGCTCTGTCAGTACCTGTGCTTGAAACCGCTACAGCGGTACCTTAGCCTGAAACTGTTCGGCAGTAGCTGACCCCGAAACCGCCCGAGTGGTACCTGAACCTGACACCGCTCCGGTGGTACCTCAGCCTGAATCTGCTCCGGCAGTACCTGAACCTGACACCGCTCCGGTGGTACCTCAGCCTGAAACTGCTCCGGCAGTATCTGTTCCAGAATCCGCACTGTCTGAAACAGAACCAGTATCTGAATCCTGTCCTGCCAGTGACTCTGAGTCCGTGTCTGTGATTGCGATCTTGACCCTTGGGTTCAGCTGCTGCAGCACCGGGGACTGCCTAGGAGAGGTACCTGGTGGCTGTCTGCACTGCAAGCCTTACTCCACCATCAGGAGTTCTAGCGAACACCAGATAGCCGCTTAGCCAAGCCCCTCCTGGGTAAGCCTGGATCATGGCACAGTGGGTCCATGATCGATGTGTGTGAAACCTGTTCTGGACAAACATGTTACCGCAGTGGCCAATCTCTAGCTGCAGTGCTGTCTGCCAGTCATTCAGCTGAAAAAGAAAGCACAGAGACCAGTGGGGATTAATATATTTTATTGTTTTCAAGCTTCCTGGGTGTGTTGAAGTTTTTTTACATTTATAAGTACAGTAATAAACTTTTAGGATTATTTTTGCGGTGAGTAGAAGAAATAAAAATTAATATTTTAAAACAATTCAAAGACAAAATCTGACTTTATATATGGTAGTAATATAAATGTTTCAAGTACTGTCTGCATGCCTCGTATGCTTCGGATTTATTTTGCAGTAATGTGATAGAACAGTTGGCCAACAACATATAACGACTATTGCCACAATGACCATCAATAGCAATGAAGAGAATAGAAATCGGACAAAACGTCACCATTACACTACTGTGTCCTTCATGTGATATGTGGCATGTTTTCATATCTTCTTCATTTTTTTTTCTCTAGTTTTTCTTGGAACCGAGAAGAGCAACAAGTATGAAATAAAAGATAACTTTGGACAAAGACTTTATTTTGCAATAGAGGAAAATATCTACCTCAATAAAAACTTATGTGGACCACTGCGGCCTTTCAGCATGCACATTGCTAATAACACGGGCCGTGAAGTAATCACAGTTATTAGGCCCCTGAGGTGCATTACTTGCTGCTTTCCCTGCTACTTGCAAGAGGTTAGTGACTTTGTGTTGATCGCTTCTTATTATTACTGCCTTTTTGTGATGAGTTGCATATGTTCACTGCTAAACCTTTTGAAGTGTCATAGCCAGGATACAAATAGATGCAATATACACTGCTCAAAAAAATAAAGGGAACACTCAAATAACACATCCTAGATCTGAATGAATGAAATATTCTCATTGAATACTTTGTTCTGTACAAAGTTGAATGTGCTGACAACAAAATCACACAAAAATCATCAATGGAAATCAAATTTGTTAACCAATGGAGGCCTGGATTTGGAGTCACCCCCAAAATTAAAGTTGAAAAACACACTACAGGCTGATCCAACTTTGATGTAATGTCCTTAAAACAAGTCAAAATGAGGCTCAGTATTGTGTGTGGCCTTCACGTGCCTGTATGACCTCCCTACAACGCCTGGGCATGCTCCTGATGAGGTTGCGGATGGTCTACTGTGGGATCTCCTCCCAGACCTGGACTAAGGCATCCGCCAACTCCAGGACAGTCTGTGGTGCAACGTGACGTTGGTGGATGGAGAGAGACATGAAGTCCCAGATGTGCTCAATCGGATTCAGGTCTGGGGAACGGGCAGGCCAGTCCATATCTTCAATGCCTTCATCTTGCAGGAACTGCTGACACACTCCAGCCACATGAGGTCTGGCATTGTCCAGCATTAGGAGGAACCCAGGGCCAACCGCACCAGCATATGGTCTCATAAGGGGTCTGAGGATCTCATCTCGGTACCTAATGGCAGTCAGGCTACCTCTGGAGAGCACATGGAGGGCTGTGCTGCCCTCCAAAGAAATGCCACAGAACACCAGGATTGGCAAAGTCGCCACTGGTGCCCTGTGCTCTTCACAGATGTAAGCAGGTTCCCACTGAGGACATGTGACAGACGTGACAGAGTCTGGAGACGTCGTGGAGAGCAATCTGCTGCCTGCAACATCCTTCAGCATGACCGGTTTGGCAGTGGGTCAGTAATGGTGTGGAGTGGCATTTCTTTGGAGGGCCGCACAGCCCTCCATGTGCTCGCCAGAGTTAGCCTGACTGCCATTAGGTACCGAGATGAGATCCTCAGACCCCTTGAGAGATCATATGCTGAACAGCCTTATTGAATAATATTGGTCCGAGTGATGTTCATGT